>NC_134542.1:66781035-67405201 GCF_050624435.1 Tenrec ecaudatus | reverse complement strand
TAGATTATCAGATATAATATAAATAAATACACAATAAATTATATAAATGCATTCTCAACTAAATTGTAAGCTTCTAGGGGCATAATCAAGCTGCTTATGAATTAATTAACTGATTGATAACACAAAATGAAGCTTGGCAGACATAGCTTTTTTTTTTTTAATTTTATTTTTTAAAATTTTTTTTTAAGTACAATAAGTTAAGGGTTTTATTTTGTTTTAAATTTTGTTTTAAATTTTTTTATTTTAACAATTTATTGGGGCTGATACAATTCTTTTCACACTTCATACATATACATACATCAATTGTATAAAGCACATCTGTACAGTCTTTACCCTAATCATTTTTTTCTCTTTTCTTCTTTTACATTTTATTAGGGACTCAAACAACTCTTACCACAATCCATACATATACATACATCAATTGTATAAAGCACATCCATACATTCCCTGCCCCAATCATTCTCAAAGCATTTGCTCTCCACTTAAGCCCCTTGCATCAGGTCCTCTTTCCCCCCCCCCTCCCTCCCCATTCCCCCCTCCCTCATTTGCCCTTGGTAATTTATACATCGTTATTTTGTCATATCTTGCCCTATCCGGAGTCTCCCTTCCCCCCTTCTCTGCTGTCCCTCTCCCAGGGAAGAGGTCACATGTGGATCCTTGTAATCAGTTCCCCCTTTCCAACCCACTCACCCTCCACTCTCCCAGCATCGTCCCTCACACCCTTGGTCAGACATAGCTTTAATGGGGAGTTATTTAATACGTTTCAGGGTGACTCCTGGAATCCTTGTCATATGGAAAAGAAAGTGACAGAAGAGTGAGACATACAAGTAGCTCTCCAATTAAATTGATTACAATCATAAATAAGTATGAGCTTTATTTTATGACTGACATTTTAGCTTAATGTTAGCCATGGCTCTATTTTATGATGGAAAAGGGAGAAAAGGGCAGAGCCAACTTCACACGGAATTCTAGTCAAGAAACTTAATCTCTGCTATCCTCTATAAGTCAAAGTGGATTCATTGGAGAGATTAATAAAACTGATAAGCCCCTAGCAAGATCCTAATTTGAAGATAAATTTAACTAAGATACTGTTTGCATAACGAAACTGTGTGAATAAAAAGCATTTTTATGTGAACTAGCAGAAAGAGGTATAGCTAAAACTATTCAATTCACCCAAAAGAGGGCAGGAACGCAAGGCCAGAGGAAGTAAAAACAGATGGAATAAATAGATATCAAATACCAAGATGGAGTATTTAAACTCAACCATACTAATAGTTGAGAGTCCCTGGGTGGTGCAAATGGCTAAGCACTCAACTACCAGCTGGGAAGTGGTTCAAATCACTGAGGCACCTCAGAAGACAGGCCTGGCAATCTGCTTTCATAGGTCACAGGAACCTGTAGAGTAGTTCTACTCGGCACAAATGGGCTCACCATGAGCTGGAACCGACTTAAGGCAACTTACAACATCAGCTAATCAATAATTACATTAAATGTAAGCAGACACCAATTTAAAAAGTGTAAATTATCAGTTTGGATCAAAAAGCAAGATCGAGCCATAACTACACATAAAAGAAGCATTTTAAATATAAAAACACAAGTAGATTGAAAAATGTTAAAAGATACATCATGGAAAGATATAACTAAGAAAGCTGGTGGAACTCTAATTATTAGATAATGTAAACTTTAAGAAAAATGTTATTACAGAGGTAGTGAAGGACATTTAATAATGAGAATCAATTAATTAAGAGGGCTTAACAAGCCTATGTGTGCAAATACTTGCTAACAGACGTTCAAAACACATGAAACACAAATGGACAGAACTTTGTAGAGAAATAAATTCTTAGCAACAAGAAACTATTTTAAAAATCATTAAGGATATAGAAGAGTTGAGCATTATGAACACTTCAACTTAACTGATACAGAAAGAACAACGTATGTAACAGCAGAATACACGTTCTTTTTCAAGGGAACATGAAATAGACCATATGCAGGGCTAGAAAACAAGTCAGCAAATTCCAAATGATAGCAATATTAAATACTAGTCGTTGAAGCAGTTGTTGTTGTTAACTTCCTCTATCTCTGGTAATACAGGTAGTCACCAATTTTGACATATTCAGTTGATGACAAACCACATTTATGACCATCAGCGTTCCTAAAGCATTGCATCTCCCTGGGAGGAAAATATGGGAAAATGCTTGCAGGGAATAGGGGGGAAATTGATGAGTTAAGTGACTACATACAGTCCAAGTATCTGATCAGGATAATATGATGGAAGAGATGAACAAGATATCTGTTTTTAGAACTTAATATTGCTGATGTGGTATAGGTCATAGATAATGAAGAAGGACCTAATGGATTTTTGAAAAGAGAAATAATGAGAAAGGATTAACTAGGGTTTTTTCTAAACTAAACCAGGGGCTTCAGTTGCTTAAAAACATGGACCCAAATATAAGTCACTTTGCTAGAGCTGACGGGGAGATTTGGGCAGCAGTGAGATGTAGCCAAGAAACATAGGAAGCTAAAACGAAAAGGACAATGCAGACAACTCTGCATATCTGCATTCCCGGGAATGATCCAGAACTATCCACAAGTGGAATTATCACTGCAGCTGATCAAATTACAACATGGCTCCATTCTTCATCAGAGTAAACTGTAATGATTTTAAGTATGTATACATTAAAATATGTATAAAAATTTATAAGTCATGTTTCCAACCCCATGACAACTTAAGATTGGAGTTACAACTCTTTCACTGCCATCGAGTCAGTGCCAACTCATAGCAACCTCCGATGGGCCTGAGATTGCAACTGTTTACAGGAGTAGAAAGTCTCATCATTCTCCCTTGGAGCTGCTGGTGGTTTCGAACTGCTGACCATGCTGATTGCAGCCCAATGAATAATCACTACGCCACCAGGGTTCCACGGAGTTATAGAGATACTAATAAACGTTATAGAGATACTGATAATAGTAGTGGAAACTGAAAAAAAGAAAAGAAGTATTCGATTTATGCCAGAAACAATTTACAACAGAGTTGTCAGAAATGAACCCCACTATAAGTCAAGGACTACCTGTGATCTACTCTATATATTACAGAGCTCCACTCACTGTTAGGGGTAGTGGAGTGTTATGCAGTGTTATTTACCTATTATTTTATATTATTGATATATTTACATTTAAAGTCCTTCTCTTATAAGAAGAAAAATGTTGGATATTGCTTTTTAATCCAAACTGATGACAATAGGATATCTAGGCTTTTATGTCTCATGACTAGAAATTAAGCAACACACTTTTTTAAAATTTATTTTTTAACATTTTATTAGGGACTCATACAACTCTTATCACAATCCATACATATGCATACATCAATTGTATAAAGCACATCTGTACATGGTTTGCCCTCATCATTTTCAAAGCATTTGCTCTCCACTTAAGCCCTTTGCATCAAGTCCTCTTTTTTCTCCTCCCTCCCTGCTCCCCACTCCCTCATGAGCCCTTGACAATTTATAAATTATTATTTTGTCATATCTTGCCCTATTCAGCGTCTCCCTTCACCCCCCCTTTCTGTTGTCCGTCCCTCAGGGAGGAGGTCACATGTAGATCCCAGCAATTGGTTACCCCTTTCCAACGCACTCACCCTCTACCCTCCCAGTATCGCCCCTCACACCCCTGGTCCTGGAGGTATCATCCACCCTGGATTCCCTGTGCCTCCAGCTCCTATCTGCATCAGTGTACAACCTCTGCTCTATCCAGACTTGCAAGGTAGAATTTGGATCATGGTAGTTGGGGGGTGGTGGTGGTGGTGAGCATTTAGGAACTGGAGGAAAGCTGCATTCTTCATCAGTGCTACGTAGCACCCTGACTCATCTCCTCCTCTAGACCCCTCTGGGAGGGTATCTCCAGTGGCCGACAAATGGGCTTTGGGTTTCCACTCTGCACTTCCCCCTTCATTCACTCTGGTAAGATTGTGTTTTTTTTTATGATGCCTTATACCTGATCCCTTCGACACCTCGTGATCGCACAGGCTGGTGTGCTTCTTCCATGTGGGCTTTGTTGCTTGAGCTAGATGGCTGCTTGTTTACCTTCAAGCCTTTAAGACCCCAGACACTATCTCTTTTGATAGCTGGGCACCATCAACTTTCTTCGCCACACTTGCTTATGCACCCATTTGTCCTCAGCGATTGTATCATGGAGGTGTGCACCCAATGATATGATTTTTTGTTCTTTGATGCCTGATAACTGATCCCTTCAGAACCACGTGATCACACAGGCTGGTGTATTCTTCCATGTGGGCTTTGTTGCTTCTGAGCTAGATGGCCGCTTGTTTATCTTCAAGCCTTTAAGACCCCAGACACTATCTCTTTTGATAGCCGGGCACCATCAGCTTTCTTCACCACATTTACTTGTTCACCTGCTTTGGCTTCAGCAGTTGTGTCAGGGGGGTGAGCATCATAGAATGCCAATTTAATAGAAGAAAGTATTCTTGCATTGAGGGAGTGCTTGAGTAGAGGCCCAAGGTCCTTCCGCCACCTTAATAATAAACCTATAAATACAGGCACATACATCTATTTCCCCATCCTCATATATATATTTGCATGTACATGTCTTTGTCTAGACCTCTATAAATGCCCTTTGCCTCCTAGATCTTTCCTCTATTTCCCTTGACCTTGCTCCTGTCCCACTATCATGCTCCGTCCCCACCTGGGTTACAGCTATACCTCTTCGTTATGTTACCTTACCCTTCATCATTCCCTACCAGGCCTGCCACTTCCCCCTCACCACCAATTTGGATCCCATGTTGTTCCCGTGTCCCTGGGTTTGTTAACACCACTCCCTTATCCCCCATCTCCACCTATCCCATTTTCCCCCCGGAACTGTTGGTCCCATTGTTTTACCTCCAGATTGTTCATCCAGCCTATCTTATTTAGACAGACCTGTGGAGATAATAACATGCACAAAAGCAAGACAGAAAAAACCAAGCAACAATATACAACAAAACAACAACAACAAACCACTGACAAAGAACAAAACAAAACACATCAAGAAAGAAAAGCTTAGAGTCAGTTCAAGGATCATTCGTTGGCCCTTAGGAATGTTTTCCAGTCCAGTCTGTTGGGGCACCATGCCCTGGCCCCAAAGTCCATCCCCAGCACTCCCTGGGGACCCCGCTGCCCCATTCCCCTGCTGTTCCACTGCACTCCCCCAGCACTTTGCCTCGGTGTGGTGGGATCAGGTCAGGTGCAATTCCCACACTGTGTCTCCGGTGCTGTCCCCTGTAGCGCCATAGGTCAGTGAGGGGCATCATGTCTCATAGTGGGGCCAGCCATGTTGTCCTCTCGCAACACACTTTTAAATACTCTATGGATCATAGGCTAAATCTTAAAGAAAATTCTAAAATATGTTGAGTTAAATGTCAATGAAAGCTCAAAATCTCCAAATTTGTAGAATGTACCTATAGCAGTATTTAGAGGGAAATTTACAGCCTTAAGATGTGTGTATTGAGAAGAAAAAAGAGATGTCTGTATTGACAGGGAATCTGGGACAGAATAACTCCTCAGGACCATTAATGAGAGAAGCATAACCTGGAGGGTAAGGAGAAGGTAGGGAACGGATTACAAGGATCTACATATAACCCTCTCCCTGGGGGACGGACAACAGAAAAGTGGGTAAAGGCAGACATTGGACAGTGTAAAACATGACAAAATAGTAATTTATAAATTATGAAGGGTTCGTGAGGGAGGGGAGAACAGGGAAGGAGGGGAAAATGAGGAGTTGATACCAAGGGCTCAAGTAGAAAGCAAATGTTTTAAGAATGATGAGGGCAACAAAAGTACACATGTACTTGATACAATGAATGGATGGATGGATGGTGATAAGAGTTGTACGAGACCCCAATAAAATGAGTTTTTTAAATGTCTATAGAAAAAGGGAGATTACAAACCAATGATCTCAATTTCTATCTTAAAAAGCTAAAAAATAAAATAAAAAAGAAGAAAATGGGTAAGTTACACCCAAAGCAAACAGAAGTAGTAAAATAAAAATAGAAGCAAAAATCAATAAAATAGAAAATTAACAGGGAAAAATAATGCCAAACAACAGTTATTTGAAAAGATTAGTAAAAAAAATATAAACCTCTATCAAGGCTGATGTTAAACATTTAAATTTCAGAAAACACAAGTTTCCAATAGCCATGCAAAGCAGAACATTACTACAGACCTAACAGAGAGTGAAAAGCTAATGGGACAATTTAGTTCCATAAATTCAACTTTGATGAATAGAACAATTTCATTCAAAACTCAACTTTCCAAATCAACACAAGAAATGTAAATATCCCCAATTTATTAAATAAATTAAATCTACAAATAGAAGCAAAGAAAATAAACATCTTAAAAACCTCCTTATAAAAACAAACTCCAGGCCCACTGACTTCATTAGTGAATATCAAACATTTAGAAAGCAATAACAGTAAAAATTTCATACAGGTTCTTTCAGAAAACACTTCCCAACTCATTTCATAAGGCCAGTAGAACCTGAATAAACAGTACATATGCATGAAATGAAGTATTGGCTGCATTTATACCTTAAAGTTTCCTCATAAACTTACTGCTTCCTGTTACAGTTTCATGCCACCAGGTATTGGCCAGGAATAAAACTGAGGATATCTAAAAAAGGTCAACCTAAGCAGACACTTTCCAGGCTCGGAAATTTCTAGGTGTGTTGCCATTACTCAGGCTGATATTTACTTTGGACTCCAGTTCAGAGCAGAGAAACTTGTGGAAGGCAATAGGAATCTCCATAGAGTATGAGAAGAGTTTTTACTGTTGTAAGCACCTGACAGGGTTTGTGGTCCCAACCTGTGACTTAATTTAGCTCAAGAGTTCTGCCATATCAAATTCTAGTCCACAGAGTCAAATGGCATGCTGTTTACCTACTTTCTAAATTCCCACTTTCAGCTCATCATCATATGGTGATAGTTCTTCTTCTTGGGTCCTGTCAAGGTCAAAATGAAATCAAATGAGTACAGCTTTAAGAGAATAGCCCTCTGAGATCGCAATGGCAAGACTAATGCACGAATAGTCGAGTGACTAAAGCAATCATCAAGGAATAGACCCAGCAAGCAACTAAAGCTCATACAAGTCCCAGACTGATAGTCTCATTATCAATAGCATTTACTATGTTACCAAGTACACAGAGGTAGGTCACTAACAGTTGACAAATTTCCTGAAAGCTGCAAGTGATGGCAGGTACACACCTATTTTAGAATGCAAAAATATACGTGGGAGTACCCCCAAATAACGGAATTTTTCTTTTCAAAGCTATGTTTTTGTTTTTTTTACAAAACAACCTTATCCTCTTCAAATTATCCTCCATTACCCTTAATACATTTGTCAACTCTGTGATTCATTCTTGGAAACATGTTTCAAACTCATCTGTTTGGATGGCTGACAGCACTTCCCTTGCTTTTTTCTTTGCCTCTTTCGCATCGGTCAAATTCCAGCCTTTTCATGTCTCTCCTCATTTGCAGAAACAAAAAGAAGTCACGCAGGGCAAGGTCAGGTGAATAAGGTATGTGGGGCAAGAGTTATGCTGTTTTCTGCCAAAATCTGCCACACGGAGATGGCTGCGTGAGCAGGTACATGGTCATGGTGGTAAAACCAGTCCCCTGTCTGCCACAAATCAGGCCTTTTTTGTCGCATGTTATGCAATCTTTTCAGAACCTCTAAATAGAAAGCTTGATTAACAGTCTGACCTAGTGGAACTCTAAATGCACTATGAATCAACATTTTCATTTATTCGCGAAGTTGACGGACGTCCAGAATGAGATTTGTCATCAACTGACATTTCACCTTTTTTGAAACAAGAAAACCACTCGTATACTTGAGTTTTTCCCATAGTACTGTCCTCGTAAGCTGTGTTAAATATCACAACAGTTTCTGGGGCATTTTTCCCAAGCAGGAAACAAAACTTCACAGCAGCTCTCTTTTCTCTGAAATAGGTGATCACAAAAAACGAGAATCGAGTGAAACTGCTTTTAAGAAAAACATTCACTGTGTCCAGTGAGAACCTTAGCAGGGGATACCACTGAGTGCACTGACTCAAAGCAAGCTGCTCGATGCTTGCCTAGTGGGAAAAATGCATACTATGAAGACTCCACTCTACCCGGCACAATTCTGGTTGTTTGGAAGGTACTCCCTCATAAATATGTACATAATTACTTGGGTTCTCAGCATAATTATCAGCCTGAGGAGAGTAGAGTTTTATACCCATTTTCTGGGCCTCCTGCCACTACCTTGTGATTCACAGCAAAAAAAAGAAGACTTCTGAGGGAGAGCTCTCTGGCCCACCTGGCAATTCTGGCTTGACGCTTTGCTTTCCATTAAAATGGAGCCCTTCCCACAATGAGTCACGCATCTGTCTTACTATCCAACAAACGTTAACGTACTTTACTGGAAAAAGTCACACATATAGGAAAGGATATTTGAGGCTGAAAACTTGGGGGTAAAAGTGCTACTTAAAGAATTGCAATTTTTAACTTTGTAGAGCATATAGTTTTATGTATTATAAAAAGGATTTACAGTAAATGAAACACTATGTTCTGCAAAAACTGAGGAGTGGGGTAATAAAGGAGCCATTCCAGTTTCTCTTTTATGTAAATCTCAATTTGAAAAACAAAGTTTAGTACAATGTCCTAAGTTCTTTACATGTATTATTCAGGAGCTCTGGTAGCATATTGACTAAGAGGAACTCAGCTGCTCACTGAAGGTCAGCAGTTCAAACTCACCAGTGGCTCTGCAGGAGAAACATATGAATGACGCTGCCATCACTATATGAAAAACCTGGTGATCTGTTCCCATAAAGATTACAGCCTACCAAGCCCTGTAAAACAGTTCTACTCTGTCCTATAGAACTGTCTTGACATGATGTCCCTCACTGACCCATGGCACTGTAGGGGACAGCACCGGAGACATAGTGTGGGAATTGTGCCCAACCTGATCCCACCACACCGAGGCAAAGCACTGGGGGAGTGCAGCGGAACAGCAAGGGAATGGAGCAGCAAGGTCCCAGGGAATGCTGAAAGTGGACTTTGGGGCCAGGGCGTGGTGTCCCAACAGACTGGACTGGAAAACACTACTAAGGGCCAACAAATGATCCTTGAACTAACTACAAGCTTTTCTTTTTTGTTGTGTTTTGTTCTTTGTCAGTGGTTTGTTGTTGTTTTGTTGTATATTGTTGCTTGGTTTTGCTCTGTCTTGCTTTTGTGCATGTTATTATCTCCACAGGTCTGTCTAAATAAGATAGGCTGGATGAACAATCTGGAGGTAAAACAATGGGACCAACAGTTCCGGAGGGAAAATGGGATAGGGGGAGATGGGGGGTAAGGAAGTGGTGTTAACAAACCCAGGGACAAGGGAACAAGTAATCTAAATTGGTGGTGAGGTGGGTGTGGGAGGCGTGGTAGGAAATGATCAAGGGTAATGTAATGAAGAGGTATTGCTGAAACCCAGGTGGGGACTGAGCATGATAGTGGGACAGGAGGAAAGTTAAGGGAAACAGAGGAAAGATCTAGGAGGCAAAGGGCATTTATAGAAGTCTAGACAAAGACATGTATATATGCAAATATATGTATGAGGATGGGGAAATAGATGTATGTGCATATATTTATAGGTTTAGTATTAAGGTGGTGGAAGGACCTTGGGCCTCCACTCAAGTACTCCCTCAATGCAAGAACTTTCTTCTATTAAATTGGCATTCTATGATGCTCACCCTCCCGACACAATCGCTGAAGCCAAAGCGGGTGAATAAGCAAATGAGGTGAAGAAAGCAGATGGTGCCTGGGTATCAAAAGATACAGCGTCTGGGGTCTTAAAGGCTTGAAGATAAACAAGCGGCCATCTAGCTCAGAAGCAACAAAGCCCACATGGAAGAAGCACACCAGCCTGTGCGATCACAAGGTGTCGAAGGGATCAGGTATCATCAGAAAAAAAAAATCTTACCATAGTGAATGAGGGGGAAGTGTTGGCCACTGGAGATCACTTTGCAGAGGGGTCTAGGAGAGGAGATGAGTCAGTCAGGGTGCGATGTAGCACCAATGAAGAATACAGCTTTCCTCTAGTTTCTAAATGCTTCCTTCCCCCTACCCCCCCCCCACCAATATCATGATCCGAATTCTACCTTGCAAGTATGGATAGAGCAGAGGATGTACACTGGTGCAAATAGGAGCTAGAGGCACAGGGAACCCAGGGCAGATGATACCTACAGGACCAAGGGTGTGAGTGGTGATACTGGGAGGGTAGAGGGAGAATGGGTTGGAAAGAGGGAACCAATTACAAGGATCTGCATGTAACCTTCTCCCTGGGGTACGGACAACAGAAAAGGGGGTGAAGGGAGATGCCTGACAGGGCAAGATATGACAAAATAATAATTTATAAATTATCAAGGGCTCATGAGGGAGAGGTGAGCAGGGAAGGAGGGGGAAAAAATAGGACCAGATGCCAAGGGCTTAAGTGGAGAGGAAATGCTTTGAAAATGATGAGGCCAATGAATGTACAGATGTGCTTTACACAATTGATATAAGTATGGATTGTGGTAAGAGTTGAATGAGCCCCTAATAAAACGTTTAAAAAAAACTGTCTTGAGTTGGAATTGACTTGACAGCACACCCAAAAATGACAGTAATAAGCATTATTTTGCTTTACATTGAATTCTCCATGAAGGAGTACTACTTTAATAACCATATCACAGAGGGAAAACCCAACTAATAACTGAGGGCTTGTAGTCTACAATTTGAACCCAAGTAGTCTAACATGCTCATGGGTTTGGGTTTTCCCACTCCTTCACCCACCTTTAACAGCTTTGTTAAGGTATAGAGAATTTGTATAGTATACAATCCACCCCTTTAAATTCTATTTTTGAATACTACCTCTACAAGAAGGGCCACAGTACTGATTTTCTAGTCTTGCTAACTTGTTAGAACTTTTTTTTTTTTTAATTTGAGAAGGCCCAGAATTCCTTCTCTCCTTTAGCTCTGTCTCAACTGTCTCTTCTCTTGGGATTTAATCAAATCATGAGCAATGCCTTTGGGAGGCACCAGTCCCCAAGTTTAGGAGCGCACAATCATTTTCTTTCCAATACTCAAATCTCAAGGTACAAGCATAAGGCTCTTGCATCACCTGAATACTGTAACATTTTAACACCTAGCTCTTCTTATTGGTCTCCTACTTTTACAGTCACCCAGGAGTACTGGGGAATTTCCTTTGCTGTTTAATCATGATCCTGATTGCTTTCTCACATCTCAACACTACTAGAGGAACATCAAAGAACTAGAGCAAACAGTGCTGCTGTTTGTGTGAATCTATAATGATTATCCTTGGAGAACTTAGCTGGCTCTAAGCAAAAACTATTTGTAAGGCTCCTCAAGAATGATTCCCAGTTGTCTCAGCTCACTAAAACCCCAGGGAAAGAGCCTGCTGTAAATCATACACTAACTGCTTACCAACCGTTTAAAAGTTAACTCCCCTCAATGTTTCCTTGGGTTCTGAGCATCCTCTAAATAAATTAATCGATGAAACATTCATGCTTTTTTGCCTTTGTAACTGTTTAGCTTTTCTTCTCAGCTGGGAAGCTGGTACAAAGGTTCCACTCAGAGAAGCAAACATCATCTAGATAGAGCTGCACTAAACATTACCTGGGAGGCTAGCATTAATGAGAGCAAATTAAAGTGCTATTGTTGTTACTGTTTTGGATAGTGTGAGCCGACAGGTAAGAAACACTTAAGCACCAAGTACACTGCAATGAAAACTGAAGCTTCAATTAACCCTGGCAATTTCAGAGAACTCCGAGGGTGACCATCTGCAAGGCAAACGGCTCAGGCAGCTCACATCTTGTTTTAATCTTTCTTTGGATGATTATAATTTCAGGGTATAAATAAGGTTATTAGCGAGCACAGTACAACAACAATAATTATACTAAGTATTTGCAGAGCACTTTGATCACTATGACGTCAGTCACTCGGCAGCTTCAAAATGGGAATCTCATGCTTAGTGTTAGCGTTCCAGGGCCCTCCGAGGTGGCTCCACAAAGCACTCACTCGACGAAAAGGGGCTTCGGGAACTTAGAAATCATTCCTTTTCAAGGGGTTTCATCTAAGATCATCTCAAAGCCACCTCAATCAAAAATATCTGGGTGGTATATCACTCTAATTACTGTCTCCAAAACATTGTTCCGGCCCAGAATGAAATCTGCTATAACCCATCCACCTGGTCCTTCACATTGCTTCGTGTTAAAGAAACGTTTGAAGGAGATAATCCAATTACCCAGATTTGGCAAGTCTTGGGTGGTGCAGTTAATGCACTCAGCTGCTAAGGGAAAGGTTGGAGTTTTGAGTCCTGTGTTTGTGATATAATCTGTTGTCAATTTGAGAGGATTAAGTATGAAGGGGTGGAGTTCAGCCTGTCAATCAGGTCATAGCTTGATGACCTCATTTGGAGGCACTAAGCAGATAAACAGCTCTCTGGAGGCAGGATGCAGACTAACTCCCTGGGAGACACTGCAGCTGACAAGACACATGAAACTACTCTAGTGCCCTGAGCTGGAGAAGCCCAGTGGAGACCCCTGCCAGTGCTGAGATGTCTATGACGCTACTGGATCCACATGATTTCCCACCCACTGGCCTGTGATCTTCTAGCATTCGGTGTCATTGCATGTGTTTCATGAGTCTGAAGAGGACTTTATAGATTGTTATCAGACATATGGGCTATTATCAGACTTATGGGCTTGATCTGGACTGGGCTGGGATGTTTTCTTAATATACAATTACTCTTTATTTATAAATCTTTTTAAAAAATTTTAAACCTTATTTCAGGTGCGTAAGTAAATGTGCTGAAGAAAACTGATGGTACCCAGCTATCAAAAGATACAGTGTCTAGGATCTTAAAGGCTTGAATATAAACAAGCAGCCATCTAGCTGAGAAGCCACAAAGTCCACATGGAAGAAGTGCACCAGCCTGTGTGATGAGGTGTCCATGGGGATCAGGTATCAGGCATCAAAGAACAAAAAAACCATATCACTATGAATGAGGGGGAGGGCGAAGTGTGAACCCAAAGCCCATCCAGAGACAACTGGACATCCCCTTACAGAAGCTCATGGGGAGGAGACAAGCCAGTCAGGGCAGTGTAGCAATGATGAAACATACAACTTTCTTCTAGTTCTTTAAGGCTTCCTCCCTTCCACCCACTATCATGATCACAATTCTACCTTACAAATAAAGCTAGACCAGAACATGTACACTGGTACAGATAGAAACTGGAACAGAGAATCCAGGACAGATAAACCCCTCAGGACCAGTGGTGAGAGTGGCAATACCAGGAGGGTGGAGGGAAGGTGGGGTAGAAAGAGGGAACCAATCACAAAGATCTACATATAATCCCCTCCCTGGGGGACAGACAACAGAAAAGTGGGTGAAGGGGGATGTCAGACAGTGTAAGACATGAAAAATAATAATAATTTATCAATTATCAAGGGTTCATGAGGGAGGAGAGAGTGGGGAGGGAGGGAAAAATGAGGAGTTGATACCAAGGGCTCAAGCAGAAAGTAAATGTTTTGCAAATAATGATGGCAACACATGTACAAATGTGCTTGACATGATGGATGGATTGTGATAAGGGTTGTACGAGCCCCCCACGAAAATTATTCTAAAAAAACAAACCTTATTTCAACATAATTATACTTATAGAAACACATTCATAATGGTTAATGTATTGCAATTTAAATTTAACTTATCCTGCATCATTTGGACCAAAGACTTGGTACATGGTTTAAGATTCAAAACAAAACAGGGACTTGCAATCGGTTTATTTTTTCATCAATTACAAGTACAAATGTATAAAAAGATCCTCCTCAAGTGCTGCAGAGGTAGGCAGCAAAAACCACGAGAAAATTTATCTTTGGTTTGCTTCAGAGAGACATGTATTATACTGTAAACGTTTTTTAAAAAATTGGTACAATTTTGTTTCAGTTTCGATGCCAGCTTATAAAAACTTCAATAACCAATGAATGCAGGTTTGGAGATAGAAAGCTTTCTTATACACATATTTGAGTGCCTCTGGATTTGTTTCTTTAGTCAACCTAGACTAATACAAGTCCACAGAAAGCCCCACAGAAGAAAGGTTGGCATGTCCTTTGGAAAAACCAGCCATTGAAAACCCTACAGCGCTTAGCTCTGCTCTGATGCACAGGAGGTGAATTGAATCTGAGGCAACTGGTTAATTGTATCTGCTGGGCTGATAAAATTAACTTTATGGCTTATCAGTCCTTACAAAGTCTACTTTCTAGTAGAAAAACTCAAAAGTCAAACTCACTGCCATCGATTGAGTCATGACAACCCTAGAAGGCAGAGGAGATCCTAGAGGAAACCCTGCAGATTTGAGGCTGTAAATCTCTGCTGGAGCAGAAAGCTTCATCGTTCTTCAGATGAGCAGCTGATGGTTTCAAACTGTTGACTTTGTGGTTAGCAGCTCAATTTATCATCTACTATGTTACCAGGGCTCGTAGTAGAAGACTCACATAGATGAGATGCTTCTAGTTCTGGCTTTAAATGAACCTTCTGCTTCCCTACTCACTGAAGATGTCTCTAGGTACATGAAATGGCAGGAGATTTGTATACCCATGTGAGGGATCTACCCGCCTGTGTTTGGACTAATATGTCAATATGGCTACTTAGTCAGAGAAAGGAATATTGCAAAAAAAATTAAGTCATAGTTAGATATCATTCGTATATGTAAAAATGTAAGTACAACCTCCATAAATCAAAATATCCTAATCCCATAATTTAAAAAATAATAGCAACATGGAACTTAGGCAGGCAGGGGCTGTTGCACTGCATACACTCGGTTATAAAGAACTACAATTGCTTATAACTTGCAAAAAAACAAGGCAAACATGGACCTGCAGGTAAAATTTGATTGCCGTACCACAGGAGGCAATGAGTAAAAGTTCAGAAAAGGAAAAGGAAAATTCGAGGAAGTGGTGTAATTTCCACTGGAGAAGAGCTGGAAGGGAGCAATATAGAATTCTACAGGATATGGACAGGTTAGCCAGCATGTATTAGATTCTTTTTTTTTCTTCATGTATTAGATTCTTATGAAATGAACTTGATCTTTTCATCAAGAACAGTCAGATTCTGCTTCCATTAGGGTCACCCCTCCTGGACTGGCCTACTGTCTAACTTCAGAGCTTTATATAATAGGAAACAAGAGCACTGATTTCCTAGTCTCTTTTTAGATAGAAAGGGAGCACTGCTGGAAAAGTGGCTGAGTTCTCAGCTGGTAACAAAGGTCAGAGTTCAAACCCACTAGCCGATCCATGGGAAAAAGATGTGGTAGTCTGCATCCATATTTAAAGCCTTGGAAACAATACAGGGCAGTTCTACCCTATTCTATTGGGTTCCTGTGAGTTGATATTGAGGGCAACATGTTTGTTTGGTTGTTTTTTTTTTTCAGACAAAACAGTAACCTCCTGTAATACCTAACTCTATCTCATATTTTGTTCTTATTCAAGAGATGATTGTTGTTAGGTACCATCAAGCCAGTACTAACTCATAGCCACTCTATATACAATAGATCTAAACACTGTCCTGCCCCATCCTCAAAATTGCCTGAGCCCACTGTTGCAGCCACTGTGCCCATCCATGTCCATGAGGATCTTCTTTGCTGCTGACCTTCTAGTCTCTCTAAAAGTTTACCTTTCCAGCTGCCCTTGGAGCCGAAGAAACCATGTGACCACAGTTCTACCTGACATCACAAGTACAAGGCTGCCAAAGGACTAAAGTCTGCTTCTTTTAAGACAACGATAGTTTACTGGCACCAAGTCATCCTGCCTCTTCCTTGAGCTTGGAAGGGATGCTTGTTCACAAGGAGAGCCTGGATCCTTGAGGCAACAGTGAACATAATCAATGAAAAGAAGACATTCTTTTGTATGTTAGCCCTTATTAGCTCTTCTGATATTTTCATTCAAGAGGATTCTAGTAAAATATTAGAATAATAGGGGGCTTCAAAATATTCATGGAAAAATTACTTTTGAATTCCATTTTTCCATGAATTTTTTTTCACTGCTCAGGTTCCTTTTTTTTTTCTTCTTTTACATTTTATTAGGGACTCAAATAACTCTTACCACAATCCATACATATACATACATCAATTGTATAAAGCACATCCATACATTCCCTGCCCCAATCATTCTCAAGGCATTTGCTCTCCACTTAAGCCCCTTGCATCAGGTCCTCTTTTTTTTTTCCCCCCTCCCTCCCCATTCCCCCCTCCCTCATATGCCCTTGGTAATTTATACATCGTTATTTTGTCATATCTTGCCCTATCCGGAGTCTCCCTTCCCCCCTTCTCTGCTGTCCCTCTCCCAGGGAAGAGGTCACATGTGGATCCTTGTAATCAGTTCCCCCTTTCCAACCCACTCACCCTCCACTCTCCCAGCATCGTCCCTCACACCCTTGGTCCTGAAGGTATCATCCACCCTGGATTCCCTGTACCTCCAGCCCTCATATGTACCAGTGTACAGCCTCTGTCCTATCCAGCCCTGCAAGGTAGAATTCGGATCATGGTAGTTGGGGGGAGGAAGCATCCAGGATCTGGGGGAAAGCTGTGTTCTTCATCGATACTACCTCACACCCTAATTAACCCATCTCCTCTCCTAAATGCCTCTATGAGGGGATCTCCATTGGCCGACACTTGGGCCTTGGGTCTCCACTCTGCACTTCCCCCTTCATTTAATAGTGATATATATACATATATACACATACATATATACATATACACATATATACACATACATACACACACTTATATCTTTTTTTTTTTTTTGCATGATGCCTTATACCTGGTCCCTTGGGCACCTTGTGATCGCACTGGCCGGTGTGCTTCTTCCATGTGGGCTTATTTGCTTCTGAGCTAGATGGCCGCTTGTTCACCTTCAAGCCTTTAAGACCCCAGACACTATCTCTTTTGATAGCCGGGCACCATCAGCTTTCTTCACCACATTTGCTTATGCACCCATTTGTCTTCAGCGATCCTATCAGCTCAGGTTCCTTTAATGACCCTCCCCCATCCATCACCCCACAGGGCATATGCAGGCGTTCGGTCACTGGCAGGCCTTTCACTTGAAGATCTTGCCCTGGTTGAGGGCTTTGCCCATGTGCTGGAAGGCCCCCTCCCAGGAGATGTACTCTCAGACCAGCGTCTGTGTCTCCTCACTGTCAGGATCCAGTTTCCTCCATGCGTAGTCCACCTGCCAATCTGGACTCAGCGGAAAGACAGCTCTTGGCCTCTGAAGATCCAAACCCCCGAAATGGAGCTGCTGCTGTTGGTTCCTAAGAGGATACAGCTGGCGAAGGCATTCTTCCGCAGCTTGTCCAGTCGCTGGTACATTCCAGTGAGGAGGTTACAGCTCATGAGTGTCTGGCTCAGCTCCTCGGGGAAGCAGTACCCGGCATACCACAGGGACCAGCCTTGCTTGTCAAAGTGCCCCCAGAAATGTGGCATCACCACTGAGACAGTGTCCTCATTGGAGCATTTGCGCTTAACTCGTCCAGCGCGAAGGGACTCTTGGGCAGGTGAGCAAAGGGGTCCTTGGCCTTGGGCTCAGCGGCCAGCGCTGTTCGCATTTGTCCATCTCCTCCTCAGGGGCAGGAGCCGCGGCCTTCTTCTCTTCTTTCTGCTCCACCTGGGCCTTCTGCTTCTCTTCCGGGGTACCTTCTCTTTCCAGGGTTGTCCTTCTTAGGCTGGATCTTGGCAAACTTTTTAGCGTCAAACTGTGCCATCTTCTCACAGAGCTTCACTTCTCCCAAGACAGCCCAGAAGTGGGGCTGGTGAATGCAGGTGAGGAACCAGTGGTTGGTATTGAGGAAGGCCTGGCGGAAAGAAGGCTCTAGGACCTGTTTGTAGAGTCACAAGAGGGTGTAGATGACTGTGATGTCAGCCAGGGTCACTCAGTCACCCACCAGGAAAGTCCTGGTTCTCAAGTGAGCATCCAGCAGTCCCAGGATTCGCCTCACCTCCTCCTTGGCATTCTCAGTGGCCTCCTTGTTGTGATGCATGATGCCCAAGGTGGGGAACACCCAAGTACTGGCTGGTGGGACTCGCGAAGCTCACCCACTGCACCACCTGGGCTGCTGCCTCTGGGGCGCTTCCCCGTGGCTCCTCTTTGCTCACATAGTAGGCAATGGCATTGCTCTCAAACACAGAATCCATCACCACCTTCAAAGGCTGGGACCTTGCAACCAGGGAATTTGTGGAGAAATTCGGGGGTGCGGTTGGTTTGGCTGAAGTGGAAGTGGGGTGGTGTAGAGAGCACGCGGATCTGAGCTCCACTGTACTGAGCAATTTTCTGGATATGTGTGCAGGGTCCCAGCCATCATGGTGATTCCGCAGAGGAAAGGCTCCATGAATTTTTAAAAGCCCACTCATATACTATCCATTACTGTCATACGCTGGTAATCCAGAGACAAATCCATTTGGTTCCTGTCTTAAAGACCCTTAACGGATTAGAATGAGATATAAACAAGCAATCTTCATAAAATGTGTAGTAGAGGTAACTATACTACACATTAAAATAAATATCCATGACCCCACCATACTTATATAAAGAATCAGATGAAATAAATGAATGGAGGAAAATTTTAAAACCTTCTTGTGCAGAAGAATCTTGCTCAATTTATGTAGATGCTCTTGCCCTCAAATAGGGGAAACATAAGTCTCTACTCCTTAAAAGTGGGCTATATATCATTATACATAGCTTCCTTCCAAAGAGTACAGTATATAAAGGAGAGAAGAACTCTACAGGGAAGAAACCCAAGGAACTCTTGGCCAGGTTATCAAGGTCAACATCAACAGCTATAAGTTATATTGATCGTAAGTCAGAAAGTAGTGCTACTGAAGTTCCTGTTCATACATACATACATACATACATACATACATACATACATACATACATACATACTGAAGTTCCTATTCTTCCAAGGCATGCTTAAATATCACTGCAATCAGTGAATAGCTGTAGACAAGTTCTTTCAGTAATATACTGACTGTACACTCTTGTTCAGGTGCCTTCTGAAAAAGGGATGGGAAAAAAAGGTCCAATAGTGGCTTCCAAAGGGACCTGCTGAGCTCAGAATCAGGGTAATCAGCTCAGAAGGTTACGGCAACTGGTTTTGGGGATTCCAAAGTAGACATCTTGGTAAAACTTTCTCAAAGGACACAGGACAATCATGCGGGATTACTATCAAATTGAAAGCCTGTAATGTGAAGGACAGATAGGTGTGGTGGTGATCACAAAGCTGGAAACGTAGCAAGGAGCTAGATGGCAGAAAAGGATTCTATGATTATGGATTGATTTGTGTTTGAAAAAGATAAGAAATGTTGAAGGTCTAATCTCTGGTACCTGTGAATGTAATCCTGGCTTGGGAACACGGTCTTCAAAGATGCTTATCAGTTAGCATGAGGTTATACTGGTATAGGGTAGTCCCTAATACAATATGAGTGGTATCCTTATAATGGAAAAGGAAAGAGCCTCTGACTGTATTTGTTGTCACTTATTAGCAAAAATCATAACACTGTAGCAATGAGAATGGAATACTGCTTTGAATGAGAGGACCATAAGTGTGGCTAAACCACTAGCCACGAAACCTATGAAAGAGCAATGTTTCAGTACTGACAAAGAGCTAGAACCTGCACTCCCTAGTTACCACCTTATTTTAATCTTCTGGAGGCCATTGAAATAGATTCCCAGCCCTCTCTCTTCAGGAACAATCTCCCATTAGACACATCTGTTAAAACAAGGTTTTTCAAACTAAGGTCCTAGACAATTTTTCAGAACTGTGCTTTTGGTGCTTTGCTGCTTGAAGGGGCGGGAAGGGGACGGAAGCCTCCTACTCTAAACCAGGGTGGGGGAAGTTTCTACGGGAATGGTGGCTAGTTTGGCTTTCTTGCTACCTCCTGAGATACTCTGGACCTTAAGGGGAAGAATCGGCTTTTTACCTAGGGAGGGAGAAGAGTGGGGGGCGGGGTCAAAAACATTTTTAAAAAACTGTGCCTTGATTATGGTAATAATCTAAAAATGTCATCATCAATAGCAGCACATGAAGAACTGCTACTGGATTCCAGCTCTGGAGTTTGAGTGGATGGTCCTGTTGGCAACACGAAGCACAGATGGAGTGTGTAAAGGATGCATCTCTGACTGTCCAGCAGACCGGAAGGAGATCCTGCAGGGGCTGAGCAGAGAAAAGCTGAGGGAACCGAGAGGACACAGCACACAACAGCACAGAGGGGCTGAAGTCAGAAGAATTGGTGAGATGTTGGTCAGTTGATGAAAGGAGCTGCAATTTGATTTTGGTAAAACACCAGCAGTCACTTGATAATGCTGCTAACTTGCATTTTGTTGGTTTTGTAATGTGTGGACTTATTTTCATTTTATAGGTAAGAGGTCTGTGTATGAGGAGAGTTTTTAACCTAGCCTTGGGCTTATACACAATAAAGTAAAATACTTGTGGATCAACCCACAAGCCTGAGAATTGTTTTCCTTTAAATGAGGGCCTGCACATCCATCCAGAAACCCTGATGGCACTCGGCTGCTAACCCAAGGGATGGTAGTTCAAACCCACCTCAAACTCTGGGCACCAAAGACTTAGCGATCTGCTCCCATCAGTATTCCAGCCTAGAAAAACCCTCTGGGGTAGCTTCACTCTGTCATATGAAGTCTCTGTGAGTCACAAATCAACTCAGCAACACCTAACGGCACATGTTTCTCAAGGTTGAGAAATAAAGAATTAGACATTTTGTTGTAGAGAATTCTACTCTTACTCTGCCTTTAGAGTAAAAATATCTCATGTAGGCCAGAATCAATCACCTCCATTCTCTATGGAAGGCAATTTAGGGTAGAGGTGAAGGGTTTGCCTTTTACTACCACTTAATATCTGGCATGATACTTAATCTTGCTAATCTCAACTTCATCAACAATATGTGGCTAATAAAAATACAGGCAGCGCTAAGAAGACCTAGTGGAGCAATGGAGCAAGCAGTGCTTGCTCAGTTGCTAACCAAAATGGTCAACAGTTGAAAAACCAAATGGAAATGAGAAACCAAACCCTTGCTGCCACTGAATGGGTTTTGACTCATAGTAACCAGACAGAACAGAACCACCCCAGAGCCTTTCCAAGGCTGTAACTCTTGACAGAAGCAGACTGCCACACCTTTCTCCTGCGGAGGAGCTGATGGGTTCGAACCACTGACCTTTTGTTTAGCAGCCCATCACTTTAGCTACTGCACCAGCAGGGCCCTACGGAGATGATAGGTATAGTAAATAACTAGCACAGTGCCCGTTGTATAGCAAGTGCTTATAAATGTTAGATGCTATTATTGTCAGCAGTAATCTTGTTGATTCCACAAACTTCAGGAATTGCTCAGGATTAAGCCTTGCCCTAAGGTAATTCTTAGTTTAAGCACCCCAAGTAGGTGAAAGACTAATCTCACATGAAATGGGGGAGGTTAGAGTAGAGAATCCTGACCCCCAAACAGAGTAAATCCTGTTTCAGTCACCTGAACATTCATGATGTCGGGAAAGGGCATCACTTTGCTTAAATCCATAGGCTCCTTTGAAAAACCATGACAGTGATTCTTAAGTCAAAAAGTTCTTACGAAGAAAATGACAAACTAGTACTTCACAAATGTAGAGTCAAATGATTACTCGGTCAACTCCAGAAACACTTCAAAGGGCATCCCTTAAATATTGAAAAGAAAAATTACACAATGAAATTAATAATTAGGAGCACCATCTTGGCTCCTACCAAAGACACAGAATTCTGAGTACAAGCATTCCCTAGCAACACAGAATAGACCTTTCCAAGGAAACTATAAAGGAAATATAGTTAAGAATGGCTTAGAAAAGCACTATGAAGGACAATGTCACAGCAAGTTACTTAACAAGAGCTGAAGATATCAGTTATAGTCTTAACCACCAAAGGCCATATTCTGTGTAGAAATCAGAGTAATCTTCAGCCTATAAAAGGTGTTATTTTTAAGATGATTTGTAAGTCAGATGAAAAGAAATTTGCTTGTTTGCTTTAAATGGTCTTAGAAAACTTGCATATCCCATTTCCCCCAGCTGAAACACTGCCAATCCATACTGCCCAGGGCAATTTGAATCTTATTTAAGACAAAAACAATCTGATTAAATGATGATTACTTTAAAACAACAAAAAGAGCACTATAAAATCTGCCAGCCCTCTCTTTACCACCGGACAACATATGGTGTGTCTATAAAGTAGTATTAACTATAAACTAGAATTTGTACATCAAAATAAGTATTGTCCCTTCAAATAAGTCTCTTTAGGACATTATGGTTAACTCCAATAATAGCAAAATACGTTTGAAATTCCGTTTTCTGATATTTTCTGAGTGAACGATTAATTCTTTTTAACATCCTTCCTCAATCAATAGTGGCAAACCCTTTGTTTTAGAATAATATCCTTATGTTTATATATATACCCATTCTTCTTCTTGCTGTAAATGTGTAGACTCCTACCATGACCAGTGTGGAAGGAGCATATTAATTTAGATATAAAGCTTCTGGTAATGTTCTGTTTCCTTAATCAATCTTAAGAGAACCTTACCTTATAAATCAAGTTAACAAACTAAATACTGTAATTATAGTGTCCTAAGTGTACAGTGTTTATAAATACTTTTTAAAGGAAATTACCTAGAAATATGAAAGACAGCTTTTAAAAAAAAGTGTTTAGTTTATGAAAATACCAGTGACAAAAACAGAAAATATATGAGGGGTTGGGGGAGTCCTTTCAGAATTTTAACAAAAAATAACAATACACAGTACCTAGAATTATATTTAGTCATACTGATAAGACTAATAAAGAAAACTATTCCACTCTACAGAGAAAAATGGAAGATAATTTTAAATAAGTAGGAAGACATAGTTTTCTGGACTTGAAGACTCAATGTTATAAAAATGTAAATGATTGCCAACATAACCTATAAATTTAAAGCAAATACAATCAAATTCCAAAAAAGCATTTTGGGGAAAACTTGAACAAATAATCCTAAAGCTCATCTGGAAGAATAACCATGAAGGAAAATGCTGGAAAGGGAAATGAGTCATGTTGGTTGTGGTGGGGTAGGGATAGGGTGGGAACCTACTCGCCCTTCCAGACATTACAGCACACTATAAAGCAAGCGTAACTACAATATCAAGCCTCTGTTGCCAGAATGAGGAAGACAATGACCTCCTGTGCAATCTGGTACTGCTGCCTTGAAACAGGCAAGGAGCCAGCAGCTTCTCCCACCACTGCCTGTGCACCACAGGCAAGACAATGGAACAGAATATAAAGTCCAGAAACTAGTCAAAACACACATAAAAATTCCATTTGTACTACGTGGAGTAATAAGTGATCTGTATGACAAACTGGTCTAGTCGATAAAAGTATTAACAAAATGGGAAAATATATATATAGGATTACACTCCTAACTCCAATCTTACACTAAGTCAAATTCCAGATTAAACTTTAACTACACTTGATCTTAGCCAAAAGGCTGAGAAGCGATCCCAGATTAAACTTTTAAAGATCCAGAATTAGACCTCAGTGAGCCTATATAAGGAATGCTTAAGAAATAATATGGAGAATAACCTCATGGACTAGGGCAATGAACAGTTTTCATAAGAGAAATGCAAATGACCACTACACGCTCAAAAGTGTCCATCGCACTAATAACAAGAGAAATGTCCTTTTGGGCATGCTTTTGACTGCAAGTAACGAAAAGTACTTTTTATCCTTACTAAAATAAGAAATTTATTATTTCTCGTAACTGAAAAAAAGTTCCCTCTGCATTACAATGGCCTGGCACATCCAGAAGGAGGAAAGGACTCTCTCTTTGCGACTATGTCTCATGTTAAGAATTAGCAGCTCAAGTAGAAAGAACATTTTTTGAAAATGATGAGGGCAACAAATGCACAAATGTACTTGACACGATGGATGGATGGATGGATGGATGGATGGATGGATGGATGGATGGATGGATGGTGATAAGAGTTGCATGAGCCTCCAATAAAATGATTAAAAAATTTTTTAAAGTATTAGCAAATTTTCTCAGATGCTCCCCAACAGACTTACTCTCAAATTTCACTTGCCAGGCGCGGTAACAACCTACCCTTAAAACTAATCTCTGGTGAAGGAATGGGTTGCTTAAGATTACCTCAGCCGAGTTCTGAGTGTGGAACCCCTGGGGACCGCCAAGACTTTCTCAGGGAGGTCAGAATTATGTTCACAATATCCCAGCAGGTTATCTGTCCTTTTCCTTCCCGGTTGACAACTGCACTGAGGATGCACAGATGACCGTGGGTAAAGCTGATGGCACTGTAGCCTCAATCAAGGCAGTAGCGCCAAGCTGTACCAATGGCTGTCGCGCCCTCAGCACTCACAGAAAGACAAGGTCACTTTCATGTAAGCATATCTTTGATGACGCAGTAAAAACGGGTTACATGGACACAGCTTCCCTTTGAAGAGATCCTTACCCCTGTATGACTGTATTATCTGGAGAGTGTTGGCATTTTCTCACAAACAACTGAAGTTTGCCAGAGATCGTCACTGGTAAAGTTCACGCTTTGAAGCAAAACAAAAAACAACAACAAAAAAAGGAATTCTGGAAACTTAATCCTCCACTGTGAGGTTAATAACTTTCTAAATTCTCAAACTCGACTGTGATGAGAATGAGATAGTTTTGATAATAATGTGATGAGATGTATCAACATTGGAAGACCAACAGTAAACCAACATCCTCCAGATAATAAAGTCATACATGGGTAAGGATCTATTCAAAGGGAAGCTAGACCAATGGTCATTATTGTTGCCAAGAAAAAAAATGAGTTAAATGATGTGGTTTTAGGTTTCATATTGATTAATCTTCAAGAAACTAGCACTTGGCAGTTTGCCAAAATCCCTTGGTAGCTGGCTGCCTCCATGGCACCTGTGAAAAAGCCTGTCGTGAAGAGGTTAAAAAAAAAAGCAAAAATTATTTATTAAAAAAATTCTTTTTAAAGCAGCAGCAGCAAGTCCGAGGCTGACCCTTGACTGACTGCATCCACGCTGTAGAAGATGGAGTCCTGCAGGCGGCCCAGTCTGAGCAGTGTCTTCAAGAAAGAATCAAGGTGAATGGTCATCAGGGAGGAGGGGCTATAACCATTGAAAAGAAGCAAGAGCAAGATTACTGCAACCTCTGAGGTGCCTTTTTCCAAAAGGAACTTGAAATATCTCACCCAAAAAAAATATCTGAAGAAGGATCTATGAGCTTGGCTGTGCATGGTCACCAGCAGCAAAGAAAGTAATGAATTATGTTACTTCCCAATTAACCAGGATGAAGAAAAGGAAGAATATAAGGATTAAAACTCACTTCTTGGGAATATTTTCTACGAGTCTTTGAATAAACCTTGGAAACAGAGAGAAACAATCACTTACTGGATTTTGATCTACTATCGAAGGAAAACATCCAACTTTATTGTCAGAGACTATTAAAGTACTCTTCCCTTTACTAACTAATTGCCTATACAAGGAGGCTTCAAATATTTCATGGAATAATTCCATTATCTTCTTTCATTTTTCTTTTTTTAAATTTTTTTTTGGTATCCAATGGGTGTTCCTTTATTTTACACTTACAAAAGAAATCTTCCACCCTTCTTTCATTTTTCTACAAACTTTTTGAAACACCCTCATATATCTGTGTGAGATCAGACTTGCTTCACCTACCCCAGCCAGAACAATAAATCACCATACACTTAATGCAAAAGCAGACAGGAGAATCTAACCATCTTCTCATAAGCGAGACATTAAACAGATTTTCAAAAACATAAACCAATACCACTATTCTCCATCATCTTTTTCTTTTGGAAAAGGCCTTTCTGTAAAAACATTACACAATAGACTTATAATTGTTATTTTTAATTACTTAGTAAATAATTCTAACATTTCCTAATATACCTCCTAACAGAGTAAACATCTATAAATACGAGCCATGGAAACAAAAGTTTTTTGGTGGACGAACAGCTCTAATGTTTAAGCTTGTCAAGGTGGCCTGAGAGAAAGATGTCTAAGAGCCGCGGCCGTCAGTCAGCTATCTGAGGTGGCATGGATGTCGGAAACGCCATCAATTGTAAACCGCCGGTTTGGCAATGGGGAAACACGAGCAGCGGTGAGCTGCCACAGGCAGCCTCGCTTACTGAGAGGCACTGCAGTGGGAGATCTCTCCTGAGGGAGGTGACAATACACATCAAGATTCCTAAGGAAAAATATAGGAGGAAAAAATCCTATTTCTAGGAATATACCCTAAGAATATAATCAGGAGAACACATTAAGGATTTGTCACAGCACTGCTTAAACATATACTGAAAACTCCACACAATCGAAATCTCATCTTTAGAGGACTAACAAAATGAGTGATTATATATCCATGTACAGGAAAAGTAAATAGCCAGTTTAAAATCTTCTTAGGATTCAAATTCTTGGCATGGAAAGACATCTATCACTTATTAGGTAAAATGAAAAAATCAGGTACAAAAGAGTATCCATAATATGGTCACATTTTAAAAAGTAATTTATATACCACCAATTATGTGGATGGACAGAAAAAGTTTGGAGAAATGTACTAGTTATCTCTGATTGACAGGATCACAAGAGGTACTTACTTCTTCAGTAAAACCTATAAAAGCCAGAATGCATGTAAGGCAAAAGGGACCTTGTCAGAGGGGGGAAACTCAGAGTTTTCCCATTAAAATGAGTGAGGGAAGAGTGGGAGACTGTATCCTGTCAGAGGCAGACAACTTGTGGAACCCAGAAAAGTGCCCATCAAACTCTGGCTCTCACAGGCTTCACTGTATTTCCTTCTTCATATGTTTAAAAATATTCCTTTCTCCTTCTAACTAATCTGAAATTACCTTTAAAATTCAAAAACATTAAAAATTTTTCAAATATTTTCAACTAAAAATTCGAAGTCTAGGTAATATTCAAGGAACCCTGGTGGCACCATGGTTAAAGCACTTGGCTACCAACTAAAAGGTCAGTGGTCAAACCCCCCAAGTCACTTGCTCCACAGGAGAAGATGTGGCAGTCTGCTTCGTAAAGGCTGCATCCTTGGCAACCCTGTGGGGCAGCTCTTCTCTGTGCTATCGGGCTCCTAGGAGTCAGAATTGCTAAGGGTTTGGTTGCATGTTAGTGGTTTTTATAGAACATCTGTGGCTAACGGACCCATGCTAGAGGGGAGAAGAGGAAAAGGATGGTGTGGGCAGTAAGTGCTACTAGCACGGTTTCAAAGCTTCTGGCCATCACCCGCTTACACAGAGGACAAGATGCTGTTGAATCTAAAACAGCCTGTCAAATGGATCCCAGACATGGTGCTGAGGCTGGCTGGGTCCAGGATGATGATCCAGTAGAAGGCTACTTTAGAAAGTCAAATGTTAAACCAGGTGAGGAAGATGGCTGTCAAAGCTGAAAAGGTGAAGCAAAGAACCTTAAGGAAAAAAAGAAAGTATGGGAGGGGGGGAAGTGACGTAGAAGGAGGTGGAAAACAAGCAAATGATCCCCACCACAGCGCCAAATTCTAGTTCTCCATAGATACCCCACTTGCCTACGATGGCAGGTTGTTGGTGCACTGCTGTTTGACAGTATGTCTGCTCTCCTGTTCCATTTGGTAACTAAGTCTCTGATGTGCCAGAATCCCTTCTTTTAGAGTATAGTTCTTGTTAATCATCAGAGGCAAACACAGATGGATGGCACAGATCAAGCTGGCCCAGCCCAGAAGCTGAAGTCAGCAGCAAGGAAAGCATGGGCACCCTCTGCTGGTCAGCCTCACGCTAAGAAAGCTAACGTGTGTCCTCAGGAGGAGAAGCTCCTAATCACTGGGATGCACCTTTGTATTCTTTGTACAGCTGATTTCCATGAGAAATTTAGGAATTATTTCCACAAAGAACCACCTAACAAAGACAATTCCAGGCTGAAACAATGTCTGCCTTTGTTACACCAACAAAAAACATTATAAGAACTAATGGGCTGGGAGAAAATATTCCATTAAAAGACTATCAAATTCAACTGATTTCACTTAATTGCTTAATAAATAACTAAGTATAGGTATTCAGATGACTGCAACACTTAACATGATTAAAAGTCCCATTAGACTTTTACTACTGTTGAAAACCTGAGAATCACTAAAACAAGCAATTTTGTACAGGTTTTACAACTTACAAAGGGGTCTCATATTTATTTTCACACCTACCCACTCATTGCCTTCGAGGTGATTCTAATCCACAGTGACCCTGTAGGGCAGAGTGAAACTACTTCCAGGGGTTTCCAATGCTGTAAATCACGATGGAGCTAGAACTGCTTCATCTCTGTCAGGCAGAGGGGCTGGTGGGTGTCAACCAATGACTCCATGGTAAAATGCCTAATGCTTAACCCACAATGCCACCAGGGTTCCTTTTTAACACTTAATCCTCCTATCAAGAATCCTGGAATGAGGAAGATGGCGGGAAAGCAGCACAAGCATTTGTGTTATCACCATATTACAGATACCTGAGTCGAGCTTGGTTCAAAGAGGTTACACGAGTCACCTCCACTGCCTAACTACCAGAGGCTCTGAAGTCGCCCTTCCCCGGGTCTGTGTTCTGTTCAGCATCCTAGTTCACCTCAGGTGCTCTTCTATAAGAAGTGTTCTAAACAACTCGTTTGGGTTCTAGACAGAGTTTGCAATAACCCTAAACATGTATATTCTGTTTTTGTTTCAATTATCATCAAAGTCTCTGACACTGAACCCAGTGGATGGAGTTGTGCTTTTCTCTTGAGGCTTTTCAGGGAAGTAGGCATTTTAATTTCCTATGGGAGCCTACTGAACACAAAATAAAGTTAATTACCAAATTTCTAAGTGTAGCACATTATGCCCATAAAAAGTATTTGTATTCACCCAGTCAGCACTCTTTCTGCAGCTTGAAACCAGGCTCTTAGATTCTCTAGATCTTGCCAGGCTTCCTTCTCAGTCTCTACAGTGTAGAGCAGCAGTTCTCAACCTGGAGGTTGGCCGATCCTTTCACAGGGGTCGACTGATTCAAAACAGTAGCAAAATTACAGTTATGAAGTAGCAATGTTGGGGGTCACCACAACATGAGGCACTGTATTAAAGGGTCACAGCATTAGGAAGGTTGAGAACCACTGGTCTAGAGGATCCTACCCTGGGCCTTTTTGAATAAAGTATCCGGCATACTATTATTGTATGACATCCTGAAAAACCAGGATGTCAAAAGAGAGAAAAGAAGATTCAGCTTTAGTTAAAGACATCTCCAAACCTAAACCATCAGCAAGGTAATCGTGATAAAAATAAAATAGTTATATGAGGAGGTACCCAGCCCCCCAAATCAGATTTTTGTTTCCCCAAAGTTATGTATTTAATTTTTTTTTTTACAAAACAACCTTATCACCTTCAAATTACTCTCCATTACATTTAATACATTTGTCAGAGCTGTGATTCCATTCTTGGAAACATTTTTCAAACTCATCTATTTGGATGTCTGTGATAGTTACATAATCTGTTGTCAACTTGAAACTTCAGCGTGAAGGGGTGCAGTTTAGCCTTTCACTCAGGTCGCAGCTTGTTGACCTCATTTGGAGGTATGAAGGAGATAAATAGCTTGCTAGAGATGGGACACACACTCACTCCCTAGAAGACATTCCTGCTGACAAGACACATGGGGCTACGCTACTGCCATGGAGCTAAAGAAGCCACACAGAGACCCCTGCCAGCACTGAGATGCTTCCACTGCCACCGGATCCACAAGACTTTCTGCCCACTGGCCTGTGATCCTCCTGCATTAGGCATGTGTTTCGTGATCTGAAGAGGAATTTGTAGATTGGTATTAGACATATGGGCTAATAACGGACTTATGGACTTGATCTGGTTTGAGATATTTTCTCAATATACAATTGCTCTTTTATATAAAGCTCTTTTTTATGCACATATGAAAGTCTCTGGATTTGTTTCTCTCGTCTACCTGGACTAACACAGATGGCTGACAGCACCTCACTTGGTTTTTTTCTTCATCTCTTCTACATCATCAAATCTCTATCCTTTCATGGCCGTCTTCATTCACAGAAACAAAAAGATGTGACAAGGAGCAAGGTCAGGTGAGTAAGGTGCGTGGGGCAAGAGAGACATGCTCTTTTTTGCCAAAAACTGGTGCCCTGAGATGGCCGTGTGAGCAGGTGCATTGACGTGGTGGCAAAACCAGTCCCCCATCTGCCACAAATCAGGATCCCACTCCCACACTTGCATACTGTTATTCAATCTTTTCAGAACCTTTAAATAGAAAGCTTGATTAACAGTCTGACCTGGTGGAACAAACTCCAAATGCACTATGAGTTGACATTTTCATCTGTTCGGGAAGTTGACTGGACATCCAGAACAAGGTCTGTCATCAATCGATATTTCACCTTTTCTGAAATAAGAAAACCACTCGTATACTTGAGTTTTTCTCACAGTGCTGTCCTTGTAAGCTGTGTTCAACATCACAACAGTTTCTGCTGCATTTTTCCCAAGCAGGAAACAAAACTTCACAGCCACATGCTGTTTTCTTAAATTGGCCATCACAAAAAACAAGTTTATGGGAACTGCTTTTGAGAAAAAAATTCACTGTGACCAAAGAGAACCTTCCCAGGTGACACCACTGAGTGCACTAACTCAGAGCAAGTTTGCTTGATGCTTACCTAGTGGGGAAAATGTGTACTAAGAAAGCTCTGCCCAGTGGAGCTTTTTTCCATTTTGGCAGGGAGGGAGTAGACCCTCATATAGTGTGACTCTGGATAGCATGCTTGGCTGCTAACCAGAAGGCTAGAAGTTTGAGTTCACCTTTGGAAGAATGGACTGATGATCTACTTCCAAAAATAGCCATTGAAACCTGAGAAAACATTATTTCTACTTTAATACACATGGGGGTGTCATGAGTTAGAATTGACTCAACTCTACTATGGATTTAGTTTGGGGTGGGGGGGTGGCTTTGCTGTGTGCTATTTTAGATGGTATATATATATTAACATATTTAACCTCCCCCCCAAAAAAAACTAATGTAATAGATAATCACATCAAGGCACAAAGAAATAACTGGTTCTTTAGGGTAATCAGAGCCAGACAGCTGGCAAATTGTGAGTCAGAAATCTGAACCCAGCCAGTCTGACCCTTGAGATCATCCATCTTCTTGAACTTTAAGCCAGGCTGCCCCTATAGCTGGTTCGGTTTTATAATACAGCATCTTTAATGTAAAATTTTCATCTTAAAAGTTTTATATTAAAGAAAATTTGTGATACTTGTATTCCATATATACTTGCGTATAAGCCAACCTGGATATCAGTCAAGGCACCTAATTTTACCACAAAAATTGCATTTAAAATGTGCTGAAAAACTCGGCTTATACATGAGTATATACGGTAGTTTTTTCTCATAGAAACCACATCCAGTTTCTCCTATCATTAGCATCTTAGAGTACAATTGCCACAATGAATGACCCAATACTGATAAATACTAACGAAAGTCCACACGTTCTTCCGATGTCACTCATTTCGACCTGTTCTAGGTTCCACCCAGGCCCCTACGCTGCATTTACTCATCAGGTCGCCTATGCTCTTATTGGCTCTGCAAGTTTCTGAGAATCTCCCTTTTTTGGATGATCTTCACAGTTCTGAGCAGGGCTGGCCAGTTATTTTGTCCTTCAAGTGGGATCTATCTGGTGGTGTTCTCACAATTAGAATGGGTTATGGTTTGGAGGAGGAAGATCCTAGACATAAAACAGCATTCTCAGTAGATCACATCTAAAGTCCATCCTATCAATATAATTATCACTTGATGATGAGGCTCTCTGCTCTCGTAAACATTCCAAATCTCAGAAGCCACAGAGGCAGCTCTTCTCTGTCCTACAGGGTTGCTGTGAGTTGGAGTTGACTCAATGGCAGGGAGTGTGTTTTTTCAGTTTGGTTGATTTTGATCTTGGGCTGAAGAAGTGTTTGTCAGGTTCTCTGCTGTGGAATTATGCTTTTCTCCCCCTTTCCTTATTTTAGCTCTGAAAGGATAGCACTATGCACGGCCCACATGCAAAGAGTGGGAGCTATGAGTCACTTTTGCATGGAAGAGTCATATTTTCTCCCACATTTGTTTATTCAGCCAATTATTTATATTATGATCGACTCATGGATATGTATTTCATACTCCACTTAAAATCCATTACTATTTCAAATTGTGGCTCAAATTGCTTCAGCTTTGACCATTGGAGGTTCTTTCCAATGTGGGTTCTTTGGGGAGCACCTTCCTTATTTTTTGAACTACAAGAGAATTGCTTAATTTTCTAACAAAAGAGACCTGGGGAATATGTGTAGAAATGGCTATTAAGGGTGTAGGATAATGGTGCAAAGAATATAAATTGGATCAGTCTGAATTTTACCGATGCTTACGACTAAGCACAGATCCTTCATTCAGTGTTTCTGCTGGAGGTTAGGTAAGGATCTAGTTTGTATTTGGTTGGTTCACAGAAGTATAGATGGAATGGGGGTCTACATTAATTGCAAGCTGAAATGCCAGGCCTGCCTTGGTATACTGTAGAAGAAAGTAATCCAAGGCTTACAGAAATGAACATATTAGCAGAGATTTATCAGCTTAGACTCACACACCATCTATAGAGTACACAGACGGCACACCTTCTACCACATGGTGAGGAACAAATTTGTGTAGAACTCTCCACACTGCTATGCTTGCTGCTTATGTAAGTCTCATTTGACAATGGGAACTGCTCCTAGATAAATTAAGACATCTAATTACAAAAGTGGTAATACTTGTGGCACAGTTCCAACATCACAACAACATGCAAGCCACCACAGCATGACAAACTGACAGATAAGTGTTGTCTGCTATGTGACCATTCCAAAGGTAATGAAAAACAATACAGAAGTTGTTAATCAACATTATTAACACCATATATGAATAGAATTTTTCTAAAGGTAGTTCAAAAATGGTGGCAACAGTATATGGGCAGGGAAATAACAGAAAATAAAGCCAGTTTCATTAAAGGTCATGGACAAGAAATATCATTGCCAATCTCTTTAACAAACAGTGCTGGCAACATTGAATTTCCACTTGCAGAAAACTGAAACAGGACCTATACCTCACTCAATCTATAAAAATGAATAATATGGATTAAAGGCCTAAATGTAAACCTTAGAACTATAAAGGTCATAAATAGAAAGTAGGAACAAACTTAAGGGCCCGAGTACATGGCATAAACGTACTATCACACATAATGAAAAATACATTCAGCAGAAGTCTGCAGCTTCCTAAAAATAAGATTTATGTGCATCAGAAGACTTCATCAAAAGAGTTAAAAGAGAACTCCCAGATTTGGGGGAAAGTAATGATATATTAACAAGGGATTAAATTTCAAAAATCTATAGAAAATTACAACACCTCAACAAGAAAAAGATTAGTAATAGAATTTTTTAAATGGGCAGAAGAAACGAACAAGCAGTTCACCAATGAAGACATCCAGGAGGTCAATAAACATATGAAGATATACTCATGATCACTAGCCATCCAAGAGTTGCAATCAAAATGATGAGATCCACGCCATATGTCCACTGATAACAGAGTTAAAAAAAGAGAATGACAAATGCCGGAGAGGATGTAAAGAGACTGTAACCCTCAAACACTGCTGGCAGAACTATAAACCTGTGTAGCCACTGTGGAAAGCAGTATGGCGCTTTCTCAAACTGGAAATAGAAATACCGTATGGACCAGCAAATTCTTTACTTGGTAGATACCCTCAAGAGGTAAGAGCTGTAGCATGAATAGGTATAGGTACATATTCATAATAGCAAGAAAATGGAAATAAACCAAATGCCCATCAGGATAAACAAATATGATACATACCCACAACAGAATACTATGCATCACTAAAGAGTAATAATGAAACTGTGAAATACTTCAGGACATAGATTGGTTGGAAAATACTATACTGAGTAAATCACAAAAGGCTGTATGAGCTCATTGTTACACAAGAAAAAAATCAAGAGAAAGCTTTTCCATACCAAAAGAATCAGACTTTGATGGTTACCAGAAGTAGGAGGAGAAAAAAGGTGATGGGAAGCAGTAGGCCAGCGGGTAGACAAGTGTTAGAAGGATAAGATAATCTACAAGAGTGAGAAGAGGAGAAAAGGAGGAGGGATCCGGTGAACCTTTTGGAGGTTTGATAAATTGTTGCATGCAAAAATGATTATCTGAAAGGAACTCCTACTTTTTTCACAATAAAAAATTTGGGGGAAGAAATATCAGTGCTGATGTCAGATGGAGAAGGTAAAGAATACTGGAAAGATGTTTGCCTATTTTTCATTGAGTAAGCAAAACCACTTGATTGTGCATAATAACAAATTGTGATTAATATTGCAAGAATGCAAATTCCAGATTGCTTAACTGTGCTCACCCAGAGCCTGAACATAGACCCAGAGGAAGTCCTTTGACTAAAACACATGGATAATGCATAGTTTAAGGTCAGGAAAGGTGTTGATTAGGGTTTGATATCTTCACTATACTTACACAAGACTGAGCAAGTATTCTGAGAAGCTGGACCATAGGAAGAATAATGAGGCACCAAGATTGAAGGAAGGTTCATTAACAACCTGTGATATTCAGATAACACAACTTTGCATACTAGAAAGAGGACTGGTGACAATCAAGATTATAGCCTTTCGTATGGACTGCTCTTCAACACCAGAAAACAAATGTTCTTACAACTAGACCAATAAGCAAGATCATAACAAATAAAAGATTGAAGTTGTGAAGGATTTCATTCCACTTGGACCCCCAATCAACACCCAAGGAAACAGCAGTCAAGAAATCAAATGATCTATTACATTGGATTAATCTGCTGGGAAAGATTTCCTTTAAAGTGTTAAAAATCAAAGATGTCACTTCGAAGAGTAGGTATACGTGACCCAAGCCATATTTTCAAACACCTCATATGTATAGGAAATTGAGATAATGAATAGGAAGACTAATTAAAAATTGAAATATTTTAAGTGGTGTTGGTAAAGAATATTGAATATGTCATGGACTATCAGAAGAATAAACAAATCTATCTTGGAAGAAGTATAACCAGAATGCTCCTTAGAAGAAAAGACGGTGACATTTCTGTCTCACATACTTTGGAAATATTATCCGTAAAAGAGAAGCGGTCCCTGAAGAAGGACATTTCTTGGTTAGTCAGTAAAAAAGGGGAAGACGCTCACCAAGATGGATTGATACAATGGCTGCCACTATGGGTTCAAACATAAGAACAACTGTGCAGAGCGCACAGGATCAGGGAGTGTTTCGTTCTGCTGGACATAGCATCGCTATGAAACAGAGCCAACTCGATGGCATCAACAAGGCTGATTAGGCTCATGGGGTATAACCCAAGGAATGGCACTTAGTTGGCAAGGTCAAGATCGGTATGGTTACCATAATGGAAGGCGGGGTCAGAGCAGCAATCAGAATAGTTTAAAGGGAATAGACTTAATGGTAGTAGCTACTCAGTCATGGTGTTCTTAGGAGTGAAAGAGATGGGATGTCTACTAAACATTTACTTGATCTGTACAAGTAGAAGAATTCTAGATCAAGAGAAAAGTAATTGAATTTAAATGGCCAGAACAGAGAGTCAATTCTCAGACTTCACCCAGTTTACAGACCCACAATAGCTTGAATGAAGGGGAGGTCAGGTCCCCTTGAATGAGGACCCCTCTACACTGCCAAAAATGTATACTAAAAGGCACATCAACAAACAGAACAGAATAGAGAACTCAGAAGTAAATCTATTTGCCTAAAAACAGTGGATCTCTGATGAAGAGTTGAAACCCATTAAATGGAGGAAGAAAGGGTCTCTTTAACAAACAGTGTTGGCAAAAATGAAACAGGATCCATATGGCACGGTGTACAAACACTAGCCCAAGATGTTCCAAAGACATAGTGTAAAACCTAAAACTAAAATAAAAAAAGAACAAACTTAGGACCCTAGTAAATGACAGATATACTATTAAACATAACTAGAATCAGGAAATAAAAAAACCACAGAAGGCAAACCACAGGACAAGAACCTCTAAAAAGTAAACACACATACAAAGAAAAACTTACAGAAAGAGTAAAGAGAGAACTTAAGGACTGGGAACATTTTGGGGGGCAACAACACATTACATAAGAAACTAATTTCTAAAATTTATACAAACTTTAATAACTTAACCAAAAAAAGGAAAACAATGCAAAATGGGCAGAGGATACAAATAGACACTTGGGCATCTATCAAACACACAAAGAAGTGCTCATGATCATTAGCCATGAGATAGATGCCAATCAAAAATAAAAATTAGATATTCTCTCACCCACTATTAATAGCAAAGTTCACAAAGCCAGAAAACAACAAATACTGGCAGTGTGGAAATCTCATAACTGCTGGTAGAACTGTAAGACAGTGCAACCAGTATGGAAAATAGTATGGAATTTACCTAAAATGTTGGAAACAGAAATACCATATGATCTCCAGCAATCCCACTACCAGATATACTTCCTACAGAAATAAGAGTTGTGACATGAACAGCTATATGCACACTCACGCTCATGATTGGATTATCCACAATAGTGTAGAGATGGATACAAGTGCCCATCAACTGATGAAAGTGTAAACTATGACATACATAAATAATGATATACGAGGTAATGTTAAAGAATCATTATGAATCTGAAAAACACCTCCTATATGGATAAACCTGGAGCACATATGTGCAATGAAATTAGTCAATCACTAAAGGATGAAATTGTATAGTACCAATATGATAAAAAGTCAAATAAGGTTTTCACACAGAAAGAAACATTATTTGAAGGCTGCCAGGGATGAGAGGGGGAGGGAAAGAAGGCAGTATTTCATTCTGTTGTGCAAAAGTTCGCTATGGGTCAGAACCAACTCCTTAGCACCTCCCAACAAGAACAACAGCAGATACGCATTAACCTGAGAGAAAGGAAAGGCATTATACAACAAAGGTGAGGTCAGCACCAAGTGGTCAAAACAAAGGAAGACATTAGGACAGTGATTCTCAACCTGTGGGTCACGACCCCTTTGGGGGTCAAATGACACTTTCACAGGCGTTTCCCAATTCATAACAGTAGCAAAATTACAGTTATGAAGTAGCAAAGAAAATAATTTTATGGTTGGGGGAGGGTCACCATAACATGAGGAACTGTATGAAAGGGCCGTGGCATTAGGAAGGTCAAGAACCAATGCACTAGGGGGAGGATAAGAGGTAAAGGTCAATACGGCTATGTGGGGTGTAAAAAGACTTTTCCCCAGCTTTGTCTTCCCCAAAGATATGCCAGACATTAGAGGCTGTTTGCCAGCACCCAGCACGTGGTGGGAGGTCAGAAGCTTAGAGATATTCTCCCTGAAGGCATCTGGTCCACTCTAGGTGAGGCTCACACCCTACAGATAAGGATAGTAATTGTTTCCAGGGAAAGCCAGAGAACAAGCCAAACCTGCTCAGTGATGTCCAAAGTTAGGCTGCCATCCTGAATCTAGGAGCCGCCCATCTTGTCACATGTGTACCCCCAATCCCTCTCCTTCCTATTGCATGTATATCCCTAGATTGTCCCCTTCTCATTACTGTCTTACCTTTAGTGCAACCCCTTCCTGTGATGTATGTCTTCACCTGTAATTAGGGGGTTTATACCCCCTCCCCAAAGATATATAGCCTTGGGTAGAAATAAAGGGCTCTCTCCTCCTGGCTCTCTCTCCATCCTCTTGATCCTCTGTCCCCTCTCCCCTTGTCTTCCTTCTCCTTCCCCTCTCTCCTGCCATGTACCACCAAGAGGCGCTAAGGTGAGCATGCTACCATGAAATGTTTCTGACTCCGTTATTTCAATCTCTCTTCTATCTCTTCTTATTTTCTATGACTTTACTATAATATTTACTTATTATCGTTGTACAATGGTGCCTACCGGACCCGTGATGATTTGGTAGGAGCTGGCTCCCCTGACACTGTTATATATATTCTTGCAATAACAGTAATAATAATCTACAAGTAGACACATAGAAACATGAGCTATGTGAATGTGAAAAAGCAAATAGGACTACACTCAAGAATATATATAGGCTTCACAGAGAATTTTTCTACATATGCTTTTATATGGATTGTAAATATATTCATGAATATAGAATAGCATACAGGGGTCAAATTATAAAAACATCTTGGCCATACCAAATACCTGGAGATAAAGAGTTACTGGGCATAGAGGCTCAGGACCATATTCTAAGAGGACCTCAGGGTCAATTGGCATAGCATAGTCTACAAAGAAAATGTTCTACACCCTACTTACTTAAGTAGTAACTGTAGTCTTAAAAGCTTATGGGAAACTATATAAGGTATAACTACTGGTCTCTCCCCATCCCAAAGCAAACAGAATGAAGAAAATCAACGACATGGAAACAATTCATTGTTCTTGCTGTTTTTGTTGTTGTTGCTAGGTGCCATCAAGTCGGCGTGACGCATAGCCGCCCTGTGTACAACAGAACCGAACACTGCCTAGTCCTGTGCCGTCCTCCCAATGGTTCCTGTGCCTGAGCCCACTGATGCAGCTGCTGTGTCTATCCATCTTGTTGAGGGCCTTCCTCTTATTTGCTGCCCCTCCACTTTACCAAATATGACATCCTCCTTCAGGGATTGGTCTCTCCTCACAACATGTCCAAAGCATGTAAGACAAAATCTCACCATCCTTGCTTCCAAGGCACACCCTAGCCATACTTCTTCTAATACAGACCAGTTTGTCCTTTCAGCAGGCCATGGTACTTTCAACATTCTTCTAAAGCACCACAGTGCAAATGCATTCTCTTCGTTCTTCTTGATTCAATGTCCAGCCTTCATATGCATGAAGCTATTGAAAATACCATGGCTTGGGTCAGCCACACCTTAGTCCTCAGAGTAACATTTTGCTTTTCAACACTCTAAAGTTTGGGGCATCAGATTGACCTAATGCAATGCATCTTTTGATCTCTTGACTGCTGCTTCCATGACCATTGATTGCAGATCCAAGCAAGACAAATCCTTGACAACTTCTACCTTTTCTCCGTTTACCATGATGCTACCTATTGGTCTAGTTGTGAGGATTTTAGTTTTCTTTACATTAAACTTCAATCCGGATTGAAGGCTGCAATCCTTGATCTTCATCAGGAAGTGCTTAAAATCCTTACCTTTCAACAAGCAAGGTGGGTCATCACATTGGATCCATGATATGTGGATTGAGGTATTAGGAAAAGCCAAGTAGAAGAGATCTGAACTGCTCATACCTAGAAGCATCTAAACCAAAAGCAGTATCACATTCCTGCAGGGATTGGAGAGATTACTGTCACTATGAAAGACTTAAAAGATGCAGGGGTGGTGCTTCTTACCATATTTCCATTCAACATGCCTATTTGGCATTGTAAAAACAAACATACAAACAATAAAAACCAGATGGATCTTGGAGAATTATAATGGATTATCCTAAACCTAACCAGGCAGTGATTCCAACCGTAGATGTCATTCTCTTGAACAAATAAGCACATCTTTTGGTATTAATCTAATTAATGACTTTTTTTCTCCACCATAAGCAGTTTACCTTCACTGCCTTACTTCATCGGTCTATCAACTCTCCAACCTATGTCACAATTTAGTCTGCAAGGATCTAGATCGCCTTTCTGTTCTACGAGATGTCACAGTGATCTAAGCAAAATATCCTTCATTTGGGTATTCTACTCTGGTCTATTTAACAAGCGATTTGAAAAGTTGCTAGTTTTGAGTGGGACCCAGAACATAAGAAGGCTTTGCAACAGTTTTATGCTGCCGTGCAAGTCATTCTGCCTACTGGGCCATATGATCTTGGCTGGTCCAATGGTGCTTGGAGCGTCAGAAACAAGAAGAGGGACTGTTTGGAGTCCTTGGTGGACACCAAATTACAGACCCTTAGGATTTTATAGCAATGCTTTACCATCCTCTGTAGATAATTACTCCCCTTGTGAGAAAACATGTTTGGCTTATTACGGGCTTTCCGAAAGACTGAAAGCTTGACATAGGCCACCAAGTCACTGTGCGGCTTGAGTTGTATAAAGGAGATCGGACTCAAGCAGGACCTGAAGGTACAAGTACATTGTAAGAGGAAATGACCCAAATGCCCATGATCCTTACTCATGTCATAATACCTTCCTTCAGCCTGCTTGGTCTCATGATTGAAGAAGACCCATGTCTGGTTTACAGATGGTTCTACAGGATACGCAGGCACCTCTTGGAAGTGGACAGTGGCAGCACTGCAGCCTTTTCTAGGACCTCCTTGAATAATAGTGTAAAGGGAAATCCTCCCACTGGCCCAAACTTGGTTCATTTTGCTTTGAAGGAGAGATGGTCAGATGTGTGACTATACACTGATGCTGTGGCTAATGACTTGGCTAGTTAGGGATTTTAGAAGGAACATGGTTGGAAAACTGAGGATAGGTTTATAAATAGATCTCTCTGAATAAGCCAAAGTGATGGTATTTTTGTCTCATGGTAATGCTGTTGACAGAGGATGAACAGCCGTCATCTTCCCGCAGCCACTCCTGTCATTACTCAATGGGCTCATGAACAGAGTGGCCATGTGTCTGGTGGCACAGATGGATGTCACATGGGCTTAGCAACAGACTTCCACTAAAGCCCACCTTGCTTCAGCCACTGCTGAGCACTCAATCTCCCACAGCACAGACCACTAAATAGGAACCATTCCTAAAGGCAATCAGCCAGCAATCTGGTAGCAGGTTGATTGCATTGGGTTACTTCCATCATAAACAGGACCGTATTTTGTTCTTATTGAGAAAAGACACCTACTCTGTGTACAGATTTGATTTCTCTGCATGCAATGCTTCTGCCCAAACTACCATAGGTAGACTTACAGGCTATCCCACACAGCATTGCCTCACATAAAGGAATGCACTTAATGGGCCTGTGCCCATGGAATTCACTAACCCTATCACATTCCCTGCCAACTTGAAGGAACTGTTGTTGGTAGGTGCCATCAAGTCGGTTTCGACCCAACAACACAATGAACAACAGAACGGAACACTTCCCAGTCCTGGGCTGTCCTCACAATTGTTCCAATGCCTGAGCCCATTGATGGAGCTAGCTTTATAGAACAATGGGATGGCCTTCTAAAGATACAATTATGGCAGATTTCAGGCAATGTTCTCCAGGAGGATGTATATTCTCTGAATCAGTATGCAATAATATATGGTGCTGTTTCTCCAATAACCAGGATTCACAGGTCCAGGAATCAAGGGGTGGAAATTGGAGAAACATCACTATTATGCTAGTGACTCGCCTGTAAAATGTTTGATACTGTCCCTGTGACCCTATGCTCTGTAAGTCTAGAGGTTTTAGTTTCAAAAAGAAGAATGCTCCAACCAGGAGACATAAAACTGATTCCATTGAACTAGAACTTAAGAATGCTACCTGGCCACTCTGGGCTCTCCTTGCCTCTGGATCAATAGGGTCAAAAAGGAGTTACTGTAATGTTGATGTGACTGATCTTGTTTACCAAGGGGAAACCAAACTGATACTACATAATAAAGATAAAGACTAATATGTCTGAAATATAGACGATGCCTTAGGATGCTTCTTAGAATTACCAGGTCATGTGATTAAAGTCAATGGAAAACTGCAGCAACTCAATTCCAACATGGCTCTAAGGGCTCAGCCCCTTCGGGAATGAAGGTGTGGGTCATGCCACCAAGCAAAGAACCACACAGTGGTTGAGGTGCTTACTAAGTGCCAAGGGAATATGGCTTGGGTGGTGGAAGTAGTTCTAAAGACCAACTACAACCATGTAACTAAGGGTTTTAGTATTTCTTCCTTGTTTTACTCTTGACAGTGCTTTAAACATTAATGAAAGAGTGGAATTAATGGGACAATGGGAACTAATATACAATAAAAGAAATAATGCCTGGTTCTCAGTCACCTTCATAATCATTGCTATGTTTGATCCCATTTTTGTAGCCACCATGTCCATCCATTGTGTTGAGAATCTTATTAGCAAGTATTTGTTTTCTTCCTTCACTTATTCTATTACTTATTATAAGTGATAAAATTTAAAGGAAGTTAGTATGTTTTTAGCTGTATACACACTAGTTGAATCATGTTAGGTATAAGAATGGAATCGCAGATTTGACAAATGTATTAAGTATAATGGAAAGTACTTTGATGTTGAAAAGGTTATTTTGTAAAAAAAAAAAAAATTAAATACAGAGCTTTGAAAAAAATTCCAATTTGGGGAAGGTTCCCCCACATACATGAAAGTTTTGGTAATGCTCTCCCTCTCTTTATCCTGCATCCAACTTGTCCTTCTCTGACCTCCGGTTCTTGAGATGTGTAACGGTAGCCTGTCACCTTATCTGTCAATTTTGGGATTTACCAGATCCCACAACCCCATGAGACAGCAGCTGATATGCCAATCTTGGATTTGTCAACCTCTGAAGCCATTTGAATCAAGAAAAATCTCTGATCTGATACACATACACACATATATACACATATATATGTACATACACATACATATAGATACACCTATACGTGGGTATAGTAGTTACACATTGACTCCCAACTGTGAGGTCAACAGTGTGAAACCACCAGTTGCTCCTCAGAAGAAAGATGAAGCTTCCTACTCCCGTAAAAAATTACCATCTCAGAAACTCAGAAGGGTAGTTCTACTCTGTCTTATAAGGGTCTCTATGAATCAGTATTGAGTTGGAGGTCAGTGAGTTGGGTTGTTTTTTGTTTGTTTGGGGGAGGGGTATGTATTTCAGAATTGTTACTTGTACACCTATGGAAAGTAATTTTGCCAATGAAAGTATAGTGCTTATATATAGCTCCTTTTGCCTGTGCTATACTACTGTGCTAGACTACTACACTCACTTCTCAAGTTACAAAGGCCTGCACATATTCTGTTCACCACCTTCAGGAAGGTTGTTTCATACATTTATAATACAACTGGTTTGTTTTTTTTTTGTTGTTGTTGTTTGTTTGTTCCAGTCTACACTTCATTCCAGGAAGCTACCTCCATGTCCTAAAGAAACTTTTTAAAAAGTTTAATACATTAAGGCTCATTCCTGATGCCATGAAGTTAGATGGGTTTTGACAAGGTATACTGTCATGTGTCTACCTCTAAGAATAGCATACAAAGTAGTTTCACTGTCATAAAAAACATCCCCTGTGTGTCACCCAATTAACTTCTTGCTTTTTTTTTTAACTCTTCCTTCTTCCTAAGACCCCTGTTGTATTTCCTACGAGAGAGTCTACGCAATTATCACTACTACTAATTCCTTCCTCTCACAACTTCCATAACACATTCACATTTATAAATCTGTGGAATTCTCACTGCAATCCTCTGTGTTTCCACTTAGCAGATCCCTGAACAAAACTAAGAGAGAGTAAGTAGTCTTCCTCAAGATCTCACTGAGTGGTGATGCGGGTACTAGACCTCATGCCCTTGACTCCTGGCGTGATCATGTTTTTCCACTATACAACTTTGCCTCCTTCCTCTCTCTGTGTATACAGGGAGACTGGCTGGGGTGGGGTAGTTGTGAATCAGGAAGAAAAGAAAACAGAAATGGTGGTAAGTGATCATTTAAATCATGAAAGCATTTCCACAACAAATTAAGGAAGTAATCTGGTGGACCAGATATCCTAAAAACCTTTCTGCTATAAAATGACCTGAAAAATTGGATAAATACATTTCTCAAGTGTCATAATAAATGCACCACTGAGCCAGCAAAAAAGAAAGAAATCTGCAGAGATCAAGAGCCAGAGAGCGAATGAGCCCAAAGTCAGCAGCTGTCCAAATCCCACAGTGTGCACAAAAGAAAACACACCACAAGCACTTATCTAAATAAACTCCAACTTGATGAACATTAGAAAATATATTTATATAATTATGGCACTATCGGATTAAAGGGGGGAAAGTCAGATGACCATCTCAACAGAGAGAGAGCAAAACATTTGAGAAAATTCAACATCCGCTTATGATTTAAAGTCAAATAAACAAAACTTTTAGCAATGTGGAATGGAGGAGGATTTTGCCAACCTGATAAAAAGTAGCTACCAAAACCCTACAATGTTAATGATGAAACATGAACAGTATTCCCTTTGTAGACAGGAATCAGACAAAGATGACTACAATCCCTGACTCTGTCCAACACAAGAAACAAAGAAATACTTGTACAAGGATGACGAGAAAGCAAGAAAACTATTACAATTTGTTCAGATTGTAACTATTTGCATAAAAATTGGATGAATTTCCATATCCTTCACCTTGAAAAATACAATGACAATTCTTACTATGAAAAAGAAAGTTTGTCCATTCCTGGGGTGAGGACCAGATAATATGGCAGGGACCAGACCAAATACAGGGATACACATGGTAGACAACTAAAAAGGAGGTGGGGAAAGGAAAAAAGAAATGGGTAGTGGGGGCACAGGGCACTAACCCACCCAATGGGAGGGTATTGTTTACATCTCCACATGGAAAAAGGGACCACACTTCAACTCAGCACTCAAAGATGTGAATGCAACATGCTGGCATGGAGAAGGGAACCAGTGGAGAGGTCTGTGGGGCTGCTAAGTGGACACCTGCCCCTCCCCCCAGAAGAATTTATTTCAAAGGAGGGCATTGAATCGGCAGCTCTGGGAGAGGGACATATCTGATTGGAGCACACAGGAGCAGATGAAGGGGGAGGAGGAGAGAGTGGAGCACATCCTGGCCCACAAGGCCATGAGGACGATGTTCCCAATTACAGCAGCCAGTCCACAGAGAGGACCACTTGGCCGGCCCCATGATGAGACGTGACGCCCCTCACTGACCCATAGCCCTATAAGGGACAACACCAGAGACACAGTGTGGGAATTGCACCCAATCTGATCCCGCCACACCAAGGCAAAACATTAATAGGGTGCAACAGAACAGCAAGGGAATGGAACGGCGAGGTCCCCAGGGAATGCTGAAGGTGGACTTTGGGGCCAGGGCGTGATGCCCCAACAGACTGGACTGGAGAACACTTCTAAGGGCCAACAAATAGTCCTTGAAAAACGACAAGCTTTTCTTTCTTGTTGTGTTTTGTTTTGTCATTGGTTTGTTGTTATTGTTGCTTGGTTTTGCTCTGTCTTGTTTTAGTGCATGCTATTATCTCCACAGGTCTGTCTAAATAAGATAGGCTGGATGAACAATCTGGAAAAGAAAACAACAGGACCGACAGTTCCGGGGTGACATGGGAGAGGGAGGGGTGGGGGGAAAGGTAGTGGTGTTAACAAACCCAGGGACAAGGAAATAACAAGTGATCCAAATCGGTGGTGAGGAAGGTGTAGGAGGCCTGGTAGGGCATGATCAAGGGGGACATAAGCAAAGGAATTGCTGAAACCCATGTGGGGACTGAGCATGATAGTGGGACAGGAGGAAAGTCAAGGGAAATAGAGGAAAGAGCTGGAAGGCAAAGGGTATTGATAGAGGTCTAGATAAAGACATGTACATATGCAAATATATTTATATATGAGGATGGGGAAATAGATCTATGTGCACATATTTATAGGTTTAGTATTAAGGCAGCAGAAGGACATTGGGCCTCCCCTCAAGTGCTCTCTCAATGCAAGAATACTTTCTTCTATTAAATTGACATTTGAGATAGTTTATTGTGCCAGCCTGGCTGATAAACACAAGTGGGATTAATTGAAGGGCAGAGAGATAAATGGCTTGGTGAGTCTCGCCTTTCTTGTCTCTTGCTCTTTGATCATCAGACCAATGTGCAGCTGCCTTGCCTGTTCTGTGCCTCAATTTACAGGCTACACGACCTGTGGGATGTCTAGCCTGTGGACTGTGTCACTGTAAGTTGAGGTCCCTTTAAGACCACGCGATTGAAATTTACATCTCTTGAGCTGGCGCCTGGCAGTTGGTGACCTGCCTTGCTGTTTTGCTGCCTGTGCTGGGATAGCCTAGCTCTCTCTACAGAGGACTACCTGGCGGCCCTCAAGACTTGGAGGACTGCCAGTGTCTCACAGCTCTCTCACAGGAGTGAGTTGCACTGAGCTATTTGTACTGCTTTATAATTTAACTGTTCATTTCTTGTATTGTATATCTATCTGTTTATAATTTAACAGTTCATTTCTTGTGTTATATATATATGTCTATCTTTATTTAAAATATAAATATATATATAATTATCAGCAATCTGGTTTTCTCTCTCTAGAGAACCCTGTCTAACACAGCATTCTATGATGCTCACCTTCCCAACACAACTGCTGAAGACAAAACGGGTTAACAGGCAAATGAGGTGAAGAAAATTGATGGTGCCTGGTTATCAAACGATATAGCGTCTGGGGTCTTAAAAGCTTAAAGGCAAACAAGTGGCAATCTAGCTCAGAAGCAACAAAGCCCACATGGAAGAAGCACACCAGCCTGTTTGCAATCAAAGGGATCAGGTATCAGGCATCATCAGAACAAAAAATCTTACCATAGTCAATAAGGGGGGAGTGCGGGGTGGAGACCCAAAGCTCATTTGTAGGCCACTGGACATCCCCTTACAGAAGGGTCTCGGGGAGGAGTCAAGCCAGTCAGGGTGTGATGTAGCAACGATGAAACATACCATTTTCCTCTAGTTCCTAAATGCGTCCTCCCCTCCACTACCATGATCCCAAATCTACCTTGCAAATCTGGCTAGAGCAGAGGACTAGTACAGAGGACTACCACTGGTACAGATAGGAACTGGAAATGCAGGGAATCCAGGGCAGTTGATCCCTTTAGGACCAGTGCTGAGAGTGGCAATACTGGGAGGGAAGAGAGAGGGTGGGTTGGAAAGGGGGAACAGATTACAAGGATCTGCATGTGTCCTGGGGGACGGACAACAGAAAAGTAGGTGAAGGGAGACATCAGGCAGGGCAACATATGACAATACAATTTATAAATTATCAAGGGTTCATGAGGGAGGGGGGAGCAGGGAGGGAGGGGGAAAAATGAGGACCTGATTCCAGGGCTTAAGTGGAGAGCAAATGTTTTGAAAATGATGAGGGCAATGAATGTACACATGTGCTTCACACAATTGATGTATGTATGGACTGTGATAAGAGTTGCAAGAGCCCCTAATAAACAATTAAAAAATAAAGTTTGTCAAAGGTTACTGAATAAAATATCAGCATACAAAGAGCTCGTTGCATTTTTTTACATACTAGATGTAGGAAATCTAATTTTAAAATACTCCATTTACAACAGTGAACACAATATAAATACATAGACTACATAGAAAGCTGTAAAATACATACATCTTTTAAGGAAGAATCATAAAACTTCACTAAGATATTTTTAAAAGATCTAATTGCATGGAGATCATTTGATATAGCAAAGATATCAATTCTCATCAAATTGATTTACAAATTTAATGTCCCATCAAAAGTAGGGTTATTCATGGAATATACACTAATTGTAAAACATATATTAATATGTTTTTGGCAAATAGCCAAAAAACAAAACAAAAAGATACTTCTGAAGAAGAAGAATGTGGAAGGCTTGCCCTACCAGAGATCAAACTGTCTTATAAGACAATAGCACTTACATGGTATAGAACTAGGCCAGGGAAAGATATTTAGAACGACAGAGCAGAAGACACACACTAGAAATTAGATCCAATCATGCTCGAGGGGGCTTCAAAACCTTCATGGAAAATTCCCATGAGCTTTTAATTCCATTGTCCCATAAACTTTTTTAAGTCCCCTTGAATATAAACTTGATATGTGAAAGAACTAGTGTCTCTCTCTCTCCCCTCCCTAAAGGTGGAATAATCACTCCCTTGATTAGGCTATTTTTATATGAATCCATTTAGCCTTGAAGAAGCAAATTGTCATGTTGTGGAAAGGGCCATGTGACAGGAAAGAGCTGGTGAGCTATAGGAACCAAGGATCTAAGTCCTACAAGTACAAGGAACAGAATTCTACTCTCAACCAGTGAGATTACAAGAGGACCTCGTGTCTCATATAGGATGACAGTACCAGCTAATCACAAAATTGTAGCTTTGTGAGACCTGAACAGAGAACCCAGATTTCTAATCTGTGGGACTATGAGATAATAAATGCTTGTTGCTGAAAGCCATTAGGACCCAAGGCATACATACAAAGAAGTAAAATTCACTCTTCAGATTATATGATCTGATACACAGAAAATCCCCCCAAGCCTAGGCAAGAAAGTTGTTGGGACTAAGTGAAAGATTTGGCAAAAAAAGAAAAGTACAGATCCATGGATAAATATCAGTCAGATTCCTTTATAGTAACAAAAAACACTCTGAAAAGGAAATCAAGAAAAACAATACAACTTACAATAGCCACTCAAAAGATGAAATACTTAAGAATAAATCTAAACAAAGAAAAGGCCTCCACAGTGAAAACTATAAAATACTACTATAAGAAACCAAAAACCCTGCATAAATGGAAGACTATACCATGCTCATGAATTGGGCTTAATGTGACTGTGACCATGTCAACACTACCTAAAGCAATCTATAGATATAACACAACTCCAATACAACTGTTGTTTTTTAGGTGCCGTTGAGTTGGTTCTGACCCATAGTGACCCTATTCACAACAGAACAAAACGCTGCCCAGTCCTGCACCATCCTCACAATTGTACCCGTGCTTGAGCCCATTGTTGCAGCCTTAATGCAACTAAGGTGCAACTACAGATCTCTCCCAGTGATGACAATCTAAAAGCATATAGAAACGTTTAGTCCATTGAACTCGTGGGCCGCACAAACTGCAGCCTCTAGGACCCTGAGAGCAAAATTAGACGGCACCAAGTAACCACGCCCAACTGCTTTGAAAAGAATCACATTAGAAAGGTTTTAACAGAGTGGGGGGAAAATAAAGAACAAAGCCCCAAATCTAAGAGACTAGGTTTACTAGCTGGATAGACCAGTGGGAACCCCCCAAACTGTGGCCTCATCTTTCTCCCATGGAGCAGCTGCTGCTGGGCTTGAACTGCTGACCTTCAGTCCAATGCGTACCTGACAGTGCTACGCAGGCTCCTATCCATAAAAGTTACAGCCCTGAAAATACTATGAAGTAGTCTACTCTAGCCTATAAGGTTGCTATAAGTCAGAATCAACTCAACAGCAATGGATTTAAAAAATATATATACATTATGCTATTTTTTCTATACACATTCTTTTGAATAAAGTATTTTAATAAGCAAGATGACTGGTTTAAAAACTTTGCTATTGATTTCTTCAAAATCTTTCATGACTTTGAATATGTATGTATTTACTACATGCTCAGACAAATAGTGAAGTACAAGTACATAGAAAAAAACATAAGAGCCAAATTTATGGTCAAAAGCCTCAATAATTTAAAAATATATATCTTAAGGTGACTGTCACCAGGACTACTGCAACTCCCTGCCAGCCAGCAGTGTCCTGTTTGCCATTTGTTCCAGGGAGCTTGAGGGTACTTGTTAGTCATTTGGTTCTACTGTGATTCTATTTGCTGCTTCTCTTTTCTCCATCCTTCAGGTCCATTCTTGCAACATGTTCGACTACAGGGCAAGTATTTGAAGTCCTGTCAACTATTTCCAAAATACATCCCAAAATCTGTCCACTACTCTTTCTTTCCTACTACTTTCCTAGTCTGGGTATTTTTCCTGGACCAATGTGGTAGTCACCTGCCTCCTTGCCTCTATCCTTGAACCCTCACAGTACATTCTCCACTCAATAGTCCTAATGATCTTATAAGGTAATGTAGATCACATCACTCCCCTTCTGTACCAGGCCGACAAAGTTCAACATGTCTCTGTCCTTGCCTCTCAACTTCCTTTTCCTTGTGCTCACTAAACCCCACATAGCCCTTCTGGTCAGTTCAGAATAATCCAAACTTGGTTTGGCCTTGGGAACTCTGTACTCAACTAGCCGTCTGACAGAGCCTTAACAATATGGGGTGAAAATACACACAGGAGAGCATAAACAAATTCAACAATTTCTACATGTACCTTTCAATGACACTGCTTAAATTCTTGTTGTGTCACCTTTCTTGCTATCTCTACCCAGGTCAGAGCCATGGTTACACATTGGGCTGTAATCCGCAAAGTCTGTAGTTCAAATCCACCAGCTGCTTTTCAGGAGGAAGATGGGGTTTTCTACTTTTGTAAAGAGTTACAGTATCAGAAACTTACAGGGGCAGTTCTACCCTGTCCTACAGGGTTGTTATGAGTGGGCATCAGCTCGATGGCAGTGAGTTTAGGGTTCTTTGGTCTACCCATGTTGTCTCATCACTATTGGCTTAGACTTAAGAACCACACATTGCCATCACATCCACTCTGAAGTATAACAACCGGCCCGAAACTTCTCATCAAGAAGCGCTGAGGGAATCCCCCTCCTGTGCATATACCCAGAAGAGACAAAAAACAAACCACAGCCAGACATTTGTGCCCCAGTGTTCGTCGCAGCGCAGTTCACAATTGCAAGGAGTTGGAAACAGCCCAAATTCCCATCAACTGACGAATGGATTAAAAAACTCTGGTACCTACATACAATGGAGTATTACTCATCCCTAAGAAGCAGTTATGAACACATGAAGCATATCGCCGCATGGGAAGAACTGGAGGAAATTATGATAAGTGAAGTAAGCTAAGCACAAAAGGACAAATACTACATGAGTCCGCTGAGATAAGCTCAAAAAAATTCAAAAGGGTGGAGGGAAGAAGAGGCTGTACACATATGTCCCTGGGGTGAGGTCCAGGTAATATGGCAGGGGCCAGACTAAACTCAGGGACACATATGGTAGCCTATTAAAAGGGAGGAGGGAAAAAGGTATGGGTAGCCGGGGGAACAGGCCACTAACCCACACAGGGAGAGGTTGTTGATTGTATCTCCACAGGGAAAGAAGGACCAGACTTCAACCTGGAGCTCCAAGACAAGAACGCAACACACTGACATGAAGCAGGGAACCGATAAGAGAGGCCTGAGCGGCCGACCCCATTACCAACTAAGTGTACAGCACCACCCTCCCCCCAAGAAGAATTCACTTCAGAGGAAAGCACTGAAGCTACAGCTCAAGAAGAGGGGAAGAGGGACTGGTCTGGTCAGAGCACACAGGAGTCAACAAGGAGGGATAGAGAGAAAAAAAGAAAAGAGTAAAGCACATCCTGGCTCACCAAGCCTTGAAGACAATGTTCCTACTCAGAACAGCAATGCACAGAGATATCTACAAGGCCAGCCCCACCCCGGGACACAGCATTTCTCATTGACCCACAGCACTATTGAGGACAACACTAGAGACACACGGCAGGAATTGTGCCCGCCATGAACTCACCACTCCGAAGCCAGCCTCTGGGGGGCATGCAGCAGAGCAGCAGGGGAGCAGAGCAATGAAGTCCCCAGGGATAGAGGCGGTGCCAGGGCATGGAGCCCCATCAGACTTGACTGGAAAGCACCCATGAAGGAAAACAAACAGAACTGAACTATTCATACGTTTATGTGTGTATGCGTGTGTGTGGTGTTGTTGTTGTAGTTATTGTTTTACTTTCGGTTGTTGCTTTGTTGTACTCAGTCTTGTTATAGTACATAGCATGTCTACCTGGAAGGGAGAGGCAGAATAAACAAGTCAGAAGAGAGAACAATGGGATGACAGTTCCAGGAGGACATGGGGTAGGGGAGGCAGGGGAAAGGAAGTGGGTGTTAACAAGCCCAGGGACAAGGGAATAACAAGTGATCCAAAATCAGTGTCAAGGAGGGTTTAGGAGGCCTGGCAGGGCTGGACCAAGGGCAATGTAGCCGAGAAGAATTCCTAAAACTCAAATGAAGGCAGAACATGATACTTGGATGAGAGGAAAGTACAAAGAAATAGAGGAAAGAACTAGGAGGCAAAGGGTAGTCATAGAGATTTAAATACAGGCATATAAAGATGTAAATATATTTATATACGGCGAGGGGGAAGTAGATCTGTGTACATATATTTATAGGTTGAGTATTAAGAAAACAGATGGACAGTGGGCCCATCCACAAGTACTCCCTCAAAACAAGAACACTTTGTTCTAACAATTCAGCATTCTGAGATGCTCACCTGCCTGGCACGATCTCTGAAGACAATGGGTGCACAAGCAAATGTGGTGAAGAAAGCTGACAGTGCCCAGCTACCAAAAGATATAGCACCTGAAGTCTAAAAGACCTGAAGATAAACAAGCAGCCATCTAGCTGAGAGACAACAAAACCCACATGGAAGAAGCACACCAGCCTGTCCCGACTCAATCGCTCAGGACAAAGTGGGTGCATAAGCAAAAGTTGTGAACAAAGCTGATGGTGCCTGGGCGAGGCTGGGAGAGTGGAGGGTGAGTGGGTTGGAAAGGGGGAACTGACTAAAAGGATCCACATGTGACCTCCTCCCTGGGAGATGGACGGCAGAGAAGGGGGGAAGGGAGACTCCGGATAGGGCAAGATATGACAAAATAACAATCTGTGGATTATCAAGGGCTCATGAGGGAGGGGGGAGCAGGGAAGGAGGGGTAAAAAAAAGAGGACCTGATGCAGAAGGCTTAAGTGGAGAGCAAATGCTTTGAGAGTGATTAGGGGATAGAATGTAGGGATGTGCTTTATACAATTGATGTATGTATATGTGTGGATTGTGATAAGAGTTGTATGAGCCTCTAATAAAATGTTAAAAAAAAGAAAAGAGGGGAAAAAAAGAAAATGATTAGGGCAAAGAATGCACAGATGTGCTTTATACAATTGATGTATGTATATGCATGGATTGTGATAAGAGTTGTATAAGCCCCTAATAAAATGTTTTAAAAAAAAAAAGCTGATGGTGCCTGACTGTCAAATGATATGGGGTCTTTAAGGCTTGAAGACAATCAGGCGGCCATCTAGGTAAAAAACAACAAAACCCACATGGAAGAAGTATACCAGCCTTCCCTGACGCAAACGCTGAAGACAAGGTGGGTGCATAGGCAAATGCGGTGAAGAAAGCTAATGGTGACCAGCTGTCAAAATATACAAAATCTGGGGTCCCATAGGCTGGAAGATAAACAAGGGGTCATCTATCTGAGAAACAACAAAGCCCACATGGAAGAAGCACACCAGCCTGTGAGATGACAAGGCATCAAAGGGATCAAGTATCAGGCATCAAAGACCAAAAAATAAAATAAAATCATAGCATTGTGAATGAGGGAGAGTGCAGAGTGGGAACCAAGGGCCAATCTGGGGGAAATTGGACATCCCCTTGCAGAGGGCTGTGGGAGGTGATAAGCCAGTCAGAGTGTAGTATAGCAATGATGAAATATACAAGTTTCCTCTAGTTCTTAAATGCTTCCCCACCCTCCTCACCCCCACTATCATGATCCCAAGTCTACCTTACATATCTGACTGGACACAGATAGGAACTGGAAATACAGGGAATCCAGGACAGATGAGCCTCTCAGGATCAGTGGTGAGAGTGGCGATATTGGGAGGGTGGAGGGAGGGTGAGGGAGAAAGGGGGGAACAGATGACAAGATCTACATATAACCTCCTTGCTGGGGGGATGGATGCAGAGAAGTGGGTGAGGGAGAGGTCGGATGGTGTAAGATATGATAAAATAATAATAATTTATAAATTATCCAGGGTTCAGGGGAAGGGGGAGTGGGGAGAAAGGGGGGAAATGAGCTGATATCAAGGGCTCAAGTAGAAAGCAGGTGTTTTGAGAATGATGATGGCAACATATGTACGAATATGCTGGACACAAATGATGTATGTACGGATTGTGAAAAGAGTTGTATGAGCTCCTAATAAAATGACTTTTAAAAACAACAAAAATTAATTTAAAAAAAAAAAAGAAGAAGCACTGAGGGGTGAGTGGTGTTGCAGGCAGGGAACTGCAGTAAAAGAGACGAAGCAACAAAAAAGTATGAATTGTAGAATGAAATACTGATGATTTGTTCTCTAAACCTTCACTCAATTCATAATAGTTTAAAATAAAAATAAAAGGAGCAGCAGCAGCCTTGGTAGTACAATGGTTGTCATATTCTGGGCTGTTAGTTAAACAGCTAGAGCCCACCCGGAGCTCTGTGGAAGAAAAGACGTAGCAATCTGCTCCTGTAAAACCCCCCAAGGGCTGTTCTGCTCTGTCCCAGAGGGTCACTATGAGTCTGAATCAACTCAACAGCACACAAAAACAAACTTCATCTAGGCTTTACAGGTACTGCTGTTAATTTGATCTCATATAAGTAATTCTATAAAGAAATATAATGCTCAAAATGAACACGCCACCACCCCAATGGAGTTAGCAAAACTGTTGTTTAAAGATGACTTCTGAGGACAGATGTGGTTCAAGGTTTAAAATGTTCTCAGAGAAACAGGTTTGAAGAAGCCTTCCCTGGCTACCCTGACTAAAGCAGGTCCCTCAACTACTCTCTAGAACAGCACCCTATTTTATTTCTTCACAGCATTCATCACTACTCAAGAGTCTTGTTACTTATGCTCATCAAGGTGACTCCAAAATCATGGCAATCCCATGTGTGTCAGCGTAGAATTGTGCTTCAGGGCTCTGTCAATAGAGGATTTTTAAGAAGCAGACCATCAGGTCTTCTGGGGTGCCTCTCTACACACTCAAACCACCAGCCTTCCTGCTAGCAAGCTCATTAATGTTTGCACCATACAAGGACTCCTACCTAGCTAGCTATTTATTAATTATGTATCTCCCCTATTAAAGCCTTTGTGAACCCTGTTCACTATTACATCTTATGCCAAAATAGTTCTTAACACCCTCCAGATGAACAATAACTACATTATGATTAAATGGCTTCTTGTGAACTTCATTCAAATCTCTTTAACGTCTCTGAATAAATGTTCAACTTTTATAACGTGAGCATTTCATATATCTATTCATCTGTTTCTTTAAGTAAAGTATGTGAAGGAAAAAGTGTTTTTATTAACCTCTGAAATCCTATTTTCTCTTCCTTTTCTTTAAAATGGCATAGCTAGATTGACTAAGTATTATAATAACAACACATACACACAGAAATGAAAAAAGAACCAATGCCTATTCTATGGCCCAAACTGAGACGTCACTTCCAAATCCTAAACGGCCACTGGCAGTGTCTATTCTTGTGACTTTATCTTCAACAAATGGGGAGTATCTACTTTATATTAGAACTAGCAGGAATTTAAATATCTAAATTTATTTGATTACATTAATATTGTGATTTCTTTTTTTTTAATATTGTGATTTCTTATTGACTTATAAGGGCAGGCTAAATCTGAATGGATACTACAAGCACTTAGCTGCCAATAATAGATTCACACAAATAAATAGACTTTAGAGTAGGCTATGCATTCATTCAACCTGCCTTTTCATTAACCACGTTTTAGGAAGCAGGCTAAGCTTGCAGAAACCATTTATTGCTCAGTTTCTACTAAAGCTCGTTGGCAGAAACAGCAGTGGATTATTATTTTGCCCAATAATTTTGACAAATGACAATTCTACTGTAAAGCCACAGCCAGCGCATGCAGAGTAGCACGAAAGAAGAGACAAGGCTGCTAATGGACGAGTCAGGAAGAGTTTGTAAGTTTACAGTAACACCTGCAGTGAATTTTGAAGAGAATTGAACAGTAGGCTAAAGAAGAGGGGCTAGGGAGTCCCAAAGGAGCCCTGGTGGTGTACTGGTTACTAGTTGGGCTGTTAACTGCAAGGTCAGCAGTTCAAAAACACTAGCCACTCCCCAGGAGAAAGACTGAGCTTTCTACTCCAGTAGAGTCACAAGGAAGAGACAAGCCAGCCAGGGTGCAGTATAGCACTGATGAAACATACAACTTTCCTCTAGTTCTTTAATGCTTCCCCTACCCCCCATTATCATGACCCCAATTCTACCTTACAAATCTGGCATATGCACTGGTACAGATAAGAGCTCGAAACACAGGGAATCCAGGACAGATAAACCCCATCAAGACCAATATTGAGAGTAGTCATACCAGGAGGGGAAGAGGAAGGTGGGGGATACATGGGGAAGACATAGGGAGCCCATCACAATGATCTAGTTATAATCCCCTCCAAGGGGAATGGACAACACAAAAGTGGGTAAAGGGAGACATCGGTCAGTATAAGACATAAAAAAATAGTAATTTATAAATTATCAAGGGTTCATAAGGGAGGGAAAAAATGAGCTGATACCAAGGGCTCAAGTAGAAAGAAAATGTTTTGAAAATGTTGATGGCAACAAATGTACTAATGTGCTTGACACGATGGATGTATGTATGGATTGTGAAAAGAGTTGTACAAACCCCCAATACATTTTTTTTTTAAAAAAGAAAATGTTGTAAGTTAAGAATAGAGGCACCTGAGAACCTACTGGTTTGGGAGAAAAACTGTTATGGATGATTAATTAGGAGGCAGTGAGAAATCTTAATGGGGAAATAATAGATTTGCGCTTTAGGAAAATTCAATGGCGGGGTCTAAACAAAACACATTGCCATTGAGTCTATTCTGACTCATTGCGATACTAGAAAACAGAACTGCCCTTTGGGTTTCTGAGACTGGAAAACCTTATCCTTCTTCTGAGGAATGGTTGGTTTTGAACTGTTGATCTTGTGGCTAGCAGCCCAACAAGTAACCCACAACTTCACTCAGGTTCCTGTGACAGAAGGATGGACAGTTGGAATTGAAAGTACCTAAGACAGAGCCCTGATGGTGCTATTAGGTAAGTGTTGAACTGCTAACCTCAAGGTCAATGTTTCAAACCCACAAGCTGTTCTGTGGGAGAAAGCTGTGGCTCGTTGATGCCTTAAAGATTTACGACTTTGGAAACTAAATAAGATTGCTCTAAGCCAGAATCAATTCCACAGCAGGCAGGGGGAGTTAGTGGGTTGACAATAGAAGGAGTTTTAAGAGACAGACAGTAGTTAGTGGGCGGCTTAAAAGTTTGGTAAAAGAATGAGACCCTAAACTACATAGGGAAAATGGAGATGAGACAGATGAGATCACGAATCAAGAGTAGGATTCCGACCACAGAAGACAAACAAGTGGGGGTGGAGAGGAAGGAGGAGAGAGAGAAGAGAGATGATGAATCCAATCTAGTAATGATTTGAATTTCATTTCAACTAAAGAGAATCCTGTTATCTTTTCTGGGTCCCAGTTCCTCAGTGACAGCTGCATTCATGAATTAGCAAATTGACTATTGTAGCACTCTCTAAAAATATACAAAGCACTCTATAGTATGCTGTAAATTCGTCATGAAAAATCAGCATAAGTTTAGGCCCTGAAGGAAATGCTGGAGAGATGGCAGAGTTTTACTAAGCACTTACATTGTGACTAGATCAGACACACTAACCCAGGCCTGTCCTTACTGTTCCACCAATCAGATGCCATCGAAATCCCTCTTGACATTCAGCGTTGGTTGGGTACCTATGAGCAATAAGCATGCCAAGTTCCCGTGTGAGAGGCAAAGCCCTCACTTCAAGGGCTTTGCCACAACAAGGGGGCACACTTGGTACAAGATTACTGAAACTTCAGTGGGATGAGATCTTTGAACCTACAGGCAGAGCTAATTAACAAGGTATCAATTACCTTTGACTTAGCAGAAACAAAGCGGACTATCTTAAAGACAGTGCAGTAAAAAATGTAAACATTTTAAAAATGTAAGCATTTCCTGTTTCATTCTCTTGAAGGAAAACTGGAGGCCAGAGGAAGGAAAATGCAACTCTTAGCGAAAAACCAGCCAGCATTCCCGCAGGCCACAAACGGGAAGTGGGGGGACACGCGGGGGGCCGGAAGGGGGGGGCTCTGGAAAGAGTAATTTGAGTCATTCAATCCTAGTTTAGTGGGGAAAACAGCAACTTCCATCGTCGCTAACTCATAAAACAAAAAGCATCGCGTTTGTATTCCCAAAATGTTGAACCCTCAGTCTCGTCCACAACCTCCGGCGTGTGGCTGACGGGAAAGCCACGGGCGTACCTTTGAGCACAAGGCGCTGCCTTGGGGGTCGCGCTCGACACGGCGCCGCCTCCTGACGCCCTGCACGGACCACCCTGAGTCAAGGTAGGGGCCTGAGAGGCGTCGTGGGTGTCGGGGTAAGAGGGAGGTATCTTTGGGCGCAGGATACACTCGGGGAGCCGAGACTAGGAAGCGCCAGCACTGAGGCCCCCGACTTATGCCCAGCGCCCACGTGCAAACCCGGAAAGGCGCGTCCGCGTGACAGCGCAGCCTCACCCACGCACCGGGGGGCGGAGACTCCAGAGCGGGGCAAGGCCGCGAGGCGGAGACAGGTCGCAGAGAGATGTAGAGGCGGAGCCACGCGAGTGGGAGGCGGGGCCTAAGGCAGAGCTCGTTTCCCGCCCCTGCCTCCCACTGACTTGTGGGAATTGTAGTTCTGAGACTAACCAGGCGCTAGACTACATTTCCCGGTGAGGGAGCGTCCCCGACAGGCCACGCGCTAAGGGACGTGTGGCTTTGTTCACGACCTGGTTTGGAACCGGGAAGTGTTTGAAGGCGCCACGAGAGCAGGCTGGGAAGGTTTTTTTCCTGCCCTAGTTTCCGGCGGCGGGGCTGTACGTGAGGGGGCGGGGCCGAGCCTGCCTTCCATTGCCTCGCCGGCTTGCTCCCCGGCCTTTTGCCCACGGTAGCTTTTTCCAGGCCCGACCCGGAGTGTGGGCCTTGAGAGACCTCGGGAGCAGCCGCTGCCATTAGCGGAAGTGCGGACCCCGTCCCTCTCTCGCTGCCTCAAGCCCCGGCCTGCGTCCGAGCCTCCATGGGCCGGACTCGGAAGCCCAACGTCTGCCTCCAGCTGAGCCGCCGGGCGCTGGGCTTCTTCTCGCGCGATGCCGGTGTGGTGCAGAGGACGAACCTGGGCATCCTGCGGGTGCTGGTGTGCCAGGTGACCGCCTTCCGGCCGGGAGCAGAGAGACCAGCAGTGGAGTGCCAGAGTACCCCTTCCTGTCGGGGTGCAGTTTTTAATGCGCTTAGTGCTCCGCTGTAAAGAATCGCTTGGGATGGGGAGGGGAATCCATTCCCGAACCTGGGTGATTTGTTAGTAGCTAATTACGGGGCTCTAGATCCTTTCCCTATTAACTTCTCACGTCTTCCGGCAATCATTCTAAAAGTTGGTCGCCCCACTTAATAGTAATTACAATGTGAGAAAAAAAGCGAAAATACAGTCATGTTTTGAGATAAGCCTACGTGAGGTTACTTTATAAACTGTGAATTGAGCTATTCAGCTTAAAAAGTGCACAATAGGGGCTTATGAATCCTCTAAACGTGAATCTATGTATCTTTCAGGAAAGTACCAAGTTTAAGAATGTTTGGACCACCCATTCCAGGTCGCCAATAGCCTATGAGAGAGGAAGAATATATCTTGATAATTATCGGTTCTGTGTTAGCAGGTAATTTTGGGGGTGAACTATTATATATTTTTAATTTAATGCTCTTTAAAAAAAAACCTCTACGTTCTATCGAAACCAGTCTCACTACCATTGAATTGATGCCAATTCAGTGACCCAATAGGACAGGGTAGAACTACCTGTGTATGCTTCCAAGACAGTAACTCTACAGCAGTAGAAAACCCCCTCCTTTCTCCATGGAGCTGCTGGGTATTTTGAACTGCTGACCTTGAGGTTAGCAGCCCAATTCATAACCACAGTACCACCAGACCTCGACATTAATGCAAATTCAATATATCTACTGTTGAATCTCTAGTGACTTTATTATTACTATTTCTCTCTTTATTGGTATTCCTGATTTGACAAGACAATACCATTGTGCCTTCGTTTACATATTAAATTACAATCAACTTTATAAGCCATTCTTACCAAAGTTAAATGAATTTTATTCAAATGCTTAATTTGCCCCAGGACCATCTTTAGAGATTTTAAATGGTTGTCTTTAAATAATTTCTGCCATCTTTCACTGAAGAGCATGGCTGCAGAACTCATGCTATCATGCAAAAGTGGGAATCTGGACCTTTTTTTTAAATATACCGTTTTATTAGGGGCTCATACAGCTCTTATCACAATCCATAGTTACACCAATTGTGTAAAGCACATTTGTACATTTCATTGCTCTCATCATTCTCAAAACATTTAATCTCCACCTAAGCCCCTGGCATCACCTCCTCTTTTTTTCCCCTCCCTCCCCAATTCCCCCTCCCTCATGAGCCCTTGATAATTTATAAACTGTTATTTTGTCATATCTTGCCCTGTCCGACGTCTTGGACCTTTTCAAAGATATGATGTGATGTGATGATGCCATTATCATACACATCCAAATTAGCATTATGTATTGCCCGGTTCATAGTTTGCCCAATTTAGCAGTGCTCATTTTAATGAAACTTTTTAGAGTAAATGATAATTGACTGGTGATCTAACGATAAACAGTCCAGTTTTTAACAATGTCTCAATTTATTTCACCTTTCACAGAAGTTAAAAACTTTTGATAAAGTCAGTTCTGGAAAAAGTCTAGCTAATTTGAGGAGCCATAACTAGCCTATAGAATGCAGACATGAACTCTTAATAAACCTATCCAAACTACCTTGCCAATTAAATGAATAACAACCCATCATTTAGCTTTCCCTTTTAAGAAATTCCCGAGGGAGGGTAGGGTGGAAAGGGGGAACTGATTACAAGGATCTACATGTGACCTCCTCCCTGGGGACAGACAACAAAAAAGTGGGTGAAGGGAGCTGTCGGACAGTGCAAGATAGGATAAAATAATTTAAATTATCAAGGGCTCATGAGGGAAAAGGGAGCAGGGAGGGAGGGGAAAAAATGAGCTGATGCCAGGGGCTTAAGTGAAGAGCAAATGTTATGAGAATGATGAGGGCAATTAATGTACTAATGTGCTTTACACAATTAATCTATGTATGAATTTTGATGAGTTGTATGAGCCCCTAATAAAATGATTTTTTTAAAAACCCAATCCACACTGGAAAAAAAATAAAAGAAAACCCTGAATAGTTTGTACCATACACAAGTTGATCAAAACTTTAATGTGATGATCTCAACTGCTTATAGCAGGGATACTCTGTTCTGGTTGTTTTTTTTCCTCAACCAATTAAACGTTTTAGCTCATATCGATGATTTCCTGGTTATATATATTTTTTCCTGACAAAATTGTCTTAGATATTGCACGTTTTCAGCATTCCACACGGGGAAGTTTATTCCAGAGGTTAAAATTACATGTGAGACTGCTTTGTTTCCCTGTGAAGTTCTTTTTGGTGTAAACCTTTGAATCAGTGAAAGAATATTAAAGATGACCAGAAGAGTCACCCTGAAAAGTGTATCTCTTCAATAGTATTTTGTTTTCAAAATGTCCAAAAACTGAACTAACTGCCATCAAATTGATGCTGACTCACAGCAACCCTATAGAACAGAGTAGAAATACCTCTGTGTTTATGTAGTTGTAACTCTTTGTGAGAGTAGAAACTTTCTTCTTTCTAACCAGGAGTGGCTGGCTCTTGTTTTCTAACTGCTGCCTTTAGATTAAGCAGCCCAGCACATGCCACCAGGGATCCAATATAGCAGCTGGGAAAAAAAGAAATCCATGTAGCAATTCAAGAAGTGTAAATTAAAAGTAAGATACTATTCTTTATCTCAAAGTAAATACAATATTGAGCCCCTTTTTGATCCACAAAGTTTCAGTTTAAAAATAATGGAACCATAGTGTATGAAGTCTATGAAATTCTGTAAAAAGATACTACATCTCAAAGGTAAAGAAAGAATGCAGTATGATCCAATTTTGGAAAATGTTCAGTTGGTATTTACATATAATGAAAAACTGGAAAGAAATGCACCAAAGGGTCAATAAGTGGTTATTTTTAGTAGTTTCATAATGTTAACAACTATTTTAATATAGTTTTCAAGTGCCCTCCCTCATGATGTATAAAGTAAATTATGAGGTTTAAAAAAAACAACCTTATATTTAGTTAAGAGAAGAACAAAAGAAATTGTCTTTTGGTATTTGAAATCTCTGAATAGAAAAAAAAATTTACTCACAACTGAGATAATACTTTTTTGGTTATCAAGAATAATCCCTTCTTTTCCTCCTTTCTTTAGTGTTGCAGCAAAGCCAAGAAAACTTTATGAAATGCCAAAATGTTCCAAATCAGAAAAAATAGAGGATGCTTTATTGTGGGAATGTCCCGTGGTAAGATTTGCTTCTAGAACATTTGTTTCTAGAGCAGTTTTTGCTTCAAAGTGGTGACTATTAATAAAGTCAGTAAAGGAACAAAATGGAAATATCATAATGACTTTAGAATTTTTCCAAGAAATCAAGAAGAGAACATATCTTTTGTCATGGTTTGTGAAGAGGGTCTTACTCTCCATGTGTGTAACCAGTCATCCATTTGGCTCAAAAACTTAATGGCTCATTTTTTGGAGAACATCTTTCGATTGTCATTATTCCTCTTGAAGTAGTTTTTATTGTAAGGGACTATGTATCAACATAAAGAATATATTTTGAAAATTAGATGACATTTTAAAATCTCAAAACACTAGAAAATGTAAAAATCTGATAAAAGTGAGTTTATAACTTGATGTATTACATATCCCAGTGAGAACAAAAAATGAAAAAACATAGATATCTAGTTTTCTAGTATTTAAAAAGGAACCTTCTATGAGGAGAGAGTTAATGTCTGAGAACAAAAGCAGCAGCTGTAGGGAACTAATTTTCTGTAAAAACAAGGACCTTTAAAAAAGGTTTTAATAGTAGATTCAAAGTAAAGCCTTTATCTTTAAGTATTATTTTGACATGTGTCAGAGTGTTCTATTTTTCCTAAAGAACCACCATATTTAATTCAAAGGCCTGATTAATTTGCTGCAACATTTCTCAGAACGCTAAACATTATTTGGGAAATATGACAATCACCATCCACAGCAGTGTATTGAACATTCTATAAAATATTTGCTGTATTTTTAAAACTCAGCATGTCCTACACTTGTTTTTCCACTGCCCTTTGATAACTCCCAACTCCTCCAGCAACTATATACACGACACCATCCCATGAAAGTACTGTACTTAAATACACATCGAAGCAGTGCTCTGATGGGCTCTCAACCTTTTAAATCCATTCAATTAAGAGTGAAAACAAATTTAATTGAGAAAAGTTTTTAAGACATCGTATTAAAACAGTAAAGATTTGAGCAGACCTGCAAAAATAAAGTTTCTCATCACCTAATTCCTATAATCGCTTCTCTATAAACATTTTGTTCTCTTCTGAAATGAAGCAAGATTTTCCACTTAAAAGAAAGCATGTTGTTGCTAACATAGCAATGTTAAACCGCTTTTAAATTAGTAGCTAGCCACTTTGGTTTCGGAAAATATTTCAAAGCCATTATATATGCTGCTTCAATGCTGCCCTCTTTTAAAAGGCAAGGTATAATGAGTACATTCTTTTTTAAACTTTAATATATCCCTGAAAGTGTGTAGATAGACGCCATAGAATGAATGCATTTACTTCACTACCTGTAAACATTATAAGACCCACTTGTCGATTCTGACTCAGCAACCCTGTGGGACAACATAGCACTGCCCTTAGGGTTTCTGAGCCGGTGAAGCTGTCCAGGAGCAGGTGACCTCACCTTCCCTGTGGAGTGGCTGATGGATTCAAACCACCAACACTGAACCTCCTATGCCACCAGGGATCCTCATTGTAAGACAGTACTGAATAAGCTTAAAAACAAGAAAAACTGCCCTATTTCTCTCCCTGAAGCTTAAAGGAAAGACAAATTTTCAGGAGTATATCCTCGTGTGAAGTAATTGCAGTTTCATCCTCTTCTGTTCATTTGTTTAGTGTAAGAAATCCCTAGATGAATTTTAGCTTCTCAGCTTTTCTCTTGGATCTACCCTTTTATTCCAAAATCAAAGTGGAACTTTTGGCTTCTCTTTTTGCCTCCTGCCTTAGACTTCCACTTGTGGTAGCTCCTCAAGGGTCAGAGCACCCAAGCAGCCGTCCTCTCCCTTTCTGGGGGTAATTCCCTAGTGATACAGGTTATCTCTACCCATCAAACCAGGTCCATCTGCTCCTGTCTGGCTGTGTTGATTCTGGATTCCAGGTTGTCATTTGAGCTTGAAGAACCAGTGTAAATAATGGGGTAATTTGTACTTTGGCCATTTTAACTCCCATCAATAGGAAAAAGAGTCATGAAGTAAAGAACAAGTATTCTGGAAGTTGATTTTAATTGCCAGGCTTTTTTATACCTGGCATTATGGAGCTGTTTTTGTTAGCCACAACAGCCGCATTAATGCACCCACTATGGTAAAACAACTACAGTTGTTGAGTGTTTAATATTAAATTATAATAATTATAAATTAACAGCAATAAGAAATTAATTCAGACAGTATACAGACATTGAATGTTTTGTGCATAAATTATTTTAATTTATTATTAAAATAATTGCCCCTAATTTATCTTTCCTTGTCTTTATTTGTGCATTTAATATTACTTCTTTGGTTTATTTATTCATGTGACTATTTAAGTGGTTAACTCTTTTCCCTGGACAGTGATTGCTGTAAATTGTTCCTAACCATGTGGTTTTGTTTTTACTTTTTTTTTTTTTAAGGGAGAACTACTTCCCAGTCCATCAGATTATAAATCCTCACTCATTGCCTTGACTGCCCATAATTGGCTGCATCGGATATCTACAGCCACTGGAAAAGTCCTTGAGAAGATATATCTTGCTTCCTATTGCAATTTCAGGTATTAAGACTTTATTGTTAAAACTTGAATCCCAGGAACTATATAGTTCTTTTCAGTTCTTTTAGTGTACAGTGGGAGCCAGGTTTATAAATCTGCCCTCTTTTTCTCCCCTCATAACTACACTTGAAGATCCGAGGATAGAAAGTGATCTTGTATCGCGTTGTATGTCCCTCACAAGTACCTAACCTATAGTAGTTTCCAGATGAAAAAAAAAATTTGTTTTAATTCTCTTGTGTTAACCATTCTACAAATAGTATTGTATAGATAGGATATATTTTTGCTAGGTTTTCCTGAAGAGTAGTCTCTTTTAGCTAAAATAATGCCTAGTGCAATCATAATGCCTAGTGCAACTTTATTAACAGTTTTTAAATTAGAGGTAAATTTTTGGAGTGAATATACATACACTTGTCTTAGTCTCTTGGGGTACCTTTAAAAAAAAAGTTTCAGTCAAAACAGTGGCTTCCAAGTTTGGGCCAATTAAATTCAAGGCCGAGGAGTCAGCTCAGAGGGTTCTGATTGTTTATTTCTTTGGAGTTTCAACTGGATAATCTTGATAGAGTTTCAAAAAGGACACAAAGTGACCGTGAGTGCTTAGTATGAAGAAGTTTTAAGAAAATTGGAAATTGCATTGGCAAGGAAATGAGATTTTTTTCAAACCCAGCTCTACACCTTCTTCTTTGCGAGCACCAGAGGTTGTCCTAAAGGATTTGGGTAGGCAGCCTACAGGCCCAAACTTGTCCTTTCCGACTTCTTTCTTATTCTTTAAACCAGGGGGCCTCACACTTTTCAAACAGGGGGCCAGTTCACTGTCCCTCAGACCCGCTGGAGGGCTGGACTATAGTTTCTAAAAAAAAAAACTGAACAAATTCCTATGCACACTGCACATATCTTATTTGAAGTAAAAAACAAAAGAGGCAAAAACACCTGGGAGCCTGGATGAATATCCTCACAGGCCGCAGTTTGAGGACCCCTGCTGTAAACTCTTAAGAACACTGCAAAGAAGCATGATTTGAGTCCCTCAAGGGTACTTACTCAAACTGCCATTTGGATGAAGATGACATCCCAGAATTCTTTGGGGCTAAAAAGCCCTAAAACTCTCTGCCACAGAATTAATTCTTACAATGACTGAATAGAGCAGCTTCTTGGGCTTTCCGAAACGGTTTATCTTTATGGGAACATACAACCTCATTGTTTTCCTTTAGAGCAGCTAGTGGGTTGGAACTGCCGACGTTGCAGTGAGCAGCCCGTTACTTAACCCTAGAGGAATGGAAACACCGTCTTCAGAAGTGTGTCGTCCTAGATGTAGGATATATCAAGAATCAGTAGTTTCTTATTGCGATAGTTTTGTTTTGAAAGGATTTCTATGATTTTATAACTAGCAAAGCTTTTTGCCTTGCTCTTAAATACTATATAAAACCCATTGTCGTTGGATGGATTCCAACTCAGCGACCTTATAGAACAGGGCAGAACTAATCCATAGGGTTTCCAAGGCTGTACGTTTTCCATAAGAACAGCAGCCTTCCGCAGCTTTGTCCAGCAGTAGCTGCTGGATTTTAACTGTTGAACGTTTGGTTAGGCGCTGAGCGTCCCAAGGCTCCTTGGCACAGTGGTGAAGTGCATAAATGCTAACCAAAATGTCAGAGGTCGTAATCTATCCAGGAGAGAGAGGTCACCATCCTAGAACCCTATGGGCAGCCCCCCTCTGTCCTGCACTGAATCACACTCACTCGAGGACAATGGGCTATGCGTCTTAAGGGTTTCGCGTTGTATGTCTTACCCAATACAGGGATTCAAAGGAGCTGCTTCAAGTTTTTTATTGATTGACAGATTAATAAATAAACTTCATTGCTTTTATTACTTAGGTAATTAAAAGCTTTCATTGTAAAATATTCTTCATACTTTGATTTATAAGCGTAGGTAAAGTGATCTAAATGAGTAAAAGTTGGCACCTTTTATTTTGAAAGGTACTTGAACTGGGACACGCCCCAAGAAGTCATTACTATCAAGTCAGCTCAGATCAAAGTCTCAGCAGTGGCCCGCCAGGTACTAACCTTTAAGCATTTAATAAAAGCAAGATTGACTGTGTGTCCTTAGAAATTTGTCTATAAATTTGTTATTAAGGAACTGATCGTGTTTGACTGCTGAAGCATGGTGTGGAGGTTGGTAGGTAGTTTCTTTCACTCTTTTTCTTTCAAGAATTACCTAAGATTTTCTTGACTTGAAAATTAGTCCAGTTCTTTGACTAGATGAGTACATAGCAAGTAATTTTTTTCTTGGTGGTGACCTTAAAATAGAAAAAAACATGTTGAGCACTGTTTTTTTTTCTTTTTTTAGGTAGAGATTCTGCCCTTAGATTTTTCCTCTTTGTGGCCCTAGGCATCTAGAAAAACAAATAGCTTACTCGCTATCTCACCTTGGCAGTTTACTTGTAATTGAATGACATCAGCTTTTTCTCACCAGTGTCCCTTACGAAAAATAATCAAGCACTGTGTGCTTGCTTTACGGGCCCAACTCATTCAACCCTCAGGACTCTTAGGGTAGGTAGTATTCGTGTTCAATTTTATAAGTGAAGGAATTGGGACCCACACAGGTAGAATAACTTAATCCAAAGGCGTAGTGCTGTAAGTGGGAGAACCTGGGCTCGAATCCAGTGTCCCTGCTTTATACCCTACGCCATACTACCTATTCTAGAAATTCACAAGTTCTTGTAACACTGAGCTGGCAAGTAAAGTTCATGTACAAGTTTAGGATTCCTCTTGAACAATTAAGGAGTTCCTCTAACTTACCCTTACAGAGATGGCAGCACCCAGCATTCCCTTGCTAATCCTCCATTGGACCCCCATCTGCTCTGTGCCAAGTAAGCGTGCCTCCTGACTGAAAACCCTGCTTTTCATTCTCCTCTCGGGACTTCTTCTGGATCACGTAAATCATTAGTTGGCCACTTAACATTTGTTTGAGGGTTCGTTTGGCAATTAAAAAGTATTTTATTTCTTTAACTTTTCATTGTAAACTTTCTGGGTGGGTATTTTAGTTTTGATTTTTTTAAATTAACTTTTTAGCTGAACTCAAATTCCAACATTTTTCTTCACCAACACTGTCTTGTCAGAAATTTTCCAGTATTTATCCCCTCTGAACTGACTACCTACATTAGATTTCTCTTGCTGTTATAACAGATAACTACAAATTCAGTGCCTAAAAGCAATTATTTTTAAAAGACTTCTTTTCACGGCTCTAAGGGAAAATTCTTTGCTTTGCCTGGGATAGCCTCGAGAAACCCCCGCACTCCGCAGTGCTCTTCTGTCGTCACAGCAGCAGTTCTCAGATGGCCACTTCTCCCTCTAACACTCTTCTGCTGTCCCCCCGTGACTTTTTAAGGACCCTTGTAATTTTAATGTGCCCAGTCGGATAACCCAGGAATATGGTTGGATGTCAACCAGCTCTTTTTGGCGCAGTGACTGTATCCATGCCATCTTCTTTTGATGATTCCTGCATCCTTCAAGATTTTGCTCATAGGAATCTTCAGAATTTCTACTCCAGGCTGGAATTTTTTTCTTTAATTAATTCAGCTCTAGATCTGTTGGATATATTTTATTAAAACTATTTCATGAATCCTATATAACAGCTTTCATCACATTAATAAGATGATAGCTTCTCACCCTTTTATCCTAAGAATCTAAGAGAAAAGGTATGGATGTGATTTATTAAGTATGAAAATCTTAGAGAAACAGACTGACCTGGCCATTCCCTCTTAATAATACTTGGCTTCTTATTCTCTCACCTACTATGTCGCCCTCTCCACTTGTGTGAGAGAAACCTCACAGCCAGCAAAATAGTAAAACAAAGCAGTCAAACATTTTCTGAGAATTAATTCTGAGTATCTTGTCTCATTTGCCTTTCTTGAAGAATGTAGATTCCTAAAGAGCAAGAACTTCAACCTACCTCTACTCCAACCAACCCACTGAGCACCATTAACTCAAGCTTTTCTATTGTCATCTGGATGAGCAACAGTTAACCAACTTAACTACTAATTAAAATGGCATAGGACTCAACTTTCAGAAACAGCATTGAAAACCCTGTGCTGCAGAGTACTGTTTGGGCCTCTGTAGGCTTGCTGTGAGTCAGAGTTGACCATGACAACTGGTTTTCATGTTAGTACAAGGCTGGTGGGACCTCGGCATCCTAGCTTATGTTTCCCAACAGTCTCCAACTGACTACTACCTCTTGGTGAGGATATACAAACTATCTTTCTTCTGGGTTTTAGGAGAATGGAAGGAGCTTAATTCATACCATGAAGATCTTGCTCAGTCAAAATTCACCCCTTTTGAAGAGAATCTTTTGAGCTTTAACCCAGAGAATGTTTTTGTTTGTTTTCTGACTTTTAGTTGTAGCCATATTGGTTGTGCTCTTGACGGCCCAATCTCTAGGCTTCTCTGGAAGCAGTCCGCCTGTAGCAGGCACCCTTCATACTACAAATTTAATAAATATCTTTAAAATCATTCTGGAGAGGTACAACAGATTATTTAACTTTTCAGATGGGAAAGAACTTGATTGGGCCTTGCTCTTCAAAGTAAGGGAGCTTTCCATTCCACATAGAGAAAACACTGAAGTTTCCGTTGCTGCTGTTTCATTAATGTTCCTCATTTTACGTGGACCTGCTGCTCATGCTGCTGTGGTGCTATGGTCTATCATGGTCTGAGCACCATGACTCCCTGTCTTTTCGCTTGGTGGTTTATTGATACTGTGAGCACCAGTTTACAATAGGCATTTTGCTCCTAAGAAGCGTTTACTGTTAGGTTCGCTTTTGTTGCTGTACGTGTGTGTGCACGTGCACGCCCCTGGATGGCTGATGGCTTAGTGAGTGCATTGTGAACATGTGTGCCTTCCTGCAGTCCAAAGGATGGATGTTTCTAATTCATGAGATCCTCTCTTTCACCACATGTGAGGACAGATGGCTATTTTCAACTCATTAAGAGTGTGTTGCAGGACTTTTCAGAGCCACCTGCAATTTCAATCTTTTCTTGCAGGCTGGCGTTCAGCAGTCTGTATTGCTATACCTCGCTGTGTTCCGTGTTCTCCCCTTTTCACTCATTGGGGTTTTGGAGATCAACAAAAAAGTAAGAGCTTGTTTCTATGTTAAATACATGATTTATTTTGATGACAATAAGGTAATATCATTATTTAATTATGCGTGTATCGGGAATGTGCCCTGGCCATAAAAAGTATGCTGACCTGGCTTATCTTATAACAAAATAGTGTAGGAAGAGCCTGTGCTCCTCAACGTCGTTGCGCTGGATAGTGTGGATTTGCTGTGGTCACTAGCAAACACCGTTTCAGAAAACCACAAATGAATAAGATTTTTTTTTTTTTCAGAAAGCAGATGGCAAAGCTTGTTAGAATGATTATTCAGAAAAAGTGAAAAGCTGCGGCAAAATGCTCATTTTCAGGATAAGATATAGGTTCAACCCTGGCTTATGGTGTGTAAATAAGCCTTTTAATTAATGTGTACATTTTCCAAGTTTGGGGTTTTGTTGTTAACATGTTGTTGATTTTTAAGAAGGGATTAATTTCTTTGGAAAAAATAAACCAACAATTTTCTAATTTCCTTTTTTAAATTGTGACTTACTCTGGGAAAATAGGTATTGATTGCATTAGTCTTTTATTAAACATCCAAGATATTCTAGAGGACAAGATCGTGATTGTCCCGTAATTCGCATTAGTAAACAAAATGAAGGTAGTGAAACTTGCTGATGTGAAATAATCGTACTCTACTAAACTGAAGAAAGACTGAAGAGTAATGTTAGCCATCACTTGTTATTTGTACTGGGCCAGACACTGTGTACGTCTTTTAAAGCCCTGTCACGTAACTCACTCACTCAGGAAGATAAGCAACTCTCCCAGGCCTGAAGGCAGTAAGAGCTGAGGTTTGAACCCAGGGTGGCTACTTGATCGTATAGCAGTCATCACACAAACCCTTCTTTTCAGAGCAGGGAGCCAGGGTCTGTGAATGAGCTAGTCAATGCAGATCATATTTATTCTTCTGAAAGATGACCGAGAGAAACCATTTCTCTCTGTGCTTGTGAACTAAGTGTTTGTGTATACTTACTACATGCTGCAGCAGGAAGGAACACTTAGCCAAAGTCATGAATTGTTTCTGTGTATTCTTACATGGCCAAGGTAATCATTTGAGGGATTTAATTTTGATTACGGTTACCAATTGAAGCACAGCTTTCACTAAGCGTATATAATAGTGTCCAGTTTTAGAATGCAGTAAGCTATTGATTGAGACAATAAGTCTTCAATAAATTAAAAATTTGTCGTCAGTAGAAATATAAACAGATTTTTAATTCATTCTCAGTTCTTTATTGCTATGGATATTTGTCTGTTGGTGTTTGTTAAATATTAAGATTGGCACAGAATCAAGTTCTTTATCAGAACTCCAGAGGGACTCCCGATGGGATCCAGTGCATAGCCCTGAGACAGAAAAGGCCAGACAGTGAGCCAGTCACTTCCTTGAGCTCAGCTTGGTGCCTGCTTTATCAAAAGAGTGATTTTTATAAGACTAAGGACAAAATTCAGGAAGAAGGTTGTGATAAAATTGTCCTTGATCCAATCTTTTCACCTTTAAATTCGCTAAAAATGATGTCAGTACCTAAAGAAATGTTAACATGAAGAATGAATCCCTAGTATGATACATGTAGTAGAGTAAGTATTCACGTAGAATTCAGTGGACTCAGCATATTCCTGTGTGCGTGAGGAATCGGGCTTGTTATTAATGGGTATTGGCAAAGCCCTGAAGGAGATAAACAAATGAATGCGATCTCCTTTTTGAGGAATATGTGCTACTTTGCCATTTGTGTGCCAGTCGAAGAGTCCAGCGGCTCCCCGCTTACCGCTAATAGCACCCTAGTCTCTGGTTGCTAAACGAAACTAAAGTGGTAAGGCTAGGCACCAAGGGCATAGAGGTGACCTGAAAATGAAGCAGTGTCACAGGCACTGAGAAGAGTCAGCGGATTGGCCTTCGGGTCTTTTCTCAGGTGATATCTACCTTTCCCCCCAGATTTTCGGGAACGTTACAGATGCTACCTTATCTCATGGAATACTGATTTTGATGTACAGCTCAGGACTGGTCAGACTCTATAGCTTCCAAGGCATCACCGAACAGGTAGAGAAAACAAAAATTTGTCATACTATAACTAAGTTGAGTTTGGGGGCTGAGAACTAATTTTTAGTGATTTGCTTTTAGAGCCTAATGCTTATTTTGTAGATTTCAGCTCTATACTGTACAAATGTAGAAAAAGTAACTTGTAAGAGACCTTAAGAAGATAAGCAGGAAAGCCTTTGGACAAATAAAGCCATTTTCTCCCTTATACAAGTAGACAAGTGTAACTCAACAAGTACTGCTACTGAGATTCCAGTGCGTACATGCACGGTTTATTCTGAACAAAGCGTGCTCCAGTATGTCTCTAAGATTAGTGGTGTGGTTGCTTGCAGACAAGTCCTTTCAGTAACATACTTGTCTTGGTCTCGTTAGTGTGCCTTCAACAAAAGGATCCAATCAAAACAATGCCTTCTGAAGGGATCTAAGCCAGTTCAATTCAAGGGAAAAGTCTGCTCAGGAAATGATGGTAACTGTTTTGGGGGAGGTTCTAAAAAAACCTATCGTAATTTTTCTCAAAGGACACAGGATGATATTGGGGGCTTATTATGAACAAGTTTTAAGGAAATCGAAACTGCATTGGTAAGAAAAAGGCCAAGAGAGTTGTGCCCAGGAAATTTTATTTCCCATCTCGTCTTTGTACCTGTTCATTCTTTGAGAGTAGCAAGAGCTTTCCTACAAGAATGTCATGGGCAGCCATACCCTAGCCACCGACAGCCCGGTTCTTTCTCCTTCACACTTACTTTTGTTACCAGAACTCATTTACACTGAGCACGCTTTGAGGCCCTTGGAGAGGGCAAAACTGCACTGAATTCTTTGCAGAAAAGGATTAGAGAAATAAAAGCAACATTTTCAGAAAAGTATAGACTTAGATGAAGGTTATGTCACATTTTGATATTTTTGTTTAATAATGGTTTCTGTATTTCATAACAATACTTCTTGACTTAGCCTCATACGTGTGAATTTGCTTCTTTTTTTTTTCTTTTCTCTCCAGACAGCAAATAAGCAGGTGCTAAAGCCACCATTTGTGTTTTGTTTTGTTTTTAGTTCATGCAACAGAAACTTGACTTAGGGTGTGCATGCAGATGGGGTGGGACTACTGGAACTGTAGGAGAGGCTCCTTTTGGCATTCCTTGTAATATTAAAATCACAGGTATGGCTACTATATAGTATCTTTTCACCTTCAGAAAATAAGTGGTCATATGAATAGTTACCTAATACAATCACCAAAGTGTTTTTCTTATAATTGTGCATCAATTTATTTTACCTTTAATACAGCAGATTCCTTTCTATCTAATAGATGTCAACAAAAATCTGTAGATTGTGCAATGAACTCAGTTTGAACTGGCGACCTTGCAGTTAGCAGTCCAATGCCATACCCACAGTGCTACCAAGGCTCCTTGTGGTTATTATTCTTCATGATTCTCAAATTCACCCAAATTAGAACCGTGGCAACTTCATCAAATAGGTCATTTGGACATACCCAAATGATCTGTAAGCACTTCCTTTCCTAAGCTTTCTGGAACAAGAATATCTCTCAAGTTTGCCTTGTATTTTCCTTGTCCCAGATCCATCCTAGAGCCTTGTTAGTAGAGAATGACATTAGAGACTATGCGTGGCCTGGTTGTACTCATTTACATCTAGTCCCTTTCAATAAACAGCTGGGAAATACATTAGAACAAAAACTCAAGTTCTTTATCATATTTCAAATATAACCATTTTTACCTTTGTTTACTTTATATTTTTATTAATATTGGTAACTATGAAAATGTCCCAACAACTTTTATTAATCTTTTAATCTCTAATTCATAATTTCAATTCCAGTGTTACTACTGAAAACATGTCTGGAGTGAGGTTAAGATTTTGCTTTAGTTCCTTTGGTCTTTTAAGTGTACAATCAGTGTAATAATATGGTCAGTGTACTTGAAATCATTATTCTGTGTAATTACCAGTTTGTCATGATTAGAATTATTTGTTTCCACTTATTTTCAGCTTTGGGGTTTGCTTTCCTTTTTAATTTTGTCTTCAAAATTTTAAAATGTGTATGTAATTTAAAATTCAAAACTATAGGCAGTCCCTGGGTTTCAAATGAAGGTGGTCCCCACATATGTCTGTAAGCTGTATTTGTAAGCGAGTCACGAGACAGGTGCAGAAAATTCTTATTTTAGGAGCCTTGGTGGTATAGTTGGTTATTTGTGGGGCTGCTGACTACAATGTCAGCAGTTTGAATCCACCGGCGTCTCTACAGGGCAAAGATGAGGCTATTACTCCCAGAAAGATATATAGTAATTTGCCTATTTTTCTATTATGGTGTTCATATTTTTCTTATTACTTAAAAAATACCTCTTTTGGGAAGTGGTGTTAATAAACCCAGGGACAAGGGAACAACAAGTGATCCAAAATCGGTGGTGAGTAGGGTGTAAGAGAGCTGGTGGGGCTTGATCAAGGACAATGTAACCAAGAGGAATTACTGAAACCCAAATGAAGGCTGAGCATGATAGTAGGATAAGAGGAAAGTAAAAGGAAATAGAGGAAAGAACTAGGGGCAAAGGGCATTTATAGAGGTCTAAAGACAGGCATGTACATATGTAAATATATGATGACAGGGATATAGATATATGTGCATATATTTATCGGTTTAGTTATTAAGGTAGCAGATGGACATTGGGCCTCTACTCAAGTACTCCCTCAACGCAAGAACACTTTGTTCTATTAAAGTGGCATGCCATGATGCTCACCTTCCCAACACGACGTGATCACTAAAGACAAAGCAAGTGCATAAGCAAATGTGGTGAAGAAAGTTGATGGTGCCTGGCTATCAAAAGACACAGCGTCTGAGGTCTGAAAGGCTTGAAGATAAACAAGCAGCCTTCTAGCTCAGAAGCAACAAAGCCTACATGGAAGAAGCACACTGGACTATGTGATCACAAGGTGTCAATAGGATCAGGTATCAGGCATCAGAGAACAAAAAAGTCATATCATTGTGATTGAGTGGGAGTGTGCAGTAGGGACCCAAAGCGCATCTGTAGACAACTGAACATCCCCTTACAGAAGGTTTGCTGGGAGGAGATGAGCCAGTCAGGGTTCAGTATAGTAACGATGAAACATACAACTTCCCTCTAGTTCTTAAATGCTTCTCTCCCTCTTCCCCCCCCCCCACCTATGATGATTCCAATTCTACCTTACAAATCTGACTAGACCAGAGCATGTACACTGGTAAAGATAGGAACTGGAAACAGGGAATCCAGGACAGATGAACGCTTCAGGTCCAGTGGTGAGAGTGGCGATATGAGGAGGGTGGAGAGAAAGTGAGGTAGAAAGTAGAAATTGATTACAAGGATCTACATATAGCCCCCTCCCTGGGAGACAAACAACAGAAAAGTGGGTGAAGGGGAGACATGTGGATCAAGGGAGACATCAGACAGTGTAAGACTTACAAAATAATAATAATTTATAAATTATCAAGGGTTCATGGGAGTGGGGAATGAGGAGCTGATACCAAGGGCTCAAGTAGAAAGCAAATGTTTTAGAATGATGATGGCAACAAATGTACAAGTATGGTTGACACAATGGTGTATGTATGTATGGATTGTGATAAGAATTGTATGAGCCCCAATAAAATGATTTTTTTTTAAATAACCCTTTTGGGACGATATATCTGTATTAGCTCCCAATAAAATGGCTTTGGAAAAAAATAAAAGGAATAGGAAAACAAAACACAAATTCTCTTTCAGCATATTTATGTTTCACCTTCTCCCTAATTCCTCAAGGCTGTCAATTTGCCAGTCAGTGTTTCCCTTCTTTTCCCTCGTTGCATGAAAGCAAGGAAAAGTTGTCTTTATGGAGAGACATAATAGACTACATAGATATCAAGTCAGTCTTACTTGCATGGTCTCTCAAAGACAAGCCCCTTTACCACAGCGATGTGCTCAGAGACACAAAGATTTAATGTTTAAATTAGAGAAGGCTGGACAAAGGAGCCATAGATTAGCCACCTGTTCAGCCAACTATGTGTTTCCCAAAGCTACATAGCTGTCACCGGTGCATTTCTCTAAGCATAGATTTGTGTATGTTCTACCAAAAGTTGGGTTCAGAATTAGCTGGATGCATTTGAGTTGAGCTACCTTAAAGTGAACTTGTTCGGGGCTGTTGTGTGAGGCCCATGAAGAGTTCGGGTAATGTTGTGGTTAGGAGTTGAACAGCTAACCCAAAGGTCATCTTTTCTAAACCACCGCTGTACCAAGGGAGAAAGATGGAGAGCTCTCCTCCGGTAAAGAGTTACCATCTCGGAAACTCAGAGGCAGTTCTACCCTGTGCTGTAAGGTCGAGATGAGTCAGAATTGACTTGATGGCATTTTGTTTTGGTGGGAGGTCCTATCCTACGTGGTTGATTCATTGTGACTGATATTTCGTGTACAATAGGAATTCCCAAAAGACTACTCTTTTAGAATTTGCTGTTCATAGGACCTGTTAGTCCAGGACAGCAGTTCTTAACCTGTAGGTCGCAACCCCTTTGGGGGTCTATTGACCCTTTCACAGGGGCCACCTGATTGATAACAGTAGCAAAATGACAGTTATGAAGTAGCAACGAAAATCATGTTATGGTTGGGGTCCCCACCACATGAGGAACTGTATTAAAGGGTCACAGCATGAGGAAGGTGGAGAACCACTGGTACAGGCTATCAAAGGCCTTTTCCACACATTTAAAGGAATTATTAGATCTTAACTTCTAGTAAGGTTGTTAGGAGAGTTGCGAACCCAGAGTATTAGAGTTAGCAAATGTTATGTAAATGAAAACTGTTTATTAGGTTTGCTTTATCATTTTTTGCCACCTTAGTACCTTCAGCTTCCTTTTTATCTCAACACAGCTGCAGATCACACATGCTTATCCTAAAAACAGATGTCTAGAAAGTTGACTCATAGCCTAAGCATTTGTTGTCTGCTAGCTTTCTCTCGATCTCTTTTTAGCAAACAAGCCTCTTTTTTGTTTCTTTGAAATATATTTGGCATTACTGAAATTCTATAAGGTTGTTTTCTGTTAATGACTGGCCCAAGGCCAGCAGACTGGAGAAGCTAATGTGTTCCTTTTGCCCATTTCCACAGACACGCCCCCGGTGCTCTTTGAGGTGTGCTCCCTGGAGAATACGTTTCAGATCGGTGGCCATCCGTGGCATTATATCATCACACCTAACAAGAAGACACAGAAAGGAGTTTTCCATATTTGTGCCCTAAAAGACAATTCCTTGGTAAATCATGAGCAATCAAGACGTTCTTTAATAGTCAATTTGTGTCATAAATGATTTATTCTCCATCTCTAACGTGAGCAAATAATAAAAACCACAGGAATCGGTGTAATGCTACGTAGTATTAAACATAAATCAAGATAATGTTTCCATCATGTATTATAATTAAGAGGATATTCTCTTAAAGGAAGCTATGCATTGTGTGTACATGTTTTATGTTAAAGGGACATCTGGAGTTAATGTCACAATGGACACATTAATTTTAATAATTATAAGTGATGCTTAATTGCTTTGAATTTTTTTATGTAAAGTGGAATAATGCTACCTTTGCTATTAGAAACAATTGGGCTGCTTATAAAAATTAAAATTAATTCATTGATTAGATACAGAAACTATGTTAAATTGTAATTTAAAAATAATTGTTGTCATCCCATAGAAAGCCCTTATGACAAAGCCTCAGTGCACCTCTCCAGTATCATGGCTAGAAATACTTCCCAGTTCAGTTCTGACTCCTACTCCTGTGAATGCGTATGCACGCTGTCTGGTGTAGCACTTCTGTGCTGTTGCTTTTTCTGGCTCTGTTCTAGCTGGAGTTCTTGGCCGGTACAAATGGTGAATGCTTTTGACTAATAACCGAAAGGTTAAAGGTTTGAGTACACACAGAGATGTTTTAAAAAGCAGGCCTGGTGATCTACTTCCCCAAAGACCGGCCCATGAGAACTCTAGGGAGCACAGCTCCCCTCGGACATCCATGGCTCACCAATTACATTTAACTCCAGGGCAGCTCTTGTTTTGGTTTGTTTGGTTTTGGTTTTTTTTGGGGGGGTGGGGTTCCTAGGTATTTCTGCTTATTTTTTAAGGCTCCATTCAAGCTTTTATCTGTCCTGAAAACCTGCTGCTCTAGGTTGGGTGTTTGATAATATCGTGTGCATCCTTCTGTCACTTTTTTTTCTACGTTGCCTTATTTTTTATTTGATTTTCTCTTAATCTTTGTCTTCATTCCCCCACCTCAGGCAAAAAATGGGATCCAGGAAATGGAGTGTTGTTCTCTAGAATCTGACTGGATCTATTTTCATCCCGATGCTTCTGGTAGAATAATCCATGTTGGCCCAAATCAGGTCAAGTGAGTATTGCCTTTAAGTTACAAGTAGGTTTTGGTAGCTTTTACTGGCCTCCCTATGTGTATGCATGTATGTATGCATTTTTCAATTAAAATATTATTTGGGGGGGGAGCTCTTACAACTCTTATAACAATCCATACATCAGTAGTGTCAAGCATATTTGTACATAGGTTGCCATCATGATTTTCTAAATATTTACTTTCTATTGATCCCTTGGTATCAGCTCATCTATTTTCTCTCCCTCTCCCCCTCCCACCCTAGTAACCCCTTGATAAGTTTCTTTGGGGGATGAGAGGGTGGTGGCCATGTTTCTCCCCACCTTCCCCCTACCCTCCTGGTATCACTACTCCCATTCCTGTTCCTGGATTCTTTTATCTGTACCTGTGCACATGCTCCAATCTAGCCCGTAGTAAAAGGCAGGACTGGGGTCATGATAGAGGGGGGCGAAGAAGCCTCAAGGAACCAGAGGAATATTGTGTGTTTCATTGGTGCTACTTTGTGCCCTGGTTGACTCATCCCTTCCTTGTGACCCTTCTGTGAGGGGACGTCCCATTGTCTACAGATGGGTTTTGGGTCTCTGCTACAACCCCCCTCATTCTTAACAATACGGTTTTTTGTTTGTTTTGGATTGTCTGGTGCCTGTTACCTGATCCATTCAATACCTCATGATTGCACAGGAAAGTGTGCTTCTTCCATGTAGACTTGTTGCTTCTCTGATAGATGACTGCTTGTTTAACTTCAGCCTTTAAAACCCCAGGTGCAATATCTTGTAATAGTCAGGCACCATCAGCTTTCTTCACCACATTTGCTTATGCACCCATTTTTGCCTTCAGCAATTGTGTCAGGAGAGTGAGCATCATGGAATGCCAGGTTGTTAGAACAAAATATTCTTGCATTGAGGGAGGGTATGAGCAGAGGCTCGAAGTCCATCCACTACCTCAGTGTATTTCTATATAAATATATGCAAATATGGCCTCCCTAATTTTGCCAGCTAACTATTGAGCCAGTTAGGTAAATAATTAGTTTGAAATAGGGAATTTCCACTGAAGCTGGCATTTAAAAAAACTGACTGGATTTTTTCAGCCTCATCATTGTTGTTTGTAAATACTACATTTGAGTACGTTCTTTGGTGGGTGATATATGAGCAAAAGGAGATGTACATATTGGCCCGATCTCATTAGGATTTAACTAGTAATTCTCGAGGACTAATGATTGTGAAATGATTTGTTTGTTTCTGAAAGACAGCGTTTACCCCCGAAGTAGTAGGTTGTTTAAAGTAAACCTTATGTTACTCAGTTTGCGTTCAGGGCATCAGCAGAAGTTAAACAGCTGGCCTCTCTTTCCCTGAAGCACTGTTCGTATGGGTTCCTTGATCGCACAGGTCTCCTGAGTCATTTTCCTCTGTAGTGGATCTACCTGGCTTAGTATCATCTCATACTCTTCCTTCTCCAAACCAAAAATTCCCTACCCTCCAATCCAGCCCAACTCATAGTGATCTGATAGACCAGAGTGCAACTGCTCTTTCGGCTTTCCAAGACTGTACATCTGTATAGGAACAGATGCCTCACCTTCTTCCTCAGAATAGCTGGTGGGTTCAAACCATTAATCTTGTGATTAGCAGCCCATTGATTAACTCACTACACCACCAAGGAACCTTCTTCCTCTGATAGCCAACCTATAATTATTGGATAAAATCACTTACCCAATTTAGACTGTGTCATGGTACCTCCCCATCCTGCATAATTCTCTTTAGTACCTTGGCTTCCAAGATTGTACATTCGCCAAAACTCCAAAATTGTTATCTTTAACCCAAACCTCCCATTTAGTCTTATATGGAAAATCTGGGATCATTCTTGACACCTTCTTGCCTTCTTGTCTTTCATTGATATTTGTGTACACACGCATATATTCTTAGACACACACACAGGCATGTTTTGTGCTACATCTGCCATGTGCACTTTGGTCATGTTGATCAGACTCCTGCCATTCGTAGCCTGGACTGCAGTAATGTTCCACCAACAGGGCTCCCAGAATCTGCTCGTGCCCTTTCAAAGTGGGTTTCCACTCAGCAGCCAGATCCCAAAACCTCATCAACTGACCTCTTCATAGGTTTTCATTTCTGTTAAAATAAAGACTAACATACTTAGCATATGATCTCAAAGACCCGCTTCTCACTCCTGCTGTATTTTCAGAAGGCTCCTTCCTCTTTGGGGTCAGTCTCCCTCACCTGTTCTGCCTAATTTCTATTCATGTTTTATGCCCTAATTTTACTTTTTTTTTTTTCATGTAGACTTCCCCTCATTACCCTGGTTAGAATAGCTCCTCCATCTGACATCCATTGCACCCTGAACATTCTTTCTCTGAAGCACCTGCCACTATTTTAATTAATGGGTTATTTATGCGACTGTTTCATTGTCTAACTCTGAGTCATAAACTGCATAATGGCTGGGAAGGAAGCTGCCTTGCTGACACCCAGAAGCCCAGCACTGAGTGAGCACAGTGCTTCACACACAGTGGAGTGCAATAAATATTTGTAGCATAAGAAGAGCTATCTCTGCTGACTTTAGTCCTGAATGCTTCAGGATAGTTAGTCTGTCACTCCGTTTCTGTTAAAGGCAGATGAAAGAATTTAATGAAATAAGATTATAACTTTAAAAAAATGATGTTGCGTTTAGCTTTAGTCTATAAGAGTAGCCTGAGTTTAAGGAAGTGACGATCTGCTGAGTGGATTCAGCATACCCTTTTGCCAGGCCTTGGTAGTTAGGTATGTTTTTAAACTATTCCTAATTGAAGTAACTAGATGAGCTATTTAAAATGCCATATATTCCGACATCACGCCGCTAGCACCGCTGACTGGTTTTCCCACTTCACCCCGAAGTCCTCTCTTTCTGACTTAGGGCTCTGGGCTGTGAGCATTGTGCTTTGGAAGCTTCTTACTGAGAACAGATTTGTATGGGTGGGAAATAAGGTACTGTGCTTTCCCTTGATTAGCGAGCCTGATCTTCAAAGGCTATATGCACTCAGAAATCCCAAATCTTTCAATATCCTAAGGAGAGGAATACTAAATCAGTTGTGGTTTAAATATTATGCTACCATGCACACTCTTAGTGTACGGTAAGTTGCTGATCCAGTCTGTCTGCTACTGAACTTTAAATATGATTCACAGCTACCACGTTTCATTCTTCAGAAATTCAAATATTACCATCAGTGGAGGGGACACATGAAGACCTACTGCAGAATGGCGGAAAAGGTTCTTCAGAGTAACTTTGGTTAAACCAGCTTGAATTTTGACATAACTTTGAGCAAGCTGCTTCATTACCGATTTTAATAGTACTTCTTGTCACTGTTTCAACATTTCTCTTTTTTAAAAAATATCTAAATTTGAAGAAGTTTGTGGGCATTTACATGATCAGATAAGTAAATACTGCAGAGGAATCAGGAGGAAAAGATAAGTAAGTGTTACTATAATTTTTATTGGCTGACTTAGGCACTTTTGGAGATTGAAGTCTTAGGTTCTTAGAATACTTTTTTTTTTTTTCCCTTTTCAGGGTTTTAAAGCTAACTGAAATAGAAAATAATAGTTTCCAACATCAAATCTCGGAAGATTTTGTCATTTTGGCCAACAGGGAGAACCGAGTAAGTCAGGAATACGTTTAAACCTTTTGTTATCATTTTAACGGAAAATATGTACAGTTGTGTTTGCCTTTGAGTGTGACTGAAAGAATATCAGAACCGTATAGACGTCTGCATTTTGTTTACATCCTAAACCAAACTCCCTGCCGTCTAGTCAGTGCCACCTCATAGTGACCCCTAGGACAGTAGAACGGCCCGTGGGAGAACTCTTTACAGGAGTAGAAAGATCCGTCTTTATGCTGAGGCGCGGCTAGTGGTTTCAAACTGCTGTCCTGGTGATTAGCAGCCAAAGCATCTAAACCACCAGAGCCCCATCTATATAGATAGCCAGTCTCCTATTCCATGTACACATGAGATTTGAAAAGAGTTGGTTATATGGAATTTATCTTTTACTTGCTTTTATTCCCTTTCTGGGTTGCTCCCTGATCTTCTGTTTCTTTTCTTTTTTTAATGAATTATCAACATTTGCATCTAATTAGTTGTTTAAACTTAGTAAGGGTTTATATACATCTTTAAAAACCATGAGTCAGACTTTGACTCCAGGATGTACTTATTCTTTCATGCACAAATTAAAAGCATGAAGGAAATTGTGCTGAGGGAAATCCCACTCATGCCCATTTCTTCCTTGCTCTGTGCTAAGGCATATTTACTAGCTTAAAAACCCAAACCAAGCTCACTGCCGTTAAGTCAATGCCGACTCACACCCACCCTATAGGACAGCAGGGTAGAACTGCCTCTCTAAGTTTCTGAGAGACTCTAAGTCTTTATGAGAGTAGAAAGCCCCATCTTCCTCCCAAGGAGTGGTTGGTGGTTCAAACTGCTGACCTTGTAGTTAGCAACACAATGCATAACCACTACACCAGCAGGGCTTCCTTTACCAGCATGGAGGATCAGGAATCTGGTTCCAGATTTTCTCAATTGAGGAGAGACTTGTGGATTTGTGTTGTTTTACCAACTTGGTTTTTGTGAACTCTGCCATTGACTTTATGTAATTTAACTTTGTCATACTTATTTCTTTTTTCTCCGTATGATAGGATGACAACTTAATCACTGTGACAGCTTCTGGCCGGGTAGTCAAAAAACTCCTTAACCGTCTGGATGATGACCCAGAACAAGAGGTATCAGTTGAACCAGAAACAACAAACAGAACCAGTGTGTGTTTCCACTGTGGTTTTCCGCAGCCGACTTCCCAGACTGAAGGAGGGAGGGGTGAGCGGCTGTTGCAGTGCAGACTGAGTGGGTGCGGCACTGGGTGCTTTGATCTAGTGCACTTCCACCACCCTTTCTTTTCAGAGTGAAATTACTCATAAAAGTGTCTTTGCAGAAGGGTTTATAGGAATGAAATTATTTGAAAAATACGATAACATTTTCAATTGTTTCATTAATGCACACCATGCAATCTCTTGGTAGAGAATCCGTGAGTAGTTATGTCCTGACTTTATGGCGTTAGCCTTTTTTGTTGTTGTTTTATTTTGTTGTTATTTTAAATCGTTTTATTGTGGCTGCCTTTTTTTTAATGAGACGGATATGTGTATGAATGTTTATAGGTCAAGAAAGAAGGAAACGACAGGGTGTGGGAAATTAATTTGACCTCCATCTTCAACTTGGCATTATTAGTTACTGATCTTATACCTAGGTATCCTTTTCCTTTGAAGAGGCATGAGAAGTATTATAAACCAGCCAACATTGATCATGCCTAAAATAAAACACTAGCCCCAAAACTAAGTTTATTTAGACTATATAACTGTTTTGTGTATGTTAACATGGCCATTCCTCCAAAGGGTCACTGTGAGTCAGAGTGGATGGATATAGAAATGCTGGAATACTCTTTTAAGAATTGTCAATTCATGTGGTATTTTTCTTTGAAAAACTTTTAAAATAGGTCCAAGGTGACCTGCCTAGTATGCGACTGCTATCAAAAAATAAAATCCATGTTTGTTCATTTTTTGGCCATAGAAACCAATTGAGAACAAAGCAAAATACTTTGTATGTAAAACTAAATTCCAGAAAAAACATGCTAAAATTACCGAAAGTAGCAAGAATAGTTAAGGCTGGATGGGTGGCAAATAAGTGAAAGATGCTGTGTAGCAAGAGATGAAAAGAAATAGAAATGTTTAGCTTATAAAGGAAAAGTTCAAGGGTTTGTAACTAAAATCTGTTAAATTTATGCTCAAATAAGAAGTCACCCTTTGAAGTTGGCCAAAGTAAAATACAGTGCAAAAGAGGAAATATAAAGGAGCCACAATAATACTTTTTCCCCATGGATTGAGGCAGTAAAGGCAGAAAATGTAAAAGAATTTGAAAGGTGATTTGACGAAATGCGAGTGGACTAGTTAGTACGTGGTGATTCAGAGAAACGTCTGCGCTTGCCCTTAAGTGGTACCAAGCAATGAGCCACGGTTCCCGGGGCCCACTGCTGGCACTGGGCATGGATCTGCTTCCCATGTGAATCCCCTGGGGTCACAGGCAGAGTTCTAGGGTCAGGCTTTCTCTAAAGAGTCTTTGCCTCTCCTGACTAACCTCTTTTGTCCCTGCCTTATTTTGTGAGTTGAACTGCCATTGCTAATCCTCTCTCTCAAGTATAAGCAGCAGCCTTTTTTTGCTTGTTCTATGTGTGTTGGGGAGTTGTTAAGGGAGGGTAAACCAAAAAGGAGTTTAAACTGATAGCAAACAGCATCACAAATAGGATATGATGGGCTTTAGGTCATTTTTGAAATGCCTATGCTTGTGTGTGAGCATCTTCAGAGCTCAGGGGGTCATCTTCAGATCTTAGGAAATGAACTTCATCTGCTTAGTCCTGTCTGGCAATAGGTGACCAACCACACATGTCAGAAGCAATAGTTAAATACCTCTTTGGACATAGGAGAAGCTCTGGTTTGCTGTTATTGTAGAGAATTTCATTTCTACTTTGAGTTTGTCATAGCGCTCTCTAAATTTTCATAGGCTAGTGCTTGAAAGTGTTTTCTTCCACTGCCCCACATTCACCCCAAAAATGTTTCTTGGGCATCCAATTAGAGACATTGCTATTTTTCTTCCCATCCATTCATTCTTCCTTCCACTGTATTTGTATAATAGAATAAACTGCAGAGGTAGCTGTTGTCCTAACTGAGTAACTGTATTTTCTCTCTTTTTTTTTCATCTTGATTTATCTACCTGTCCCTTGAGACTTTCAAAATTGTGGACTATGAAGATGAGTTGGATTTACTCTCTGTGGTAGCCGTTACACAACTAGATGCTGAAGGAAAAGCTCACCTGGATTTTCACTGTAATGAATACGGAACTTTGCTTAAAAGCATTCCATTAGTGGAATCATGGGATGTGGTTAGTACAAAGTTTTAAAGTGTTTCCTTTGTAGGTGACATATATTGCAATCAACACTGCTGTGTTTGTGTCGGCCCAGATTCAGGCCAGTGACCACATGAAGAAGTCTCTTATTCTGTAACCAAAACCCACTGCCTGTCGTTTCCAACGCATAGCAACCCTATAGGACAGGGAAAGGAGTGCTGTCCCTGTGGGTTTCTGAGACGTGACTCTTTATGGGAATAGAACCAGCCTCATCTTTTTTCCTGCAGAGTAGCTAGAAATTTCAAACTGCTGACCTTGCAGTTAGAGTCCAACGTGCAACTACTACATCACCAGGATAGGACAAAGTAAATCCTTCTAAGAACTTGCTCCCCTATGGGATGCCTCATTATCGATGCACCTTAAGAAAGACAAAGCTTTTCCCTCCTTAATGATGGATGTCTTATTCCTTACCTTATTTTCTCCCATCTTATTAGTTTAGTAACATTTTTAAAAATAAAAGAGTACACTGCCATTAATTTCCGCTTATTGAATAAAGATCGTGTTTAAGCTTATTAGAGATCCCAGGCCTTCTTGGAAGTTTTAGTTTGCTCTTCTGGTAAGAAGAGAATATTACGGTTATAAGAACAGCATACACTGTGTATTTCCCAGTATCTTACCCAGTCCTTGCTATTTCAAGAATCATTTGTGGTGAATTGGTTACACATTGCATGCTAACTACAAGAGCTGCAGTTCAAAACCACCAGTCACTGCATGGGACAGAGATGAGACTTTCTACTCCCTTAGAGAGTTACCATCCCAGAAACTCGCAGAGGTGGGTCTAAGCAGTCACGCTGTGTCAGAATTGACTTGATGGCAATGAGTTTGGTTTTATCTATAGAATCTGAGTGCTTTAGCAGCTTACCCAAAGTCACATAATGAGACAGAAGTGTTGACTGTAGAACCTGGTTCAGATGCCTGGATCTCGGGTTCTTTTTATTTGCTCCATTTTGTGCCAGGGTGTCTCATACATAATCTGCGTATCCATAAAAAATAGACCTTGCTTCTCAGTGTGTATTTGCATTCCATCACTGAGCCCCGGCACAGTTGCCCTGACATGCTAGTGGCAGTGTGAATGTGATTACATGACAGAAATCCCATTGGGTTGTTTTTCCTTACAGACACATAGCCATGACGTCTACTTTGACAGAGACTTGGTGCTGCACATTGAACAGAAGCCCAACAGGGTCTTCAGCTGCTATGTGTACCAGATGGTATGTGACACAGGGGAAGAAGGCGAAGAAACCACGAACACAGAAGAAGTTGTTAAAAGGGGAGAGACTTTTAAGTATTGAAATATAACTTGTGAAACTTGTAGCCAGGCTCCTCAGCAGCTATACCTAGTCTTCATTTTTTATTATGTGTATGGCAAGTCTTCCAGGATTTTCCAGAACAGGTCTTGTGTTGACTTTAGGTGACTATTGGTTCTTTTTTAAGCTCTTGCTCCAGAAAGTGTTGACAGCTTCCTTTTATGTAAAGGTTGATGTAGAAAATGATGTCCCATGAAGTTTAGCATTTTGGGGCTTCGAGCAAGATAGTAATACAAATGTGAACTACAGGGGAAAGTGAATTTTAATTGTTAGAGGATCATTGATGTGGAAGTGTTTAAGGTGGATCTTAAAGGGTGGCGTGTTATTTTGATAGGTAAACATAAGAAGGACAGATATATCCTGTATCCTCTATGCTGAGCTTCATTTAAGGATGAAAAATGAGATCTGTAATGTGAAAGCATATACATTTGAGCCAAAAATGTGTCAACATGTTTTATTTGTTAAAACCTTATTCATGCATGTATACATTGTAGTATTCGTGGTCCTGCTCTACTGAAATACCATGAGTGAGTGGCTTTCTTAAAGAGTTTATTTCCTCGCAGTGCAGGAAGCTAGACGTCCAAATTCAGGCCACTGACCCTCGGACAAGAAAAGAAGGCTTCCTTCTCTCTGGACTCTGGGGGCGGGCTCTTGTCTCTGTTCACTTTGCTTCCTCTGTACTTAAGCTATTCATTTTATATCCTAAAAGTGATTACCTTGAGACATAGTTGACACTGACATGGTTTCATTAATTAACGAAGAAAGTCATATTCCCAAGTGGGATTCTAGCTCAGGTTTAGGGGTATAGGATTTGCATCACACATTTTGAAGGGACACAATGCAATCCATAATAGTGTGTTTGTTTTACATTTGTAAAGAATCTCAGGAATTGGCTCTAGTTCCCAAATTATCTTAGTTAAGATTATCTTTAAGATTATTCCAAGTTATCTTTTTTAATGACGTTCCCATTGAATAAGTGAAATTTTTTCTAGTATGAGGCCTGCTTAGCTCTTAGTACATCTAAGGGTGTTATTCTCATTTCACTTATCTATTTATTTGATGACTCTTTTTTGTTTTATTTTATTTTTTAAATAATTTTTTTAGGGGCTCATACAACTCTTATCACAATCCATACATACATCAGTTGTGTAAAGCACATTTGTACATTCATTGCCCTCATCATTCTCAAAACATTTGCTCTCCACTTAAACCCCTGGCATCAGCTCCTCATTTTTCCCCTCACTCCCTGTTCCCCCTTCCCTCATGAACCTTTGATAATTTATAAATTATTATTTTGTCATATCTTGCCCTGTCCGACATCTCCCTTCACCCACTTTTCTGTTGCCCATCCCCCAGGGAGGAGGTCACATGTTAGATCCTAGTAATCGATTCCCCCTTTCCAACCCACCTTCTATTTGGTGAGTCTTACAGCACGTTAAAACTATAAGATACAGATACCCCAGACTGAATAAATTCCACTCCCTGGAGAAGAATAGATAAAATCTCAAGAGCATTTTTATGTATATATAAATCATTTTCTTGGGAGCACTTACAGCTCTTATCACAATCCATCCATACATCCGTTGTGTCAAGCACATTTGTACATATGTTGCCATCTTCATTTTCAAAACATTTTCTTTCTACTTGAGCCCTTGATATCAGCTCCTCATTTCTCCCCCTGCCCCACTCTTCCTCCCTCATGAACCCTTGATAATTTTTTTTTCATGTCAAGAGCATTTCTTGCTGGCTTGAAAATTGGCTGATTAGAGAAAATCTTGGGTCATGAGTATTTTCTTTGCTAGAATAGATCTTAGAATGCTCCTTGAGTGCAGATAATCATACTTCAGGATGTTAAGTAAAAAACAGTTTTGTGCTTCCTGTTCGAGAAATTCAGTTGCTTGCAACAAACATGTCCAGCACATTTCTCTGACTCAGTATCAAAAGAATAACAAAAATAGAAGAGAAAGAGTAGTAGCAATCATTTGATTCGCTTTTAAGAAAATTAAAATACAGAATTATCCCTTGGATAATTTATAGTAAAATCTTTTTGTTTTTCCTCCAGTTTGGGCTTGATCCTTTGTTTAGAAGGATGTGACTTTTGCTTAGTTCTGCCCTTGACAATTTCCAGATAAACTTCAAGCTTATGATCAACAGGGCTAACGAGAGGTGTTAGTTATTCCAACCCTTAAAGAATTAGTCGCAGGACCCACAAATTTAAAAATAAAGGGAACAAAACAAAAACTCTTCTGTAAAATAGAAAAGAAGGATTACTGCCCTTTTAAAACAAAGGAAAATATATGAGATAAAAATTAATCTTGCTGAATGTGATCCTATATAATAACTGGGAGAGCAGAAATGATTATATTGTGAGCAAGATGGATAAAACTACCTTCATGTATTAAATCATATCCTTGTTATTTATATCTACTAGTTGAAATTTTTCTCTTCATTTAGGCATATTTAAAAGTATTGTTTAATATGATTTCTGAAGATTTCTAGACAGTTTAGAAAAATAACTCTGATTACAAAGGAGTCAGTGCTGTGGTGTAGTGGATAAGGCCCCAGACTTTCAGTAGCTATTGTTGCTGCTGCTGCTGCTCTAAGGAGTCCCGACGTCAGCCGTGACTCATAGCAGCCTCCGTAGAACAGACCCGAACACTGCGTGCTTCTGTGCCCTCTCCCCATTGTCCTCCTTGAGCCCATTGCTGCAGCCACTGCAGCAATCCATCCTCAACGTGTCCAGCTATGATGTCCTTGTCCAGAGAAAGACGGCCCTCCTGACAACATGTCTTTCAGTGACACTCTAGTTCTTTCTAAATCATCCAGCCAGTGAGTGTGTGTCCTGAGGGAAAGAAGTCCAGGAAGAGGGAACAGCCTGACGGTGCCTGAGGAAGGAAAGAAACCCATGCTGTGTCCATTGTACGGCAGACATGGGCCACTGAAAAGCAGGGTGTTTACTCCCCCTCCCAAGAAAATCTCAGAAAGGGGTGTCATTAGACTTCGATTCTGTCGAGTTTGTTTCAAAGCTGTTTGCTGAGCGTCCCTATCTCTCTCGAGCCATCACCTTCTTTTTAATGAAATGGTAAACATGGGGCTCACGTGCTCGTAAAGACACTTGCGAAATACCTAAGATTTTCCGGCTACATTTTTGGTGAGCAGAGGAAGCAGATTACTTAGAGTCTAGATATGAACTGACCACAGTCAAACCCCAGTAGGTCACACTGTCAGTCAGGTGCCATATGAACTAGACGGGAGTTGTGCCTTGTGTTAAAGGACAATAGGCAATTGTGAGCAGCATAGCAAACAAGGAGCTACGCACCAATTGATAACATTCTTTGTCATGATTGTAACATTATATGGGGTTGCAGACTGATAGTTAAGCAGGCTGGTTGACAGAAGATGATGCCAAAAGACACAGAAGATAGCAAAGAATATGGGAGATTTCACGATACCACACAAAGCAGGAGAGAATACATCTTGTTTCCCAAAGGCTATGGGTTTCCCATCTTCCCACATTGGCTCTCATCTGTCTTTTCTGCCACCTGCCAGGTGTGAGCCATTTCATTCATTCATTCTCCTGGGGTTAAGGAGGAATGTGGTGCTTAATATCCTATGGCCCTACATTGACCCCTCTCCCCCTTACACCTGGAAGTTTTGGAGATTGTAGGTCAGGGGTCCTCAAACTTTTTAAACAGGGGACCAGTTCACTGTCTCTCAGACCCATTGGAGGGCCGGACTATAGTTAAAAAAAAAAAAAACTATGAACAAATTCCTATGCACATTGCACATATCTTATTTTGAAGTAAAAAAACAAATGGGGCAAAAACACCCGGCGGGCCGGATAAATGTCCTCGGCGGGCCACATGTGGCCCATGGGCCGTAGTTTGTGAACGCCTGTTCTAGGCCCACCTATGGGTAACAGGTGCTAGTGACATGACAAATGAGTAACAGTCCTGAATGTTTAACGCACTGTTGAGTAAAGCAGAGTCACTTACCTCCACAAGTTCAGATGTTTTGAAGTTGATAATAAGTACATCTCTACCTTTCACTAGGTATTATAACCTCCTTAGTGTAACAAGCTCATTGCACCTTGACTTCCAAAGACAGGTCTCAATTCTGGGGGAAAAGAAATTAAATCCTATTACGGTTACTGTTTGAGCTGCCTAGTGAGGGGATGCTATTGTGCTATATAAACCAATTAAGGTACTCCACACTGCCTCACACACCTTCTCTTTGTGAATAGTAGCTTGTATTTATTGAGTCATTTCTTCCTACTAGTGACTGTGATACGTGTAAAGTGGATAATCTCATTTAATATTAATAACCCTAAAAACGTAGTGACCTTCTATTTCCCAGCCTGGCCTTACAGTGGGAAAGTGGGAAGCTCACAGAAGTTACTGCCCCAAGTCCCACAAGTTATCAGTGCAGAAATGGGAGGCACATCCAGATTTCTTAAACAGAAACGTGCCAAATTTCCTCCAAACCTCACAAGAAGTAGTAGATATTATTGCATTCCATGGAGAGCACATTTACAGAAACCAAATTTGCTGCGTCGAGTCAGTGCTAGCTCATAGCAGCCCCTATAGGTTATTGGCGTAAGAATTCCAGCCTTTCTCCTTAGCTGCAGGTGGTTTTGAACAGCCAACCTTGTAGATCGCAGCCCAGTGTGTAGCAACCATTACACCAGAGAGTTGCAATTATATACATCATTGGGTATATAGAAATATAAGCACTTTTTAGCCATGCTGGAATGTCTAAATTGTAGACAATGATGTTTGAGCCACAGCTGGCTTATTCAAAACATGATAGAAAAGAGAACTCTTCATTCAAGGTTAGAAGTGGTGTAAAAATGGTACCAAAAGCTACTCTCCTGTTGTGGCGGTAAAAAACACTCCAGTATTTATAGATTACTCTTAATAAAACGCATCTTCCTCCTCCAGAATAACTTTTATATTCTCATCATATTTGCACAAATCGTCTACCATTTAGAATCCCAGGGAAGACTCAGGCAGTTCCTGGTCCTTGTGTTCTATAGAAACTTTGTCTTACAGAAGAAATCACTATTGTTGTTGTTTTTCTTTCGCATATTTAACATTTTATGTAAATTAAATTATACAAAGCCTAATGCTCCTTTCACTCAGCATGTGCTTTTGAGATTTATTCATCTTGCATGTAGCAATATTTCCTTCCTTACTACTGAATATTCTATTGTATATTTGTTTTTCTCTTTTGTTGGTGGACACTTGGGCTGTACTTACTTTTTTACTATTATGAATAAAGCTGCTATGATCTTGTTCAAATCTTGTTGTAAACCTCTGTCTTTTATTTCCCTTGCATAAATATCTAAGTTGTTAGGATCACTGAGTTGGAGTCAACGCAGTGGCATTGGGTGGAAGAATAGGTATATGTTTATTTTAAAAAGAAGCTGTCAGATCTTTTTTCCAAAGGATTGTGTCATTTAAGTTCCTGTTCACAACGTACGAGAGTTCCAGTTGCTCCACATCTTACCAATATTTGCACTTGTCAGTCTTCTCCATGTGTTGTCTTTATGATAGGTGTGTGGTGATGTCTACCTTTTACTCAGATTGTTCCTACTTGGGACAGGCAGCCTTTCATAAGTTACCCCTTATCCTGTATCCTACCCCCACAAACTGATGAGGCCACTCTTTCTTTGTGATTATAATTAACCTAAAGTCAGTTTAGGTCACTCTCTCAAATATAGAACACGTTGCTCACCAAAGATTACTTCCTCAACGGAGAGAGGTGTTGAAGAACACACCTGGGTTTCAGGAGGCCCACAGGCAAGTGTTCCGTGGGACTCCAGGAGCTGCGCCAGCTGGCACCAGAGAAGCAGCCACATCAATACAGCATCAGCATAAAAGTAGAAAGTAACTCTCCTCGAAAGGTTAGAGTTTAAACCTATGAAGTTTGAATTTTATCTTTCTAAATCCAGTAAATCTGTGCTTTAAGCTGAAAGTACTACATTTAACCCCAGTAACTCATGTGTTTTAGGGCACATATGTTTTGATACCAAATGGAGTGTTCATGTTTTAGAGATGCCCAAAATGTTAGCAGCCCTGGCTTTCTTTTTTGGGTTCTCAATTTTAAGTATTACAAAGTTTGTTCCAAAGTATGTAGGTTCAGTTCCTTTCCTCATCGCCATTTGAGGTATAATTGGGAAAACAAGAAAGCTCAGCATCTATAGAGGTAATACTGTAGAATCCCGTACCCAGAACATGACTGTAGAATCCCATGAGATTTATAGACAATAGCAATGAGAAATTAGTCAAAGCTTTTGGAATGTCTCTGCTACCTTTAACTCTGTCTTTGTAGACACTGGTATCATTCCTTTATGATTCGTTGTTTATTGATTATACGGTTACCCTTTTTTATCAACGAGGTCATTCTTTCTTAGAGACAGTATTTGAATTTGAGTTTCACAAAGCATTAGGATCCACACAAACTTGCTTTCTCAAATAACAACAAGCTACTTTACAATGCAATGTTCTAGTTCCTTGCCAATAGTTGGTATGGTCATACAGACCTGGTGTAAGGCATTCGAGTAGGCAAGCAGTGGCATCAGTGTAGTTTCACTTTATATTTCCCCATCAGGCATATTTCCCTATGTTTATCTGATATATCTATGGTTTTTTGCCCTCGGCGATACAGTAAAATCTATTGTCCTTTTCTAAAATTTGGTTTTGTTGTCTTATTGTAAGGGATTTTTAATGTTCTAGATACAAATCTTTTACCAGATGGGGGATTTTCAAATATTTTGTCTCCATCTGGCTTGTCATTTTCATTGTCTTTCCAAGAGCAATCGTTTCTAATGTTTATGAAGTCCTATTTATCTTCATTTTTGTTCTCGGGATCAGACATTTGGCATCTGTGCTAGTCTGGGTTGACTAGAGAAATTCATAGACATTCGTGGATAAGAAAGCCTTACATCAAAGAGTAATTGTATGTTAAGAAAACACCCCCCCAAAAAAAGAAAACATCCATCCCAATCCAGTTCAAGTCCATACCTCCGATATTAGCCCGAATGTCCAATACCAGTCTATAAATTCCTCTTCAGACTCACACAACACATGCAATGATGCCGAATGCAGAAAGATCACAGGCCAATGAGTGGAAAATCTTGTGGATCCAGTGGCAGCGGAAGCATCTCAGCACTGGCAGGGGTCTCCGTGTGGCTGGCTCCTTCAGCTCCAGGGCTCTAGCATAGCTCCATGTGTCTGTCAACAGGAATGCCTCGCAGAGTATCTCTGTGTCCTGCCTCTAGTGAGCTATTTATCGCCTTAGCACTTTCAAATGAGGTCATCAAGCTGAGACCTGATTGACAGGCTAACTTCCACCCCTTCGCTCTTAAGAGTCTCAAGTTGACAACAGATTACTAAACTGCCACAGACCACCCCTTGTCAACTTGACGCTTTTACACAACTCTAGCCATATATAATTTTTTTAAAAAACAATAAGATCATATCTGTACCTAACAGAATAAAACTAAAATGCATACAATTTAAAAATATACCAAAGGGCTTTGCAGATGCTGCCGCCTGAATCTGTAGTCTTGTCTGGTCCTGCTGTGCCCAGCCATGGTCAACCCTACTGTGTTTTTCTATATAGCCGCCGACGGCGAGCCCCTCGGCCACGTCTCTTTCAAGCTGTTTGCAGACAAAGTTCCAAAGACAGCAGAAAACTTGCGCGCTCTGAGCACTGGGGAGAAAGGTTTTGGTTACAAAGGTTCCTGCTTCCACAGAATCATTCCAGGGTTTATGTGCCAGGGTGGTGACTTCACATGCCATAATGGCACTGGTGGCAAGTCCATCTATGGAGAGAAATTTGAAGATGAGAACTTCATCCTGAAGCACACAGGCCCTGGCATCCTGTCTATGGCAAATGCTGGACCCAATACGAACGGTTCCCAGTTTTTTATCTGCACCACTAAGACTGAATGGTTGGATGGCAAGCACGTGGTCTTCGGTCAGGTGAAAGAAGGCATGAACATTGTGGAAGCCGTGGAGCGTTGTGGGTCCAAGAATGGCAAGACCAGCAAGAAGATCACCATTGCTGACTGTGGACAACTCTAATTAAATGTGATCAGAATTTTCTGTTTTATCTTAAGCGCCAGACCATTCCTGTGTAGCTTGGGAAACCACCCTTCTATTCCCCGTGTGCTTGCAGTATCGTGTCATCTGTGCTCTCACTCCAGCTCTTCGACTTTCCTTATTCCCCTGAGTCCAGCTGGAAAGCAGAGTTAAGTTTATGATTATGAAATAAAAGATAAACAATAAAAAATATGCCAAAGCCACATTTAAACACAATATTCTATAAGTGAACAACACAAAAATGCTCTATGCCTAACAATTGCAGTTAAGTGACACCTACACCTTAATCCTATAATTCTATATATCCCCTCACCTGTGAACGTTTGTAAGCCACCCACTTAATGCCTTTATGCCCCATTTGGAGGATCCAATTTCTGTTCTGCCCACTTACATTAACCCAGTGCTCTGAGGAGACAATCATATTCGTTGATGTGAAGAATCTTCCTTCCAGTTGGAACCTTTTGAGTCTGCATCCAAAAGCAAAGTCAAATCAAGACAGGCCTTCCATAAAGTCAGGAGCAGTATGCACCAGTTCACAGGCTCAAAAATCTTCTCTTCATCTGGCCAGGTTCTGGTCAACTCAATGTGGACCGCCTCACTTAGCATCACCAGGGTGCCCATTGGTTGCCTCACCTTGGACCATGAGTCCTGTCACAATTTCTCAGCTACCCTAGTCCCCTTGTTCTAGGTCATGAGCTTCAGACCAGTCAACCCACTCTAGTCTTCTCTACTTCCTGTAAACCAGGTCCACAGGTGTCAGTGGCCAGATTCAACCCATCACTCTAGTGTTGCTTTTCTCCCACTTTTACTCAACAAGTGGATCCAGGTGGTCACCTAGCAAGCATTTCAAGCTGCCCACAGGCTCTCTTTAAAATTCAGTCCTAGAGAGGAGTTTTCTTCTTGGTTCCAGACTTTTTTTCCAGCTTCTAACAAAAGCAACTAAAAAAAAAAAGCAACTAATTCAAATTTCAAAATTCCAAAGAGTTCCTTTTTTTTCCTTCCATCTGTCAACAGCTCACTAGGCAAGTTTTTTCACCTTCTGATGTCCTGAGCACTGAAGACACGGGCTTAGCTTTTCAGAGCCTTCTTTGTAGGCGTGTCCTAAACCCATTTAAAGTTCCAATTTTAATGGCTGGAGACAAATGAGTTTACAAGCTCTCTATTTTCGTGCTTCCCAATAATCATTTCTATCAATCATTATATCAACAGTAATAAGCAGAGGAAATGAGTACAAACAAAGTAGAATCAGATACTAAACTCATTTCTTAAAACAGCTGAATTCAATCCTTATTTAGCTTATCTTAATCCTTATCTAAACTATTCCATTGATTCAAAATAGGGCCTTAGGCTAAGGTGACCAGATTTTAATATTGGTAAAGCGGGACACCACTGATAAATTTAACTCATATCCTGGTGAAATAGCCATATGGCAGCTGAAAACCGTATACCCTAGCTTGTCATGCATTCTTTCCAAAAATCTGGAGTTTTTAAAATGCCGTGGGACAAATAGTTAAAAATCGGGACTGTCCCGCCAAACGCAGACATCTGGTCACCTTACCTTAGGCCTCTGACTGATTTTGACCTGTCAGCCCTTTGCACTAAGCAGCATGGTCTCTGAGAAATTCAAGGAGTGATTTCCACCACTGAGCTCAAAATATATATTAATGACGTTCATTTTCACCATTTCAAACAGGAATAACCAAAGATTGCAACCAAACAAAACACCATATATACTTGAGTATAAACCAACCTGAATATCAGCCGAGGCACCTAATTTTACCACAAAAAAAACTGCATAAAAATGTACGGAAAACTCGGCTTATGTACATGAGTATATATGTTAATCAAAACGTTAAATTCCCATGTTCTTTCCAGAAAACAACAAAGTAAACTGCCTGGCCATATCTGACCTCTGGCTAGTCAAGGAAGTAAAACTACCAGGTGGCAGAGGTTGAACAAGCATCCACTTTCCATCTTTATGATTTGTTTCTCTAGTACTCCTGGTGACTCCAGGTGTGTCAGAGTAGTGTGCCTTTGGATGAACTGCCACCCTTCCAGGTAGCAACCTGGTTTACTAACAGTTCGCATCATCCGCGGCACAGCCAAGAGCATTCAGCCTCTAATCATTAAGAATAGGATTGGCTGTAAGTCTTTTATAGATTTCCTTTATGAGGGTGAGGATGTTCCCTTTTGTTTCTAGTGTTCTGAGAGTTTCACTGGAGAATAAAGGTTGGTGTTTCTAAAATACATAGATTGCGACAACCATGTGACTTTTTTTCCTTTTTCAGTCTGTTACTATGATGAATTACATTGAAGTCTTGGGATAAACCAACTGGAGAGTCCAAATGTCTAACTATTTTAAACGAGACAGTTCCTTTTTGCACCACAACATGTCAGTTCCACAATCATGAATTCACAAAGATTGCTGTCACAGTTATACTGTGGTGTGCTCTAGTAGTGTCACATTCATTACACTTAAATGACTTTCCGCCTTCACAGTTTCCAGACATCTTTGGTCCCTTGCCACAAGTTTCTTTCTCCTATTAATACACAGGATTCAGTAAATTATGCTGTCAGAGTTTTAGTGCAAGATCTATGTACATTTTACATAGATTGATCATTTGCCCCAATATTTGCCTTCTACTGTGAACTGCATCGTCAACATTCTAAAAAAAAGGAGCAGTCATTTTGTCTAAGGAGACGGTGGAGGAGTAGTGGACTCACTGTCCTCAAGTCGATTCCACCCCATAACGTCCCTATCAGACAGAGTAGAGCTTCCCTCAAGGGTTTCTGAAGCTGACAATCTGTACAGGAGTACAACAATCAGTGGGTTTGAGCTGCTGCCCTGGCAGTCCTCAGGCCAACATATAACCCACTATGCTGCCAGGTTATTGCTCCCTAATTATGTACCAATTTTTCCTTTTTCAAGTCTTACTGCTAGCCACAACTTTCCCTGTACCACTCGAGTTAACGTGGCTAGAAAAAAAAAGAGTTACCAAAAATATCAGTTATTCCCCTAAATAGCTTCCAGTCTCACCTCTAGCCAAAACTCTGTTTGGTCAAGCTCTGTTTTATTTTCTAATTTCACTATTATCTGCCCTAATTCTAGTAGCCTAATGCCCACCCCCAAATAAGTCCAATTACATAAAAACACTAACAAATAAAGATCATCCAGCCTTCATTATTCAGTTACCATAGTTCTACAGTAAAGACCCATCTAACATAATCCTCACAAACTTGACCATCCTCTACAATAAAGACCCCGCTAACATAATCCTCACAAACTTAAACATCCTCCTCACCACTATTCAGAACTCAATCCTCTAAACCATTTATACCATAATCTATACTTCCTACCTTATCTACACTCAATGGATAGTAAAGCATTCATCCCTCCATCAGTAAACCTATACACAGCACCCCTGAACCACAGCATTAGCTACCAGAGCTCCCTGTAGTAGCAGTAGGAGCAACAAAATCCCAAGTACTAGCTTTGCCAGTATGCTATCAAGCTAACCAGAATTGGGCTTCCTGGTGGAACCTGCATCAGAAGATTATTCTTAATCCCTAAGGTAAATTGCAGGCAGTCTTGACATGGTGAGGGAATTTAAATGCTTCAGATTCTTTGTTTGGAGTTGGTGTTACTAAAAGGATTTCATTTGCATATCCATTGGCTCCTGCATCTGGGCTGCCCAATTTATCTCCCCAGATTTCTACCCCAAGTTCCTAATTCTTCCAGTTTATGTAGGGTCTTTGGCTGGGTTCTCTAAAGGAACAAAACTAGTGAAGCTTTTAGATAGATAGATAGATAGATAGATAGATAGATAGATAGATAGATAGATAGATAGATAGATAGATAGAAATAGATATTTATATAGAGGGAAAGGTTCACATAATTGTAGAAGCGGGCAAGTTGCAAGTTCATGTGTCAGTATTAGGCTGGAGGCTTCTAATTCCTGTGGCTTTGGGAACTGATAAACAAGATTGGCAGGAAGGCGAGAGACTTGTGTCAGCAGAAACAAATGAATCCAAGGCTGGCAGGTCAGATGGCAGGCTGTTGATGACTCCTGGAACTGATAGGCAGTATGGCAGACAGTTGACTCAAGTCCAAAGGAACTAGAGATCTATAAGCCAGATGCAAATCCAGACCTAGCAAAAAAGTAAACAAGCTTTCCCACAGCATCTCCTTCCTGTGGAAGTAGGCCATACCTTCACGGAGATCTTATGGCGGATTAGTCGGTCTTAAATGCCAAACCACTAAGAATCCTGGCCCAGCCAAGTTGACATAAACCTTAACTATCACAGGTAGGTCGAGAGTACACTAACCTGCCTGTCCACTCTCAGTATTAGGCCTGTCGGTGCTACGTGATCCTGTCTGGATTCCTAGTGCTTGAGCTCTATAGCCTTGCTCCATGTTTTACAGGAGAGAGGTGAAACTACAAAAGCCAGGGCCAGAAGCCAAGAATATTAACATTAAGAATATTTTTCTCCTGGAATTTATAACCTTGGAGAAACTCTGAGTCAGCTTCTCCTTATCTTATCTCAGTTCAGAAAGCCTACAGAAAAGATAAATAAAATTATCCTAGTAATATTGCCCTGAACCCATTTAAGTTTAATATATTGTGATATCTTGGGTCACCATGAAAGTGATGAAATATACAGTTAATGAAATTCATAAAGAGAGTCACTGGAAATATTCATATTTGAGACACTTTACCTGCCAAGATCATAATGTACTCATAAATTGATATCTCAAATGGAATTTTCAGAAGAAATAGCTTAATGTACGCTTTTGCCAATAACAGTTTCATGGTTCCCTGGAAGTGTTGTTGTTGTTGTTTTTAATTTCTCTTAGAAGGGTGTTTGTTCTAATAGAAACTAATTTCTGAATCTTTCTATTGTGAGCACTTTATTTTTTTCTCTGAAAAATCATATACTCTGGAGGCAGAGGTTCCTAAGGTTTGTCTGTAAGAGCAACCCAACTGGCTAAGCTTGCTCAAAGAGGATTGCAATGTTTTAAGCATTCCAACAGCTGGTTTCCCAAGCTTCCTCGTTATTATTAGAACAAAGCCAATGAGAGTTAAAGGCTTCCCCAGCTCCAACCCCCTCCAGCTGAACCCTCAGCTTTTACACAATGTCTGCTTGCAAATGTGCTGCCAGTCTCGGATGGACCGGAGCTCTCTGAGCCTGCTGCCACACAATATGCCAACATCCCATTGGCACACACCGGGATCCACAGTTCGTCTTGGTCTCCCTTAAGCACCAGAATTCCTGATCCAGCACTGTCACTGCTAGACTGTGTCAGATGCCTCTGCCATTTTGGCTAGAGCTGGGGCGAGCATATCATTTATTGTCCACACGCAGAACTTGAAAGGATGTAAGGAACCGTTCTAAATCATTGTGCCTGGACAACAGGGCTAATGCAGTCTGTTATGAGCAACCAACTCCAGACTCATTGCCATCGAGTAGATTCCAACTCATAGTTACCTTACAGGACAAAGTAGAACTGCCCCTTTGGGTTGCTGAGACTTTTCATCTTTGTGAGAGCAGACAACCTCATCTTTCTCTCAAGGAGAAGCTGGTGGCTTTGAACTCCCGACCTTGTGGTTAGCAGCTTAGTGCATAACCCACTAGGGCAACAGAGCTCCTTGTTATGAGTAAAGTGAGACATATGTGGTCCAGGAAATTCTAAGTGTGTCCATTTTGGATTGCCTACTTTTCCTTATCTAAATGCCATACTTCTATAATCAAGAGGGCAATGGACAGATGTGCTCCCTGGGACAAGTTTTCATTTTCATCCACAAAATCCCATTCCCTGAGCAAGGATGGCCCTATTGTTATCCTCTTTATTTCATTGTCATATTTTATCCTCTAGCTTACTTATGTCTCCCTCAAATTAATCTAGCCACTAAAGTTGGTCTCAGTCCCTCTTTTGATACCAACCTACATCAAACAGGACCATGCTATAAATGCTGGAAAGAAAAAAGCAAAAACAAAATCAGAGGAGTATTATTAGAAATGTTTATGTCATTTTGAAGTGATGGTCCCCTCCAGGCTGGTTGGATTGGGAGTGGTGGAAACCCAAGACTATGTATGGCCCTTAGCCACCTTTCAGATCTAGAGCTGAACTCCCCTCCGTGTTACAATAATCCAGCACTTCAGGTAGAAAGGAGAGCGTTTCCCCAGAGACAAAGTGCAGAGAGTCAGGAAAGAAGGAGAAATGGAACTTGAGGGGATTGCAATGTACGTGTTCAGGCAAACTGGGTCTGAGCTGTTGAATGTCAAACTGATGATCTATCTCTAACTTGCATTCCGTTCACAGTAAAAAAATTTTAAAAGAGAAAGAGATGTGGTCCCCAGATGCAGGGGTCACAGCATGTTGGTGGTACAGGCTTTCAGAGTTCTATCCAGATGTATAGCCGATGATGATGTCACCTGGACAGGTGAGATTCCTCCAGGCAGGAGATGCTCATTTGTTCCCTGCCCGGGGGGGGGGGGTGAGGGGGATATACTTTCCTGGTTGCTGAGACTGCGGAGGTCCTGTTCTTTGGTAAAGAGGAGAACCATCTCAGTACAACCCTAGGTAAAGTGTAAGTCAATCTCCAAGGGGTAACATTCTTCAGTGAGATCCATGCTTTGCGTAAGTCCCGTATTTCTAGCATTTTTTTTCTTTTAAGAAGGTGGAAATGGTGATTTTATGTTTAATATTCTAATTTTTTGTTAGTAGATTTAAAAAATCATTTTATTAGGGGCTCATACAACTCATCACAATCCATAATACATCAATTGTATAAAGCACATCTGTACATTCATTGCCCTCATCATTCTCAAACATTTGCTCTCCACTTAAGCCCTCAGCATCAGGTCCTCATTTTCCCCTCCCTCCCCACTCCCCCCTCCCTTATGAGCCCCTAACAATCCATAAATTATTATTTTGTCATATATTTCCCTGTCTGACGTCTCCCTTCATCTGCTTTTCTGCTGTCCATCTCCCAGGGAAGAGGTAACATGTAAATCCCAGTAATCGGTTCCCTCTTTCCAACCCACTCTCCCTCCACCCTCCCAGCATCACCACTCACACCACTGGTCCTGGAGGGATCATCCGCCCTGGATTCTGTGTTTCCAGTTCCTATCTGCACCAGTGTACATCCTCTGGTCTACCCAGACTTGCAAGGTAGAATTCGGATCATGACAGTGGAGGGGGAGGAAGCATTTAGGAACTAGAGGAAAGTTGTATTTTTCATCGTTGCTACATCGCACCTTGACTGGCTCGTCTCCTCCCTTAGACCAAATATTCCAATTTTTAAAAATAATGGCCCTACTAGTTCTAATTATCAGCTACAGCTGCATAGCCAAATAAAATAAACCTGCAGGTTCACGGCTGCTCTCCTCTATACTCGTGGTCTGACTACAAAACAGGGACAATTCCATCTGTGTGGTTATAATTGTATAACTCAGTTACTACATTAATCCATGACATGGAAGAAGAACGTTTGCTTTTTTTTTTTAATTACAAAGATTGAATGCTTTGGAAAGGTGATAAAATCAGCCTACAAGTCAACAGCTGTCCATGTGTAAAAAAAATAAATAGCTGTAAAAATATGTGAGAAACTTCTTTACTGGGCGCCCTGAAAAGCAGGACTAGTTGCATGAGCTGGCTTGTTAAGAGGTGAGAGAGCAGGAATGGCTGTTGCCTAGGTATCCAGTTGCCTCTTAGTCGGCATTCAATCCATAAACATGCATGAATCTACAGATTAACTTCTGATCTTGTGGAAATAATTCCTGCTATTTTCTAAATACCGGCCCTAAAAAAACCTGACAGCAAGGTAGTGGCTGTTAGAGCATCTATGAATTTCTGAACAATTATTAACTCAGTCTTAGAATCTAAGAATTTCAACAGCCATGGTAAATACCTGCTACTCATTTTGAACTTAATTGACGACCCCAACATGTCTCAGAATGCTTCTCGGTCATCACAAGGACAGACCCACCAGTGCCCTCCAAAATGCGTACTTAGACACCAGCAACCATATCTGACAGGACAGTGGTGATCGCAATGCTGGAAAGACCGGGGACTGGATGGTGGGGGGAGCTGACAGTGGTGGGAAACCTTTGTCGCTGCTGCATGTGTTTGATCGGTGAGTTCACCGAGGGTTCTGTCTGAGAACAGCCTTTCTCATTGTCGTGCTTCGAATGGCACAGGACTAAAACGAAATGCATTGACCAACGATTAACACCTGTTAAAAAGTATGTGTTAGGCAAGGAGGGCAGCTGGTCAGGACCGTGTCCATGCCAGTGAGCACTGTGATGATTTACAGCTGTCTGTTGTAAATTCAGCTGAGGGAGAGACAGAAGGGCATTGTCGTGCAGTCATTCTTAAGGGACAATGCATTCGGGAGATGGTGGTGACGCGTATTTCATCTTGGAGGTTTCGAGAACTATCTTGGTGAGTGGTGAAGAATCAGTAGATGTACAAGGAGGGAGGGATGTAGAAGCAGAGCGTTCTTTTTAGCAGCACTCGCGGGGCACCCTGGGCCGCCAACCAGGAGGTCAGCAATCGGAAGCCACCAACTTCCCCCAGGGACAGAGAGGCTTTTCAATCCCTTCAAGGCTACAAAGTTATATGTTGATCCTTGTAAGTTCCCCTCTCTACCCCACCCTCCCGCCACCTTCCTAGTATCGCCACTCTCACCACTGGTCCTGAAGGGATCATCCGCCCTGGATTCCCTGTGTTTCCAGTTCCTGTCTGTACCAGTGAACATCCTCTGGTCTAGCCAGATTTGTAAGATAGAATTGGGATCGTGATAGTGGGAGGGGAGTGTGGGGAAGCATTAAAGAAATAGAGGAAAGTTGTATGTTTCATTGTTGCTACACTGCACCCTGACTGGCTTGTCTCCTCCCCACGACCCTTCCGTAAGGGGATGTCCAGTTGTCTACAGATGGGTCTTGGGTCCCCCACTCTGCACTCCCCCTCATTCACAACAATTTGTTTTTTTTATACTTTGATGCCTGATACCTGATCCCTTCGACACCTTGTGATCGCACAGGCTGGTGTGCTTCTTCCATGTGGGCTTTGTTGCTTCTGAGCTAGATGGCTGCTTATTTACCTTCAAGCCTTTAAGACCCCTGATGTTGTATCTTTTGATAGCTGGACACCATCAGCTTTCTTCACCACATTTGCTTATGCACCCATTTGTCTTCAGCGATCATATCTGGGAGGTGAGCACACAATGGTATTATTTTTTGTTCTTTGATGCTTGATATCTGATCCCTTCAGCACCTTGTGATCACACAGGCTGGTGTGCTTCTGGGGGATGGACAACAGAAAAGTGGGTGAAGGAGGACATTGGACAGTGTAAGATATGACAAAATAATAATAATCTATAAATTATCAAGGGTTCATGAGGGAGGGGGAAAGTGAGGGAAGGGAAAAATGAGGGGCTGATACCAAGGGCTCAAGTAGAAAGCAAATGTTTTGAGAATGATGATGGCAACAAATACACAAATGTGCTTGACACCATGGATGGATGGATGGATGGATGGATTATGATAAGAGTTGGATGAGCCCCCAATAAAAAAGACTGAAGTTTTAAAAAAAGTTTAAAAAAAAAGACTGAAAAGTTTTCGGAAACCCACAAGAATAGTTCTACTTGGACCTACAGGGTCTCTCTGAGTCTGAATCAACTCGATGGCAGTGAGTTCAGTTTGGGGTTTGGGGCGAGACCCTTCAGAGAGCAGATCTCCAAGGTGTTGAAGCAGGTGGAAAATTCCCCATTTGATATTGGTCTGTGTCAAGAAGTGATGTGGAAATCACATATCAGTGGAGCCCCTTGATCCTATGATCAGGATCACCAAAGAAGTAAATGTTTTCTGGCAAGTCTAAGATTGCAGGGAGGGGTCTAGATTCCTTTTTGGAACTAGACACTATTTTGAGCCGCTATGTCCCCGTGTCACTGGGTCACGTTCTAGCAGGACCTCACAGACATGGACTGTGTTCAGAAGTAAATCCTCTCCCTCCCACTCTGGGTCTCTTTAGGACCTTTCTCTCTGTGATCCTTATCTTTCACCTACGAGCGACGGTCCACCTGAAATTCATTTTTGTTTGTGGTGTATTATGGGAGTGCTCTCTCTCTTTGAATTTAATAAAACATCTGAATCATCTGGCATCATACATTCCACTTTTCTCATAAATGAGGTGTCAATATGGGACTCGGTCCTGTGGCACACATCTCCAGTATTTTGCTGCTAACTGAAAGGTCAGTGCTTTGAACCCACCAGCTGCTCCATGGGAGGAAGAGGTGGTGGTCTGCATCCATAAAAGGCATAGCCGTGGAAACCCTGTTTCTCTCCTGCAGCTCTACTGTGCTGGCTATGAGTACGTGTGGGCTCTATTCCGTTCCATTGGCTTGCTTTTCAGGATTTTCATCAATATAAATTGTATTAATTATTAAAGATTTATAAATGTCTTAATATCTAATAGACTATGTCCTTGCACATTCTTTCTCAGAAGTATCACAGATATTCTTGACCTATATATATATATATTAGAATCATCTTGTCAACTCCATAAAAATTAACTCCCTGCAATTTTGATTGGGATTGTGTGAACTCAAAATTTAGGGAGAAATACGTCTTTACTATTTTTAGTCTTCTGATACAGCAACATAGGTCATCCCTCTGCTTATTTTGGCCATTTTCAATTGCTCCTAAAAATATATTTTTTAGTTTTTCTGTAGAGGTCTTATACATATTTCTTTAGTCTTTTTAAAATTATTATCCTTTGGTCTTATTTTTAGGTATTTGATACATTGCCATGTGAGACTATCTTATTTTCTGGATTTTATTATGGTAAAATGCATACATATACAACTTAAGACTGATTTGAACCATTTTAAGTTCGTTATATTCAAAATGTACAACCATCATCCTAAACAAACTGTTTCCACTGAGCATTAACACTTTATGCCCCCTTCCTCTTTGCCCAGGGTAACCCCGAATCTACTTCTGTTTCTACACTTACACTTACTCTAGGAATTTTCCAGAAGTGGAATCACAATATTTGTCCTTTTGTGTTTGGCTTATATCAACCAGCAAAACATTTTCAAGGTTCATCCATGGGAAAGCATGTATTAGAACATCATTCCTTTTACTGGCTGACTAATACTCTTTTTGATCCCCAAGTGGCGGGAGCCATTTGAGGTTGCCTACCAATCTAAAAGTAGCTGCTGCTAATATTTTCAGCTTGCATCCATTGAGCAGATACGTAAAAGAAGAGCTCAGCAAACTGCGTCCGTGAAGATTACAGCTAAGACAACCTTATGGGGTCAAAGGTTCTCTAACACATGGGGTTCTCTTAAGTAAAAATCTATTCGACAGCTACAGGCAATACGACCTTGTGTGTTTGTACCACATTCGTTTATCCATCCCTCTGCTGCCGGGCACGTGGGCTGTTCCACATTTTGGCTTTTGTGAATGATGCTGCTGTGAACACAGATGTACAGGGATCTTTTTGAATCTTTGCTTTCCACACTTGGGGTCTATTCCTATAGTGGAATTACTGAGTCAGGTGGTTAGTATATATTTAACTTTTTGAGGAATTGCCAATCTGTTTTCCACAGTGACTGTATCATTTTATATGATCACATATTTCTATTTACTGAAGAATATTGCTTATAAATACTAAACTATATGGAATATTTGTAAAAAATAAAATAAAAAAGAGAGAGACCATGTTTATTTTTGGCAACACACAAATGTAAATGCAGCGTAATAATTCAGATATTTCACTGACCCTATTGAAAAAGAAGTTGTTGAATTTTGTGGGGGTGATCAAACTTTTCAAATACATCTGAAATATTAAAGCCAAAATGGACGAAATATTGAACTAGCAAGTGTCCCAAGTGTTTACAGTTAGAAGAATATCATATTTCCTCCCCTATCAAGAACTCTATTACATTGTTTGGGTGTTAGCCAAAAGGTCAGTGGTTCACGTCCCCCCGTCACTCCGTGAGCGCATGCTGTTCCTGTAAAGATTCATAGCCCTGGAAACTGCCCTTTAGAGCAGTCCTACTGAGCCCTGTAGGGTCGCTCAAGGGCAATGGGGTCATAAAGAGCCACGCTTCACAACGATTTTTTTATCTTAATTTTTACTGCTGACCAAAAGTTCAGTCTAGTCATTAAGCTCATGAATGATTTATTTGAAGTTAATTTAATGAAGCATGGAAGTCTGAAGTCCTCTTATAGATCAGGTGTCATGGAATTGAATGTACATAGCTAGAACGGGCAACAGAATATACAGTATTTGATTATCTTATTCTCTTTGCACTGTAAGGTTAATGGCCCTTACCAATGGCATTTTTATGATGGAAAATTAGCCCAGGCTCTGAAGCATTCATAAACTTAATTGTAGCTAAGCCTTAAGAAGGTAAGCTATAATCATTAATTTGGTACATTATTGATTGAACCCAACTCTGTTTCATCTTTTAAAATTATAGTCATGAAGTCCTGTCTTAGGGTTCTCTAGAGAAACACACCCAGTAAGAGTAAACTGTAAATGCATAGAGTCAAACTCATGTAGAGAGAGAAAGTTGAGTTTCAATTTTCAAAATAACCTTCTGGGGACAGGGCAGTGGGATTGGAAAATCCAAAACCTGTAGGTCAGGTGACCTACTAGAGATGCCTGCAGTCTCATGCCCCCCATCCATAAGCCAGGTGACAAGAATGTCAACCATCGAGATAGAATACTCCCCGCAACAGAGTCCTTCCACCAAATGGATTGGTCCACCCACATCATGGAGAATAAACGCCTTTCCTTGAGGCCAATGAATATAATCATGTACTTCATAACAGAGCTAGCCTGCCTACCAGGCTGGGGAGGCCCTGAGAGAACAGACCTCACTTTTGATGGTCATGGGTGAATACCAAGCCCAACAGACAGAACACAGTGTCCAAAAGCTCTGACCGCAAACACCAGGGCAAAAAATGGAGTCCCTGAGAGGAAGCGCCAACCTGAGGTACCTTCACTGTTCTGGGGGAAACAAAAGATAATGGGGTGTTTTCCCATAAACCTTTTGAAGCCCCCTTGAATCGTTCAGTACACGATGCTACATGACATCGCCTGTATGTTCCAACAGGTAAGCCAAACGTGGGCATGGAGAAAGCAGGAATAAAGCAGCTCTCCAAATAGGTTAAGTGCTAACAGTCGGAACCACAGTGGTCAACCAGCCATCAGTGAGGGACTCTGAGGCAGGACTCCAATGTAAGTAGAAGAAACCTAAAGAATTTTTGCATTTAACAGAAAACAGAATCCAAAAGGTTTTGTTACCTTCGGGAGACTTTGCTACCTTGGGCAACTTCCCCTTGAATTTTACTTTTTCTGGAGTCTTGCTACTGTCATGAGCACCCCGGTCCAGTGGTCATCACTGTCATTAAAAATCCTGGCACAATCTAGCTAACAAGCAACCAAGCTCACGTGGAAGAAGCACATCAGCCTGTGTGATCACGAGGTATAGTTGGGATCAGGTATTAGGCATCAGAAGAACCAAAACAGAAACAAAAAAAACCATTTTGATGCAAACGAGGGTGATCAGAATGTAGATCCAAAGCCCATCTGTAGACAGTTAGACATCCCCTCACAGAAGGGTCATAAGGAAGGGACGAGACAGCCAGGGTGCATATATCACTGACGAAACATTTACCTTTCCTCTGTTCTTTAATGCTGCCCCCAACACACACATTATCATGACCCCACTTCTAACTTACCATGTACACTGGTGCAGATAAGAGCTGGAAACACAGGGAATCCAGGACAGATAAGCCCCTGAGGACCAAGAATGAGAGTAGCCATACCAGGAAGGGAAAGGGAAGGTAGGGGGTTGAAAGGAGGAACCAATCACAACGATTGACATATAACCCCCTCCCAGGGGGATCAACAACAGTAATGTAAGACATGATAAAAATAATAATTTATAATAAATTATCAACTGTTCATGAGGGAGGGGGAAATGAGCTGATACCAAGAGCTCAAGTAGAAAGCAAATGTTTTTAAAATGATGATGGCAACAAAGGTACAAATGTGCTTGACATAATGGATGGATGGATGGATCGTGATAAGAACTGTGAAAGCCCCCAATAAAATAATGGGCAAAAAATCCTGGCACAATGCAGACAAAAACACCTGATTTTGAAGTTTCTTAAACTTGTAAAAAAAAAAATAAGCTGGAAGTTTTCATAAGCACCACTTAAACTCAAAACTTGAACAATAACAAAAAACACTTTTAAAAAATCATTTATGGTGCCTTGTACAGCTAATCATAATCCGTACATCCATCTATTGTATCAAGCACATTTGTACATTTGTTGCCATCATCATTTTCAAGATATTTTCTTTCTACTTGAGCCCTTGGTATCATCTCATCATTTTTCCCTCCCTCCATCATGTATTCTTGATAATTTATAAATTTTTTTCAACAAAAAACATTTAAGGAAATATGGAAGTTAATGGTGTCTACTTAGTTTTACACTTCTGGGAATTTGTCCTAAGGAAATAGTTATGAATTGTGTAATCATTAGGATTGGATCAGAGAACCAGATTAATAGTAGCATAGATTGTTCTTTAGGGATTTGACTTTGCACAAGTGTAAGCGCAGTCTATATAAAATGACAGTTCTTACGTGCCTGTTCAGTAGCTAGCAGGCCTGAAGTTAGGAAGGAAAGGTGAATAAGGCGTTGTGATAGTTACATAATCTCCTGTCAACTTGAGGGTATTAAGAGTGAAGGGGTGGAGCTTAGCCTGTGCATCAGGTTGCAACTTGATGACTGCATTTGGAGGAGCAACAGAGATAAATAGTTCACTGGAGGCCAGACCCACTCTCTCTCTGCTTCACTAACCTGCTGTTGAGACATTTGGAGAACTTGAGGATCCACATGGAGACCTGCACCAGCATTGAGATGCTTCCATCACCTCTGGATCCATAAGACTTTTCACCTTCCAGTCTGTAATCTTCCTGCATTCGGCATCATTGCATGCAGTAGGTGAGTCTAAAGAGGAATTTATGAGCTAGTATCAGACATATGGTCTAATATTGGACTTATGGACTTAATCTGGGCTGGGCAGGGATGTTTTCTCAATATACAATTACTCTTTGATATAAAGCTCTTTCTTACATATACATGAGTGTTACTAGATGCGTTTCTCTGGTCAACCCGGCCTAACACAGGCAGAAATGAGGGCAAGGACAAACTTGAACCCACAGAGAGGTGGAATCCTTCTATGGAAGTAGAACCTGGCATCTGCCTTTGATTGCTTCCAACTTGGATGATGGAAGAGACTCGGAGAAGATCTAGTGCACCTGACCACATGCATTTGGACACAGGAGCTGAATCTGGTGGGCCTCGTGGAAATAACAACTGGGCAGACGTATCTGCTGCCCACCAAGGTGAGCCAGCAGCTCCAGGAGAGTGTGCAGGAGCTGTAGCAGTCCCTGACCTAGGCCAACGTTCCAATCACAAGCATGATTGCTGCTTCACTCTCCACATCCCAGTCTCCAGCGAGACTGCCGTACAGTTGTCACTAATCATGGTGAATGTGCTATTTTACATGATCGCCTATTTTTATTTCCAGAAGAACATTGCTTACAAATACTAAACAACATGGAATGTGTATGCAAATGAAAAAAACCGACCAGGTTTATTTTTGACAAGGCACAAGGGTAGAAGCAGTTTAATCATTTGGACATGTCACTGGTCCTGCTGGAAAGGAAGGTGTGGAACTTGGGGTGGGGGGAAGATCAAACTTTTCAAGTACAACTGAAAGTATTAAAGCAAAAATGGATAAAATATTGAACTAGCAAGTGTCCCAAGTGTTTACATTTTGAAGAATATCATATTTTCCTCCCCCTATCCAGAGCTCTATTACACTGTTTGGGTGTTAGCCAAAAGGTCCGTGATTCAAGTCCCTCAGTCACTCTGTGAGAGCATGCGGTGGCATGCTGGTCTTGTAAAGATTTACCAGCCTTGGAAATTGCCCCGTATGACGGCTATAAACCTGAACCAACTCAAGAGCAATGAGGTTATAAAGAGCCAGACTTCACAAAGTCACAGTCATGTTAAATCCTTGGTTTTAGCCAGTGAGATCAATGACAGGCTTCTATCCACAGAAAGGGCAAGCTAGTAACTTGTGTTGGTTAAGGTGAATCTGCTGCACAGGACCTCTTTAGAGCACTGCACCTGAGCCGAGCCATGGCATTTTCACTTGCCTCACATGCACGTGAAAGTTAGACATTGAATAAGGAAGACCGAAGAAGCATCCGTGCATTTGAGTTGTGCTGCTGACAAAGAATATTGAAAGTACCTTGGACGCTAACAGGATAAACAGATCTGTCTTGGAAGAAGTGTGGCCAGAGTGCTCCCTAGAAGCAAGGATGGTGAGACTTCTTCCATAATTTGGACGTGTGGTCAGGAGAGACCAGTCCTTGGAGAAGGACATCATGCTTGGTAAAGGAGAGGGGCGGTGCAAGAGGAAGGCCCCCAATGAGATGACGTGACACAGCGGCGGCAACAGTAGGAGCGAGCGTAGAAACCAATGTAAGGATCGTGCAGGACAGCGCGGTGTTTAGTTCTGTTGCGCACAGAGTCGCTATGGGTGGGAACCGACTCCATGACACCTAACAAGAACAACACCAACAAAGGGCGAAGTGAAGGCCACCGTGCTTGCTTCTATCCTACAGAGAAAGTAAGAGAGTACGTGTGTTGGTTGAGGTGCTAGTGAGGGCCATGGTGGGTCAGTGGCTGAATTCTTACCTTCAATGTAGAAGACTCACGCACGGCCATCATTCCTCAGTGGAAGCTGGCTCAGTATGATGCTACACAGGTTTCAGTGGAACTTCTACATGAAGGCAGTCTAGGGAGAAAGGCCTGGGAATCCACGATAGTCTGATCCCCTGGTGCATGGGGTAGCCATGAGTCAGGGCGCTACTTGACAGCACCTAACAACAACAAAAACAACAACAACAACAGCAGCAGCACAAGCTGCTAAGTATATGGTTGTTTGTTTCTAGTACAGGCGCCAGACCACCAAGTGGAAACGCTACAGCAGATGATCTAGGACAGATTAGGTTGCGTTGAAACGCAAAAGGAGAATACACAAAGAGAGTGGAAGTGGAGACGGGCCTACTTGAAGAGGAAGCTCTCTGGGCAAAGTTGTGTGGGCAGTTTGCTGCCGCTTCCGGGAGGAAAGGGTGGAGAGTGGCTGAGAGGGAAGGGTAGAGGGGTATGGACCTCTTTGCTTCACCTCTAACTAGAGGGGCCTGAGGAGATTGATTTGCATTCCATAGGGGTGAGGGTACACGGGAGGAGACGTGAGTTTGTGTTCTTCACAGGAGGGATCCACAGACAAATCTCTCTGGCCGCACACGGTGGCAGCTCTGTAGCCTTCCAGCTGGCTGCCACCCATGCCCTGAAGCCTCCGAGCTGCCAAGCTGCCTCAGGATCACCAGTGAGCTGTCCCCACGGGTGCCCACGTGCCCTAGTGAGACACAGTCTTCTCGCCCGCTCCAACACACTATGCGCTTCCTGGGGCACAGGCTGAGACCCGCGGCGTCTGCACAAGGAAACACTTTGCTACCCAGACTCTCCTCTCGCAGCGAGACCTTGTCCTCTACTAAGAGGTTCCACAGTCATGTGTGCAAATGATTTCAAATGAAAACAATCAGTAGAGTGCAAAGCACTGATTCTTTTTTTTCTCCAATCATTTTATTGGGACCTCGTACAGATAACAATCCACAGTTCAATCAGATCAAGCATAATTGTACAATTGCTGCCACCATCAGTTTCAAAAACTTTTCTTTCTCTTGAACTCTTTGACACCAGCTCCCCTTTATTGCCTCCCTCCCCCGCCCTGCCCCCCAGGAATCCTTATTACTATATTATATATTATTATTAGCTGTATCTCACACCATGCAATCTATCCGTTCACCTACAATTCTGTTGTTCACTCCCTTCGAGTGGGGTTATAAGTCCTCAGTGCTAACAGTCCCCCCATCCTCCCCTTCTACCCACCTCTCTTCCCGTCCACTCAGGGAATCATTACTTTGATTACTGTTTCTGAAGGTTTATCTATCTAGGATTTCATGCATAAAACGATCTTAATTATATAAATGAACATATGCAGGTCTAACAAGAATAATGAGGTAAAACTGAGACCATAATGGTAAGGGAGGGAAAATTAAAGAGCTAGAGGATAGCTCTGTGCTTCATCAGTGCTGTATCACACCCTGGACTTATCAACCCTTCCATGTGGCCCATCTGTGAGGGACTATCTAGTTATCTTACAGGTCAGGTCTCCACTTTGTCTATATTACTTTACATCAATTTATTTGTTTGTTTTTGAATTTCTGATCGCATAGGCTGGTGTGCTTCTTCCATGTGGGCTTTGTTGCATCCCTGCTAGATGGCCGCTTATTAAACATCAGTCCTTTAAGACCCCAGACGCTATATCTTTTAATAGTCGGGTACCATCAGCTTTCTTCACCACCACCACATGTGCTTGTGCACCCATTTTGTCTTCAGTAATCATAGCAGGAAGGCAAGTATCATACAGTGCCACATTATTAAAGCAAACTGTTCTGTACTAAGATTTAAGTAGAGGTCCAAATGTTCTTTTGCTTCCTTGTCATGTATGTGTATACACACACACACACACACACACAAATACACCTATCTTTATATATTTACATATATACATATCAATATTTATACCTATATATAATTTTTACTTTATTCTCTCTTCTTTCCTCCTGCTCCACTATCATGTTTACCCATAGCTCACCTTTCAGTAATTCTTCTCGGATACATTTCAATTAATCAAACATGACCAGGAATCCTACAGCCTCTTCACCGTCAACTTTAGATCCCTTGGTATTCCCCTGTCCCTCTTGTTATTGGCTCACCTGCCTCCGCCTGCCTCCTCCCCTCCTTGGCCCTCCCCCCTCCCCACCTCTGTTGGTCCTGTTGCTGTCTCCATGGGATTGCTTATCCTGCCTATCTTATGTCTATAGACACCAAAAGAGAGAGAGAGAGACCATACAAATAGTCCCGAGTCTAACTGTTATCCAGACCCAGAATAGGTGAGTGTCCCTCTGTTAAATAGTGTGCGGGCCCTGTTATCATCCATCAGTCCAATCCCCCCTTTGTTTCCAGGATCCATCTCCAAGGACCCCCTTACCTAACAGCACTTAGACCCTTTTGGTCGTCAGTATTTGTGACCAAGAGGCTCGCTCGCCCTCTACAAGGCCCCATTGTTCTTCCTGCAGTCAAGGCAGGAGCAGTCTAGTGCCCACCCCACACCCTGTTACATCTTTAGACTTTTGGGGGGCCCCCTGTGAATATCCCACAAACAGTTCAGAGGAAGTGCCAGTGCTGTCCCCCAAGTCAGAAGTCTACAATTGGGATTCCTCAGGGACTTCGTGGTACAAAGCACTGCTTCCTAGGAGGTATTTTTATTTCTCCCGGAAGAATCTGAAAATGCATAGGATAATACTGACCAAAATAGGAACAAGAAATCTAGTTCAGAAATGTTCAGTCACTCAAGTTATAGACTACTAACTAGCCACCAAGACACAGTGATTAAAAGGGAAAAAAATCATTCCCCCTACCCTGGCCCACGCAGATGCTGCTTCCTGTGGAAATCTGAATGCGCTTAAGTGTCCCACATTTTAGCGTAAACATAACCGAAGCCAAGCCTGTGGAATGTTGTTTGTTTCCAGCAGTGCCGGGTGAGCTTGTGGCTTTCTAAACAAGGAATCTGATCTGAGATTAAGGGACTCCTAAAAAAAGAGAGAGAGAAAGAGACGCCTTTCTCTCTGCCCCATTTTATCATGGCTGTGGATTCTTTCAGGGACCCTGGTGGCATAGTGATTATGCATCGGGCTGCTAACTGCCAGGTCAGCAGTTCCAAACCACTAGCTGCTCCTCAGGAGAAATCCTGGGAAGTTCTAAGGTCGCTATGGGTCAGAATTGACGTGATGGCAGTGGCTTTTGGGGTTCTTTCTGGTCATCCTCTTCCTGAAGTTCAGAGACCATCAGGCCTTGTTCATGGTACACCATACTCAGGTGGTGCCTAGACTTTCTGCTGTGTTCCTGTCACCCCTCTGATTACCTTCAACGTGTCCCTGGATGTAAAACATGGTGTGGTGGCCCTGTCAGGCGGGAGGAGAGCGAGCCCAGATCAGGAACCAGCGCAAAGCTCCTCCCTCCTGCTGCTTTATCAGAACTGCCCCATGCTGCCCCTCCTAGGGCACTCTGCTCCTCTGCCAAGTTTACTAATTCACTGCAGGGACCACGTGGGACTCACAGACAGTGCCTACAGGTCCGGGCTTTTATTAGGGAAATATCAAACACAATGCAGGAAACAGTTCTTTGATTGGGACTGTTTCTTCTCCAGTCATGCCTGGAGGCCAGCCTCTGCCACCAGGCCTGGCTTGGTCCTGGGTGTTTGCACTCAGCCTCCAGTGCACAGGCTCCTTGTGGCCCCCGCAGAACAGGCCTAGCCTCTGCCCTGCTCAAAGCCAAACTCACTGCTCTCAAGTCAATTCCGACACATAGCAGCCCTATAGGACAGGGTAGAACCTGGCTCTTCCTTCTGGATGACAATGAGATCCCCTCTTGGCTCTGGAACTGGCTCTCTGTGAAGCTCAACACAGTGGCCAGACTGATTCGTCCCCTGATTGGGGTCCCATACACCTGATTTTCATGGTCTCATGGACCCCAAGGGGGTTCCTTTGATCTTAACTGCATCATCCCACCAATCCCTTTATGTAACAAGACCCCACATGGTCAGTTGGGCCATGTTCAGGAATTCACTGTCCCGCTTCACTGTTCCACATTGAACGAGCCTTTGAGCTACTCCAGTAGGGTACTTCTCCAGACAATGTGATTATTGCCAGGAATAATAAAAATTAACTTAGAATGGTCCAAATATACCTCATACAGGTTATATAGGTTATGTGCAGATGTGCTTTATACAATTGATGTATGTATATGTATGGATTGTGATAAAAGCTGTATGAGCCCCTAATAAAATGTAAAAAAAGAAAAAAAAAGAATTGTATGCTTTTAGGGAAAATTGTATATCTCTATATGTGAGATGCAATTGATATCTTGTTAGAAAAACACATAGTGAGAACTGAAGTTCCCTGTTCTCTTGAAAGGGAGTTTTTTTTGGGGTTTTTTGTTGTTGTTTTTTGAGGAAAGGAAAGTGCCTGAACTTTACTACTTATTTCCGGAAATTCTTTCTTTGTAATCTTTGTTTATTATAATACATTAATGTAGTAAATGGTTTAACTCTTTTTTATAAAAAGAATTGTATGCTTTTGTAAGAATGAAATGCTTTATAATTAAAAAGATATAAAAATGTTTTATAATTAAAATGGACAAAGATACCATTTTGTTCAGGGCAATTCCACAAGAACCTTATGCCTGCTGTCAAAGCAGTACGTCAGAGGCTCGCGCAGGTTGTGTGCCAGAGACTGCTGAGGACCTCCCCCACCGATACTCACTCGCCGCTTCTTCTTTACCAATCGAACTCCCGAACTACATTTTCCAGCTCCCCTGCAGACAGAATCATCTGGTAAGCAGAAGACAGTTGGTGGATCATCTGGTGAAGACCTTTAAAGGGTGGCAGATGCACCTGGCAATCACAAGTTTGCCATAGAATTTCTATTCTACCCCCTCATGTTCTGCTCTACAGAGGGCTGTCCCTTCAAGTTCATGAGCTGACAGCCAACACACCACCAAAAAAACAAATTCACTGCCATTGAGTCTACGCTGACTCATAGGGACCCCCATCTCCACCCCACTGTGGGTTTCTGAGGTTGTAACTGTTTACAGAAGCAGAAAGTCCAGTCTTTCTCCCGAGGAGCTGCTGGTGGTTTTGAACTTGAGACCATGCGGATCTCAGCCACACATGTAACCACTACACCAGCAGACAGCATATTCTAAGGGCGACTGATTAGAAGGAGGAAAGAAGTCGGAGTCCCTGGTGCCATGAGGCACTGTTATGCCATTTTTGGACTATTTATTTCTGGACTTCTCTTATCTATTTATTTATTGAACTTCTATGTTAGCAGCTCAGTTCCAAACTGGCAGACTTTCTGTTATGGAATAACACAGTATGAGCTCTAGAGCTTCAGAAGACAATCATGGAGTGGGAGGTCCCAGGAGAGGGGACTGAAGAGCCATAACACCCTCCCTGGCATTGAGTCATTGCTGACTCATAATGACCCTACAGGAAAATGGCCCTGTGGGTTTCTGAGGCTGTAACTCTTCCCAAGAGTAGCAAGCCACATCTTTCTCCCACAGAGTGGCCGGCAGTTTGGAATAACTACATGCTGATCTTTCAGATCAGGGCCCAAGGCACAGCCACTATCCCACTGGGACTCCTGAGGAAGCCCAGGGGTGGAGAACAGTTCGAAAGGGCAAGTGATGTGATGTGCGGAGCTCATGCCCGGTCTACTGAAACAGAACTGAACCTCATCGTTTCTCTATGGCAGGGGAGTGGTCAAGTCTGCTCAGAAACCCAGTGGAGATTTGCCACCACGGAGGTGTTACCAAAGCCCACAGATGAGCAAAACCGAGGAAAAGAGAGGGCACGTAGGGAAAGAACCCCCGAGAGTCCTCCCCACTGTACAACGGGGTTGTTATGGGGATTTAATTAACGAAAACCTAGAGAATGTGCAGAATTGTGCTTGCCACGGCAGTAAGTATCAGCCGCTGTCATGTTTATCATTAGTATGATCACTGATCGTCAACATTTAGCCAGAAAGAGACCCCCAGTCACTCCTTAGTGGTAGAGGCTGAGGGAAGGGAGCATCTCCGTCTGGGGCCCTGACGGTGTTAAGCAGGTGTGAGGGTCAGGGGTTCTCATACAATAAGTGGGTGCTAGGGAAATGAAGTGGTGTTAACAAACCCAGGGACAAGGGAACAACAAGTGATCCAAATTGGTGGTGAGGTGGGTGTGGGAGGCCTGGTAGGGCATGATCAAGGGTAATGTAACCAAGAGGTATTGCTGAAACCCAGGTGGGGACTAAGCATGATACTGGGACAGGAGGAAAGTCAAAGGAAAGAGAGGAAAGAGCTGGGAGGCAAAGGGTATTTATAGAGGTCTAGATAAAGACATGTACATATGCAAATATATTTATATATGAGGATGGGGGGAAAAGTGGGTGCTGGAAGAAAAATAGTCAAGGAAGGAGAGAAAGCTTTAACGAGAAAGAGGGGACAGGTTATACATGACAAAGAAGGCGTGTGGGACACTCTGACCAGATCTGATGGTAGTATACAAGCATACATCTACCAGTAAGTACAGAGTAAATAGTGTGTGTCAATCTTGAGGGAGCATGGCTCCCAGGACGGCTCAGTAGTTAACAACAGCTCTGCAGTAAACAGACGTAAGTTGTTTCTTAGATTGGCTTTACAAGAGACATGTCAAATTCTACGAGAGCTGTTTTCTGCCTTCCTGTCATTGTGGGAGAATGGCTTCAGCTTGGTTTAGGTGATGATAGGCTTCTGGGTCCCCAGGTACAGCTGCTCCAGATAGGACAAAACCTCACGGGTCACTTAACCCAGGTCATCAACTTTTGCTGTGCCAGGGACGCCTTGGGCAGGCTAGGAAGGCACGTGGACATCTCAGAACACTATTTTAAAATGCACCAAATCAAAGCAGCATGGCAGAGGAAGCCACAAACAGGGGAAAGGGGGTACCAATTTTTTTTAATTTGTGATAGAAATTTGTGCTACCTGTGTTTCACTACTAATGCTTTTAAGATCTGCTACAGGACTACCAACCAATGGAGAAACCATTATCAGTGATTTCTACTGGTGATAAAAATCTTAGTTACTGTGACTCTTACTGAGGTCTGTCTTTAGGGGCCACAGATGAAAGAATGGCTAAGTTTCAGGTAGAGGTCAGCAGAAATAAAGTCGCGGTGCTTTGCTGGTTTGTGTTTCCCACGTAGGTTCTACTCCACAAATGCCAGCTCCAGAATCCCTGCTCTGGTGCAAGTCTGTCCTGTCCCACATCAGGGAATGCAGCCCAGCCGTTGGCTGCTACGCTTTGTTCCAGCAGGAAGTGAGCTAGCAGTAGAAGAGGCAGTGTATGAACTTTAGTCCACACCGTGTCCGGTTGACTGGCATTGCAAGGATCTAAGGTTGGACGTGACATATAAATGACAGAAGCCAAACAAAATTACTTTTGAATGAAAGTAAAACTTGGATTCGCAACGTTTAAATTAAAAAAATAATTATAATCTAGCTTTCCCAAGATCCAATGAAGTCTGTTTACGTTGTTAACCAACTGAGTTAACAATTAGGCCAACTTCTCTGGTCTACTCTAGTACTAATTTCAGAGTTGCTGTTGTTGCTGGATTTTGGGGGTTTTTTGTGTCAAAGATTTCATCATCGTTCAATAGAAGCCAGAGATCTGTGAACCAAAATTGTGGAGACGAATTGCTGAGCTGCTCTGCTGATGAACACCTTTAAAAACTGCCTCAGTGACGGAGGGGGTTATAATTAGAGCCTCGGTCCTGCTATTACGAAGCCCAACAAGAAAGCATCCAATAAAAGTTCTCTAAGGATCAAATTATCTTTGGGGCCACTTATTAATAGTAATATAGTTAGTATAGCTCAGGTCTTCACAAACTATAATATCCACCCAAACAGACCACAGTGCTTGTAAAACTTGGTTTTTGAGGACAAAAATTACTTAGAAGAAAAATGCTCAAGAAGATTCTTTTCTTTGCTAATTCTGACTTAATCTGAGTTTACCAATAAGCAGTCAGTCAGTCAGTCAGCTGGTGGTCTTCCTGAGTTTACCAATAAGCAGTCAGTCAGTCAGTCAGCTGGTGGTCTTCCACCATTAGGAACTGTTCAAGGCTCTGCAAGAAGACTAGCCCAGAGTCTCCCCACCTTGAAGCTTACATTTTAGTTTCCAAAGTTTATGTGTTTGCATGGGAGGGGTTCTAATTACATAGAATCTAGCGAGGTGTGACAAGTCTTTTCTTCCTCGGCTGATTATTTCTGGCTAACCTATAAAGTAATGAGGGTGCGGAAGAATGGGCGAGTCTGTATAACCATTGTGGAAAGCAGTACAGCACTACCAAAGCCCACATGGGAATCGAAATTCCACACCATTCACCAGTCCTGCTGTACATCTCCTAAAGAAGTAAGAGCCACAGCACAGACAGACATATGCCCTCCCTTGTACATTGCAACACTGATCCCAATTGCAAGAAGTTGGAAAGAGCCCAAATGCCCAAGAGGAGAAGAAGGGATGAAACCCTTTCTGACATCCACACAGTGGAATACAACCAGGAAAGCCTGAGACGCCTCAGGACTGGGGAGGCTCTAGAGAGCACCATGCTGAGTGAAGTTAGTCAATCGCAGAAGGACACATATTGTGTGAGACCCCTATTCAAGGAGACACACCAAGGCGAAGACCAACAGGAACAGACTTTGGAGGTTCCCAAGGGAGGGTGGAAGGAGGAAACAGCGGACTGGAAGTTTGGCAGCTGCTATTGACTGGGTTGAAAGGGAGGATGAAAGTCCACCACAGGAAGAGGAGAAATCAGGCAGGGGGAGGGGTGCATAGAATACTGATGTGGAGGGGCTGGTGAGTGGTTTGAAATGTTGAGGTCAGAGCTGATGGTCTGAAATGTAAACCCCCCACCTAATTCACAAGAAAAAATTCATTACAAAAAAAAAACTGGGGGAATCAAGCAAGTTAACCCTATTTCGATGCATCCACTACTCCTGTGCGTCACAAACTGAGAAACCCAACGGAAACAATAAAAAACAACACGGCAAGAAGAAAATGCAAACAATATAAAGATAAAAATACAAATGAGGAGTAAGAAAGAAAAGACTACCATCAATATTTTAAAAGCCAGAGAAGAAATTTCTCTCATGGAACAAGCGAGAAATACTAGAGCACAGAGCAAATTCAGGTGGGTTCACAGGGAGGTCAACTGACCAAGTGTCATATTATACCACAATCAAGTTTACAGGAATCTCTGTCGGATAGTCAAACTGTTTGAGTCCCTGGCCTCTCGCTAGAGTGATCTGTTAGAGGCTTAATCTGACTAGGTAGCTTGCGGATGGGTTTGGGCTATGGGTCCTCCAGCCTTCTATAAATTGAGTGTTCACAATGTAAGTTCTGACGCTCTGCCCTTTGTCATCTTTGTTTTTTGTTATTGTCATCTTTGGATCACACAGGCTAGTGTGCTTCTTCCATGTGGATTTAGTTGACATCTCGCTCAGATGGCTAGCCCTCCTGATTCAATGTCCAACTTCCACAAGCATACGAGAGGATTACATGCCGTGGCTCGAGTCAAAGCCTTGCTCTTCAATCACTTTGAAAGGTTCTGGTGCAGCTGATTTGCCCCAGGCAATTCGTGGTTTGATTTTTTGACTGCTGGAGTAAAGATGCAATGACTATCAAAAGCTAGATATGGAAAGGTTATGAAACTCTTGATCTTGCTCCAGCATTCAGCAAATGAACTGAAGCCAGGCATTTGCTATGTTTTCAGGATAGTCCACTGACCTGCCAATATCTCATCTACATGCAAGGTACTCCACAGGTGGGCTGCACAGCAGAAGACAATGCTTCTGGTTACTTCCCTGATTTGAACTCTGTGCTTCTACGGGTGTAACCCAGCAGTGTGTCTACTTATCTAGACAAACACTGTGCTGTTGGCACACACTGAATTTGTCATCAGCTAAAACTCTTCCATTGTTTTTGTGTGAATTTCTACTTCATCAGCCAGCTCCTATAAGGTACTTGTGTGGTTTTAAAACATTCATCTATGCTTTTCTACTTCACCACCTGCGTTGTAAGTTCCTTCAGCCCTGCAGTGTTCCCTATGCCAGCCCTCCGTGCCTTACGTGATACATAATAGATACAGTGTGCTTTTGTTCAACTGACCTGATTAGATTATTGGATTAGATTTTATTCATTTCAACCCAAGATTCCATTCTCCAGATAATTTTGAGTCCTTATTTAGCCATTAGTAATCTAGCCTATCCCTCTGTTCTATGCTATCTACAAATGTGATCAGTACAATAAAAAAATTGAAAACCCAGTGCACTACTGTAGAGTTGGTTCGTAAACTCAGTCCCCCAACCTGACTGCCATCAAGTCAATTTGGACTCATTGTGGCCCTACAGGACAGAATAGAACTTAGGGTTCCTGAGACTAAATCTTTATGGTACAGACAGCTTCATCTTTTTCCTGGACAGCGGCTGGTGGGCTTGATGTACCAACCTGGCAATTAGCAGCTCAGTCCTAAACCCACGGTGCCACTAGGATTTCTTATAAATACAATAGTTGACTTTTCAGTAACATCTGAATTAGAGACAGTGAGCTGGTAGTCTGATAAGATTACCATCTCCCCAAATCTGCCACTGAGTTATTAAACTATTTAAACTCGATCATTTAGATCTGTCTCCCTTCTTAGGAGAAAGTTGGGGCTGTCTGCTTCTCTAAGGACTTCAAGTCTCAGAAAAGCCAAAGGGCGGTCCTACTCTGTCCTGGGTCACCATGTGTCACAATCGACTGGATGGCAGTTTTTGAGTTGGCTCTCTGTCCTTTGAAATGGAAACATCCGGTCTTACCAAATAGTTGAGAAATATCCTTGATAAGGATCAGGTATTGTGGTTTTTAGCATGTTTACATCACACAATTTTATGATTAAATAAAGACCTGTAATGATTCCTAAATTTATACTCAAATTGTTATTTGTAAGCAAACGCCTTATTTTAGGGCTAGAAAACATCAACAAACGATGTCACCTCCATCCAATAGGTGTGGATACACTTCTGCTGTTCTGCTCCTAAAAAGTCACCATTTATAACAACAAAAAACTCTTTTTAAGTGACAAGTTTTATTAAGGTGAAGTCTTTAAGGGGCAACTTGAAAGTCTAAATTCCTTCAGTTCAGCTTAGAACGTCAATCCAACTCCACATCATTGATACCGGTAGGTCATGTTTCCCTTCTCCTGAGCTGACTTGTGGAATGAGTTCTGGAATCCGAGATTCCCATTTACTGCTGCGGAGCAAAATCAACTCAAGACGGGAGTGAAAGTGTTGGTGGAAAGGGTAAGGACGTTCTCTGGGGACAAGGACTAGAGACTTTTAAGCAGAAGAATAGGGATACAATGACACTGTTGGTATAGAATTACTAGAGAAAGGTCAGTCACAGAGGAAGAGAGGCAGCATCCAACCCAACATGTGCTTCCAGCACTCAGGAACAACAGAAAGTCTGGAAAGAGAAAACCTGGTATGTGGTGACGTTTCCTGGTCACCTCTCACCTTGTCCTCTGTTCTGTTCCCTTGGAGGCTGATCTGCATGGACTCTACCAACTGACTCTGGTTCAGCCACTGGAGCGGAGACGAGACAGAAGGACAGTGAGGTTGGAATATTTATTACCCTCCCATTCTTCCTCCCTCAACTCAAGGCCATAACTTCTCTCTCTGTCTGTGTTCTAGGAACCCTCTTCCCTTTGGGTCTGGGCACTGCACTATCCCGTGTGGTTTGCCACATCCTGCCCATATCTTTGTAAACAGTACCCTTTTAATTCAATCAGCCGGTTAGGATGGACCATCTGTTTCCTGCCAGGACCTGATTGACATGTTCAATATCCCATGAAGCTCTCAACAAACATTACCTTGAGTCACAGCTCTGTCCTAAGAATGAACAAAATCAAAGAGCAGCCCACTGCCATCAAGTCCATTTCACTCAGAGCCACCCTGTCTAGGTTTGGGAGACCCAGAATCTTGACAAGAATAGCCACGGTCGTTTCTCCCAGAGAGGGAGCAGATGGTGGGTTTGAATCGCCAACCTCGCGGTTAGCAGCCAAGAGGGAATCGAATCAAAGGGCAGCGCAGAGTTAAAGCTTCTAAAGGGGGCAGTCACAGAATGCGGCACTCCTTATGGTACATCTTGGAAAAGCGATGCAGGGAGGCAGGTGTAAAATAATCCCAGGCATGGGGCTAACTCCAGGAAGAATTCTCGGTGGAGGGAAGTTGTAAAGTTGGGCAGATTTGAGAGGCAGAGATGTGGCTAGGGCGAGGTCAGCAGACCTAAGTCAAGCATATTCCAGGACAGTCAGCCTTGTGGGAGGGCTCCTTGTCTTTCACTTGCTTACTGGATTTCTCCACCAAGGAATGAAGTCTGCAGCCTCTCACGGTGAACTGACAGCTCCCTGCCCCACTGGAGCGACTTCCCTGCCCTGCGACCTGTCCTTTCAGTTGACAGTGTTCACATAGTTCAAGCACAGCCGAGGGTCCGGGAATCTGGTACCTGGCGCTGAGCTACCAGGCAGGGCTAGAAGTGGATTCCAGAAGGCCAGCCTCCAGAGAGGCTTCTTTCTGTAAATGTTGCTGGAACGCTGACGCTTTTCGTGTGCCGTAAAGAGGCTAGCGAGTAAGCTTCGCTTCATCAACGCTGGAGCATGTGAGCACTTGGAAGACCCAGTTTCGCACTAACCACGTAGACAAGGCCGAGGTCTCCGGACTGCTCGCCTTTCCTCTAAACTACACACGGAGCCGTTTGATTGCTCGCTAAGCCCAAGTCCACTGCTGCCCCCAGACCACACTCCAGGTTCCTCCTTGGCACAAATTTGGCATGAAGGACAGCCAGTCCTCCAGGAGCCAGGCTCAGGAGGCTCCCTTAAATGAAAACCACAGGCACACACATCCCCAGCCAATGGATCCTCCCTCTCGAAACCAAGAGCTCGCACCACTTCCCAGTTCAGCTGCCCCACCAAGAAGGGGCAGGAAGGGAAGGGCTCCGAGCAAGCGGTGGCTCGAAAATGCTCTGAAGTACCGGGCACCTCGCGCCCGCGGGCCCAGAGGGTAGAGCTCTCCGCAGCCCACAGACCTCGGGCGGGAGGCGGAGGGGAGGGCGGGTCTGTGCCCCAGGCCGGTGCCCACCCTCTGGAGGCCCAGCCCCCGTAGGCGGTCGAGAACCCGCGGGCCCCGCCTCCCAGGGAAGAAGCTCGGAGAAGTCACCGCCCCGTGCCGTCCCCGAGCAAGTACCCCGCGGCCCCGCCGAGCTGCCCTGCGCGAGCGCGGAGTATGGGCGCAGATGGCCATGGACGGCTACCGAGGCTTCCTGGCGCTGCTGGTGTCCGCGCTGCTCGTGGGCTTCCTGTCCGTGATCTTCACCCTCATCTGGGTGCTCCACTACCGGGAGGGGCTCGGCTGGGACGGCACCGGGCTCGAGTTTAACTGGCACCCGGTGCTCCTGGTCACCGGCTTCGTCTTCATCCAAGGCATCGGTACTGACACCTCGCGGGCGGCGCGGGGAGGGCGGTGCGGGCCAGGGTCCGCGACAGAGCGGCTACGGGGTGGGGTGCGAGGGTGGGGTGGGGGCTTGGGGCTAGTCGGGAGCCCAGCAGGCGGCTGGGGGGGCTGCGGCGGGGGCGCGGAAGCCCGGCGGCAGCGGAGACCCGGTTCGGGCCGCCGGGGGCGGGGTGCGCACACCCTCCCCTGGGAGGTCCAGGCAGGGGTCGGCTGGGCCCCGGCTGCGGGCAGCGGAGCTGGCCCGCGAGGTTAACTCTTTCCAGCAAATGCTGCGGCGAGCGGAGGCTCAGCAGGGGGACCCGACCCGCGGCCTCGGGGCGCGGAAACAATCTTGGCACAGTCTTTCGTTGGAGTTGTTTTCGGGGCTGCGGATTAGGGAAGGAGAGGAACGAGGCGGGGCGGAGGAGGCGAGGGTGCAGGGGAGTCTTTAGCCTGGTCTGGTGACACCCCTCGGGATCTGCGCTGGGCGAAGGGGCAGGCCGGCCGGTTCCCTGCGCCAGCTGAGCCTCCGCTGCGGGTTTCGCTCTTTTTAGAGCGCTAAACGGCCGGGACGCCAAATGTTCCTCGGCCCCGTTTGTGGATGTGGCTGCCGACGGGCGAAGGCCCCTGGCAGGCTTCCTGTGGGGCGCTGGCCGGATCTCGGTCGTGTAAAGCCGGAGTTGCCCCAGGATGCGCGGGGAGGGGAGACGCTTCTGCTCGGGACCCAGCGCCCCGGGCTTCGCCGCGTTTGCGTGCGGCCGCTGACCAGCCCGCCCCGCCCGCATTCTTGGAATTGGGCTGGCGCGGGGCGGGCTCGGCCCAGGGCGGTTTGGGCCCTCGGTTTGTGTCCTGCCTCTCGGAATGTCCTTTGGCTGCTGTTTGGTTTAAGGAACTTCCAGGTGCAAACGCCATTTATTTGTAACCACTTTCCGAAGATCAAACTTAAGGCCTTGGCAGGAAATGATATTTTGTTAAAAAAAAAAAAGTAGAAAGTGGTGGACCCGGTTTATGTGGCCGTAAATAATGAAGCGTTTTACCCCAAATATTGGCTCCGTGCCCTTGAGCGAGCCCAACCCATTACTACTCCAGGGGGAACCGAGAAAGAAAAACTGTTTATTAAGCCGCTAGCCAATGGAGCCAAGCTGCTCACATCATTCCAGTTTCTAAGTGACCCAGAAAATCAACCACACAGCCATCGACTCCACTGAGACTCACAGCGACCCTATAGGACAGGGCAAAACTGCCATGTCAGTTTGTAATTCTTTACCGGAATCCAAAGCCCCTTCTCGGGTGGCTGGTGTTTTAGAACTGCTGACCTTGCAGTTAGCAGCTCAACTCTCAACCACTATGCTACCAGAGTGACTGATAATTATGTCACTTTCTTCCAACAAGATTAATCACACATTATAGGTAGGTGGGGGTGTAATTCTTATGCTACATGACATTAAGTACATAAAACAGTGAGTACATAAAAGAAGAATTCTATACTTCATTATCTTGACATCTCCTTTCCAAATGATGACTGCTTCTCAATCTTACACGGTGAGAAAGCTGGACCCCAAGCAGGCTTCAAGTAAAAATGAACACTCTCAACTCTTGTCGAATCCTTGGAAACAGTCAAAACACAATAATTAACATCTAGCAAAATTGATTTTACTGAAACAAATCTATCTCGGAAGAAGTCCAGCTTCTTAGAAGCAAGGATGGCAAGACTTCCTGTCACGTCTTTGGAACTTGCTATTGGGAGACTAGGCCTTGGAGGAAGACATCATTCTTGGTAAGCAGAGAGGCAGTACCAAAGAGGAAGACTCTCAACAGACAGATGGACATGGACACCGTGCTGCAACAATGGCTCACACATGAGGACCATCGTGAGGATGGTACAGGACTGGGTGGGGGTTCCTTGGAACCAATTCTATGGCACCTAGCAACAGTTACAAACTTGGCTGACTCAACTTAAAATGGCCTCAGTCTTGCTCATGGGTCTTGTCATAGCTCACAAGAGGTTGCCAAGGGTGGGGGAAGAGGTGTCCAAGGGTAACCTCACCTCTGAGCAGGCTGCCTTTTCTCCACCGATATTTAACTCACCACACACAAAGCAACCAAAAAAGACGGACCTCCTTCCTAATGGAAATGGTTTTGTTTCTGTTTAAAACCTGGGCTGCAGCCTCCAGGTGGTATGGCCGTTATTCTTGGGTGTAGTGAAAGACGTTACTCATGCTCAGAGTTTGTTCTGAGGTTTGCCTGGTATAGGACTGGCATCAAGGCGTGAGCGCTGCTGCCCACCGATGTTATTATTTCGTTGCATAATTCCCACCAAGTGTGCAACTAAACAAAAATAAGACCATGGCCAAGTTCCAAAAGCTGTCAGCAGAAGCACACCTTTCCTAGTGGAAGGGAAGGACTCTGTTTGCTCAAAGAAGTAAAACAGTCCCTTCATCTGTTCCACCAATGGACCCAGGGCACCTTCTAAGATTTCCCTCCTCCGGATTCAGGCTGAAGGAAACTGGCGGTGGGCGGTGTGGCTTGCTGCTTTACTTCTCAAAGAGGACAGAGTCACTAGGACTTATTCAGTGTGCTTCCCGTGTGCCAATGTGTGTGTTATCCCCGCGGCACATAGGGGGACACGGAGGCACCAGCCGGTAAGTGACGAACCCACAGAACATAAGGGAAGTCTTTTCAGTGGCCTTTTTTCAAGACCTACTTCTCTGCTTTTATAGCAATATGCTTATTTCCTGCAGAACATCTTTTTTTAGAGAACCAAAGCGCTGTTTTCCAAAACACACTTTGAAACCTGTATGAGTCCATTATCGTTCTCCTACAAGACTTTCCCTAAAACTTCCCTCACCTTTGAATGTTTTCTGTTCTGATTGTACATATTTGGGGGCAAAAGCTATGTAAAGAGCTATGCTGTTGGGGCAGGGAATGTGCGGATGCGCTTTATACAATTGATGTATGTATATGTATGGATTGTGATAAGAGTTGTATGAGCCCCTAATAAAATGTAAAAAAAGAAAAGAAGAGAAAAAAAAGAGCTATGCTGGAAATTTTCATCTGCTTTCATGAACATCTTTTCTTTAAACTTAGTTCCGATATTTGTATTACTGCTCAAATAGTTCCAGGAAGGCCCTCAAGAGGATGGATTGGCACGATGTTGGGACAAGGGGCACAAGCATAGAAACAGTTGCGAGGATGGCACGGGTCTGGGCGGTGTTTCATTCTGTTGTGCATAAGGTTGCTATGGGGCGGAACTGACTCCATGCCACCAAGCAGCAGTTGCCCTCTCAACCATATCCATCCTGTTTACTGTATGGCTCCTAGATTTGCAAATCACTTTGATTACATAACCTGTTTAATCTACATGAACATAAACCATTGCCGATAAAGGGAAGCATGTACCAGGTTCTCTCCACTTCTTCCAAATCTTGCTCCCACCCCATCTCCTCACCACAAGCCCTAAGAAGACCCCTATTGCTGGAAGGACTTGTTGGGTACCATCAAGCCGACTCAGACTCCTAGCAATGCAATGTGATAGAGGGGATAACCTCATAGGATTTTCTAGACTCTGAACGGGAGAAGATCGCAAGTCTTTCACTAAGTCGTTTTCCAGAAGATTGTTGGATGGGTTCAAACCACCAACCTTTCCTCTCGTGGCTGTTTGCTTGCACCTCCAGGACTAACACCCAACCCAGACTGCCCACGAGTCTGTTCCAAGGCTTAATAACCCTAATAGCGTTTCCAAATGCCGAACATCTTTACAAGAACAAAAAGCCTGATCCTTATCCCAAGAAGCAGTTGATGGATTTGAACTGCCGTCCTACCGGTTAGCATGCCAGCGCTCACCCAGTAAGGCCACGGGCCTCTTTACCACCCAGTCTGCCATTGCTGTCGAATCAATCAGACTCACATGACCCTGCATCAGGTTTCTGCAGCTGCAAAGATTTATGGGAGCAGATAGCTTCATCTTTCTTCCTCGGAGCAGCTGGTGGATTTGAACCACCCACCTGTGTTTAGCAAGTTGTGTACAATTGCTTCCGGGAGAAACAATCTAGGCTGTGCTTTTTCAGGGCTCTAACATGAGGTTACACAGTCCTTCTGTGATATACTAACTATGTGGGACTGAAGAAAGGAAAGCGGAAGTAACAGGTCTACTGCTAAGCCTGGGATGCTTTAAAGATGCAGTCTACAAACAGCAAACAGGATTAGAACCTGCGAGGACAAGTGCAAGTCCTTTCAAACAGCTCGAAGATGTGAGCTCCGGTTAAAGCAAAGCTGACAAAGACGACGACGTCAAAAACCTCCCTCTGTCTCTTCTTGTGTCTCCCTCCGCCTCGCTCCACACACCAGCTCACATGGACATTCCAAGTCCACTTCGGGAAGTGGCAGCAGACTCTGGGAAATCTAAACCTAACTGAAACCTTCCCTCCACCTGGGACTCTAGGTAACAGACTGTGCATGAATGCGGAAGGGCTTGAACGTGACCTCTAGGAGAAGGCTGTGTGTTTCTCTAACAGGAAGTTTCACATGCAGTAAGTATACCGCCGGGAAATCAGAGAAGCAAACCTTGAAAAGACGCTCTCAAAGTGGCAGTTGACCTTTGAAAAGGTTCGGCTAGATGGAACGAAAATTCACGTAACCAAGGTCAGCAAAAAGCGGTCTTGGCAACGCTGCCCTCCTCAGTTTCCCACCCAGAGATCTCCTCCTATTACGTACATTGAAGGAAGCGAAACTGCATAGGCCAACGATCTCCAGTTAGTTGGCTTTGTGACAGAGCGAACTGCATTTAAGTAACGTTTAAAATAAAAGACAGGCATAAAGAGTAGTGGTGAGAAGGCAGTTGGATTTCCTCTCCAGGTGTCTTGTGCAGATTCCCAGACCAGTGTCTGAAAGGGTTCTTGGGGTGAAACATAGCAAATATGATACAGAGACCCTCGTTTCAGAAAGCGTCCCAAATACCTACACCCAAACCACTCTTGGGGGCACCATTGATAAGAAACGCATCAATCTTAGGGAAATGAGGATTTGGGGAAAGTATTAAGAGACAATTTAAGGTGACCCAAAACACCTTGTTATCAATTCAGGTAGTTCTCTTTTTAAAAATGCAAGCAGAATAGCAGTCGTCCATGGCAGTCCAACAATAGTCATTAAGTGAATAAGTGATCATTTAAGTACTGTAGCTAAACCGGAACAAAATGCAAGTTTATAGCTACTCCTTTGTGAAGATAATAGTAGTATCTACGTAAAAGTAATAGTAATATAGAAGATAATAATCTTATCTAAGTATAAGATACCCCCACCCCGCCCTTCCCAGCACTCTCCTAAGCACCCAGTTTTCAGAAGCCTGACTTAGCCAACCTTAAGAAAGAAATGGGCATCGCATTGCCCTGGAAACGCTGCTTTACTCGAAGGCCTCGTTGCAGTAGGAGGTTACTAGCGAAGTACCCTTCATGCACCCTCTTTCCTGCCTAGGGACAGCACTTCAGCCATTCCAACTTCTCTGCATCATTAAATTCCTCCCCACATTGGATTATTTCCAATATATTGTCATTGATATTATTTAGTTAAACCCACGCTCCTCACCCTCTGTCATCCGACCGCTCCTTTGCTCGCCTTACCACAACTTGGCAAAAGTTTTGTGGAAGCACTTAAGTGAAGAAAAGCAAAGACTTCCGTATGAGTTCACCTCAGCATAAAGGAAAAAAGAAAACAAACAAACAAAACCCTCACAACTACACCAATACACATCCTTATGGAGAAGAGAGGGAAGCTGTCAAAGACTTCATTTTGCGTAGATCCACACTCAGTGCGCAGAGTAGCAGCAGGCAGAAGACTTCAGAATGGACTGCACTGATGGAGCCCTGACGGCAGCATGGTTGTTGGTTGCTAACCGCAAGGCCCCTGGCCACTCCACAGGAGAAAGATGGGGCTTTCTACTCCCATGAAGAGGTACACTCTTGGAAACCCACAAGGGCAGTTCCACCCTGTTCTGTAGGGTTGCTATAAGTCAGAATTGACTCCATGGCAAAGATTATTATTGTATTGGGCAAATACTGGCACAAGATGTGCCTGATTCAGGCCAGGATCTTTTCAGTCGCGTCATATGCATTTGAAAGCTGGACAGCGAATAGAGAATCCCCCAGAAGAACTGATGCTTTTGAATCGCGGTGCTGGCAAAGAATATTACCTAGACCATGGCGTGCCACAGGGAAGACATCGTCTCAAAACAAGGGCAGCCAGATGATCCTTAGAAGCAGGTGGGGCTTCATCTCACTTATTTTGGACATGTTAGCAGGAGGCACCAGTCCCTGGAGAAGGACATCGTGCTGGGGAAGGACAGGGTGAGCCAAAAAAGAGCCCCTCAGTGAGCTGCCGTGACCCAGTGGCTGCAACAACAGGCTCAGACATGGCAACAGTGGCGGAGATGCTCCGGGACCAGGCAGGGTTTCCTCTGTTTGCACACAGGGCCCCAGTGAGGTGGAACCAACCCAGTGGCACCTAATAACTACAATTCTCTGTTGAAATCCTCCCAAAGAGGAGCTCACCCCACGGCTCCATCATAGTTACTTTTAGCGCAGCAGTAACCAATGGCCTTCACATTGGTAATCCCAGTGTCAATTCTCGGCCCTCAACTTGCTTGACAGAAAGGCCACATTTGCTCTAGCTGATCTGTTGTTGCCCTTTGAGGCACTTTTTACACTTGGCTTCCAGGACCCCCCATTTCCTTGGTCCTTCTCAGTAGTCCCTCATGCTCAATCTAGAGTGCCTGAAGACTCAGTCTTCTGACCCTTTCTCCTTCCCTTCTACACACATTCATTTGGGGAGCTCATTTAATCTTGTGCTTTAAATACTCAAATATGAACTTCCCCCTGTTGGTGTCTTCTGCCCATACTCTCACCTGTGCTGCAAGCCCACATATCCACCTGCCTCCTCAGACTCTCTCCGTGAGTATCAAACATACCTGCCCAACTTTCAGCTCTGTCTTCCTCTCATCTCCACCACCATTCCTCCCATAGACTTCCTGCTTCTCAGTATACGGCCACCTTCATCCTTCTAGATTTCCAAACCAGAACTGGACAGCCATCCTTGCCGCCTCTCTTTCTTGCACACTTGCCCCAGTCCATCAGAAAAGCTTACAGACTGAAATGGAAACATAATATTTTCATATTAGGAATGCTGGTGACATAGTAGTTTCACCGTAGGCTGCTAACCTCAAGGTCAGCAGTTCAAACCCTCCAGCAGCTCCTGGGGAGAAGGAAGAGGCTTTTTACTTCCATAAGGAGTTAGAGTCTCAGAAACCCACGGGACAGTTTTACCCTGTCCTAGAAGGTCACCATGAGTCAGCACTGACTTGCTGGCAGTGAGTTTTTTTTGATTATTCATATTCTGATCACTGATTATTTTAATGACTTATTAACTTAATGTCTGTCTCCTCTTACTAGAAGAAACGTTTCTTAAGGGCAAAGATTTTATCTGGTTTCTTTACCACTGTAGCCATACCATGTAGAACAGTAACACCTAATAGGCACTCCATAACTATTTATTAAGGAGTGAAGGTTTGCTCAACCCCAAAGGAGTGGGCTCATAAAGGTAAGAAGTGAAGTAGATTTTGTGTGTAGCACCATTGAGGGGTGTTCCTGGGCTCAACAATAGAGCCATAAGATACCCAACAACACCCTGGGCACTAGTGCAGTCAGAAAGATGTAGGACAGGAACCCGGACTTTCCAGCAGTCAGCATCATCCCTGCCTCGTTAGCAGGTGCGCTGGCAGCAGACGTCCATGTGAACCGTCCAGGCTGACCTCAAAACTCTCCTCTCCTCAGGTGCCAGCTCAAGCAGCAGAATAGGAGATCCACGTGTGGTGGAGTGGGACAGAACTTAAAAACGCCACACACACCCCACCCCCAAACCCCGCTGCCTCTGCCTTGACACACTTGAGTTGTGATGCAGGCAAAGAATGTCGAAAATACCATGGATTGCCAAGGGAACAAGCAGATCAGTCTTGTTAGAAGAAGTACAGCCAGCATGCTGCTTGGCAGCAAGGGTGGTGAGATTTTGTCTGACCTACTTTTGGACATGCTATTAAGAGAGAACAGTTCCTGAACAAGGACATCATCCTTGGTAATGTGGAAGGGCAAAATCCTTTGAAACTTGATTCTTCATATAGAAAGTCTCTTAAGAGGAAAAACAATTTGAAATAACTCTACATACTTTGGCTGCCTTTCCCCCCCTAAGTTTGTTGAAATGTTCATTTAGTCAGTTACTTCCTATAATAGGCTATTCATTTCATTAAAACCCATGAGTATTGAGTCTATTCCAACCCATGATCAAAAGAACTCGCTGCCATCAAATCAATGCTGACTCACAGTTGCTTTATAAGAGGGCGTAGAACTCTTTCTGGGAGTAGAAAATCCCATCTTTTTCCACGGAGTGGCTGGTGGTTTTGAACTACTGATCTTGTAGCTAGCAGCCCAGTGGGTAACCACTACATCACTAGAGCTCCAACCAGTAGTGGCCATATTTAGGGTTTCCAAGCTTGCAAATCTTTATAGAAGCAGAATACTTCATCTTTTCCCCAAGGAGTGGCTAGTGAGTTTGAACCACTGACCTTGCTATTAGCAAGCCAATATAATTTGCATATTTGCATATAACTAAGCAATTACTACATGCCAGGCACTGCATAAAACAAGTAAGATACAGTGCTGTCTACCAGCTATTCTTATTTGCGTGGTGAGAAATGACCTAGGACTTAAAAAAAAAATGTAGGTTATACTGAGCCCTAAATGTTTACAGCTAGTTGGGATCTTCAGCTCAGTTCCTTATTTTAGAGATCAAACACCTGGCCTGGGTCAGACAGCCAGGCTTGATCAGAGGCCAGAGCGGTTTCTAATCATAGTATCTATCCGCAGCACAAAAAATATATAACTGCTTTCTAACAACACAAAATGCCCAGAGACCTGTAAATGTTTAGCCAATTAATGAAATATTCACTTTCTTTACACGTGTATTTGGTATCAAGTAGCCTTCTTTGCGAGAATCCCAGTCACTTCAAAGAGAGGAGTTTCTAGTGCCAAGATGCTGAAACACATCTTCCAAATCACTCTGTTCATTTCGATTCTCCAAGGGTTTTCAGTTTCAGGAGATTCATGCCAGCGCCCGGTTTGAATGGGCAGGCGTTTCAAAGCTCAGCTCCTCTTTGATGCCCCATAGGGATCTTCTCACGAAGTCTGTTGAAGCAGGGCTCACTGCTCTCTGCATTTCAACGTGAGCTCCTCTGGCTAGAGTCTGGTAAACTCTGGGGTGCCCAGGGAAATGAGTTACAGAGATCAGTCGGGGATCCAGTTCTAATGAGTTACCAAGGAGGGCAAGACAATGCTTACCAGTCAAAGAGTGCAGGAAATCTAAGGGGCCGCCTGGCTTTCAGGAGAATTCAAGAGCTTTTAAAGTTCCAGGGCACTTCAAACCCAGGAACTTATCTTACTCTTGAATTCATGTACAGATCACCGAAAGCTGAAAGTGTAGAATACGTTTTGCTTCTTTGATGCCAATGAGTTTAGGTTTATTGAGTCTTTAATCAGCTAATAATTGAGTCAGTGGTAGAGATTGAGTTTCCAATTGGTGCATTTAAAAAGGACTGCTTGATTTCTGGAGGATAGGGTATGAATTCTTGTGCTTTAGTAGGCTTTATTTATCCAACACCCACTTACCCAATGCCTACTATGTGCCAGGCCCTGTGCTACGGATGTCACAGTTAACAAGACACGTTCCAGCCCTCGTGAATCACAAGACTGAAACGGATTCAATCACGAGATTGAAACTAATGCCAAGTGGCTTCCCAGGTTTGGAGACATTTCTCTCCTCCACCCAGCTCCCCTCCCCAGAGGCAATTTGGCAAATTCTAAATTTGATTGCCTTCTGTAAGGCAAATTTGACTATATACATATTTTGCAGTGATACACATAAGGAAAGCAAGCGTCAAACTTAGAGATTAATTAACACCTTGGAGAATAAATATTTTTTGTATATTCCTGAGTTTTTATTATGTAGCTAGGAACTGCGGAGTTTTCTGATCATTAAATTCAAGTCACTGTATTTTCCCGGGGCTGTTTATTGTCAAAAGAATAATTATATGTGGCGGCGTGTGTTGTTGTTGTTGTTGTTGTTTATGATAACACTTGCCTGCTGCACTCCCACAACTGTTCCATTCAAAGGCTTTCTGATATGTGTTCATCGCATTTTCTGGAGCAAATGATCTTGCCAATTAGAACCTGTAACAGAAAATCCTTGTTTCAGCCACAAGTAGCTGTTTTGTACCATTTCCCCACCTTGTGGGCAGCGGAGACGTGTTTCTTCCTTCTCACTGAACCTCAGGAATGGTGTCTAAGGAAGTGCCAAACCAAAGAAGCCAGAAGCATTCCGAGTCCCCTCTCCAGGCAGTTTTTGCAAGGGTTGAGAGTAGCTTCTTGTTTAAGAAATGTGGTTGGACTTGTTAAGCTTGCCTTTTCCTCCTGTGTGTGTGCCGTTCTGAAAGCATTGAGACGGAACGCGTGTGCGGCGGTAACGTTCAGTCTCCCACCTTCTTTTGTCCTGCAAGTACTTAGAAGCATGCCCAGCTCTTCAGCAGAGCCCACGGGAACAAACAAACTCACTCCCTGACGCGGGCTTGGCTCTGACTCCTGGGGACCCCTTAGAGGACAGAGAACGGCCCCTGGGGGGTAACTGTTTACAGGAGTAGAAAGCCTCATCTTTCGCCCACAGAGGGGCTGGTGGTTTCAACCTACTGACCTTGCAGTTAGAAGCCCAATATGTAACCTACGGTGCCACCAGGGCTCCGATATCAATGTAAAGTCTCGCAAAGTCCATGACCTTCCATGACACGAGAGTCTCAGATCTTCACCAGAAGTTTGCTGTTGAGATGGAGTGGCAGGTTGGTAAACTGACAAAATGTTGTGCTCGCTTTTTAACAATCTTGAACCCTTCCAACCACCAGGAAATAGTCTGCTGGATCCCCAGGCACTCAGTATTTATATTTACATTTATATTCAAAAGATATTAAGATTTTTGCAAACCTAAAAATATGTAAGCTAGAGAAGAGCGGTTGGTGGGCATGAGTCGGATGACGGACTAGAGAAACTGAGCAGGCAGCCAGCGCTAAGCTAGAAGCTGAGAGGAGAGAGATGGGAGAATTTTCCACCAGAGGCCGGCACTTACACACCAAGATTGTCTGGGGCCACTGCCTGGTACTCACCCTCATGTGTGATCTCACTGAAGACCTAGGTGCCATGGCGAAGTGTGGTGAAGGAATCATGGTGCCCCACTATCTTGAAAAATAGCATCTGGGGTCTTAAAGACTTGTCTCAAAACAAGCAGCTAAGTTAGGAGTTAGCTAAATCCAAATGGAAATAGCACACTAGACTGTGTAATCCAAGGATTGCAACTAATAAGATTCAAACCAGCAGGAGGGAATGGTACCCGACGTCTAGTTTGTGCAACGCTGTGGATGATAGTGGTGGTCCCAAGTCCACTTACAGGATCCCACGTGGAATGAGTCCCAGGCAAATCCCCAATGCACTTAGGCTAAGAAAATTAGCAGTCCTAATATCAGACAAAAGGCATTTTAAAGTTGATTTCAGCATCTGTATTTAGGCTGGAATGTGACACCCTGTAATCTGAATTTCCTCTGTACCCAATGTGAATTTATTCTAAAATTTTAGTGTTCTTTGCTTTCTTTTCGACTGAGGTCTTTACCTCTTTTATATGATCATTGTTGCTAGGTCCTTGTTGGCTGTTTGCCCTTGTTTTGTATGTTGATCTGCACAGGGAAGCCAGGATTGCTGGACTGAGGCCCAGAGGGGAAGCGGGGAGTCAACATCAGTGGATCCCAGAAGGAAGAAAGGCTTCTGAAGGGAATGGTGGCCATGGGGGCACAACCTTTCCTGATGCGACTGAGCTGCCGAATTGTAGGACATGTTAACTATAGCTTAATATAATGTAAAAAAGTTATATATATATATATATATATATAAAATGTTTTTAAAAATTGTCTGGGAACATTGGGATCAAAGACAAGCTCCTCCCACACTCTGGAAACCCCAGAGACTTCCCTTTTGCACTGATAGAACCTCAGATGGGGATTTAATGATGCCTTTATTAGTCATTACTCATTAATAAGAGATTATATTGTCTTATTTATTCATGATACTGCTAGGAAAAGAAAGCCAGTGTGTAAGCAATTTGAAAAATATGTGAGTAAACATAAAAGATTCAAGAATCAAGTAGATTTTACTTTTATGGAAACTTGGGCACATTCCTATGCAATGCTTGTAGTATTCAAAACAGTGAACGCTTCCTTCTGCCCTGGGCCCAAGGCGTCTTAGAGGTTTTGACTTAAAAAAAAAAAGGAACCGCTTTCCTGGTGCACAACCCAACCCTGATCCAAGCCCTCTGCCATGAAGTTGTTCCTGACTCACAGTAACCCTCCCATGTGGGGGCTCTTTCTTTATTTTAATAAGCCATTTTATCAGGGGCTCTTACAGCTCTTATAACAATCCATACATCTATTGTATCAAGCTCATTTGTACATATGTTGCATCATTTCCAAAACATTTTCTTTCTACTTGAGCCCTGGGTATCAACTCCTCTTCCTCCCCACCCTCCCTCCCATCCTCATGAACTCTTGATAATTTATAAATTATTTTTATTTTCATATTTTACACTATCCTCTGTCTCCCTTCACCCACATTTCTGTTTTTTGTACCCCTGGGGTGGAGGTGTACATTAATCATTGCAATCAGTTCCCCCTTCCATCCCCTTCCGCCCCCACTTCCTCTGGGGGTTCTTTATGTGAGCAGTCAGCCACGGCTCTCCTGAAGAGCAGCTGACGGATTGCATGGCTGACCAGTGCTCACGCCACAACATGCATGTAGAAAAAGAAATCCTAAATGATGCGCTTTCAGAAAGTGAACACACCTGTGTAATCAGCACCCGGATTTCTAAAAACATACTTGGTGCCCTGAAATCACCCTTGGAGCCCTGTGTAACCCCTGTTACTGGTGGGAACAGCCAGTTTTGATTTGGGGAATATTTTATATACGGGGGTCCAGATTGGGTAGAAACCACCATTTTCTTTTCAGATGTAGAGGTGTTCAAGTCCACTCATCTAAGACTCCAACTCGGCGGACGGTGCTCTGAGTCTGTTGCTGATGACAACAGTGACCAGGCTCTCTCTCTCTCTCTCTCTCTCTCTCTCTCTCTCTCTCTATCTCTCAAATAATTTTACTGGGGGCTCGTACAACTCTTATCACAATCTATCCATCAATTGTGTCAAGCACATTTGTACATTTGTTTCCATCATCATTCTCAAAACATTTGCTTTCTGCTTGAGCCCTTGGTATCAGCTCATTTTCCCCCCTCCATGATCCCCCCTCCCTCCTGAACCCTTGGTTAGTTAAAAACTATTATTTTGTCATATCTTACAGCGTCCGATGTCTCCCTTAACCCACTTTTCTGTTGTCCGTCCCCTAGGGAGAAGGTTATATGTAGATCCTTGTGATCGGTTCCCCCTTTCTACCCCACCTTCCCTCCACCCTCCTGGGATCGCCATTCGCAGCACTGGTCCTGAAGGGATCATCTGTCCTGGATTCCCTGTGTTTCCAGTTCCTATCTGTACCAGTGTACATCCTCTGTTCTAACCATATTTGTAAGGTAGAATTGGGATCATGACAGATGGGGTGGTGAGGGGGGAGGCATTGAAAAACTAGAGGAAAGTTGTATGTTTCATCGGTGCTACACTGCACCGGCTGGCTTGTCTCCCCCCGACCCTTCTGGAAGCGACAGTGACCATGTGCTTGTCGCTGTGTGCCATCAAGTTGATCGGTTTTGGCTGAGTGATGACTTCAGGACAGAGCGTAGGGAAGTGCCCTGCAGGCGACCTACGATGCCAGGTCTTTTCTCCCACAGAGTAGCTGTGGGATCGAATGGCAGATATTTCTGTTTGCAGCTGAACACCTAATGGTCGTGTGGCCAGGGGTCCCTAATAATAACAATAGTAATATTCATTGTAAAACCACTTAATTGAGGTGAGGCAAGTTAGTTAACTCCTTAGAGTCTTTCTCTTGGTCATCCTTGCATAGTATTTTCCTCGGAGGAGCCCTGTGGTGCAGTGGTTAGGAGCTGGGCTTGCATCTGCATGGTTGGCAGTTCAGAACCACCACCAGCTCCAAGGGAGCCTGGTTGAGTTTCCTAGTCCTCTCAACAGCTGCAGCCTCAGGAACCCAGAGGGCTGTTGGGGGTCAGTATGGACTCCATGTTTTGTTGATTTTTCCTCTCTCAAGAGTTGCGAATTAAAATATAAGCAGATAAACCATTTATGCATGTGTGCATGCTTCCTTTCAAAGGCTAAACACACACACACACACACACACACATTGCAAATGAGGTTAACCAGGAAAAGGGGAAGATACTTTGTTATTAGGCCATCATATATCGGGCAATCTTCTTTTACCACGACCTGATCACACAGCATGCAAAGGCTCTACATTATGGCTAAACAATCACCAAGTCATTGGGCAGAGAGGCACTTGCTTGCCCTGAAAACTCTTAGGCCTCACAAGAGTGTGTCGCTGAATCAGCAGATGAGAAAAAGCTTGACTGGGGGATGGGAGGGGGTGCAACCCTCAGTGCTTGAGTGGACCTCAGTTTGGTTTCTGGACATTGACAGGTCTGCAGGAAGCACTCTGCACTCACTTATTTTACCAATACTGTGGGTCACACCAGTCAGTGCGTGCCAAGTAAGTTAAACTGGTGAAGTCTCAGTAGGGAAGGGAGGCGGTACTGCTGCTGCCTTCCTGGCTGTGGTACTGTACCATCATTTAAAGTGGACCTGTAGGGAAAAGTAGGTGAGGGCTGTGTGGGATCTCTGTGTTCACCGCCCCCCCCTTTATAATTGCCTGTGAATCTATAATTATTTCCAGCTTTAAACATTTTTAAATATACCCTTAGTCTGAGCCAGTCTCAAAACATGAGTTCTTCCCTTTTAAAAGCTACAGCTTTTTAATAGTTACAGCTTTTCAAAGTCTACTCTTAAGATGTTGCACTAAATGGTTTGAGAGTATTCATTGTATATAAAGATGATTGTACAAACCCTCCTTGTCTCTAAGGACATATAATCAATCAATAGTTATAAGATACCTGACATGTAAACATATTAATTTATAATGAAAGGAATAGAGGCCAGTGTACATGTATCTATATGTTAAGTATTAAGAGAGCAGGCGGACTTTGGGCCTCTACTCAAGGCCTCCCTAAACACAAGAACATTTTGTTCTATAACCTGGCACTCTTTGATACTCACCTTCCCAACACAATCGCTGAAGACAAAATGGGTGCATAAGCAAATGTGGTGAACAAAGAGGATAGTGCCCGGCTATCAAAAGATCTACCATCTAGGATCTTAAAGGCTTGAAGTTAAACAAGCAGCCATCTAGCAGGGAAACAAATAAATAGCCCACATGGAAGAAGCACACCAGCCTGTGTGATTATGAGGTGGCGATTGGAGCAGGTATCAGGTAGCAAAAGATCCCAAACAAACAATTATATCAATGTGAAAGAGGGGGGTTGGAGTGGAAACCCATCTGTAGATAACTGGACATCCCCCCACAGAAGAGTTATAAGAAAGGGACGATTCAACCAGGGTGCAGTATAGCGCTGATGAAAAGAAACACACATCATTCCCCTAGTACTTCAATGCTTCCTCCCAACCACTACCATGACCCAGTTCTACCTTACAAATCTGGTTAGACCATCAGAGTACATACACTGGTACAGATAAGAGCTCTCAACACATGGAATTCAGGATAGATAAAACCCTCAGAAACAGTGGGAGTAGCGATATCATGAGGGTAGGGGAATGGTGGGAGGGGAAAGGGGGAGAAAAGGGAACCCCATCACAAGGTTGGATATATAGCCACCCCCACAGGAGACAAACAACAGAAATGTGGATGAAGGGAGACAATGGACGGTGTAAGACGCGAAATAACAATAATAATATATAATTGATCAAGGACTCATGAGGGTGAGAGGGTGGAGGAGGGAAGGGAAAAAAGTCCTGATAGCCAGGGCTCAAGTAGAAAGAAAATGTTTTGGAAATGCTGATGACAACCTATGTACAAGTGTGCTTAATACATTTGAATGATGGATTGTTACAAAATTTGTAAGAGCCCCCAATAAAAGGATTTTTTAAAAAGTTCATGGCAAAAATACAAAACAGTTTTAAGATACCTGTATATCAAACCCACTTCCATTAACTTAATCCTGACTCATAGGGACCCTATAGGACAAGGTAGAACTGCCCCTTCAGGTTTATGAGGCCGTAAATCTTTACGGAAGCAGAAAGCCTCATCTTATTTTCCTAAGTAAGCCGGTGATGGGTTCCAGCTGCTAACCTTGAACTTAAATAGTCCAGTGCTGTGTCGGTTGGTCTTTCCACCAAGGTGCCTCTAAACCAAAACAATTACACAATTAAGCCAACTCACTGTAAACCCGTATGGAACAGATAGCTCGTTCTTCTCCGGTGGATTGACTGGTGGGTTTGAACCGCTGACCTTTTGACCAGCAGTCTAACACTTACCCAACAGCAGTGTTACCCACTCAGGACTCCGGAGAGATGGACACATCATCCTTAGCAGCCGAGCGAATGCATGTTTCTACTACCCAGGGAGTCTGCCCTAAAATTAGCAAATAGCAGACCTTCAGGGATTGTGTTAGGTAAAAGGAAGACTGCCTTCATGGCTGCTGTCCATGTTCTAGATCTGCTATAAGAATTTATCACAAAAATGTGCCTGACACAATGGGTGGATGTATGGATTGTGACAAGAGATGTAAGAGCCCCAATAAAAATATTTAATTAAATGACCACACATGGGGTGACTTGAAGCAACAGAAATTTAGTTCTCACAGTTCTGGAGACCAGAAGTTCGAAACCAAGGTGTGGGTAGGGTCATCCTCCCTCTGAAGTTTCTGAGAAAGAATACGTCTTGACTGCTTCCTACCTTCTGGTGATGACTGGCTATCTGTGGCATCCTTTGGCTTGTAGCTCCATCGCTCCAAATTTCTGCCTCTAGTGTCACATGACCTTCTTCCATGTGAGTGCCTTTGCCCTCTCTTCTTCTGAGGACCCACCTCAATCTAGCATGTCCGCATTTAAACATCTGCAAACACCTTCTCTCTGAGATCACGTACTGAGGTTCCAGGTGGATATGATTTTTGGGACGACACTATTCAACCTACTAATAGCTGTCAAGGGCTGGAATGCCTTCACCCAGTTGGAAGATAGACATTTTGGGCTGATATATTTGAAGAGTCTGAGTGTACATGTTTGTGTGTTTGGATGTGTTCCTGCCTGAAAATTAACATAATGATTCCTTAAAATGTAATGCCGCTATGATGCTTTGTGGACTCAAACCAGGGGGAGGGAAGCAGAAGCCAGGAGGAAAGGGCATGCCCAGCCTGTACAACGGTTTGTCTTGCGTTGATTTTTGGTTTAAATCACCTTCTGTCCTCTTCTGCCTCTCCCTAGCCATCATCGTGTACAGACTGCCGTGGACCTGGAAATGCAGCAAGCTCCTGATGAAATCCATTCACGCCGGCCTAAACGCCGTGGCAGCCATCCTGGCCATTATCGCTCTGGTGGCCGCCTTTGATTTCCACAATGCCATGAACATCCCCAACATGTACAGTCTGCATAGCTGGATTGGATTGGCAGCTGTCGTATTTTACATCTTACAGGTGGGTGCGTCCCTGTATTGAGAAGCAAGGTAGAAGTCAGGCAACCCAGACACTGGAGGTGTTCTGAAAATATTCAGGTTGCTAGAGCCATCCCATGCCCTCTTATCGTTGTTTCCATTTGAAGTATTTTCCTCCGAAGGACCCCTGCAAGCACAGAGCTAGCCCACAGACCATGCCACAGACTGGCATCTGTAGGGAACGCCCGTCTAGATGGTCATTTCCTGGGCCGTAAGTTTTGTATCAGAATAGAGTGGCAGTGGCGAGCACTGTGGGTTTATTTCCCCGATTCTGGTCCCTTTGATGTTCTGGGTTGAACTTTATGAGTGAAGAGATGAATGTCTATTTCTGTGTCGGGTTTGGAAGGCACCGGGACAACGTGTAGTGGTCCATGAGATTTTTACACAGCAGAGTCGGTTCTGGTTTTAACAGTTTCTACACAGATTATTCAGTGATATTATGTTTTCCCAAATGTGTCAGTATTCTTATTCATTCCATTCTGGTTGTTTCTTTTCTAGTAATCTAGTTCCCCTACCCCCTTCCTTTGTCACCTTTGCTTTAGGGGAATTGTTACCCATTTGGTCTCAGAGATTATTCTTTAAAGGAGCAACAGCACCCACAGGTCCTACTGTTTGTTTGCATGCGCATTTCTGGTCATTGGTTACAATACAAGGGTTAGTTTTGGGTAAAGGTTTTAAAGAGTTTCCGGGTGGTTATGTCAGGCAGTTCTCCTTTCTCAATAGGTCCAGTAAGTCTACCCTTTTAAGAAGTTCAGTTCTGGCCCACCATTGTCTCTCGTTCTGTCAGGATCTATCGCTTGTGGCCCTGTTCAGTTGCTAGGAAGGGTGACTGAGCACCATCTGGTTCTAGCCGCAGAATGAAAGAGTCATGGAGCACATAGATCATTTTCTGTCGACTAGTTTCTTCTCTGGGTCTTTGGGTTCCTTCGTCAGCAGTTGGAAACCACCAGTCTCTCTGCAGAAGAAGGAGGAGGCTTTCTAGTCCTGTAAAGAGTTACAGTCTGGGAAACCCACAGAGGCAGTTCTACCCTGCCCTCTAAGACTGCTCTCCATTGGAGTTGACTAGATGGCAGTGAGTGAAAGTCAAGAAACTAGAATGAATCCATTGTAAGGCATCTTAAATTGGATGACCCATTATATTAGTCAGGGTTCTCCAGGGAGACAGGACCAGGAAGATAGAGAAACGGAGACGGAGACGGAGAGGTTGATTTTTAGAAACTGGGCAATGAAATGATGGGGCCTGACAAGTCCAAAAGGCATACATCACCAGGCAACAGGCTGGAGACTTTGACAGTCTTGAGTTCAGAATCCACAGGGCAGGTTACGTAGCTACTTTGTGATGCAGAATCTCAGTTTTTAGCCTTTTAAGGACTTCCTCTGGTGCCTAAGGCCCACCCACATCATGGAGGATCACCTGAAGGTCATGCTTTCCTGAAGGTCAATGGACTTTAGAGTGTTAATCACCTGCAGATTCCTTCATAAATAAACAAAAACTACCACCTAACCCAAAGCCACTCCCATTGATTCCATCCCCCCCCAAAGAGCCGGTGTGTGCAGAGTAGAGTTTCCCTCCGTGATGTTCAAGACTGTGAGCTCTTGGGAGCAGTTCGTCTGGCCTGTGAATGAGTTCAAGCCGCCAGCGTTTTTGTTGGCACTTGAGCACCTGCCTTACCCTGGGCGCTGTATGAAACAGCCTTCCTGATTTGGTTCATCTTTTACTGTCACCTCATGAGGTGGCTGACTGACGGTGCACAGAGACAACCAGCCACCTACCCAAGGCACAGCAGGCTGTCAGGCAGGGTCAATCCATGCTCTGAACCCTCCCTGTAGCCACTGCTTCCACACCTCCCCCAGACCCCTCTGCCCATGTGGGAGCATCCCTAATAGCCTGCCATCACAAAACAAAAATATCACAAGGTGAAGCAATTATTTCTCAACATATCCGCCATCAAGGTTCGTGCCATTCTGAACGCGATATTTCCTTCTCTCGAATCTTTCCCTGAAGAATTCTGCGAACTTCGGTTTTTACCATGTGGGAACTGCGTTTTGTTTTTTTTAATTAAAAGACTATTTTACTGGGGGATTTTACAACTCTTATAACAATCCATACATCGATTGTATCAAGCATATTTGTACATATGTTGCCATCATTCTTTTCTAGACATTTACTTTCTATTGAGCCCATGGTATCAACCCCTCTCCCCCACTTCCCCTCACGACCCCTTGAAAAATTATAAATTGTTATTTTCATATCTTACACAGACTGTTGTCCCCCTTCCCCCACGATTTCTGCTGCTCATCCCCCTGGAGGAGAGGGGGGTATAGTTATGTGTAGATCATTGCGATCAGTTCCCTCTTCCTCCCCTTCTCTCCCCACCTTTCCCCTCCCCTTCTGGTATCGCTATCCAAATCCTGTTCCTGGATTCCATGTGTCGTGAACTCTTACCTCTTATCTGTACCTGAACTGCAATTTTGGCAACCTCTGGGGATCATCTCTGAGTGTTTGGAAACAAAATAGTCTGAAGGGGCAAGATCAAGGCAGATGGGATGAAGTTTCCCAATACCGTTCTTACAGAACAGTCCTCGGTACAGCGGTCCCTGGGTGAATCTTCCCCTCCCAGTAACCCACGAAAACTCACTCCCAGCTAGTCCATTCTGACTTTGAGCAACTTTATAGGACAGAGTAGAACTGCCCCTTTGGTCACAAGACTGTAACTTCACAGACAGACAGCCTCATCTTTCTCCCAAGGTCAAGGAGCAGCCGGTGATGGGTAGCAGCTCACGGCATAGCCCACTGGGCCACACGGCTCCTTTCCTCTCCGATGCGGTTTTCCATTTTCTTAGAGTCTTGTCGCTAAGTGCCCCTTCCCGATTGTCCTGTGTCTTATTTAAAAAAAAAATCTATCAATAAAAAAAAAATCTATCAAGATTAGACCTTTGGAATATATATATGAATGAATCTCCATTACCGTCTGCATGGACCCCTCTGCCTTGACTGGAACGGGTCAGCAGATCCCCCTGGAAGCCAGGGTTTTAATTGGACTGTTTTAAAAATGAGGGCACCAATGGCAGAGATGTGATTAAACACCTTTTGTTTGACATAGGCCTATGCCTGGACCAACTGGAACCCTTGTAGCAGTCGGTTTCTACTTTAGCCAAGTGTGTGTGTGTGTGTGTGTGTGTGTGATTCTATTTCCTATTCTATTTTAGGAAATGTGATTTATTCTTTTTGTTGTACAGATTTACTCTTTTGTTGTACAAGAGCTCTTTAAAGTTATGTATGCTGCTTCTCCCTTTAAGCGAAGGAACAGATCCCCCAGGGGCCCCAAGGGCAGAATCAAGGCGGTCTCCCAGGAGACCCCAGGGGTTCCTTCTCCTGTCTGGATGGGAGCTGAGCCATTCCTTCATGATGCCGACAGAAATGCCTGCCTCCATCTGCTGAGCTGCAAACATACATGAGTAAACTACCCAAAACAAAAGAAACGCGTTGATGGAGATTCTTTCTGTCAGATTTGAGAGGTTGAAAGTTAAAAAGGGAAGACGGTCCGCTTTGAGTGAAGATGCATCTTTCTCCGGGCAGTTCTAGGGGCTGCGCTTGTGGGTGGAGGCCAGGAGGTGGCTACTTGAGACACACGGGCTGCAGACCACCCTGCTGCGCACTCGGAACACCACCCAGGGGTCCTCCCTGTGTGCTCCTTTGTCAGGAGCATGGTGGCCTGCCCACCATTCCTGGCACTTGCAGGCTCAGTGTGCACTCCCGGCCCAACTCCAGAAGCAAGCGTAGTGCAAAGAGTGCGGAGGATGACAGGACCCGGACTGGGGTCAGTCTCACCGTCCCATGAAGCCAGTGTCCTGTCGTCTTAATAAACAAGAGACGGAGAGAAGAAAGGTGTCATGGCTTAGGGGTCAGCTTGGTGAGGCCGCGCTTCTCTGGCTTTGACTGTTACATGATGATGTCACCATCCCCCACCATGTGGGTGTATTGTGAAGGCTTTCTTTAAAAAAAAATTGATCTCGTACGATGCATACACTCTGTATCCTATTGAGACCTTTTTTGGGGGGAGGGGTCATTCTACTGATTCAACTGTATGGATTCCTTTTCCTTAAAAAATATATATTTTTTTGTATTCCAATGTGTGACTACACCACAACCTTATTTATGTGGTCTCTAGCTGGATGATTTTAATGATTTTAAAGGTCTTCTGTTACAAACACTGCTTCGGGGAACAATCACATACTTGTCTCTCAGTACTCTGCATTTAAAACAGTGGTTCTCAACCTCCCTAAGGCCCCAACCCTTTCACACAGTTCCTCGTGGTGTGGTGACCCCCAACCATAAAATTATGTTTGTTGCTACTTCATCACTGTCATTTTGCTATTGTTATGAATCGGGTGAACGGTCATTTGATCTCCAAAGGGGTTGCTCCGCCCAGGCTGAGAACCGCTGCTTTAAAGGTTCCTCTAAGCCAGGAGCTGTAAGCAGCAGGCCCCCAGGCCCAAGAAATCACTCACACCTGTTGATCCCCTCGCCAAGGGGAAGCAGTCCCAGCCCTCACAGTAGGGGTGGATTCATTGAAGGTATAACCAGAAACAGCTGACTCATTTTGAAGTGGGTCATGCTAGCTGGACCTTGAATGATGTTATAAATATCCAAATGACCCTTTACAGAGAAGTCCCCTCACTCCTGCTCCAAGCATATTGTTAGGTGCCGAATTGGCATGCGCAGAAGACATTGATGGCAATGATCGGCTCTCGTACCACATAAGAGTCCCTGGACGTCCCATCTTTGCCAGCGCATATCCTCACAGGCTGGGGGCATGTTCAGGAACAGAGGCTTTAATTTAGGGACAGCGGGAAACCCCTAGAAGATGCGAAGCAAATGGCCTACATGATAGAATTTTTCACTCTGACCAGATTATTCTGGCTCCAGTGTGGGAGATGCCCATCCTTGGGATAGACAAATACAGAGAGATTCGCTTGAAAGTGTTTGCAGAAGCTCATTTGGAGCATCTCTAATCAAAATTAAGCATCCCACAATAATTTTATACTTTCCTTTTAAAGTCAATTTTCTTATGGTAGGGAAAAATATCAAGAGTGAAAGTAAGATTTAGGGAAGATGAATAGCCCAAGGACCTGGTAAGCATATTTCTGATGTTCCACCTGCTTTAGAACTGTGAGCCTCACCGGATTACAGGAGACACACGTGATAGATCCTGAAGGAAATGAAGTAAAAAACTTAGGGAAGAAGAAGCAGAGAAAGCAGGAATGTGGGAATCATGTATTTCTCTGGGTAAGTCTGAAGAAAGGGGTGACATATTCACAGAAAGATAGGTGTGCTAAATTCCCGACAGTAACTCACTGCAGTCACACTTTGCTATCGAAAGTACAACACATACGTTAGCAAACAGTCCTCTTCATGCTCACACGCTCACTCCTGGAAAGAGAATTAGGACCATTCGGAACCCTTTCTTGTGTTTTCAAACATTTGTGGCATTAAGCACAAGATAAAATGTGCAAAGGTCCTATCGTGTATTTTCAATTTCATTACTGTTGCCAACAAACTGAACATCTGCTGAAGGATATCTTTAAGGTGTTGGAGAACAAGGGTATCATTCTCAAGAGTAAGGTGCACTTGACCCAAGTCATATTTTCAATGGCTTCATATGTATTTGGAAACTTGACATTAAATAAGGAAGACTGGGTGAAGAAAAGAGGCAAGTAGTTGGTGGTCACGCTACCAACCCAAAGGTCATTGGTTCAAACCCACCCTGCACTGTGCAGAAGAAAGGCCACTGAACTGCTTTTGTAAAGATTCACTCATTCACTCCCGTTGAGTTGATTCCAACTCACAGTAGCTACTCTATAGGACAGGGAAGAACTGATACAAAATATATTAAGGGAAAACAGCAAGATGCAGAAGAATATCATTACAGGTATATAGATATACTGATGTATTTGAAGTATGTTGTTAGTGAAGAAAATTGGAAGTCCTGTGGATAGCCGTCAGAACAAACAAATCTGTCTTGGAAGAAGTATCCAGAATTCTCCTTAGACACAAGCATGTTTTCAGGAGAGACCAGTCCCTGGAAAAGAGCATCATGCTGGATAGAGAGTCAGCAAAAACAGAAAAGGAGCCTCGTGGAGATGGATAGGCACAGTGGCTCCCACAGTGGGCTCCAAGGTGATGATGACTGTGAGGATAGCTTTGGGCCTTCTTATGTCCATAAGCACCAGGCACCAGAACCAGAACCGACTCGATGGCACCTTGCAACCCACACACAGAGTAAATGATACATTCCATGTAGTTGCATACTCTAGACGTATGCTAGAATCAATGGAGTACCACTGTACACATTCCGTGTCTTCCCATTTCTGCGTGTGCGTGTCCCTGATGGCGCTGTGAGTTAGGCGTTGGGCTGCTTACTGCAAGGTGGGCAGTTGGAACCCAGCAGTCGCTTCTGAGGAGTGAGGCGAGTCTGTCTTCTCCCATAAATGTTTACCGTTCTGGAAACTCTGGGGCACCTCTCTTCTGTCCTACAAGGTCACCAGGGGTCCAGAAGCAACTCAACAGCAACGGGTTAGGTTTGGTTTGGGTTTGGGCTGTGCTTTATCGGATACAATTTTCTGGAAGGATACAAGAGACAGTAATGTGTTACCTTTGTATTCTGGAACTAAGGGTGAGGAAAACGTATTATTTGGGTTACACCCTCGGTTCCCGAAAGGTTTTCTCTTTTTGTGCAGATTGCTTTTACAATAATAATTTTGAGATTAAGTTAGAGTTTATAACTAAATGGTAACCTTTTGCCCTTTTTCTATGTTTAGCTTGTTCTTGGTTTTCTTGTTTTCCTGCTGCCGTTTGCCCCACTTTCGCTGCGAGCATTTCTTTTGCCCATCCACGTGTACTCTGGGCTGCTCATATTTGGAACAGTGATCGCAACAGCACTTACGGGAATCACAGAAAAGCTGATTTTTGCTCTGTAAGTTACACGCTTTTCCTAATTATCATATGTTAGGCACTTTTCTTTGCAATACAAATAAAAATTTAAATATATTAAAATCATAAATTTAAACATCGATTTAAGAACTTTTTTGTTATTCTGTAATACATGTTTATTGAAAACTCAAAAGTCTAATAGGCCCTACCACTCTTTGAAAACAACTATTAAAGTCATTCATTCCCTTTCAGTCTATTTGATAGGCATGTTTTTAATCTTAATTGTAATTGGAAGTATATATTTTCACTCATTTGTCTATTCTTCAGTGACACAGGTTTTCCTGATACTATATTAAAATACTATGTGAGATAACTCCTAAAAGTTGGTAGAACTTCTAAATCAATATTCCCTCAAACTTTTTGAAACTTTCTCACAGGAACGAATTATTATGATGACGATCTTTTAAATCAATCCCATGGTATATCATTGATTGGACTGAAGCAGAGTTTCAAATTTTTGTTAGTATCAGGATTTTACATTGCAATGTACAGTTTGAACAGTTAGATTAAACACTGTTTGGGGTGTTTTTTCACGACTGTTTTGAATGTTTCTCCATCACCCTATGTGTCACTGAACACACGCTCTCATTTTTCTTAGGAAAAGTACAGGATACAGTTCATTCCTACCAGAAGGAATTTTTGCAAATACCCTGGGCCTTCTCATCCTGGTATTCGGAGCCCTCATTTTTTGGATCGTCACCAGACCACAATGGAAGCGCCCAAAAGAACCAACTTCAGTCCTTCTTCAGCCCAACGGAGGTTCCACAGAGGGAGTGGTCGGCGCCCGGGCAGTAAACTTGGACAACAATGGGGACAAATCGGATTCAGAGTTAAACAATGAAGTAGCAGCGAGGAAAAGAAACTTCACCCTTGAAGATGCTGGGCAGAGGTCCACGATGTGAAACGCTGGCAGCTACAACTCTGCTTTCACCAACTAGCCTTACGCCCACTAAACCAAACCCAACCAAACCCAACCCACTGCCGTTGAGTCGATTGTGATTCACAGCAGCCCCAGAGGACAGACTAGCACTGGCCCCTAGCTGGAATCGTTAGGGAAGCAGACAGGCACAGCTACTCCTCGCTGAACAGCTGGTAGATGTGGACCCCCTGATCTTTTGATTACCAGCCGAACGCTTTACCATGGCTTCTCCTAAGTAGTCACACGATGACTGAGCTTACACAGTGTCAGGATTTACTTTAAATCCTAAAGTCGGATTTCTTGAAAGAGTAGGTGTGGACCTGGACCTCTGAATTTACCTGAATTGGAAAGGACATGATCAACAGAAATCATCTAAATTGATCAGATCCACGTGGTGGTTATGTTAGGCGTTTTTTGTTGCGGACCAAAGCCTTTAGCACATTGCCTTACACTGGCTAGAGGCTCGGTGTGTGGGTCTCAGCTGGCTCACCTGGATGCTGGCAATGTAATAAGCTCTGAGCATTTGGTCATGTCCTGAGAGCCCAGTGAGTCCAGAAATCAAGTTCAAAGCCCAAAGCCATCGAGTGGGAAAAACTGTAGTCAGATCTCGAGTCTCTGGCCAAGATTTAGATTAGGATGCTCGCAGAGAACATTCTCCAAATTAGGGAACTAACTAGAACTACAGCTCTTTCTTCTCCAGGGCCGGGCTCTCTTCCCCACTCCAGCTGCTCTAAATTTTGAGAGGCTTTAGATAAGGCTGCTCTGGGGCAGTTCATGAACCCCGGATGACTGCGGAAAACTCAAGTCAGGCCCAGAAAATCCTCTAGCACCACCTCCCAAAGCTCCCTCGAATACAAACCTGCCTCCCAAACTCACGGCCCTCCAGCCAATTCCAACTCACGGCCGCCCAAGATAGGGCAGCACTGCCCCTGTCGATTTCCAGGGCTGCAAATCTCGACAGCAGCGGTTCTCAACCTTCCTGAAGCCGTGACCCTTTCATACAGTTCCTCATGTGGTGGTGAAACCCAACCCCCCCAACTCCCCCCACACACACCATAACATTATTTTCGTTGCTACTTCATAAGTGTCACTTTGCTATTGACCCACAGGTTGAGAACCACTGCTCTGCAGGCCTACAAAGCCTCTTCTTTCTCCCTCAGAGCACCTGGTGAGTTCAAACTGCTGACCTTAACGGTTAGCAGCCTGGCGTGAGAATAATTTTGAATGCCTAACCAAACAGCTTTACAGATGTCAGAGGGCACTTTTCTATAGGTTTCCATTTTTATTCTTAAAAAAAAACCCCAAAAAACTTACATATAACACTTTCATCTATTCTATTTAAAACGCATTTCCAATATTAGCTCAGGTCATTCCCAGAGAAAGCTCCGTGAGGTGGGTACTACTATTGGCCCCACTTCAGAGTCGATGAGGGGCTTGCCATGTAGAGAGGGCAGCAGCTGGTCCCAAAGTTTCCCAGCTCATAAATGGCGTAACTGAGACGCAAAACCCAGCAGTCTGGCTCCTGGGTCCCTGGTCCACTTCACTATGCTAGGTTTCCTTGTTGTTGATTTTATGTATCTACAGAATATACACCTTAGACTCACCTGTGAATGGCTCTCAGTGGCAGTAGAGTGATGTCTTTAAGGGCGGCGTCTTTACCTGCAGGCTCCCTTTCCCAAGGAAAATGCCCAGAGAACCTCCCTGCTGGCCGGCCTTCTCCCGGCAATGGCCAGGGTCTTTCTTGATTGGGGTGGAATCTTCGGGGGCATTTGGAGCTTCAGGTTCTTAGTGAATGGAGAACCTGGAAAACCTCTATGAGGTGTGTACTATTATTATCCTCTCCAGTAACCAGTCATCAGCAACCAATCCTGACCCCCTCACCACGACACTGTTTAATGGATTCTGTTTATTTAATGAATTCTGTTTCCAAAATTGTTAACCAGCGTCAGAAGGACCCTCAGTGCCACCCAGTGCCTGGCACACAGTGGGCCTAATTGAATTCAATAGATTAGCATGTGCTACAAAGTAGAAGCCTCTCGGGGTACAGATGGTCAATGTGCTCAGCTGCTAACTTAAAGGTTAGATTTTTTTTTTTTCACCCAGAGGTGCCTAGAAGCAGGTCCTGGCAATCGTCTTCAGAAAAAGCAGCAGCCATTGAAAGCCCCTGTGGTGTTCTACTCTGACACACCTGGGGTCGTCATTAGTCAGAAGCAAACCCACAGCAGCTAGTAAGAGCATGCTACAAACGAAATCTCGGTGCTACATGGAAGGAGTAACTGCATCATCACACACGCATATATTTGGATACACAGATATTTCATTACATACAGATGCCAAAAAATCCAGGTTTTTGTCTAGGGGACAGTAATTCAACCTTGAGGAAGAAGAAGGCTGCCAGCCCGTTTCCTGCAAGCCAAGGAAGTCATTATCAGTGAAAAGTTCTCCACTGTGAACTTGGCACTAGAACAACTCCATTGCCAAGTATTTGAGCCCCCCTCACCCCAGCCCATTTTCTCTCTCCTGTGGGCCAACGTGAGGGTAATCTTCCAGATATTATAGGAGCTTCTTTCCTTTCTCAGCCCTCATGAAAACAATGCATTGTAAAATATATCTAGAACCCTTTTCTGTTTGAGACGTTCGTTTTAATGGGTTTTTAGTCTAATGATAATTGCACCTTTATCTTTCAAAAGCGGATATTTCCCCCCTAAAGCATCTCCCTCCAAAATATCTTCTAAAAAGGCCCGCAAGAAGACTAGACGGCAAGAAAGCCTGCGGTATCAATTGCCAAAATAGTGATTGAAATCTCCCCAAATAATCATAGCTTGCATCAGCTGCAGAGTGGGCTTGGCTCGGCTAACCCATAATCTAATTTCAGAAAAAGAAAGTTTTATTTTAACACTCATCTAAATCAACATGAGAGCCCCCCCTTCCCCCCCCTCCCGACTGTTTTATTGAGAAACTCAAGTGATTATACTCTGAATTAATGTCATCGGAAATGTCCCGCTTCCTGTGTCCTTTGTCACCCGAACCCTCCCTCCAGAGCACTTTGTTTCTTTGGCCGTGTGTGGTTTCCTGAAAGCCAGGGCTGTTTGGAAACAGTGTCTCAGACCTCCCCACCAAGTGACAAAGAAGGCCATCGCACTTTTCAGGAATACTGACAAGCGGTTCCGCTTTTTGTTTTCTGAGGACAAAATAAAAGAGCGCTTCATCGCACGGTCGTTCGGCTCCGCTGCTGAGCTGGACCTACCAGTGCAGTGCTTGCAGCCAAAGGAGCGCACAACGGAAGCAGTACATCTTCACGCTGGGCTTAGTGCAAATGACATGGAATTGTTCCCTTGGCCTGGTTTTAATTTTTTTATAGTCAACCGAAAACCCCAACCGCTCCATCTTAGAGCTGCACATAGGGAGGTACTGACTCCAGGTCTCTTCATTATTTCCAACAAGGTACTTGACAACCTTAAGCGGGAAAGAAAAGATTTTTCCCTTTCGTAATTCTGGGCGCTGTGCAATTCCACCTAAATTTGAAGACCGGCTTTTCAATTTCTGCAAAAATAACTGGGGAAACGTTGAGAGGGATTGTGTTGGGGAGGATTGTCGTATTAACAATATTGTCTTCAAACCCATGGGCACGAGATGTCTTCGCACTTACTTAGGTCTTCTTTAGTTTTTTTTCTTTCTTTTTTTGCAGCGATGTTTTGTCATGTTTGGTGTGCGAGTCTTTCATCTCCTTGGCTAAGTGGACTCCTACATATTTCTTTTTTTCTGGATGTTATTATAAACTGCAATATTTTTCCCCTAAAAACATGTCCTTTTCAGATTGTTCCTTAAGATTTCTATCTTTTAATGTCTTTTTTATCTCAGCACACTTATGAAAAAATAACCTGAATATGTTATAACTATTGTAGGAAACATATGCATCTATTCTTTTTCCCTGACTTGTTTTTATATCATAATAAAAGTCATTTGGAAGCACTTCGTGTGTGGTGATTTATCCGTTTGTCCGGGCTAAAGAGTATAGGCAGCTGGAATGCTTCTTAAAAGCAAGGAGGGCAAGAATTTGTCCCACAGACTTGGGGCGTGTGAGCAGGAGAAACCCGTTCCTGGGGAAGGACATCGTGCTTGATGGAGGGTCCATGAGAAAGAGGAAGATGCTCAAGGAGATGGATTGGTTCAGTGGCTGCAGCAGGGGCTCCAGCAGAACACTCTGAGGACGGTGCAGGACCCGGGCATTGCTCCCTTCTGTTGTGCACGGGGTCACTCTACCCGCTGGGCTGGGAAATGCTAAGTCAGCAGTTTGACCCCACCAGTCATTCTCCCGGAGAAACAGGAGGCTTTCTGCCCCCATAAAGAGTTACAGCCTCGGAAACCCACAGGGGCAGTTCTGCCTGGAGGGTCCCTATGAGTCCGGGTGAACTCCATGGCCATTAGTTTGGTTTGGGTCTTGTGCTGACTCAAAGACAACTACCCACCACCACATGACTGTTGTGGGTGTGTTCATATCTTCAATGGGGGTAATTAAAAAAATATCCATTTCTTGAAAATACTATCAAATTCTCTACAAAGTATGCTTTGAACATCATATTTTCTGTCTTGCTAAAAGTACGAGAGACATGCTTTAAAATGGTCATGCTATTGCCCGCCCTATGAGATCCGACTCCGGAGTCACACTGCTGTGTGGAGCTGGGAGCCATTCCCATAGGCACCTAAAGCAGATGCTGGTCCACTGGGAAATCGTCATAGAAGAGGAATGCCGGTTATCATTCAACTCTTGTGTTTTCAGTAACTTGTCTTGGATAAAGAACAAACTTCATGATGAGTGAATTATTTGGTGGTTGTTGTTGTTAGTGGTTGTTGTTTTCCAAATAAAAAAAGGTCCTTAACATTTAAGTAGCAGCAATACTCAGACTACTCTTAATATGACGGCTTGTTTAGTCCTTTTCAATCTACTCTTTGTCTCCTGGGAAATGTTAGTGATATTTGATCTCATGTCATCATTATGAAACTAATCCTCTGCACTAAACCCAAACCAAACACACTGCCATCGAATCAATTCCAACTCCTATCCACCCAGTATAGGATTTCTGAGGCTGTAAATCTTTATGGGAGCAGACAGCTCATGTAGAGATTTTACAGCCTCAGCTTTCTCCCTTGGAGAAGCTGGTGGATTTGAACCACTAGCCTTGTGGTTAGCAGACCAATGCTTACCTGACAATGCCACCAAGGCTCCGTTCTTATATCATAGGCCTGTAATAGTGTATGTAAAGTGAATTTTTATAAATCACAGTGTCTTGTCACAGACTCAGATTATTCATTTCAGGGGTACTGTAGAAGTTAGAATTGACTCGATGACATAGGTTTTGGCTAGAATTTTATTTCAGAAGAACCCTGGTTGCATCGTTGGGTAAGCATTGTGTTGCTACTTGCAAGGTCAGCAGTTCAAACCCACCAGCTGCTCCTCGAGAAAGATAAAACTGTCTTTTCCTATGAAGAGTCACAGCCTTCAGGTCCTTCGGAGCTGGAATGCACTCCTGGGAGCGGTTTGGATTGGGTTTTGGTATTCCAGATATGGAAACCCTGTTAAAACTCAACAGGAAAATAACCCACCAAAACTTGGACACAAGAACTGAACAGACACCTCAGCAAAGAAGATATACAGATGGCAAATAAATACACAAAAAGGCCCTTTGTGCCAGACAGGAGTGGAAAGGGAGAGCTAGAAGCAATGTACCCATGGAAGTGTAGGACATGTAAATACGATATCAAGAAACCTATTGGGAAAAAATAAAAGCAACCAAACGTACCTATGGTTGCCACGGGTGAAGGGGGAAGCGTTGTTGCTTAGGGGCGTTGAGCTTATGTTAATGGTGGTGGGATGAATTGGAAAAGGATATCAATAATGGTTGTACAATATAATTATAATCAATGGCACTGAATTATACGTGTAGAAGTTGTGGAGAAAAACAAAAAAGCTCCTCAGCCATTAGGTGCCGTAGAGAGATGAACAATGAAAGCAACAAGAAGATACGACTCCCCTGGTCGTGCAGTGGTGTGGGTATGAGGCTGCCAGCTACATAGTTGGAAGTTCAAATCCACCAGCCCCTCTAGGGGAGAAAGATGAGGCTGTGTTTCCATAGATGTCCAGTCTCAGACACCCGACGTAGAGTCTCTCTGAGTTGAAACAAGCCAGATGGCAGTGGGTTTGGCTTGTTTGGGGGTGGGTGGGGGCACCTATTAGAATGGCTAACCTCCAAAGCACTGCTGGGTGGCAGAGCGACAGCACCCATCCTTCGTTGTATAATGGCCCAGCTCCTTAGGAAGGCCGCTGGAAGCTCCTTACAAAGCTGACAGAAGCTTACCAGACGGTCTAACAACTGTCCTCCTAGGCATCGAAACAACAACAACCCAAACTCAAGCTCACTGCCATGGAGTCAGTGCTGACTCACAGTGACCCTGTAGGACAGGGTGCAACGGCCCCTGTGGGTTCTGAGACTTTAAATCTTTGCAAGGAGTAGAAAGCCTCATTTTCTCCCTCATAGGTATTTACTCCAATAAATTGAAAATGTCCATCAACATGGAAACCTGCACACACACGCTTATGGGAGTTTTACTCATAATTGCCAAATATTGGAAGCAACCGAGATGTCCTTCCATAATAAGTAAGTGGGTAAACTCCTTGCAATGGAGTACTAGTCAGCAATAAAAATAAATAAGCTAGCAAGCTGCAACACGCCATGGAAAACCTTACATGCAGTCTGCTCAGTGAAAGAAGCCAGTCTGAACCTACCGTGCGATCCCAACTCTAAGGTAGTATGGAAAAGGCAAAACTGTAAAGACAGTGGAAAGATCCGGGGGAAGAAGGGGAGGTGCATAGGTGGGAGCCCAGGGCACGTTCAAGGCAGTGAGATGATGCTGTAAGATACAGTAGTGGTGAATACATGACATCATGTTTGTCAAAACCCATAGGACCGGGCAACATGAAGAGCGAATGCTTATGCAAACCACGGAGTCCGTGCGCCCCTGCAGGACAGGGAAGAACCGCCGCTGTTCCCTGGAGTCGAAGCCCGCCGTTCTCCCACTGAGCGGCTGGTAGTTTGATACTTGGACCTTGCAGGTCACAGCGCGATGTGGAACCGCTCTGCCTCAGGGGCCGCCAAGAGAGCGCAGACTATGGACTTCAGTGGATAACAAACGTGCAGTGTTCACGCCAGATGTCAGTCAATGGAGGAACTGTGCGGAGGGGATGTGGTGGAGAGAGGCTCAGAGAAATTCTCTGTACTTTCTGTGCCACGTTCAGTAACAGCGAAGCGACGCTAAAAAGGAGGGGTGGTGTGGCGGATGCTGCTTGGGTGTAAGCAAGCATCACCTCCATGGTCATTGCTTTCTTGCCTTGGGAGATTTCAACCATGGTTTCATGGGACACCCAGTTTGTCGGCCGAGTATCGGTTGTGGAGCTTCTGTTCGGCTCCTAATTTGTTGAGGAGGGCAGGGGTCCTAAAAACTGGCAGGCAGCCAGCCAATGTACAATTGGTTTCTCGTCACACAGGAGAGTCAGGAGGAGGAGGAAATGGGAAGCTCGGTTGGTTGCCCCCATGAGCAATCACCTCCTTTGCCATCAGACCAGAACTGGCTTGTTCTGGTGGGAAGAGACAATAGAATGGTGCCCGCCTACCATTCTTGCATGTGCAGATTAAAGATTTTATAGAATAATTTTCATCAAAGCAAAGAGAGGGGTTCGGAACAGAAGTTCAAATTCAGGGGGGGATGCAGTGGTTCAGGCACTCAGCTGCTAACGGAAAGGTCAGCGGTTCAAACCCACCCACTGCTCCACAAGACAGATGAAGCTTCTGTAAAGGATTACAGGCTTGCAAACCCTGGGGCACATCCCTACTCTGTCCTATAGCATTACGAGGAGTCAGAATCCACTCGCTGGCGAGGGGTTTAGATAGTAATTTTGTTGTTTTCCCTTATGCCACAACAATTTCAAGCTGCTTATCAATAAAATGCAAGGGTCCATTAGTAACAAGCACCTGGAAAACACATGCTTCTGAGGAATGGAATGCGATGGTAATAATACCATGTGACTTCAGAGACTCGCTGTAGGCTGGTCAGCTCTCTCTCTCTCTCACAACCTAACCGCCACGCACCTGAAAGGGTTGTGTGGAGGTATTCGGGCTCTGATCCCAGCTGAGGTCCCAGCTAGTTACCGATGATTGACATCCATCACCAGCCATAGGAGTGAGAAGTTTTCAGATGATCCCAAATCCCCAGTCTCAAGCTGCCCCCTTGATGCCAAGGGAACAAAGACAAACTGCTCTTACCCAGCCCTGCCCAAATTACAGCTTCATGTGCAAAATAAATGTAGTAATCGTTTGAAGTCACTCCATGGTGAGGTGGTTTGTGTGAAAGCCAGATGTTGCAGCTGCTACTGGAATGTCTCCGTATCTCAATGACATGGGGTAGAATTACAATCTGTTGTCCCTTATAAATTACAGGCACCCTATGGGCCTCGGCGGCATCACTTTCTAACCTGTCATCATCCTCTGAGCTTTCGTTTCTGCAGCGCCAAAAGAGAGCAAAGAACACCTTTTTTTTTTTTTGGTTGTTGAAAGATTGGTAGAACAAACCAGCCTCTAACAACCGCAGGGTCCGTTACGGTGATAATCTATAAAGATTATAATAAAGTCCTAGAGAATAGGAGGGATAGGTAGGAGAGAAGATAAAATAAAGGAGTCAGATACATTTTAAGGTAGCGAGCTCACCTCTGGGTCGGCCATGATCTCAGCAGCCAGGTCTGAGCAGACATGCCTATTCAGTAGTTACATACATCACAAGGTAGGTGGTAGCCACAGTAAAGTCCCTGAGCCCACAGGTGAGGAAAACGAAGACTGCATTGGGGGAAGGCATGAGGGGGGAAGGGTGCGGAGGTGGGAGGAGGATAACAAGAATCTCTGCTTCTATAGAATCTATAGGGAGACAGAATCAACCACGTGCTCACTATAAGGCAGCATAGCTGTTAGGGGAGAATCTGTGGGAATGATATTTAAAGCAGGATAATGTACTTGGACTTTATCTCTAACTTACCAAAGTGGAGGCTTTCCCACCGTGGAATGCTAGCTTTCCAGAGTCCCTGTGTTAAAAGTTAGGGAACAGAGTCCTAGTCATATTTCCCTCAGTGTTCGTTTCCCACAAAAGATCACATTTATGAACACAATGTAGTCATAAGAAAATGATACACTGTACATTAGAATGGCAGGTTCGAATGATTATAACGTCATTAAAAATGTACAGATGAGAAAACAGATGAATTGGATCAAAGTAAGGTTTCCCTTGTTCAAGTTTCCTGTAGGGTTATTTGCTTCGGTTTGAAAAAGAAAATCTAGATGTAAAATCTCATTGTTTTTCTCCCAGGGAGGGAGCTTCTTCTCACGGACATCTCTGCCTCTTACCTCAAGCAAAGTGACCACTCTGGGTGCACTGAGGCAGACAAGGCGGCAGTGTGCTGCCTGGAGTCTGGGGTCAACGGAGGGTTGGTTCTGGGCCGCAGCCCTGCCTCTCCAGCCAGTGCTTGAGCCCTTCACCCAGGGGCCCCAGCGAGTTCTCACGAACACGTGCCGAATTACATTCCCATTCGTTAAGGGAAAACAGAAAGCCAGGCCCTCTGCACTCGGAGTGGTTAGGGAGGTCCACCCAAGCACAGATACCCACCCCCACAGCAGTTTTAAATGAATAAAAATATTTTGTCCTAATTACTTCACAAGCTGATAGGAGATAATGTAGAAGAGAGTACTTTGTGAATTGTCATATTCTATGCAAATAGAAGGTATTGTTAGTATAAAAAAAGCTTAAATCAAGTCCCATTATTCTTTGAAATCAAAATATTGTCTCCGTGTGTGTATAAAGAGAATCAATGTGGTATTTATAGTAGGGATTCAGAACGAAGAGCAAATCTAGATGTTCTGGGGGGACATTTCCATTCACAAGGCACATTTCTCTGGGACAAGGAGACCCTTAAGCCAAGTTTCGTTGTCCTCTTTAAATGTTGAGGGAGCCCTGGTGGCTCGGTGGTTAGCTAAACAAAAGGTTAGCCGTTCGAATCCATCAGCTATCCCAAAATGTGGCAGTCTGTGCCAATAAGATCTACAGCTTGAAACCCCTCGGGGGCAGTTCTACTCTGTCTTAGAAGCCCACTCTGGCTTTGGGTTGGTTAAACACTGGGGGTGATCTTGTGCTGGTGTTGTAGATCCCTGGATGTCGCAAGCGGCCTGTGCATGACCCCCAAGGTGGACAGTCTAACCCCACTCCACAGCATGGGGAAGACCCAAGGTCTGCTACCCTAAGATTTTCCCAGACAGGAAACCCCACTGGAGCGGGTCTATCCTCACTGCAAAACACTGGGAAAATACACAGCAAATCCAGGGGTGTGGAAACCTCCCGGTGCTGGAAGAAAGGAGATGGGTGATGGCTCAGCTAGGAGAGGGCTTTGCCTGTCTTTCTGTCAAGCACCATCAATATCATATCACTCTCTCTCCTAACAACTACATTTAAATTAAATTTTAAAGAGAAAAGCCCCAGAGTTTATTTTTAAAGTTTTTATTGCCATATGCTTCACACATCCCACATTTTAATCGTTCAATCCTAGTCAGAAGAGTTGCACAAGGCTTACCGTGTTTCAGAGCCGCTGCCTTTCGGGTTCCTAGGGACCGCGTGGGGCAGAGGCGCAGTGCGTGTGCGGCTCGAAATCCTCCAGCCAAGCGCCCGCGCAGGGTTCAAACCGCTGACCTTGCAGTTAGTAATTCAGTGCCTCAGGGCTCCTAACCGCCCTCTGAAGGTGGGGAGAACGTTTGACCTTTCAAATGTCAGCCAGAATGACAGGTATATGTTGATTCGGTGCCTATGTATCTCCTGAGTCTTAATAAGCAGATGAAAATCGCTTGGTTAATATTCAGTGTTCTCACGTCGTTTATAAATAATTCCAATAGCAACCTTTTCCATTGGAAACATAGTAACCTTTTCAGCGGCACCTGTACCGCGTCGACTCTGATTACTCCCTGCGGGTATTGCTTAGCTAAAAATTAATATATCATACTTTTGAGAATGACAGACTGTGGGCTGGAAGAGGAAAAACAGTAATTTGTGAGATGGCGTAATTACGAGAGGATCCAGGTACTATTTACTGACTTTCTCTGCCTTTGTTCTCCAGCCAACAAAATGATCGTGTCCACATTCCCAGAGTCCTTTATTAGCCTTAATCGTAGGTTGTCTATCAAAAACAATACTGTTGTGGATTAATAAACACCACAAACCCATAATACACTTCACAGGCCCTTCGTCTTCCCAGGTAATAAGTGAGCTCAGCTGAAGCATTATCAAAGCGTGACTGACTGCAGGCGGCTGGGTGGTGGATCACTTGCTCCCGGAGCCCGTGAGCGCTGGCTGCGCTCTTAGGAATCGACACCAGGTGGCGGTCACGTCACGGCTGCAGCCAAGGGCCGCTAAGGGCTCCTGCCTGCCTCATCACCAAGGCTTCCAATTTCTAAATTAGATTTGCTGGTTTCTTTTTAGTTCTGGGTCTTAGGAAAACATTGTGATCATTTAATTAAACATAGCTCATGTTTAATCACAACAAATTAATCACAAGTTATTACATACAACAATTATTTGATACTTAAGACAAGTGGCGTGCTTCCTTTTCTCTCTCTCTCTCTCTCTCTTTTTTTTTTTTTTGGTGCAGCTGATAATGAAATACTTTATCATTCTGAAAAAAAAAGTTATTCTATTTAAGATGCCTGGTTCTCAGATGACACGAGGCATGGGAAAAATTTTAAAGTGGCACACTTTTATATCAGGAGGTAGACACTTCAATCTTCCAAGCAATCAGAATTGGATGGAGACCAGGGACATTTCCTCTGGTTTCAGTGGTCTCTTCCTGGAGAGCAGAAGTACTAAAGCCAGAGTCCGCTCAAAACCCTGGCACGAAGACTCGGGCTGCACAGTTTGTCTCTAACCCACCGAGTTTGTCCTGATGTGAACATTCTGAACTCTGAAGCAGGATAGTCCCCCAAAGAAGTTACTGAGCTGACATTGCCCAGTTTTCAATGTAAAGCAAGACTCCCTCCCACCCCTAAGATGCAAACATTCTAAACATACCAGAGATGCATGAAGAAAAAGAACTATGAACTAGAAAAGTGCCTTCTGCAAATAGAACATAAATGTGGAGCAGTAGACACAATGTGGGATCCCTGGTGGTACAGTGGTTACAAATTGGGCTGCTAACTGCAAGGTCAGCAGTTCAAAACCACCAGCCGCTACTCGGAGAAAAAATGACTTTTCTACTTCCATGTATAACCACCACCACTCCACCCCCGAGGGGGACGAACAACAGAAACATGGGTGAAGGGAGACAGCGGATGGTGTAAGATATGAAAATAATAATAATTAATAATTTGTCAAGGATCCACAAGAATGGGTGGGTGGGGGAGAGAGAAAAAAAATAAAAAAGAGGAGCTGGTGCCAAGGGCTCAAGTAGAAAGAAAATGTTTTGAAAATGATGATGACAACATATGTCCAAATGTGTTTGATACAATGGATGTATGGATTGTTACAAGAGCTGTAAGACCCCCCAATAAAGTGATTTAAAAAAAAAAGAGCTACAGTCTCAGAAAATCACAGGGTAGTTTTACAACGTCCTATAGGGTCACTGTGAGTCGGCATAGACTTGACAGCAGTAAGTGTGGTTGAGTTTTTTGTTCATTTGTTTGTTTTCAGAAACAATGTAGTGAGCAGAAGTAGCATTGGCTTTGAGTCTTGGGACATAGAGTTGAATTGTTGTCTGTGATAGTTAGGTTTATTGTGCCAACCTGGCCAATAGGAACATGTGAGATTAATCAAGTTGCAGTTTGATTGGAGGGCAAAGAGATAAATGGCACTGCAAGGCCCACCCCCTTCTCTCTTGCTCTCGGGTAATAAGAGCATGCTAATGCTTTAGCTAATTCTCTGCCTCAACCTGTGAGTGACACCACTTGTGGGCCAAGCCAGCCCATGAAATCTGTCGTTAGAGTCTGAGGCTCCTTCGAGACCTGAGCTTGAAGCTGGTGGATCGGGTCCCCTTGCTTTGTTTGATTTCTGACATCCCATCCAGGCCTGTTTCACTAAGCTCCCAAGCTATTGACAATTGGTGAACCATCCTGCTGTTTGCTGAATGTGGGCAGGCTCTGCTTGCCTTGCCCGAGGGAGGATTGTGCTGTCTGCTTCCTTGACCTTGGACCCAGCAGCCCTCATGAGTTGAAGGACTTCCAGTATATCAACTATTCCACAGAAGTGAGTTGAACTGAACCCTCTGTACTGCTGTGTGGCCTAATTAGCTGTCATATTCCTTCTCGTTGTATAAACGTATCTTCTTGTATATACAGTAGAACCCCGGTACTCGATCGCATCAGTACTCGAGTAATCAGATTTTGACGTGAAATGTCAAGAAAATTTTGCATCGGAGCTTGAACAAAACATCGGAATCCGACCCAACTTTGTAATTAAAAGCAGTTCATGTTTTGATCGCTCGGCGTTGTTAGTGTGTATTTTTTAAGCCTTTTGTGGCTGTCTTCCAAACGTCTTACTATAATTTTCTTAGATTTTTGTGGCTTTTTGGTACTGTTTTTAGATTAAAAATATGGGTCCCAGAAAGTTTTTTGAAAGAATCATCATGATAAGGAACTGCTTAACTGTGTTATCAATATTGTTGATGATATTTAGTAAACCCTTTTAGAAAACAGATGAAGAGATGCCAAGAGCAGACCACATTAGACAGATTTATTATTTTTTGTTTTTTAGAGAAAGCCAGCCAGGTCCTAGTGAAAAAAGGAAAAGAAAGGGGGAAAAAAAATCTCCCGAAAAGCAGCTACAGTTGATTTTATGGAAGGGGATTAACCTTCCAAACAATGACTCTCTCTCCATTCTCCTCTCCACATCCATGTCCACAGATCCAGATCCTCATCAATCTCAAGATATGGGCCATACTGTAGCTGTTAAAAATTTTTTAATGTTGTGTTTCTATTTAAATTATGTTATTTAACTCTGAACTTATTTACTTTGAAATTTCTGTGTAATGTTTTGTATAAAAAGGCAAGGCTAGGGTAAACACTTAGTGGTCAAGAACGGCTTAATCCGTTTTTAGTTATTTCTTACGGGAACAATTGATTCGGAACTCGACTGCCTTGCATCTCGGCACTCCTAGAACGAATTAGTGTCAAGGTCGGGGTTCTACTGTATATCATCAAAAGAGTCCTGCTTTTGTTTCTCTCCAGAACCCTGCCTACCTCATGTCCGCAGGTGGGATCCCATGGTCCCTTGGCTTCTACCTCTTCTACCACCTGTCACCCTGCCTCACTGCCACCTCGTCTCAGCAGCACAGCTCCTCCTCTCTGCGGCCTCTGCTGCTTCAGACCAGGGTCTCATGCTTGCTCCCCTGGCGACTTTCTTTCTTGAGGGCCCAGCATTCTCCTGTTCCTGCTCCTCAGGTGGCTTCAGACAAACGCAAAACTGACTGGTCTCCGAATTAGTCCTCCACGCCCTATTTGCCTGGGCCCACCCAGTCCCATTTGGTGGGACTTAATCAGTCAGTATTCTCACTTCACCATGAAATGACAAATATTTTATCATAACAACAGAAAAGAAAGCTAGTGTCACTACTGAATCTTAGTTGCAACTGAATTCGAGTGAATAGAATTTTTTTCGTTGGAATACATTTCCATTCTATGTGGCCCAAAGTATGAGACTATGTCTTGAACACTTTTCTGTCTGATGATACTCTTCGTCTGGCCGTGGAAGGAGGAGCCCTAGAGGCTGGTGGCTAAAGCACCAAGCTGCTAACTGAAAGACAGGTGACTGACTTGAAGCCCCGGAGACTGCACAGAACATGATGAGGCCGTCTGCTTCCATGAAGACGACAAGGTTGGGAATCCTATGGGACACTTCGCTCTGGCCTAGGGGGTCACTATCAGGCAGAGTCACCTGGAGAGCAGCGGGTTTGGAACTTGGCAGGGACCACAGAGCTACATCCTTTCCCCCAAAGAATTCAGCACTCTTTAATGTATACCACGTCCGCACGGCAGTTTGGGGCTCCTTGAGGGGTTCACATTGTGGTCCTTTTCAGAAGCAGTTTAATTGGCATGGGATTCACACATTGCACAATTCCATCATTCAGCGGCATCAAGAGGAGCTGCGCGGCTTGGGAACGTTTTCTTCATTCGCTCACACGTCGCTGTCAGCTCGCGCTGTGCTCCGTTTCCTGTGCTCTGAGTCCGAGGGGCAAAAAGGGGCAGGCCAGAGCCGGGGGGGGGGGGGGGGGAGGGGTAAGGGGGAGCCGGAGGCAGGCTTCCCAACACCCTTCTCGTAGGACAACGCTTGCTATCCTCAAAGAAAGAGCAAGTCATTGTCAAGATGGAAAACAAACAAAAATCCCGCATGCAGCTTTGCTGGCTGGTTCCTCACCAGCATCGTTTCTGTGTTCTTGAACCTGCTTGATAATACGTCGACAGGATTGTCCTGTGTCTTCAAAAATACGCTCTCAAGAAGACCACTCTGAGACCTCCCCTCCAAGAAACCTGACCTCCATTCCACCTTGAACGGAACGGTCCAGCAGAGCCCTGCGGAAGCCCCTGCGTTCTTCGGAGCACCCACGGCACTAAGACAGGTGCATTCCATCTGCGTTCCCCCACGGTAGACACGCTTCGACACCACTGTCTGGAATAAGCCCCTGTATGTCTGAACTAGAACCCTACCCTTGTACGTTTTTCACTTACCCTTGTATGTTCCTCTTTTTCTTAAATAGCCATTTTAATTGAAAATTAGGTAGGAGGTTATAGTTCAGATATTATTGATGAGGTAAGGGGGCTACATTTCAAACTATCAACTCTGAGCGCAATCGTTGACCCCCTCCTCAGTCCCCAGCCTGGTGTTCTACACCTGCGGCACTTCCTCTCAGGAAGGGCCTCCGTCCTTCTTTACTTCCGAGTCTCTATTTGCCAACCTTCTGGCTCACTCGTTTGTCTTCTCACCCTTGCCCGCCCGCTTTGGGAACCTCCAAAACGTGTGTCCCCTTGGAATGCCCATCTTTGTCTTGGTGTTTATCTTTACAGTAGTGGTCTCATGCAACATTTGTCCTTTTGTGATTAACTGACTTTGCTCAGCAGAACGTCCGTGTCGTGAGACGCTTCGTAGATCTTTAGGGATGTATAGTATTCCATTGTGTGTATGCACCAACGTTTCGCTATCGATTCTTCTGTTGGGCATTGGGCTTTCCCCATCTTCTGGCTATTGTAATCTGTGCTGCAATGAACATGGGAGAGCGCTCATCCATTCGTGTGCTGTCTCTTAGGGTATGTATTCCGCAGAGATATTGCTGGGTCTGGCGGGAAATCTATTCCCAGTTGTTTCAGGTAGTGCCATATCTCTTCCCACAATGGTTGTACAACTTTTGAGTTTTTCAAGTGAAGATAGACTCAGGCCAGGCTTCGTCTTCAGCTTTGTTCACCAGCATCACCATGTCGACATTTCCCCATGCCAATTAACGTTCTTCTGGGATGTGTGTGTAGGTGTGTGTGTGCACATGCATTACCCAACTGTCACAACTATGCCTTTCTACAACTTTTTCATCATCCCAAACAGAAACCTTAAGGAGTAACTCCCTGTGATGTAATTTTGAGGGCTAACTAAAAGACTAGTGGTTCAAATCTACCCAGTGGCTCAATGGGAGAAAGGCCTGGCTATCCACTCCAGTAGATTTTTTTTGCATTGAATTTAGAACATTTTATTAATTCTAAACATTTGGTTTACCCACCTAGTATTACTTTAAAAAATCATTTTATTGGGGCTCATACAACTCTTATCACAATCCATACATACATCAATTGTGTAAAGCACATCTGTACATTCGTTACTCTCATCATTCTCAAAATATTTGCTCTCCACTTAAGCCCCTGGCATTAGCTCATTTCCCCCCCCTCCATCCCCACTCCCCCCTCCCTCATGAACCTTTGATAATAAATTATTATTTTGTCATACACTGTCCGACATTTCCCTTCACCCACTTTTCTGTTGTCTGTCCCCCATGGAGGAGGTAATATGTAAATCTCTGTACTCAGTTCTCCCTTTCCACTCCACCCTCCTTCCACCTTCCCTGTATCACACTCTTACCACTGGTCCTGAGGGGATTATCTGTCCTGGATTCCCTGTGTTTCCAGTTCTTATCTGTACCTGTGTATATGCTCTGGTCTATCCAGATTTGTAAAGTAGAATTGGGATCATGATAGTGGTGGGGGGAGGAAGCATTTAGGAACTAGAGGAAAGTTGTATGTTTCATTGTTGCTACACTGTACCCTGACTGGCTCGTCTCCTCCCCATGATCCTTTCCTAAGGGGATGTCCAATTGTCTACAGATAGGCTTTGGGTCCCCACTCCGCACTCCCCCTCATTCACAGTGATTTGGTTTTTTGTTCTTTGATCCCTGATACCTCATCCCTTCGACACCTCGTGATCGCACAGGTCGGTGTGCTTCTTCCATGTGGGCTTTGTTGCTTCTGAGCAAGATGCCACTTGTTTATCTTCAAGCCTTTAAGACCCCAGACACTATATCTTTTGATAGCCGGGGACCATCAGCTTTCTTCACCACATTTGCTTATGCACCAATTTGTCTTCAGCGATCGTATCAGGGAGGTGAGCACACAATAATATGATGTTTTTGCTCTTTGATGCCTGATAACTGATAACTAATCCCTTCGGCACCTCGTGATCATACAGGCTGGTGTGCTTCTTCCATGTGCTCCCATAGATTTTACAGCCCTACGGGACAATTCTAGTCTGTCACGTGAAGTCACAGTGAATTCAAAACAGTTTCAAGAGAACCTAACAACAACAACACAGCCCTTAGATGCACCATCATGTATTTGACTAAGTCTTTGTCACCAGTGGTAGGCTTCCAATTATTTTCTATCATGAGGAATATCTCAATGAATTCCTAAAATACCATTTTTCACCTACAGTCTTGACCATGTGTTTGAATAATTCCCCACCCTTCATGTTTACCCTAGACCAGTGGGTGGACTGCCTGATGAATCAGCCACCAGAAAGAGGGGCTCCTTGACCATCCTTCCCATTCCAGGATACCTTCCAGAACAGCTGGATCCCTCTTAGCCAATTCTGTCAGATACGGCAACTCAGAGTGAACCAGAACACTTGCAGATCAGTGGTTCTCAAACATCAATGTGCAGATACATCACCTGCGAAGCTTGTAAACATGCAGGTCCTGGTTCCGTAGCTCTGGAGGAACCCTGTGATTCTGCATGTTGAACACGCTCCCAGGCGATACTGACTGTTTGCGTCAGTGTGAAGACGGCGCCCCATTGCACTGAAAGCACCTGCGCTTCATCTTCGGGCTTCCTGACTGTGTAGGAAATCATGATTTCCAGAAGAAAAGCGTTAAGATTTAACTGAATAACCACTTCCAAGAATGTGTTTCTTCAAGCTAGTTCATTTGGGCCTTCTTTTGAAAGAAAAAGAGTTTTACTCTCATTTCTTTTTAGAGTGTTCTTTATTCTCAGGTTATCATTTTTAAGAGAAATATCCACGTTTTTATAGATGGGATCGGTAAAATGAGGAGGCCTCAAGTTCTTGGGAAATTGCCTTTTTTTCATTGCATTTTCCACAAACTTTTAGAAACCCCCTCACGCCTCAAGAATCAAGCGAACAAAGCAGAAATAGCTTTTTATGCATTCATTATGAGAATGCTTTTATTTTCATGGTTGCTTACCTTGAAAATCTGAAGGGTAATGAATATGCTCAGCAATTTGGGGTGTTTCCTGGGCAACATGACATTTGGGGCCAGGAAACATGACTTCACAAGAGAAAAAAATGAATGCATAAACATGCGTCCGTTGTCTGTGTTTTAACCAAATCATGTAAACCACCATCTTTCTACAACATGGACAGATGTGTTGTTTGAATAACATTCATTAGGAAAGAATATTGCATGTTCGGTGGTAAGAAATTTGGACAAGTTGATAGAAAAAAAATTATCCCTAAATCCCATAGCTCAGAGCTGGTCACTGTCAATGGTCTATTGCAAAAATCCCTAAGCACCTCAGCAGATCTGGACAACCCTAACTTCCTCTGTGGTTCATGTGCCCCTGACCTCACGTCCAGGCACAACTCTGTGTTTTTTTAATTAAAAGAGCATTTTACTGGGGTCTCTGACAACTCATAGCATTCCATACATCAATTGTATCAAGCATATTTGTACATATGTTGCCACCATTCTATTCTAGACATTTACTTTCTATTGAGCCCTTGGTATCAGCTCCTCTTTCCTACCCGCTCCCCCGTGACCCCTTGATAAATTATTATTATTTTCATATCGTACACTGAGTGCTATCTCCCTTCCCCCATGTTTCTGTTGTTTGTCCCCCTGGAGGGGAGTGTGTGTGGTTATGTGTCGGTCATTGGGATTGATTCCCCCTTCCTCCTCTCCTTCCCCCTACCTTCTGGTATCACTATTCCCATTCTGTTCCTGGGTTCCTTGTGTCATGAGCTCTTATCTCTTATCTGTACCTGTGCACATGCTCCGGTCTAGCCTGCAGTGAAAGGCAGGACTGGGGTCATGACAGTTAGGGGTGAGGAAGCCTCAAGGAATCAGAGGAATATTGTGTGTTTCCTTGGTATTATTACTGCGCCCTGGTTGACTCATCCCTTCCCTGTGACCTCTCTGTGGGGGGATGTCCCATTGTCTACAGATGGGCTTTGCGTCTCTGCTCTGACCCCCTCATTCTCAACAATATGTTTTGTTTGTTTGTTTGTTTGTTATGGGTCTTCTGCAGGCACAACGCTTGTTGTGTTTCTAGGAAGCAGGTATCTTAAATCAAGACATGTCTAAGATCCATTTCTTCTCCCAATCCACCATATTAAATGCGTTTTACTTGGGAATGCAATTATTATGTAGCCATCCAAAACTTTATACCTATTTTCACAGTGAAATTATTCCACTTGTATTATAAATGGAAAAGTAATTGTTTAATGGTTTCTATAGGGTTCCCTCCCCACCAACCATCACTTGGGCAACCTTTCATTAGTGAGTCAGCAGCCTACTTTAAATTGTGCTAATTAAATACATTAACCCCTGAGTGTCAGCTCTTATCCTGTGTGTCCAGTAAAATACTGCAGGGAACTGCTGGCTAATTACCAGCACTAGCAGTTGAGCAGTGCTCCAGGTTTGACAGAGTGTCCACACACAGGCATTTCACATGGACTTTACTATGTTGCCGCCACCCCCCCCCCCCACATAGTCTTGCTGAAATATGAGTTTCACCTCTCTACAGTAAGTGAAGAAGCTGAGGTTCTACATGATGAGCTAATACTCTCACATGCAGGGAGTGACAGAACAGAGAAGAGGGTGCCTTTTATTGATCTTCTGGTGATGACTACTTTTTTTAAATTAAACTTCTTTGTTGACTACTTTTTTTTGATTCTCTACTGTTGAGTACTTTGGACATGTTGTGAGGAGAGGGCAATCCCTGGAGAAGGATGAGTCAACCAGGGTGCAGTATAGCACCAATAAAAGACACAGTATCACTGTGGTTCTTTGAGGCTTCCTCACCTCCCACCATCATGACCCCAGTCCTGCCTTTCAGTTCTGGCTAGATTGGAGCATGTACACTGGTGCAGATAAGAGCTCACAACACCTGGAATCCAGGTCAGATAAAACCCTCAGCTACAGAAATGGGAGTAGTGATACCAGGAGGGTAGGGGGAAGGTGGGGTGAGGAGGGGAGGAACTGAGTGCAATGATCAACCTGTAACAGCCCCCCATTCACCACCACCACATTCCCACCCCAACCCCTGCCCAGCGGTGCAAACAACAGAAACATGGGTGAAGGGAGACAGCTGTCGACGTAAGATATGAAAATAATAATTTATAATTTGTCAAGGGGTCATGAAGGTGGGAGGGGAGAGGGAAGGAAAAAAGAGGAGCTGATACCAAGGATTCAAATAGATAAAGAGCTGTCAGAGTCTTCAATAAAATGATCACTAAAAATGATATGTGCATATATATATGTACATATGAGGGAATACACCCCCAAACAGGTTTTTTTCAAAGCTATGTATTTAATTTTTTTTACAAAATAAATTTCTCACCTTCAAAGTACTTTCCATCACACTTAGTACATTTGTCATACCTGTGATTCCATTTTTGGAAACATTTTCAAGCTCATCTGTTTGGATGGCTGACTGCACCTCCCTAGTTTTTTCCTTCACCTCTTCTGTCCTCAAATCACTGTCCTTGCACGTCTCTCTGCATTCTCAGGAACAAAAAGAAGTTGCACAGAGTAAGGTCAGGTGAATAAGGTACATGGGGCAAGAGAGGCATGCTGTTTTTTGCCCCAAACTGGCGCACTGAGATGGCTGCGTGAGCAGGTATGTTGTCCTGGTGGCAAAACCAGTGCCCGTCTGCCACTAACCGCCTGCTGCCACACACCGTGACGCAATCTTTTCAGATCCTCTGAATAGAAAGCTTGATGAACAGTCTTCCCTGGCGGAATAAACTCCAAATGCACTAATCCCTTCACACCACAACCGTGTTTGTTTGTTTGTTTTGTGTGTGTGTGTGGAGGGGGGTACCCTCAGATATACATACATATATACAAGCGCCCTGGTGATGTAGTGGTTACGAGTTGGGCTGTGATCCACATGGTCAGCAGTTCGAAATCATCAGAAAGCCTGGACTTTCTACTCCCGTAAACAGTTACAGTCTCAGAAACCTGCAAGAGGTCACTATGTACTAGCGCCTCATTTTTTCTCTAAACCTAAAATTGTTCTAAAATAGTTTATTTAAATGTTTTAAAAGATGAGACATATCTTACTTTTGGTCAAAATATCTTTTCTATAAATCATACCTTCTGAATCTCCACTTCTCTCTTCACTGCTTCTGAAATCCTGTGATGTTCCAGAACCACCAACCCCCTGGTCCTCCGGTCCTAATGTCTGGACTGTTGCGCTCTTCCACCAAGCAGATCAAATCACTCGTAACCCAGAGTCCTGGGTAATCAAGCATCCTTCTCAGTGAGGCCAAAGACACAATTCCCTTCTGTACTTCTTCCAGTTCAGGGATCTACTGACATCAATAAACTGAATTTCATGCCCGTGAATGATCGGTATGATTCACTGCCAGGGAGTTGTTCTGACCTGAGATGACAGAGGAGAGAGCTGCCCCAGGGGGTGTCCATGGCTGTAAATCTCTACAGAAGTAGACTGTCTCAGTGCCTAGTGAGGTTTACCCATCAGCCTTGCGGTTACTAGCCCAGGGCTCCCCCCACTGGGGCACCGTGGCTCCTTAGACATCACTAGGGGTGGTTCCTGAGCACTCTGATTGTCCTTCAGGCTGCAGTTCTACATGCACACACTTGCTCGCTACCCAAGAGCCCGCTGCCTGGCACTGTAATCTCCCCCTAACATTTCACAATGGTTGGCTGGTAGCTCTCTGGTAAAAGTGAGGTTCCAGGCATGATCGGGTCTCCTCACCTACACGGTGTCATTATACTGACATTACCTGCGGCCTGTTAGAGGTAGGAGTCCCTGGGTGGTGAAAATGGTTAGTGCTCTTGGGTGCTAATGAAAAGCCTGGAAGTTTGAGTCTGCCCAGAGTCACCCAGGCAGAAAGCCCCGTTGACTTCTGCAATGACGCCCATGGAGCCCGATTCTGCTCGGCTACCCACGGGGACTCCGAGAGTTGGAAGTGGTTTGATGGTCACGGGTTGGATTTTAGGAATAACTAATGTCAACAGTGGTGCGTAGCCTCTTTTTGTGAAAAGAATTCTTGCTTTTGCTATTATTTTCCATCTTCTGTCTTTCAAGGATAGGCTTTTGAGTTTTGGGGAAATGGAATTTTTAGGGAAGGGAAGGAGACTTGGGGCAGGAGGCCCTCACACCAGTCTTGACAAGGACAGTTTTAGCTGGGTCCCTGGCCTCCCAAAGTCCCCAGCTCCTTTGGGAGCTTGTGTGGTCATATGCATGAACTCTGGCCAATACGATGTAAATAAAAATAATGTGTGCATCTCAGGAGTTATGTTTTTAGGAGAAAGGTCTATATCTTCCCTTCGGCTCCCCTCCTGCTGCAGGATAGAGAGTGTGGGAGTGGGCCACCTTGGCCATGAAGCAGAGGGCAACACTCGAAAGGTGATGGAGCACCAAGAGAGGAATAGCCAGGGCCCTTCACTACGTCGTTGTGAGGAAAAGCCAACTTCGCATTCCCGTGAGAGAGACACATTCTTGCGAAAGCTGCCAAATACCATTCCCATCTGCCTGAGTGTGTCTCCTCCCGAAGCCAGCATCTGTGTCAGATCCCAAAGGGCCTTTGGGGTTCTGGGTCCCCCAGCACACCCCCAATCTCACTATAATTAACTAGGCCAAACTTGGGACACTGCCAGGCACAATTTAGCCTGTACTTTCTCGGCTTGCCTCTGGCCTGTGGTTCTTAGATAAGCTCAGTGTGAAAAGCATTACACAATGTTCTTTCCCTCATTCTCCAAGGTTTCAGTCTGTCAATCAATCCGTCTCTTTCTTTTCCTTGCTCTTTCTGAGGCTCTGTTAGGAAACTCACCCTCTTTGTACTGGTTGGCAGCTATTAAAAGCTGCAATTCTGTGCGTTTACTTCTCTTTCCCAGCTCACTTGTTGCACGGTAGAATGAGGCAATTTATCACCTTCAGAAAATTCTGTCCCCCCGTACATAAAGCCACATACAACCACCCGATTTACTTTCCCAAGGAAAACAAACAGGTTTTCACTGTCATACCTCCTGACACAGTCACTTTCTGGAAGAACTAACTGGATCTGAGACCCCCTTCACCCCGCCCCTGCAAGGAGAGCTAGCAGCTGCGGGAGGCCACTCACTGAAGCCAGAGAAAGTACTGTCTTGAAACAGGAAACCACTGATCTTCCAAACAAGCCATCGACGTGAGAAAGATGGCTCAAGAATGGCAGTGCTATCGTCACAGGAGAGCCGAAGATCACCATGGGGAAACCTAGGCACAAGCTATCAGACGGAGGCTTGTGGTTTGTAATAGGATGGTGTCAGGGGATAGTGAGACGCTAGCTATCAGACAAAAGTTCAAGGACAGGACAGAAGGCTCTTAGAAGAGTGATGCTCAACCGTATTGTGATGCTCACAATAGGAAAGTGTCCCATCCAAAATACCAAAATACCAACAGTGTCAAGGTTGAGAGACCCTTCAGGGACAACAGCAATGTTGACAGAGCAGGTCCTCTACCTTGAGGATGTCATGGGCTCTGAGAGGCCTGCCAAAGCACAGACACACATGAGGAAAGAGGGACCAAATTGCCAAAGCGTAGCTGTGGGTGAGAGAAGCAAGATTGAAACTCATTTATTAGAACTGAGGCACAATAGGAGCCTGAATCACCAGTGTGTTCTTTTGTTGTGCTGTTAGTTCTCCCAGTAGAACCTCTTTAGAAAACTAGCAAGATTACCTTACAAGAGGGTCCTTCACCTGGTTCCATAGGCCATGTTTGGGTAAGAGACCATCTATGTCCTTCCCCCCACTCTCATGACCTCCATTCTACCTTACACATCAGATTAGACCAGAGCATGCACACTGCTACAGATAAGAGCCTGAAACACAGGGAATCCAGGCTAGATAAACCCCTCATGGCCAACAATGAGAGTCAAGATACCAGGAAGATTAGGGGAGGGTGGGGAAGCAAGGGGGAATCAATCACAAGGATGAGTCTAGAACCCCCTCCCAGGGGACCGAATAATGGAAAAGTGGGTAAGGAGCAACAGAGGATGATGTAAGATATGGAAATAATAATCTATAACTTATCAAGGGTTCATGAGGGAGGATGGGCAGGGAAGGGAGGGGGAAGAAATGGGGAGGTGATATTGGGCTCAAGTGAGAACAGAATGCTTTGAAAATGGTGATGGATGCATATGTACAAATGTGCTTGACACACAGGATGAATGTATGTATTGTGATAAGAGATGTAAGGGCCACCAATAAAGTATTTTTTTAAAAGAGAGAGACTATGCACCTATGTAAGAGGACCTTGAATCTCCTCATACTCTATGCAAAATCATACTGTGTTTTTCCTTTCCCTGGGGCAAGGGTGTAAAGCTTCTCCCAGGATCTAAGCCCAAACCAAACTCCCTGCCATCGCATCGGTGCACGTGGATGCTGGACAATGAATAAGGAAGACCGCAGAAGAATCGCTGCCTCTGAATTGTGATGCTGGCGAAAACCATTGAGAGGACCAAGGACTGCCAGGAGCACCAGCAGATCTGCCTTGGCAGTAGCACAGTCAGAATGCTCCTTCGAACCTAAAATGGAAAGGCTGCTTCTCATATGCTTCGGACGTGTTTGGACGTATTTTCAGGAGAGCCCGGTCCCTGCAGAAGGACATCGTTCTTGGTCAAGTAGATGAAAGAGAAAAACCATCAACATGATGGATTCACACGGTGGCTGCAACAATGGGCTCAAACAGAATGATGATTGTGAGGATGCCACAGAACTGGGTTGTGTTTTGTTCTGCTGCACAGAGGGTGGAACTGAGTCCAAACAAAGTCCATGGCACCTAACAAACAACCATCTTATGAAGCAGGCACTCATTCAAACCCATCATAAAGACAAAGAAACTAAGGCCTGATGGCATATATCTCGAGACGCAAGTAGAATTTATAAACTGGACGATCGATCATACAATGTGTGTTCCCTGAAAAGACAGGGAGACACTGGATTATGAGATAATGTCATTTCTTCTGGAGTGTGTTGGGTCATTTCTAGAGTGGTGGTTCCTCAATGTCTAGCCCTCTGGGAATTTACTGAAATGCAAATGATTATTCTCTGATTATTCCGTCTCTGAGTAAATCGGAAACTCTCAGGTCGAGTCCAGCCACCTCTGTGTGCTAACACGGTCCTCTTGCTAGGAGCTGTGCAGGCCACTTCGACTCAGTGACCCCCTGCACAGAGGAGAAGCACCCAAGGGCTTTCTAGGCTGCAACCTTTATGGAAGCAGAACATTGGCTCTTTCTCGGAGAATGCCTGGTGGATTCACAGCCTAGTGCTTAACCTCTCACCACCATCGTTCTAGGTGATTCCAAAGCTTAAGAAATAATTGTTCTAGGAATAAGTGTGTTTCATCTGCTTTCAAATTTATTGGCAAAGTCACTTTGCATATTTTTCTTTAAAATTCATTTAACACCTGACTTACGTCTTCTTTTCATTAATAAGATTGCTTATTTTTATTTTTCTCCCCCCTTTTTGGGGGGGTGGTGGTGGGGAGGCTTATAGGAGTTTTGTTGTTAGCTGCCAAAGATGTTTGATAGGAGTCATCTGCTGACCCATCAGGTTTTCTTTGACTGATTTTTAGAAGTAGATCGCGAGGCCTTTCTTCCTCATCCGCCTTCATTTGGATATGTATTGAAGCCTGTTCTACATCACCAAGCCCAAACCAACTGCCATCTAGTCAGTTCTGATGCATAGCAACTCCCAAACCTTCACGGACAGACGTGCTGAGCAAATCAGACCTGCGTCCCCCTCAAGGAAGAGGGGCAGTCAACACTGGGGCCACCACTGCCCTACTCAGAGATTTTGAGTGTTTTCCAAAGACACACTTCCATGCTTCACATTTTCTATTGATTTTTCGTTCTCCACCTTCTTCTGGTTTATTCTGTTGCCCTTCTCGAAGCTTTCTTAGTTGCCTGCTGTACCAGACTAGATTATCTTGAGCAGTAAAACCAGTGAGATTTACATCGAATATATACAGATTTATATCAATAAATGGCTCACACAGTGGTAGAATTGTGTACATCCAGTCCACTTCAAGTGTGTGGGTCACAAGGTAAGCTAGAGGTTTATCCTGACTTGTGTAGTGAAGGGGATAATGGACCAGGATGCAGAAAGACCGCAGGCTGGCGGATGCAAAGTCCAATCCAAAGGCAAATCAGCCAAAGGCTCCTGGAATCAGCAGACAAAATGGCAAGAGGTCAAGTAACCAGATACAGGGTCCAGAGCCAGCAGAAATGAAGCTTTCCCAAGAAGCCTACTTAACAAGGAGCAGACCACACCTGAGAAGTCTTTCTTCCACTTGTATCTGGACTGTGACCGAATCAAGGGGGTGATTTCACCATAGCTGCTGGCTGCTCAAAGAGATGACTACATTACATTAGATTCTCATCGCGGAGTTGATTACATTGTGTTACATCCTGGGGGATTACTGACAAACCGCCTAGATCCCTGGCCCAGTCAAGTTAACACCAAACCTATTACAGCTGCTTCTTTCTTCCTTTTAATATTGCATTTAAGCTATAAATTTCCCTATGAACACCAATTTACCCCATAATAACGGTCAAGATCAAACTCTTTTTTGCATGCCTATCATTACTAGGTGCCATGCAAAAATGTGTTACCTGAGCTCTTTCTCCCAACTCCACAACACCCTCTGTGATGGATCCTCCTCCTCCTCCTCCTTTTTCCTCCTCCTCATGTTATCAATGAGAAAATGGAAATGAAGCAAAATTTAATAATCTCTCCAGCATCTCAAGAATAGATAGTGTGCAGGACAACTGTGATCCCAACTAAAGTTTGCCTGAGTTCAAAGTGAGTTCTTGAACAGTTTAAATGAATTTTATGAAGAAAAAGTGTGTATGTGTGTGTGTGTGTGTGTGTGTGTGTGTGTATGGAGGACATTTGAGCGAAGCGTATGAAGCGAAACAGTGACATCATCTGGTTTCGAGTTCTAGAGTAAGAGGCAGCTCACAACTTGAACTACCTAAAAGAGAACAAAAGGGGGTGCAGGTTACTAAGGAAACGACGACACACTCAGGACAAGCTGCACCAGGTCAGAAAGCAGGGACAGGTGTGTCTGCCCAGGCTGTTTGCCAGGAGCCTCCCTTTCTCTGCCCAATGCAAATTGTTATTAATTTGTTCATTTCCTGGCAATATCAATTTGTGAGGGGGCAGGGGGAACCTTTTTTGTCCAAATGGCTATATTTCCAATGTACAGTCACATCACTGACAAACACATTTTTTACCCCCCAGTAAAACAGACGCTTTGCTAATCCCAGGCATTTGGCTCCAAGCCAACGGGCGTCTTGCTTTTATTCTTTGCTACAGAATCCAGGATGCAGAGTGTATAAAAGAGCTGAACAGGAATATGACTCCCGATCGTGCTGCCTCGGTGCCTTATGCACTTATCCTTTTTGCCTCTCCCCAGGGGAAAAGCAGTTATTCTTACTTCTGCGAAATCCAGTTGTTCCCCACAGCCATCATGTAAATCTTGGCACCGAGTGCTGGGCAGAATAAAAAGTCAAGGCGGTGGGAGGCGTTCACACCAGAGCAACAGGCGGCCCGAAGCCCCAAACGGTTCCATCCATTTTCTCCTAAAAATAACGCATTCTATTCATCAAAAACTTTCACATATTCTTGTGATTTTTATTCTCCCATATTTAAAAAAAGCCAACATGATATGCAAGCAGAGAATCACACCTCCCGGTTCACAAACCATGCATCGTTCCTTCCCCAGGTAAGCAAATAATCCACTGAGAGGACAAGAGGGAGTGCGGTCTCGCATCTGCTGTGCCGCTCGCCAGACAAAGGCTGCCTTTTGCAGACCTGACCTCCGATGAGACATCTGTGTGGTTCGGCTCAAAGGAAACCTCTTTCCCTCCTGAACATCCATTTCGTCAAATGAATCACCCAGCCTTGATTGTGGACGATTTCACACGTGCCTTTTAATGTGAGTTCTAAACAACTGATTTCTGGGCATTTCTTCCCAGTCAAGAAGTCAATGACCTAGCTCTCAAACTCGCTGCCATTGGGTTAGACTAGAGCGGCCCTACAGTTCTACAGAGTAGAACTGCCCCTGTGGGTTTCTGAGACTGTAACTCTTTACTGGAGTGGAAAGTCCCATCTTTCCCCCACAGAATGCCTGGTGGCTTCAAACCGCTGACCTGTTGGTAGCAGTCCGGTGTGTAGTCATTATGCCACCAGGTGTCCTTGATGACCTAGCTATTTCCAAAACTGAAAGAGTATGTAAACCTGACTCGTCCACTCTTTCCCATTTCTTCCCAAACCTTTAAAACCATGATTCTCGATCATTCTGTTAGTCCAAATGACTGTACACCGTTTTTTCTACTTAAGAGCTCAATATTAGCTACGTTTTTTTAAATGATTAAAAAAAATCACAATCTCACTCCACTTAAAAGTCATTTGGTTTCCATTTCCAAGTCCCCCCATCCCCGGCCTGAATCTGTATACATTCATCTTACCTAGTTGTGATTCTAGCATTGACTGGACATCGCAACCCCCTGATATTTCCTTGTATCCTGGCTTCTGTTTGGCTCTCTATTCATCTCCCTCCAGGATTGTCAAAACTCCAACAAAAACAAACTCACTGCCACCGAGTCGATGCCAACTCACAGTGTCCCCAGGGGACTGAGTAGACCTGCCCCTGTAGGTTTCTGAGTCTGTAACTCTTTACGAGAGTAGAAACCTGGTCTCTCCTGCTCTGAACAGCAGTGGTTCCCAAGGGTTGTCCTTGCAGTTAGTTCAACGTGAAGCCACTGTGCCAGCAGGCTCCTAAGGATTGTCCAAGAAGGAAAAAATTCCAAAGTAATTATTTGATTTGATACAAGTATAATTGCCCGTGTCCAGTTGAAGTCCGTTTAGATTTCAAAACAACAAATGCATTGGTTTCCAGTTGGCTTGGTCTTGTAACTCCCCTGATAGGACAGCACAGAATTACTCCATAGCGCTGCCAAGGCTGTTTGTCTTTCTCCCATGGGCAGCTGGTGGTGTCCAAAGGCTGGCCTTTGATAAGCAGCTTGATGCTTGATCCACCTGGGCTCTTTTTATCCATTTCTTTAGATGTTGAAAATACTGACAAAAATGAAGTGGGTAGGTTATCCATGGATTCCACTTAATTTTAGGTGTAAAATGGAAAGACTCAGCCATATAGGAAACTTTAGAAAGAGTGCTAGCTGGAGCCCTGGTGGCGGAGAGGCTATGCATTGAGCTATGATCCCCAGGATCCAATGTTTGAAACCCCCAGCTGCTCAGAGGAAGAGAGACCAGGCTTTCTACTCCAGTCAACAGTCAGGCTCAGGCCCTGACAGTGGCAGTAATATTCAGTCCTAACCAGTAGGGTCGCTCTGGGTCACATCAACTCAATGGCCGAGAGTAAGAATGCTAGTTCACGGGCTGGCAGTGCTTTGGATTGGATCTTGTTACCTGTGGACAGAGTGACATCCTACATCTACCACTCTAAATCAGGAAATCTCTGCTCTACAGTATCCCAGAGCCCCAATGTCAGCATTATAAAAGGGGCTTTCTGTTCTGTGTTGCCTAGACTGCAAGAAACCTCATCAAGGCACCTCAAGCATTATAAATACAGTAAATATCATACTTTGTTTCTCAACTACTGGAATTTGGAGATTGATTGACATGACACATGTAGTGAACATGGATCCAGACATAATTATCTTTTTAAAAAGGCAGGAGAAGACATGGTAGCTATTTCCAGTCTAGGTTTAAACTAACATTGTCAGTGTTTGTAATATGTGAGTAGCTTCCATTTTGCAATATCAACTACAGTTTTCTCCTCAACCTCTCTTGTAACCATGGCACCTCATCCCACTTTCAGATGCAGGTAACTTCCCATGCTGGCTGTCCTTAGGAAGACAGGGCATGATGCCAAGAAGAAATAAATCATTGCTCATCTTGGGTGTTCTAATTTAGACTCTTAAAACTAAGAGCAGAAAAAGGTAAATTTTCTAACACAGGAGCCAGGCTGGTTGAAAGAACTAAATCTCATTTTCCTTTAAAGGGCCCAATTCGAACATCCCTTCACAGAAGGGTCATAAGGAAGGGATGAGCCAGCCAGGATGCAGTACAGCACCAATGAAGCACACAGTATTCCTCTGGTTCTTTAATGCTCCCCACTCCACTATCCATGACCTCAGTTCTACCTGACAAATCCAGCTAGACCAGAGGATGGACACTGGTACAGAGAAGAGCTCTCCACACAGGGAATCCAGGACAGATAAACCCCTTCAGAACAATAATGAAAGTAGTGATACCAGGAGGTGAAGGGGAAGGTGGGGAAGATAGGGGGAACTGATAACAATGATCAACTTATAACCTCCCCAAAGGGGGATGAACAACAGAAAACTGGGTGAAGGGAGACAGCAGTCGGTGTAAAATATGAAAATAATAATAATTTATAAATTATCAAGGGTTCATAAATGAGGGAACGTTGGGGAGGGAGGAGGAAAAATGAGAAGCTGATACCAAGGGCTCAAGTAGAAAGAAAATGTTTTGAAAATGATGATGGCAACATATGTACCAATATGCTTGATTCAATTGGTGTATGGGCTGTTATAAGAGCTGTAAGAGCCCCCAATAAAATGACTAAATAAATAAAGGGCCCAATTTTTCCATTCTCTGTTTTTTTTACATACTTGTTACTATCACAAGGGGCAGTATTCACATCAATCACAGCTAAATATAAAAAGACCAATCAGCATCCAGATTAAGTTCCCATGGTGTATACACACACACACACACACACACACATATACATTTTTGCAGTAGTTGATGCTTTTACAGTATATGTTTTACACTTACCCCATAATTATAATTCATGAAGTGTCATTTTACCTCCAATACTGCTGCTTTCAACACAGCAGCTGCTTTCTACTCAGAAGCTGCTTTCTACACAGTAACTGCTCTGTACACATGGGTGACCGGTCCACATAAGCACATGATGGTGCCAACCCTATTACATACACCCGTATTTGTATGGAGCGTATGTGATGGGGTTGGCATGATGATGTCATCACATCAGGCACTCATATGTGGACATACCTACATGTGGGTGGACCCACCTGGAGACAGATAAAGGAGCGGTCTCTTGGATCCTAAGACCATCAGAAATGTGTGCCTTCCAATGGTCTTAGGTGACCCCTGTGAAAGAGTCCTTGGCCGCCCCCAAAGGGGTCGCAACCCACAGGTTGAGAACTGCTGCTTTAGAGAGAAAAGAGGAGCCCTGGTGGCATAGTGGGTTATACATTGTATGACTAATCGCAAGCAAGGTCAGCAGTTTGAAACCACCAGCCCTCCACAGGAGAAAGATGAGGCTTTTTATTCCTGTCAAGTTACAGTTCTGGAAATCCACAGGGATAGTTAGACCCTGTCCGACAGGATCGCTATGAGTTAGAATCGACTCAAGTTTGGTTTGGAGGGAACAAAGGAAAAGGGGGGATTAAGAATTCCATGTCTGATGTGCGTTTATACAAAAAAGACTTGAGTTGAGACCAGAGAATATAATTGAGGCCAAAAACAAAACATCCATGTACATATACATTGTGAGACTCTAAAATCCATGCCAATTATATAAGGGCAGGTGTGCAAGAAGCCAAACACTTAGACCGTGGAAAGCAGAATGGGTAATTCAGCCCCACCACAGGTGCTTCTCCTGGGTGCTTAGACTTTCAGGTGGTTCAGATTCTTGCTCTCCATGTATTTGCTTCCCCTCGCCCCAATAGAAGCAGTCATGGTGGCCCTGGGGGTTAAAAGTTGAACTGCAAACTGCTGGGTCATGGTTCAAACCCAACAGCCCCACCTCTGGAGAAAGACCAGGCTGTAAACTCCCATAGAGATGTACTCTTGGGGAGGTCAGACCTTGCAGGCATCCTCCCTGAGGGCCAGACTGAAGTGGGCCCTGCTCCCTGCTGTTCAGGACAATGGACAGGCCTGCAGTCCTCAATTTGGTTTCTGTCTGTGGAGTTCACACCCTACTGATAATGGTTCCCATGGAGATCCAGAGAACAGGTCAAAGCTGCCATCCTAAATCTAGGATCCGCCCACCTTGTCACATGTATACCCTCACCCCCTCCTCTTCCTATTGGGGGCATGTCCCTAGACGCCCCCTCTCATTGCTGTATAACCTACAGTGCAACCCCTTCTTGTGACATATGTATGTCTTTACCTGTAATTAATGGGCTTGCACGTACCCCAAAGGTATAGAGGCCTGGGTTAGCAATAGAGCTCTCTCTCTCTCTCTCTCTCTCTCCTCCCCTGTTTCCCTTTCCCCTTGTCCTCCTTCCCTTCCCCCTCTCTCCACGTGGACCACCAAGCAGGGCTGAGGTGAGAATTGCTACTATGAACTGTGCCTGACTCCATGATTTGACTCTCTCTTCTATCTCTCATGCTCTCTATGACTTTACTATAATCTTTACTTATTGTCACTGTACAATTGCGCCTACCGGACCGTGATGATGTGCTAGAGGCTGGCTTCCCCTTGAACTGTACAGTCTTAGACATCTTATTTAGGTCTTCCTTGAGAGGGCAGTGGGTGCATGGCAGAGGGTGTGGTTTTGATGCTTCCATTTAGGCAATTCTTTCTGTGTTATCAGGTCCATTTCCCGGGAGAATGAATTACAATAGCCCAGCTGTTTGTTCCCTCCAAGCCTCAGTGTAGTTAGCCAGCTCAAGGGCTTCCTTTGAATCAGTATTGCTCCCTGATATACCTTCTCAACCTGCCCTCCCTCCTCCCGATCTCTCCACCCCACCCCCACAAGAACCCTCATATGCATTAAAACTAGCTAAAGTTGAAGCAAATTTGAGGCATGACAGTCCCAGTATCTACAGTTGAAATACAAGAGAAAACTGCCTACTACACAAGTCACACAAATCTCGATTTTTCTGTTTATGAATATGAGCTTCAGTGAAGCAGTATGTGTTGTTAACCCAAAGACTGAACTGTATTGATCCCTCAGTATTAGCTGTTATCAATAGATATTAGATTACATTAGGACAAAATATTGGCCCACACTTGTTTTTATTGCTCTAAGTCTCCTTGAAACTGCTACCTTACTCCTCAAGAATTCTCTAAATATTCTCTGTAACTATTCCAAACATATAAGTCATACCAGAAAATATTTTCACTTCTACAGATTCTGGGTGTTTAACTTTCCCAGAATGCACAATGATAGAATTTAGCTACTCATCTGCTTTACTAGACAGCTATTAAATTGAATAGAAAGGTGGTTTAATGGAATGGATTGAGATTTCCAGTTAAGACGACAGTGGTTGTTAGAGGCACATGGGAGCTTTATCGGCAAGCATCTCTTTCCAGAAAGTCGAACTCTGTGCTTACGGTCTCAACACCTGCTTCTATAACCACAAATGCGAACACACACTAATAACAATGCCTTAGAATAATCAAATATCCAGTCAGCATTGAAAATTCTCCTCTTTCCCTATTTATTTATCTATTTATTTATTTATTATGTATTATTTTTAGGTACTTGCCCTTCCCCAAACCCCACCCCACCCCACCCCCACCTCACAAAACCCTTTTATTGTGAGTTAGGTGGGAGTTTACACATCAGATCATCATTTTTGCACCCAGCAACTTCTCTCAACCCTTCCAATGGTTCAACCTATGCTCCCCACCCCACCCCACCCCACCCCCACGTTTACCCATTTCCGGCTTACTTGTGGGATAGCAACTTCCTCTCCACCCAACTTAACACCCTCTGCTCACCAGCCTATTGCTTCCTCTTTCCCCTCCGACCCCTGGGAGCCCCAAAGTCTGTTTCTTTTGGTATGTACATCTTTTCTCCATTCCCACCCCCCATAACAGTGGTCTCACACAATATTTGTCCTTTTGTGTTTGACTAACTCCACTCAGCATTGTGTCCTCCAGATCCATCCATAGCATGACGTGCTTCAGTGTCCTCATTATTCCTGTTTCGTTGTTATTCTTTTAACGATGAAACTGTTCGTGTGTGGATGTACCCAAGGTTATTTATACATCCAACCACTGATGGGCATGAAGTTTGCTTCCGTCTTCTTGCCATTGAGTAGTGCTGTGCTGAACATGGGTGGGCATGTATCTATCGGTGTGTGCTACGTTCTTATTTCTTTCGGCTCGATCGTGTATTGCTCTAGCAGCATGTTGCTAGAGTCGTATATTGCTATCACAGCACTATTGCGAGGCCCTACACTGTTTCTATTTCCAATTCTTTAAGAAAGCACCGTATCACTTCCCTCAGTGGCCGCACTGTCTTTCAGCCCTACCAGCAGTCCTCTCTCACTGACGCTGTTTCCACTTTACAATCAGGAGACAGTCGAGGTCCATACTTGGCATTTGATTGACTTCTTTTTTTTTAAGTCTTTCAGTGTACAGGGTCTTCATCCCACCTTGGTTTTCCTTGGAACTAATTCGTTGAAGAGGGTAGGTCAATTGCCCTGTAGTGTTTCCCCCGTTCTGGACTGAGCTGGTTCCATTACTGTGCTGTGTTCATCATGTTCTTTTGACTTCTGTCCAGCCTGCAAACTGGTAGTTAGATTTTAAGCAACCCCTACAGAACCTTCTGTGATGATCAAAATGTTCTGTATCTGTACATGGGGCTATTGTCAGGAAGCCACCTGCTTGGTTACAATAAAACTAAGCGATTCACTTTGTAAATTTTATTTTTATTCCATTAAATTTAAATGCCCACAAGCAGTGAGTGCCTATCATATTGGAGAGCGCATAGGGGCTCATTTCAAATTACACTGAAATAGTCACATGTGGATAGTGGCTATGCTATTGGGTAGCACATAGATTCAAGTTTAATTATTTACCAAGAAAACGCCGTAAGTGGGGCTGTGAATTTCCATCAGGAGGCTCAAAGTGTCTGATAACCTCTCTTTTTTATGTTAATAGTGTTGGTGATTATTGAGTGTACCCATTAATTCATTAGTGGGCTCTATTAGTTTAAAATTTTTACCAGAGGAAATTTCCTCATCAATAATTTGATTGCTTTGGAACATGCCTTTTATAAGAAAGATAAAATAAATGTTTGGTGTTTTTTCCTTTTTAGTCTGTTTTTTTTTTCTCTCAGAAAAATGAATTGGTTCCCTAGCATGCCCCAAAGAGGATCAATAATGTGTGCTTGACGCGTCATTTTCAACCTACTGGGTTTTGTGGGTTTCACTCTGTCGCAGTCAGTCTTCACCTGGACCCTAGAATGGTGCCATCTGTGACCAGCGAGAACTCCTTCCAACCAGTCTCTGATCCTTTTGACACAACCGCAGCAAGATGTCATCATGTTCGTACCTTCCAACGTGACAAGCCCTTCTGAGCTTGTCGTATCACCTTCTGACCCAGTTATGCTGTCATTGTGCCAGAAGCCCGTGTTCTGTTTGGGTGGGAAATTGGATTTAGGAGCCACAACCCAGGGGCTAAAGCAGAGAGAACATTGTTACTGGAAGTGCCAGGGTTCCCAAATCTGGTCAGTAGCTAGAAGTAGAAAATATTTTTACATAGAAGTAAATACATCATAGATCTATAATTCAAAGCAAGAAGTAAATCATTTCACGTAACTTGTCTGATTTTATATTTCTCTTTCTATTTGGTTGAAAATCTTGACTCCTATGGGATTGACGTGATTACAAATTTATTTTTTCCTTTTTCATGCATACTAGTTTGCTATTACTAATATGCATTTTAATTGTCTAGTGCTGCTATAACAGAACTATCACAAGCGAATGACTTTAACACACAAGAAATTGATTTTCTCCTAATTTAGGAAGCTATAAGTCCCAGTTCAGAACACATCTGGGCCTTTAAGGTAGGGCCTTGTCTCTGCTGCTCCCCTAGCACTCTACGTGTATCTGGACACCTAGTGTTTTTTTTTAAATCATTTTTTGGGGGCTCGTACAACTCTTATCACAACCCACACATCCATCCATTGTGTCAAGCACTTTTATACATTTGTTTCCATCATCATTCTCAAAACATTTGCCTTCCACTTGAGCCCTTGGCATCATCTCCTCATTTTCCCCTCCCTTCCCGCTCCCCCTCCCTCATGAACCCTTGATAATTTGTAAATTATTATTAATTTGTCATATCTTACACTATCCAATGTCTCCCTTCACCCACTTTTCTGTTGTCCATTCCTCAGGGAGGAGGTTATATGGAGATCCTTGTAATTGGTTGCCCCTTTCTACCTCACCTTCCCTCCAACCTCCTGGTATCACCATTCTCACCACTGGTCCTGAAGGGATCATCTGTCTTGGAGTCCCTGTGTTTCCAGTTCCTATCTGTACCAGTGTACATCCTCCAGTCAAGACAGATTTGTAAGGTAGAATTGGGATCATGATAGTGTGGGGGGGAGGAAATATTCAAGAACTAGAGGAAAGTTGTATGTTTCATCGTTGCTACACTGCACTCTGACTTCTCTCCTCCCCGCAGCCCTTCTGCAAGGGGATGTCCAATTTCCCACAGATGGGCCCTGGGTCCCCACTCCGCACTCCCCCTCATTCACAGTGCTATGGATTTTTGGGTTTTTTTGGTCTTTGATGCCTGATACATGGTCCCTTCCACGCCTTGTGATCACACAGGCTGGTGTTCCTACCTATTTTATCCCATCTTTCTCTCGACTCAATTTCTAATTTTTCTGTATATCTCAAAAGAGATAGACTTAAAATATATGCTATACTAATCTTGTTTTACTAGTATAACAAAGAAAACCTGTTCCCAAATGGGATTATAACCACAAACAGAGAGGTTAGGGTTTGTACATAATTCAGTCTGTAACATGACTTTTAGAAACAATTGAAGCGTTTGCCTTTGCTGCTTTTGCAGCTCTTTTTGTTTGAGTACACGCAGTTGAATTGGCATGCTTCAGAATCATTCTCCATTGTACGGATAAGCCACCCACCCACTCTCGACACCATTGGTTGGGTTTTTTATACTTGGTTGATTTTAGTCATGTAAACCAGTTACATGGTTCCAAAGCCAAATCTCCAAACAAGGCAAGCTCAGAAATGTCCTGTTTATGTCACTAGTTTCTAATTCCTTGCCCACTCTCATCTCTCTGAGAAACTTTTAAAAATATTAATTTTTGGAGCACCGGTTTGAAGTCTGCTCCCTCTTTCCATGTGGATATATAAACAATACCCTCCCCTTGGGTGGGTTAGTGCCCTGTGCCCCTGCTACCCATTTCTTTCTTTTTCCCCCCTCCTCCTTTTTCATTCTTAAAGGCTTCCTTTTCCCCTCCCCACCCCCTCGCCACCCGTATCATGATCCAATTCTACCTTACAAATCCGGCTAGACCAGAGGATGTACACTGGTACAGATAGCAACTGGAAACACAGGGAATCCAGGACAGATGATCACTTCAGGACCAGTGGTGAGAATGGCGATACTGGGAGGGTAGAGGGAGAGTGAGTTGGAAAGAGGGAACCGATTACAAGAATCTACATGTGACCTCCTCCCTGGGGGATGGACAACAGAAAAGTGGGTGAATGGAGATGTTGGATGGTGTAAGACATGACAAAATAAAAATAATTTAACAATTATCAAGGGTTCATGAGGGAGGGGGGACAGGGAAGGAGGGGAAACAATGAGGAGCTGATACCAAGGGCTCAAGTAGAAAGAAAATGCTTTGAGAATGATGACGGCAACAAATGTACAAATGTGCTTGACACCATGGATGGGTGGATGGCTTGTGATAAGAGTTGTATGAGCCCCCAATAAAATGAAATAAAAAAAAGAGTTAGAGTCCCAAGGGTTCAAATAGAAAGTAAATGTTTGGAAAATGATGATGGCAACATATGCACAAATATGCTTGATACAATTGATGTATGGAATGTTATGAGAGCTGTAAGAGCCCCTAATAAAATGATTTTTTTAAAAAAGGTCCCAACCAATATGAGGCTCTTCAGTCAGCAATACGGATTTACCAAAGTAACTTTAAAAAATTATTGATTTTTGGTCTATCCTTCACTTACATAAAAAAAAAAGCAAATCTGTAATTAAAAATATTAGTGAGTAACCTGAGCCACCAGCATCCTCATCATCTCTAAGGACCCACCCCATCTTTCCTCCTTTCCATTTGATTTGCAAAGAGGGAGGGGGGTGTGAAGACATTACCAGTGGCAGATGGGGGATGCCTGGCTCAGATCCGTGGTGGGAAAGATGAGAGTTTTCATGTACTCCTGATGTCTGTTAGAGTCGCTGACTAGTGTGAGACGGTTTCGCCCTCTCCGCGAAGGCGCATAGATCCTTTGCTTTTTCACAATCAAAAGGGTAGCAGTGCAGTAATTGCACAAACACTCAGGGACCATTTCAGGACCTCGTACTTACTGAATCGTGAGGAAAAAAATTCTCTGTGGGAAATCATGTGGCCCACCACCCTCCTCTGGACTGCACTTTATGCCTTTCAGGTCGATGGGATCACAGCCAACACTGAGAATAGACTTGCCTGCGCCTGTATGGGAGCCCCGGGAATACCCCTCGCAGATCTGCATGCCTGGGGGTGTACGTCTCTGAGCCCCAGTGGCTGTGGCGCTCTGGAATCCATTGTAACGTGAATTACAACAATAACAATCGCCTTATTAAGATAGAATTCACATTCCATAAAATTCACTCCTTTAAAGTATACAATCTGGAGTTTTTTAGTACATCCAGAAAGCGGTGTAACCTCACCACTTTCTAATTCCAAAACATTTTGATCACCCCAAGAAACTCTCTGTCCCCATTAGTAGTCAAACTCCAGGCCTCCCTCCCTCTAGACCTGGGAGCCACTAACCTTGTTCTTCCTTAGACAGCCTATTCCGGCCATTCCATATAAGCGGAATCATCATACAGGACAGTTAGGGATTGAATTGCACCCCACCCCACCCCACAAACACATTTTGTAAATTCTAACCCCCACACCAGTGGTTATCATCCCATTCACAAATGAGTTTTATGTTTTATGTTAGTACTACAGTACTGTTGTTGGGTTTGTGTTGAGCCCGTCTGAAGCAAGCTGAGACCGGGGAAGATAGAGGCCATCTTACAGGAAGAGACTAGCCCTTCCCCCGGAGCCGAAAGAAAGAGAAACTCCTGCTAGAATCGGAACCCTGAATTGGGATGTTAAGTTTTAGAAACTAAGAAAATAAATGTCTGTTGATTAAAGCCACTCACTTCTGTTCCAGCAGCGCCACGTAACTAAGACAGTGCTTAGCTCCTTTCACTTAGCATAACATTTTCAAGGTCCGACCACGCATCAATAGTGCATTGCTTTGTGTGGAAAAATACGAGGCCATTGTGAAAATGCGCCACGTTACGTTTATGCATTCTCTAGTTGACGAACATTTGCGTTGTTTCCGCCATATACGTCCACCACATCTGTCCATGACAATGGTCTTTTGAGGAGCCCAAAGTCAGGGAACACAAATGAGCCCCAGGTAGAACGGGCACGAGCAAGTCAAGGCCCACCAGGAACGTATACTCGGTGCTCTTGGTGGAGCCCCGTGAGCTCCGTCTCCGCTCTTCTGTGCGCCTCTGCGTCTTCCTCCACTCGGTCTGCACCGAGCCTTCGGGGATGCGGAGGTAACGCCGCATTTTCCCAGCTAAAACGCGAACAGCATTTACAGTGTGTGGCAGGATACAGAAAAAGGCTCACCTATTGACTTTCCACTTCATGGATTTGGTATTATTAATGTCAGGCAATTCTTATTTCTATGATACTATACTTTTTTTCCTCTAGCCTAATAAGCCATGGACATTATTTTAAAAGCCCCAGAGATACGTAAACTTTGGAATAGAATAAAAACCAAACGTGTTCTCCAGAACCGCATGTATCGTTTTGGTGTGGAATAGTGAGTAAGTGAGGGCACCTCCGTGGCATCGTGCTGACGGCCTTCCCCATCCGGATGATGGCTTTGTGTTGACTTTGTCTCTTTTACAGCTCCTTAAAAGTCATCCTTAAAAAATGGCTAATAAATGAAAAACACGCATACACAACACTTACAGATACCGACTGGTATATAATCAAAATCCCTGGATCTTTTGGGTCAGGTATCTTCTTTTAATTTCACGATGACCTATGACAAGTTGTGGGGCCAGATTATAAACACAGGGCTACCGGGCCTCACCCTCATGCGAGGCTACATTTCTCAGAGTTGGGGGCCTTCGGCTTATCAGCTCTCTGCTAAATGCAACTACTGACCCATTAGAGATAAGTAAGCTAAAGCGCCTGTGGCAGACAGTTGGCTGTCATTGATTGATGAGCCTCTTTCCACAGGCTGGCATTATGCAGGGCATTAGCTGCTCAGGACCAGTCTCAGGACAGCTCTTCCCAGTCCTCTTGCATCTAACTGAGACCTCTTGGCTACCGCACATCCAGGGAATGTGGGCAAGCGTAATGACACCACTGGAGGCTTGGACAGGCCCCCTGACTTCCTCTCCCCAGCCCCATTTCATGTACACTGCTCCATGTCTGCTCCCCTTCTGCTAGCTAAAGGCAGGTGACTGAAGACCTAGAAAGGGGTCAGTAACCTTCTGTAAAGGCCAGATAGTCAATATTTCAGGCTTTATGGACCACATAGTCTCTGTAGCACCTACCCAAGTCTACCATTGTAGCATGGACGCAGTTATAAACAGACACTATTATGCTTGAGTGTCATTGGGTTACAATAAAACTTTATTGCCGCAGACAGTGGGGGAATGGGTTTGGAGCACGGAAGGTCAAAATCTCAATCCTGCTTTGGTTGTATTATCTTGGCCTCTTTGAGCCTCGGTTTCTTCTTCTGTGAAATGGTAAAGCCAGACTAGATCTCAGAGGTCTCTAATCACACCACGATTGGACAGTTTCAGGCCAGCCACTGTGATTTGCACTCAGCTTCTCGCTGGGACGCATTTTCTTTTCTCTGTGTTGTAAGAAATAGACAAAATACGGATAACCTCTCCCTGCACAGCATCTTATAAAAGTCAGAGAAAATTTGCTCCCAAATATCTGCAATTAACCTGCCTCCGCCCCCTCTCCACCAAGTTTGAGGAAAACTAGAGGAGAAAATTGTCAAGGGAGAAGGGAAGCATCCGGGACTTCTACAGTCTATAGACTTTAACAGATTAAATACAGCCAGCATGTCAGTGAATGAGTTCCAAGTATACATTCTCATTGAGCCAGACCACAGGGTGTTGGAGCTTGATCACAGCCATCACACGAGAAGAAAATTGACCGTCTTTCTTCGGGAACTTCCCAGCATCATTTATTAAATAAGCACCCTGGGAACTAAAGAAATGTTTAGCCCAACAGCAGCAAGACGCATCAGGGAGAGAGGCATGGCGACACGTCCTTCTAGCAATCGAGCAGTTTGCTCAGTAGAGGGAAGTTAATGTGTTAAAAAGAAATACAGGCTGTAATGACAGCAATAATCATTGAGATCGAGATTTGTGGTGAGGGAGCAACCTACTTTCAAGGAGTTGTAAACACATGAACCCTTGCGGTCCCATAGTGGGTGTCCTAGTAGTAAATGTGATGCTCTCGCTCTCCTTAAACAAATGAGAAAGCTGTGTAGGCACTGATGTGTGTACGTTTATATGCATCCGAGTTTCACTACATCCCCAAATCACTTCAGGAGACATCAGTCTGCTGACTATTGCATGGAAAGGATCCTAAACAGAGAATGTCAATAGTCGTGCTTGCTTCCGCAGCACACATACTCGAGCTGGAATGATACAGAGAAGATTAGCAAGAATGGCAATAGAAACACGTTCTATTATGACCAGTCCTATGGGCTTACGCTCTGGGTAGCCATTGGACTGCTAATAGCAGGTTGGTGGTTCAAACCCACCAACTACTCTAAGGGAGTAATCTGCTTCCTTGAAGACGTGCAGCCTCAGAAGCGCTGTGCAGGGTCTCTGGAATCCTAAATTAACTCGATGGCCGTGGGTTAGGTTGGGTTTGGAAATCATACAGGAGCAACAAACGTCACATTTTAAATACTAGTTTCCATGACATTTCACTTTTCAGAGCAATCCAGTGAGGTAGGCTGAATGTATGATATAAATCTCCTTTGGTAGCTGAGGAAATTGAGGCACCAAACCCCCACCCAAAAAGCAAAATCAAAACCAGACCCACTTTACGGAGTCAATTCTCAGATCTACCTTTCTCCTGAAGAGCAGCTGGTGGGCTTGAACTGCCAGCCTTGTAGGTTAGAAACCCAATGTCTAACCCAGGGCTTGTGTGGTAGTTGCATGATCTGGTGTCAATTTGAGAGGATTACAGGGGAAGGGGTGGAATTTAGTCTGCCAATCAGATCACAGTCAATGAGGCCTCTGTGTGGGCATGACCTTCTCCTGAGAATTCTGGAAAATCCTGTATTCCTTCTTGGAGGTGGGAGACACACTCTCTCTCTTGGTTCACTCCCTTGGAGATGGTCTACTGACACGATACATGGCACTACGCCCTGGGAGCTGGAGAAGTCACACGCACCTACCCTGATGCAACCAGATCTCTGGAGCTGGAGAAGCCACACAGAGACCCCTGACAGTGCTGAGATGCTTACAACGCCACTGGATCCACAAGACTTCCAACCCACTGGCCTGTGATCTTCCTGCATTTGGCATCATTGCACGTGTTTTGTGAGTCTGAAGAGGACTTTATAGATTGGTATCTGTCATATGGGTTAATATTGGACTTATGGACTTGATCTGGACTGGGCTGGGATGTTTTCCCAATACTCAATTGTTCTTGTATATAAACCTTTTTCTTGTACACATATGAGTCTCTCTGAGTTTGTTTCTCTAGTCCACCCAGACTGACACCGCTTCTGAGCTCATTATATAGATCCCATTTGGTAACTGAGGACACCGAGCTACAAGGGGTATAAACGGCCCATTCACACTCACTCAGCTCGCTAGAAACAGACCCAGCACCAGACTTGAATAAGTCTCCTGACTTGAAAAACATTTCATGATGAATAAACTGAAGTTTCCTCTTCAGAACTGAATGGAGAGGGAGCCAGTTATCCATTTTCAGTCTTGGCACCAAGAGCTGTATCTTCTTCAATGCCAACATCTCCATATTGCCACGTGCAGAAGTGGAGCACCTGTGGGTACTGGGGCACTATTCATGGACATCCATGAGTAAGTAAGCCCTGAGGTGTGTGCAGAGCTAGACTGGTTGAGGAGAGAAGTCTGCCCGACTGTGCGGTTTCCTTCGACCCTGCCCCAGAAGACGTGGATTTCAGACCAGGGCTCAGGAAAGGTTTTCCTGAGGAAGTGGAACTTAAAATGACAATTGAAGTATTTACAATGGGGGAAGCAGCTTACACTGCTAACCTATGTTTAATTAGCTACAAGTGTGTTTGATTGGGATTATTTATAACAGAGAACATTTCAAATAAATGAAATAAAAATTCCTCTAATAAATTATAGTACATCCATTGTATAATCACTATTATGAAATGATCCCTAAAATGTACTATAAATTGAAAAATGGTGTTATAAGCACTATTCATGTATAATCTCATTAACATAATGTGTGTGCTGTTTGCAAAGAGCCACTTCTTGAAATATTGCCACCAAAATATGTACAGTAATTATTTCCCAACAGAAAGAAATCTGAGTACGTTGTTTTCATTTTTTATTGGCATTTTTCTTAATTGATGGAATGTGACCCTTATAAGAATTTTTTTAAAAAATAAGATTATATTGTGTTTTTGGCAAAAATTTACACAGAAAACTAGGTTCCATGGAATAGTTTTTTATACAAATTTTTCTGGGACATTTCTCACAATTTTCACCATGTGTCAGTTTCCTCCTTATTTCCATTCTACTTGCTTTGTCTCCACCACCCCAGCATCCTTTCCCCAACTCATCTTCTCAACTTTACTCGAGTGAATGCAGTTGATTATTTAAGGCAGCATAGTACTCTTTTAAAAAAAATGTTTTATTACGGGCTCATACAACTCATCACAATCCATACATATATCAATTGTGTAAAGCACCCTTGTACATTCATTGCCCTCATCACTCTCAAAAGCATTTGCTCTCCACTTAAGCCCTTTGCATCAGGTCCTCTTTTATTCCCCTCCCTCCCCGCCGACCCCTCCCTCATGAGCCCTTGATAATTTATAAATTATTATTTTGTCACATTGGCAGCATAGTACTCTTGGTGATATTATTTATTTTATAAGCCAATTGTTTTGTTTGGATGAAACGTGACCTCTGGGGTGGCTTCCATTCCAAGTTCAAAGGTTACCTTAGGACAAGAGTCATGGGGATGCCTCTAGTTTCTGTCAGACCTGTAGGTCCGGTCATTTGGGGGAATTTGAGTGTTGGTCTACATATTTCCTTCATTCTATCTAGGACCTGTGATTGTGTCCCTGGTAACCCATTGTTAGTGGTTTCCAGGCAACAGCTGGTGTTTTCAGTCTCAGGCTACATGAATGTGTGCTTGGTGTGGGCCGATCGTCCTGTAGTCTGGTTCCTTCTCTGAGCTTTTCATGTCCTTAGTTGTTTTTCCTCCCTAGGAGCAAAGACCAACAACAGTTGTATGTTAGAAGGCCACACGCAAGCTGGTAAGATAGCATATCGTCTTTATGAACTATGTTGTGCCATTTGACAGAGTTGTCTCGTGAGACTATGCCCCTAAACTTTTTAACCCAGTAAACCAGTCCTGTCAGGTTTTTGGATACATTTAGGAAATCTCTGTTACTACGCTCCCTGTGTTAGGCCAGGTTGATTTGGGAACAAATCCAGAAACATGTTATATACGAGGGATACCCCCACAAAACTGGAATTGTGCTGGGCGGAGTAGAGCTTCCATAGGATGCATTTTCCCCACTAGGCAAGCATTGAACAACTCACGCTCAGTTACTGCACCCAGCGGCATCACCTGGGAAGGTTCTCTTTGGGGACAATGAATTTTTTCCTAAAACAGTTTCGCTTGAACCTCGTATTTTAGTGATGGGTGATTTAAGAGAAAAGGGTTCAGCTATGAAATTCTGTTTCCTGCTTGGGCAAAATACCGAGGAAACTATTGTGGTGTTGAACATGGCTTATAAGGAAAGCGCTATGGGAAAAAATGCAAGTGTACGAGTGGTTTTCTCATTTCCAAAAAGAAGAAATGTAGATTGATGACAAACTTCATTCTGGACATCTGTCAACTTCCCGAATGGAGGAAAAAGTCAACTCATAGTGCATTTGGAAGTCTTTCCATTGGGTAAGATTGTTAATCAAGCTTTCTATTCAGAGGTTCTGAAAAAAAAAAAAGGCCTAACAGGGTACCAAAAAAACAGGTTGTATTTGTAGTAGACAGGGGCTGGTTTTGCCACCATGACAATGCACTTGCTCACACAGCCATCTCAGTGCACCAGATTTTGGCAAAAACCAGCATGCTTCTCTTGCCCCTCACATATTACTCATCTGACCTTGCTCCATGCAACTTCTTTTTGCTTCCTTGAATGCAGAGGGACATGAAAGGACAATATGATTTGACAACGTAGAAGAGGTGAAGAAAAAAACGAGAGAGGTGCTGTCAGCCATTCAAATGGATGAGTTTGGAAAATGTTTCCAAGAATGGAATCACAGATTTGACAAATGTATTAAGTGTAATGGAGAGTACCTTGAAGGTGATAAGGTTGTTTTGTTAAAAAAAAATTAAATACATAGTTTTGAAAAAAAATTTCTGTTTTTTTTTTTGGCACTCCCTCCTATATATAAGAAAGAGCTTTAGGGTAGGAGATACGGAGGGTGAGGGGGTTGGGGAGCAAACAATGTACATGGGAGGACAGAGGGAGTACTAGACCTGATGGTGATTACACAACCCACTTTAAAAGCAATTTAACCATGAAAAAGAAAATGGTCTAAGATTTATTGTGGTAATGATTGTACAATTCTTCTTGATATGATGGAACTATTGAACTGTGTGATATGTGGATGAAGTGCCAATAAAGCTGGTATAGATAGATAGATAGATAGATAGATAGATAGATAGATAGATAGACAGCTTTATATCAAGATGTAATTATATATCAAGCAAACATCCCAGCCCAGTCCAGGTCAACTGCAATACTAATCCATAAGTCCCTCCTCAGACTCATGCAGCCACTTTCAATAACGTAAAATGCAGGCATATCACAGGCTAGTAGGTGCAAATTCATGTGGTTCCAATGCTCATGGTAGTATCACAGGGCTCTGGTAGTAATCAGGGTCTGAAAGCTGAGAGGTGAAGGCAGAGAGAAGAGGAGAGCCCTCCTTATGAGAAGGCCATGCCCATAAGGAGTCACCATCAGGCTGGGACCTGATCGATGGGTTGAATACCACCTGTACACTTTCATAAATCTTCATGTTGACATGAAGTTATGTCACTACCACATCCCCTCGGTCCTTTGTGGTATATGAGTGTATACACAACATACACAAATAGAGGGAGAAAGATGTAGCAATCTCCTCCCACAAAGATGTATAACTTTGGAAACCTTATGGGCAGTTCTACTCTGCCCTGTAGAGCTGCCATATATCAGAACAGACTGGATGTCAGCGAGCAGTAGGCCCACACAAACATGTATAGCCACAAACCTGCACACACACCTATGTACGCATTCACATTACTCATACGTAGGGCATTCATTCATATCTGTGTAATGATACAATATTTTTGGTTCTCAATATAGTTGCAAATTTAAGTCATAGCATGTACCAAAAGTGTCTTTTATCCTTGCACACGTCAGTATTTTCACTCACTTTGAGTTGTGAAATCTTCATCCATGTTCGGTATCATCTTTTCCATCACCAAAATAACAAGTGTCTTCTATCCAGAAAAGAAGCCCTGGTAGTTTATAGGGGTTACACGATGGGCTGCAACCACAAGGTCTGTAGTTTGAAACCACCAACCGCTGCATTGGAGAAAGATGAGTCTTTTCTTTTTTTTTCACAAAGAGAACATTTATTCAGTATTAACTGTGACAAGGATAACTAAAAAGGCATTCAAGTGAGGGAGACCATTAATCCAAGGTCATAATGGTGTCCAAGGTTTACTGAGATGCACAGCTTTAAATAGGCTATGGGAGGTCAAGGAGACTATCACATAAACACAGTTGATAGCAGATCAATATAGGATAGTTACTGGTTTTACTCCTGGAGCAGGATTGGGGCCATGCCTGGGACATGTAAATTTTGTCAGACAGTAGAGCTTAAAATATTGGTCCAGGGATTCCCCAGGGCAGTCAGAGCATGTCTTAAGACCAGTCTCCATGAAGTCTTCATGCTTGTCTTTGCTCCACATATCTTGGCACTATTCTCAGGTGACAAGTAAATCTTTCTTCAGACAGTGAGTGAGATAGTTAAGGTTTATTGTGCCAACCTGACCAATAAACACATGTGGGATTAATTGAAGGGCAGTGAGATAAATGGCTTCGTGAGCCTCACTTGCCTGGTTCTCGGGTCTCTTGATGGTCAGACCAGGGTGCAGCTGCCTTAGCCAGTTCCCTGCTTCAGCTGGCAAGACTCACTTTCTGTGAGACATCCCTGAAGAGAAGCCACATGGACTTATCCTGATGCAGCCCTGGGTGCTGGAGCAGCCACATGGAGACCCCCGTCAGCGCTGAGATGCTTACACCGCCACTGGATTCAAAGACTTTCTACCCACTGGCCTGTGATCCTCCTGCATTCAGTGTCATTGTGTGTGTTTTGTGAGTTTGAGGAGGGCTTTGTAGATCGGTGTTGGACAGATGGACTAAGTTGGACTTACGGGCTTGGGCTGGACGGGGTTGGGATGCTTTCTGAATGTACACTTACCCTATATGTAAAATTCTCTCATACATATATGAGTTTCTGTGGATTTGTTTCTCTAGTTTACCTAGACTAAGCCAGGGTCTTACACATCTACGATTTTCATCTGTCCCCACCCATGTGTCATATGGAGTGTTAACGTAAAGAATGAAGTCAAATGTGAATACAAGAGCTGAACGAGCTCTTTCCCATCCCTACAGATGTAATACTGTCTTTATGAACTCCTCACCTACAAGGCGAGGTCCGAGCTAAATCTTTGTTTTCTTCTCACGCACATCCTGCCCAAAGGGCCTAGGACTCAACTTGCTCTTCTCAAAATTGCGGGGTGCCGATTCAGGATGGTATCCACGGCAATTTCAATTTAAATGTTGTTTCTAACATTGACTAGCTCTCTTGACAAGGAGAAAAACATTATGTTTGTTCTTTTACAAACTACCTTTTTGAAATTGCATCTTGTTGTACTTGTTCCTGGCTGCCAATCCCGACTTGGATGACCTATTTGCCAATCCTAGCAAACAGCATTGGCTTCATGGGCTGAGACTATTCTATAAGCTTACAGAGAGAAAAAAGAAAAGAAAAAAATTAAAAGCAATTACATTGAGGAGAGCTTATAACGTAATGAATTAAAAACCCAAAGGGAATAAGGGATGTAATAATTTCTCTGTCATGGCAGTGTCTCTTTGTTACAAATGTCCTTACTTTTAACATGAGTTTCCAGGGTGCTAAACCAATTAAACTGAGGCTACATTTAAATATTCTTTCTTAAGACCTATTTTAAAATATAAAATGAAATGACTTGAAATTAACCTTTCTGAAATAAATAGTTCTGACTTCATGCCTCCGAGTAGAAGAGTTAGCTACTGTCAAACAAATGTATTTTCTTACAAAATGCACAATTACTGTTCCTTACAATCTGAACAGAAAGGCAACTTGGTTTCAAAGTCATACAAACTTGAAGTTCAAAGTGGCTTCAGGTTGGCTTGTAAGGGGAATATAACATTTTCACTATCAACCCCTTTGAACATATTTACTTATTTGATCTCAAACCTTGGTAGATTTTCTATCTTTAAACTTAGAATTCAACATGAGCCCAGGGGTGACCTGCCTGAGTCATAGTGGCTTGTCTAACTTGACATAAAAACTCTTCAGATTTGACTTGAGTTTATTGTGTGAAATGCCATTACTAATTGCATGACACTGTGAAAGAAAAGAATACATCCTTTGAAAGGCTTAAAATGACATTACAAGACAGAGACACGTGAGGGCACTGTATCCAATACGAGCGATCTGAGAGGTAGGTGTGTTTATAGAAGCCTTTATTGGGGTTGAGAAGGAGAATGTGTGAGAAAGGTGGACTGTTATCAATGACACTGATACATTCTGACTTCTCATGTCAACTTAACCTTGCATTAATCTCTCTATTGTTGTTTTTAATGCCAAAGCTTACACGTGCTTAAATCGTGCTTTCTCTGTTTTCACTTTCGTAGATGGCGCAGCATTCTTGGGAACAGAAAGAGACACGTGGAGATGGTTTATAGTACACAACAAGCCACACAGTGACTGTGAATGGCCAGCAAGTCAATATCAGTCCTGGATTGGATGTATAATCAATTTAGAAAATGTTGACTTGGAACCAGGAATATCAAATCCTAACAGACCTATCAGGAAGTAACTGGGGGATCCCGTGAGAAACTGCCTCTCCCTAATTCTTCTGGCCCTTACCCCTCACTCACTGAGTTTCTGTGAGGTGTCTGAATTGGTACCTGAGGGGATTACACCAGCAGGACTAGAACGCAGTGTCCGTTGCCCTAACTGATCCTGGCTCTTGGTGGTTCTCGGTGTTGGTTTGTTGGCTTGCATTTTCCTCTCCTGACCCTCTTCTGTGAGTCTTCATAGAACTCAGCTAGATGATAGCACGTAGCGTGTGAATCTTGGAGCTGCCCAGACCTATGGACCGATCCTCTCACGTCCACTCCTGCTGCTGTGAGCTAAAACCAACCCCATTCTAGGGTGCTGGACACCACAGGAAATGAGTGCTGGGTACCGTGACTGAGGGCCAATGTCACCGACCCTTACTTTGTAATCATTCCAGAAACTCCAACTTTTCCTAATGAAACAGACACTTTTGACTTCAGGGTAAGTCTGGGGACGTGTTACTAAAACAGCAGTACCTCACAGAATTCTACATAGGTTTTGGGGTCGATGTTTATTCTTGCCAAAATGTATTTATGCATTAGATGATTTTATTGGGCCTGTGGCTTTTTAAAAAATGAAGTAAGAAAAAAAGACATTTGGGACTTATATTATCCTCTCTCTCTCTCTCTCTCTCTCTCTCTCTCTCTCTCTCTCTCTCTCTCTCCTTCCCTTAGTTTGGTGGATCTGCCTTTTATTTTAATAGTCTTATTGCAACATAATCCAATATCATACAATTCAATAGTTTAATCATACCAAAGAGAATTATACAAAGATTGTTGTCACAATCAATTCTGGAACATTTTCTTTCTTGTACTCATTGCTATTAACTCCCTACTTCCTCCAACCTTGGCTGCCGTACCCCCAGGAAAACATTAATCCAGTTACTGTCCCTGTAGATTCCCTATCCTGGATCTCATATATCGAAAAACATACAAAAACAAGAACAAAAAAGCTAACAACAGTAACAAAATAAAATACAGAGAAACTTCAATAGAAAAGCAAGAAAATATAAAAAAACAGAACAACTTTAAAATAGGTCAGAAGAACGATCAAATGATAAGGTATTAAATTTTTATGTACCATCATCCACTTTCCAATGCACACTCATGATAGGTTCTTCACAGACCTGGTCTATGGTCAGAGGGGATTTCATTCTCCTACCATAAGCAAATGAATTTTCTCACATTGGGCTCATTTTTTCCTATTAGTCATTTATCTATATTTCTAGATTTTATTTTCACCAAGTCTGAGGGCCATGGTCTCTAGAAAAATCAGAAAAGCAACCCCAACAGAGCCTTTGTACAATTTATTCCAAAAGAATTCATTAACAAATATTAACAGCAAAGCAAAGATTTGAGAAGACAAGAAGAGACAGGGCAGGGGAATTAGATGGATGGAAACAGGGTAGAACTGGGGAACGTGCAAACACCTTTTCTGGGGACGTAACCAATGTCACAAAACCAGCCGTGTAGAAATGGTTGAATGGGAGTATAATTTGCTATGTAACATTCTGCTAGAACCTGGTAAAATATATTTGGGGGGGTGATGCAGAGAGTAAATTGATTTAATGACTCACATACTATGGATAAGTAGATTTAATGTCATGGAGGAGCGTCAGGAGAGACCAGTCGCTAGAGGAGGATATGATGTGTTGTCAAAGCACAGCTAAAAAGACAAAAGCCTTCAAGTAGATAGGTTAACACGGAGGCTGCAACACTGGGACCAAGCCTGGGAACAGCTGTGAGGGCGGCGCGAGACCGGGCAGTGGTTCCATATATTGTGCACCAGGTTGCCGTGGGTTGGAACCGACTCTCGGTTCTTGGCTTTGCACAAGAAAGTATTCATGCCAAAGTCTGGTTTGCGATCCAAGGGGATTTTTGTAAGGGACAGAAGAAGTGTCAGGTTTTACGGTCTCAAAAGAGCACACGCTATTTCGGGAAAGCGTGCCAAAGCGTGCATGAACTGCATGGGCTCATACATGAACACAGGCCACCCCATGGGCCGGAGACGGAGTGCAGCAGCTGGGCCCAAGGGGAGAGGGCAGAAGGCTGGGGGAACTATTATTAAAAGAATTTATAAGTATGTTCTTTTTTCCTTACAGTCATTACAATTACGTGTATGCGTAGATGAACTGAGAACAGCCAAATAGAAAACCAGGTGCCTATTTTTCCCTCATGTGGAAGCAAAGCTGAATCCTCTGCCTAGATGAAAATAAAGGGGCCCAGGTGGTGTAGTGGTTATGCATTGGGCTCTGTGCGAGAAAGACGGGTCTTCGACTCCTGTAAAGAGTTCGTCTCGGGAATTCACAGGGACTGTCTCCCCTAAGTTACAGTGTGGCTGTAAGTCCTCGTCAACTCCATGTTGGGAGTTTGGAGGTAAAATAAGAGTATTTCCTCTGTTATTGGCTTGCTAATGGGAAAGGTACAGGGTACTTCATGAAATGCTTCAGAGAGACAATATTCCTGAGCACTTTAGCCTTGACCACATGTTGTACGGTACTCAACAGTGTTCACAAGGACTCGATTTTATGAATGAACCTTGAAAACACTATGTTGAGTAAAATCATTCAGAAACAAAAGGACAATACTGTATGACTCCAAGCCACATCCATTGCCATTGAGTATGGATTCTGACTCATAGCGTGGACTATCTAGAATAAGCAAATACATAGAGACAAAAATTTTTTTACTGGTTACCAGGGCGATGGAGAAGGGAAAATTATGGTTAGGTGCCATTGAATCTGTTCCAACCCATAGCGATCTTATGAACAATAGAATAAAACACTGCCCAGGCTCACTCCATCCTCACAATTGTTCCTAGGCTTGAGCCCATTGCTGCAGCCATTGTGTCCATCCATCTCGCTGAGCGCCTTCCTCTTTTTCCCTGCCCCTCCACTTCCCCAAACATGATGTCCTTCTCCAGGGACTGGTCTTTCCTGACAACATGTTCAAAGGGTGCAAGATGAAGACTGGCCACCGTTGCCTTCTAAGGAGCACTCCTCCAAGAAGTCCTCCTCTAAGCCATACTTCCACCAAGGCAGCCTGGTGTGTCCGTTTAGCCCTCCGTGGTACTGTCGGCATTCTTCTCCAGCCCCGCGATTCGAATACGCAGCATCGTCTTCAGTCTTCCTTATTCAAGAGAAGATAGGGCTTAGTTATTGCTGAAGGAGGACTGGCTGTCTGTCTGGACTATGCAAACCTTCCGGAAGGGGATAGTTGTGATTACACAAGAACCTCAGAGGCACACGTGCTTGACGGCTAGCTGCTCATGAGACAAAGATGTGACGGTTATTCCCAGGAAGACGGACACTCTTAGAAGGCCCAGGGAGCGGTCCTGCTCGGAGCTAGAGGACGGCTATGAGTTGGAATGCCATCAAAGAGAGTGGGGTTTGATTTGGGCTGCATCGTGCGTGACAAAGCTGGACAATGAATAAGGAAGACCAGAGGAGCAGTGATGCTTGTATCTTGGTGAGGAATATTAAAATTGCCATGGATTTCCAACAGAACAAACAAGCCCAGCATGAAAGCAGTACAGACAGATTGCTTCCTACAATCAAGGATCATGGAGACTTCAATTCTCTTACTTTGGACATGTGAACAGGAGGGAAGGAAAATGAGGAAGACTCTCACTGAGATGATTGGCAGAGTTTAAACAATTGTGAAGCTCGTGCAAGACCAGGCAGAGCTGAGCTCTGCTGTACACAGTGTCACTGCGAGCCAGACCCCACTCAAAGCACTGAATAATAACAAGAACAACACAGACTACTGAAGTTTCCTTCTACTCCTACTTTGCTAACAGGGTTTATTAACTTATGAATGGATCCTGAATTTCATTGAATTTCTTTCAGCTGCTGAATGCTAATATGGCTTTTCCTGTTAATCCATTAATTAGTTTGTATAGAATAAATCTTTTACAAACTTCAATCTTCCTACCAATAAGCATAGTCTGTTTCTCATCTATTTAAATCTTCTTTGATGTCTTTCTTTCTTTAAAAAAAATACTTTTATTAGGAGCCCTTACATCTCTTATCACAATCCATGCATTCCTCCAGTGTGTCAAGCACATTTGCATAGATGCCGCCATGATCATTTTCAAAGCATTCTCTTCCCACGTGAGCCCCTGATATAAGCTCCCTATTTCTTCCCCCTCCCTCCCCACCTACCCTCCCTCATGAACCTTTGATAAGTTACAGATTATTATTTCCATATCTTACATCATCCTCTGTTGCTCCTCACCCACTTTTCCATTATTTGTCCCCCTGGGAGGGGGCTCTAGGTTGATCCTTGTGATCGATTCTTCCTTTCTCCCCCCACCCTCCCCTAACCCTCCTGATATCTCTACTCCCATTGTTGGCCCTGAGGAGTTTATCTACCCTGCATTCCCTGTGTTGTGGGCTCTTATCTGTAGCAGTGTACATGTTCTGGACTAATCTGATTTGTAAGGTAGAATTGAGATAATAAGAATGGGATGAAGGAAACACCAAAGAACTAAAGGAAATTTGTGTGTTTCATCGGTGCTATACTACACCCCGACTGACTCATCTCTTCCCTGTGACTCCTATGTGAGGGGATGTCCAATTGTTTACAGATGGGCATTGGGTCTCCATGCCCCAGCCCCACCCCCATTCACCTTGGGTATAGTTTTGTTCTTGGTCTTTCATGCCTGATACCTGATCCCATCAATACCTCATGATCACACAGGCCAGTATGCTTCTTCCATGTGGGCTTGGTTGCTTCTTAGTTAGATGGCCCCTTGTTTATCTTCAAGCCTTTAAGACCCCAGATGCTGTATCTTTTGATAGCCAGGCACCATCAGCTTTCTTCACCACATTTGCTTATGCACCCATTTTGTCTCCAGCAATTGTGTCGGGAAGGTGAGCATCACAGAATGCCGGATTGTTAGAACAAATGTTCTTGTGTTAAGGGAGTACTTAAGTCAAGGCCCAATGTCCATCTGCAACCTTAATTCTTAACATATAGATATGAGTACATGGTTCTAGTCCCCTCTCATTATATTTATTTTACATATGTACACGCCTGTATTTAGGCCTCTATAAATGTCCTTTGCCTCCTCTATTTCCTTTTCACTTTTCTCTTGTCCCACCATCATGTTCGGCCTTCATTTGGGTTTCAGTAATTCTTCACTGCTACATTGCCCTTGATGAAGCCCCATTAGAGGCATCCATTGATTATGGTTCACGTGTTTTTCCCTTGTCCCTGGATTGGCTCCCCCCTCTTCCTTTCTCCCACCTGCCCTTCTCTCATATCCCCCGGAACCACTGGTCCCATTCTTTTCATCTCCAAATTATTTATCCTGTCTATCTTATCTAGATAGATATGCAGATACACTAACAAGTGCAAAAAGCTGGCAAAGCCAAATAAAACACCAAAGGAAGTCAAAACCAACAAAATGATAGCAACAACAACCAAAAACAAAATAACAATAACAAAAAGAAAGCAACTGACAAAAATGGAAAAGCCTATAAATAGTTCAAGGTCTGTTTGTTGGCCTTTACGAGTGTTTTCTAGTCGAGTCTGATGGGGTGCCACACTCTGTCTCCAAAATCTATTTTTGGTATTCCCCGGGGGTTTCATCACTCTGCTCCCCCTGCTGCTCTGCCGCATGCCCTCAGTGCCTCACCTCAGCGTGATGGGGCCAGATCGTGCACCATTCCCACACTGTGTCTCCAGTGCTGTCCCCGCAGCGCCATGGTTCAATGAGGGTTCTTTGATGTCTTTCAATTGAGCTTTAACTTTTTCTCTCTATAAAAGAGAATGCTCTCTATATATTTTACTTACATATATGCTTATTTTATATACTTACATATTATATATTTATTTACATGTATACATGAATTTGATTTATTCCTAGGTATTGTTTTTGGACATTATTTTAAAAGATAAAGATTTTCAAATGGCATTTTCTGCTTGTTTCTGGCCCCTAGCAATGTGTTGACTTTGGGAGTTCAGATTTCTAATAATTTACTTGCGTTTCTTTTAGATTTTCTATGTTGACAATCATATCTGAGAATATTCACAGCTTTCTTTCTCTTCCTTCTTGCCAAAGAATAAAATGAATTCCCAGTACCCATTATTAATATCCTACTACCTCCTCCCTAACCTGATCTCCCCACCGAGAGTTAACCACTGTCCTGAACTTGTGCTTATTATTCTCTTATTTTTAGCTTTTCTTTTATCAAATATAGTTATATACCGACTACAATATACATACCCATTCCTGATATGCTAAGCATTGTTTAAAGTCATTAGTTGATATATGACAATATCTTTTCTGCCTTGATTGACCTATGCATATACTTGCCTCCTTTGTCTTGTTAATATGGATCATTATATTAAAAAAATGTCCCGATATTAAACCAATACTGCTTTCCTGAGATAAACATAACCTCATTATGGTATATTATCTTTTTTAGACATTGCTGGATTCAGGCTGCCGATATTTTACCTGTAATTGGTAAATCCGTGCTCAGGAGAAAAATTTCCCTGTATGTTTCATTTTTGAACTGCCTCTGCCTGGGGTCAAGGGTAATACTAACTTTATGAAATGAGCTCAGTAGAGTCCGCTAGCTTTCTATTTTCTAGAAGAGCTTATGTAAGGCTAGAAAACTCGATTCCTTGAATGTCCATCCATCTCCATGATTGTTCACTTCTCTCAACCCATCTTCCCACTCTTCCTTTCCCATAGCGCTTCCTCCTCTGGTTCACCTCTTCCTTATTGCTAAATTCAATTTCTTTTTCCTTTTTACATAATCAGTAAGAGTGGCTTTGACTTAGAACTCACTGCCATCAAGTCGTTTCCGACTCATTGCGACCCCCCAACTCCACAGGACTGAGTAGAACTGCCCTTGTGGGTTTCTGAGACTGTAACTACTTATTGGACTAATGGCAAGGTCAACAGTTGGAAACCACCAGCTGGTCCTTAGGAGAAAGACGAGGCTTTCTACTCTATAGCAGTGAGAGTGACCTAAAAGTATCAGAGAAATTGGACCAGAGCTCAGATAACAGGATATTAACTTTAACAGAAGTTTTTCTAACGTTCCCAAATGTAACATTTCTTTGTGTTGAATATGACCAGTTAGTATTATTTAGAGGTGAAACAAGAAGGCCTGAAGGTGCCGTGGTGGAAGTACTCAGCTGCAACCCCCAAGGTCACCTGTTCCAATCCCCCAGCAGTTCTGCAAGAAAAAGATACCACAGTCTGATTCTGTAATGATTTCCATCCACGGAAACCCTCTGGGGCAGTGCTGCGCTGGCCTTTAGGGTCCCCATGAGTCGGAATCTTCTTGAGGGCACTGGATTTGGAAACGGGGGGATTTAGATGTGAAAAAAAGCTTGCATTCATTTCAAGTAACACTGATTGTTAAATGAGAACTTCAATCCTCTGTTCATAACTACCTATTCTGAAATATTTTTGAAACCAATTCAGTCACATTCATAACATGGTAATTCTAGACCTCTCTGACTTGTGACACTCAACAATGAAGGGAAACAATTCAGCTATGTAAAGAACACATCAAAATTTCATGGAGACAAGAGCCTTTTCACAAATAATCTGTGATGATTTTCCAGGTTTTCCAATAAACCTTCAGTTCTCTGCTTTACATTTCATAGATATTCTCAACCTTCCTTTCAAGTAGCACACATGCAATTTTCTTGATGGAGCATTATTTCTGAATGGTACCGATTATTTTAATACTCCGTAAGACGAGCTGGGGTTTTTCCGTCTTTATTTTAGTTGAAATGTAAATATTTAAAAACCCTCCAAATCAAAAGGATTTCTTTTCTTCTAGTGACTTAGTAGCTAAATACCAAATGCTCTTATAAAACGCAAATCTCTTATGCAAGATATAATTAAATTATAGCCTGCATAGTTAGTAAGCAATTACAGTCACATAATGTGTATAATTTGGGAGTTTTTTTGTAAAAAGTCGGTAAATGAACAGCTACCTCATTAGAATCAAGAAATATTATAGTTCTTTTTGGAAATAAGATCTATAATGGCAAAAATACAGGTTTTAGATAAAATGTAAAGTAGGGTAGGTCTCAGAAAGAACACTAATTAGAGGGTGCCTCTATGGGAATCCGAGGAGTAATGACAGGTAGGTCAGTTTCCAGTGACAGTCACCAAGCTCAGGGGCTGAAGTCACTCAATGGTCACCTGTATGGATTGTCAGAGATTGCCAGTGTCCTTTTTCTATTACTTCCTCTGAGAAGCTTCCCAACCCCCTTCCCACCTATTCATGGAAATGGTATTGTTCCAAAACAGACGTTCTGAGTTTTCTCTTTTTCAACCCTGGTGTTGGTGAACGCTGTAATCAGTTACCTAGACTCCCCTTTAAGGAAAAGGCTTCCTTCCCCCAACTGCCGGGAGTGTTGCTAGAAGACAGTCTCTGTTGTTGGTCCTCTTTGGATTGTCACACTACCTTGTCCAAGGTCAAGTGTCTTTCCATGAACTGTCCAGGTACAAAACAGACGGAGGTGGGTATGAAGGCCGGCTCTCCTGGCCCCATCTTGGAATAATGCTTCAGAGTCCCTCCTCTTGGGGCAGTTGAGGCCTTAAGTCAAACTGCACCAAAGTTCAAGTTCATCCTTCCCTTCTCCCCTCTTTCCCTCTTCTCCTTCCTCATCAGGTCCTCCTTCAGGTTCTCTCCTCCCTACTTGCCCCCCTCCTCCAGATCGCTGTCTTTTGAACTGGCTTCTGAGGCAAGTCGGACAGAACCACTTAGATGAAAAGCATTCATTCATTCATTCACTCACTCATTCAATCACTCACTCACTCACTGCACTAAATTCATTCCATAAGCATTTAGTAAGCACTCACTATGTGCCAGGAACTCTCGGAAATACAATGCACGGATCATACTTGAGTCTTTCTTTGTTAACGTGGGCTCTCCCAGTGCCTCAAGTTAAGCATTCTGGACCTCATTCCTTAGTTAGAGGTCCCAAAGGCTTAGAAGAGGATGTCACATTTTACCTGGAAGTTTTCTTTTATTGTGGAAAAAAACCCCAACTTGATATAAATTTCTTTTCCTGTGATGTATTGTTTTCTCCCAACAAAGGCATCCATACCATTCACTTATGGAATGTTCTGATTTATCCAGGTTGGCCTGGATTCTAGATTCTGCTCCTGGACTTCTGTGTCCCTTTTGGTCCCTCTTAGCTGTGTTAAAACTCAGGGTGGAAATAAGGAGGAAATAGTGACAAAACCCCACACTTAGAAACATTGCCAGATGACAGAATACTAGGGAGCCTTGCAAGAACCAAGGAATTCCTCAGCCAGGCCAACCGACGGAGTGGGAAATGGAGAGCCCGTCCCACACTTGCTGGCGTCGTGCAGTGTATGTGCCTGTTCTCGGATTGTTTTCTGGAGGGGGATTATAATTCTATTTCGTTTGTAAACTTCTTTGGAGAAAAACTGGAATCTCACACTTTCTACCCATCCAATGTCTGGGGGGTGGGGGGGAGACGGTTTTGAATAAATAATTGACTCCCCTCTTCAGGTCCTGGTGGCACAGTGGTTGTATGTTGGACTGCAAGCCACCAGGCCAGCAGTTCAAAACCACCAGCTGTGACTCTGGAGACAAATGAGGCTTTCTGGTTGGGTGGGGCCATGCGGCGGCCACGTAGCTCAGGTTCCAGGCTTGTGGTTGCCACGCCTGTTGTATATCCGCGTGGCTGGCCCGCCGCGCCATCTTGCCGCCATCATGTCCATGTTCGCGGGGAACACCAACTTGCCCCGCGCATTGGTGCCTGACGGGCTCCTCTCCGAGCTTACCCAGCACCTGGCGCAGGCCACCGGCCAGCCGGCTCAGGACATCGCCGTGCACTTGGCCCCGACCAGTTCGTGGTGTTGGCGGCTCTGGAGGGCCGGGTGCCCTCTGCAGCCTGCACGGCATCGGTCAGATCAGCGGGGCGCAGAACCGCACGTACAGCAAGCTGCTGCGCGGCCCACTGGCCGAGTGTCTGCGCATCCACCGGGACAGCATCTACATCAACTGTTATGGCGTAAACACCGCCAACGTGGGCTCAACGGCTCACCTTCGCCTGAGCCCCTCCCTGCCCCAGCAATACACGAAATACACGGTTCAGACACACACACACACCACCACCACCACCACCACCACCCAAAAATGAGGCTTTCTAATCCTGTAAACAATTCTAGTCTAGGAAACCCACAGGGACAGTTCTTCTCTGTGTATCGATAAGCCGTAATCGACTCAATGACAGCTTGGATTTTTGGTTTCTAAGTCCTCTTCAACTCGCAAACTAAGTCACATGGAGTTTGGCTGAATATGCAAACACTTCCAGAGAAAATTTAATAGCCTCTTTCATTACTAGAATTCTAGGCTCACTGTCGAAGAATTCCTCTTTAAGCCAACCTTGAAGTAAAGTACATAAATGTCATAAATCTGCATATAATTAATTTATCCTTCATAAGAAATTCACTGATAATAAAGCAGGTTATGAATGCAATTCATATACTTTTTAATGTACGTATCAATAGCTCCTAAGTATTTTTTAACTCCACCTCATCGTAGGAAGGATTTGAAGTAACTTATAATGAAAGATATTTTGTTAGGCAGGGCTCTCTAGAGAAACAAAACCAGGACACTTATGATTTTATGCAGTAGGACCCCAGACCTCGATGTTAATCCATTCTACTCTGTCCTATAATGGTACTATGAGGTGGAATAGACTTATTGGTAGTGAGCGGGAATAAGAGTAAGCATCCTTAAATTTGCCTCTATCTGACCTTTGGCTCTGGAGTGTTCCAAATAAATCTTCTTTTGTAGAACTGTAATCCAAGTTTCTATTTTACCCCACATGATTTATCGACACTAATCCGGATAATGTTCTTTGTCTGGCCAATAAGTATTCTAAGAATGTGTATAGGAGCAAATTCTGACGAAATAGACACCTGGGTGTTTGTGTCTGAGTGTTATACCTGGATTTGACGAGTCATCTGGCTATCAGGCTAAGACAGAGGACGACAGAGACAAGATAATCCCTGCCGTATGGCCCTGTGTGCCACTTTGCCTCTAGATCTGATTCTGTGGGTAAGACATTCTCTTTGGTTAACTATAGCTGACATTTTCTTGCAGCCAAAAGTGTCCTAAATGATTTAAAATCAGCAGTAAGAGCCAGCTTTGAAAGCAGATAGATCCAGTTGAACTAGTTAATCCATGTAAATTTGAAAAATAATTATTTAAAATTTTAAATATCAGTGTTCCTTCGTATATTGGGATAGATATTAAATGCCAACTATGCAAGGTTATTGTCAAAATTTGGTGTGAGAAAAAAAAGCACATAAAATATTTAGCACAGAACCTGATACATAGTAAGTGTTTAATAAAGAATAGCTATTGACACTCAAGAGAAACACAGGTAATCAATATATGAGTAACTGGCCCTTGGAAATGGCCATCGAATTTTCTCAGGCTATAATTTAGGCTTTTAGCCTGTCTTTAGTGAGGAGGAAAGACAATGGACCATTTCTTACTGCAAAACAATCCATCACATGCTGGAAGGTTATTATTAGGGGTCTCCTTTGTTAATCTCAAGTAAACATCTAAAACCAAACTATGAACTAATCGACCTATGTTCAATTACCTTGTGCTCTAACTGGGGAGAGATAGTAGTGTGGCAAAGGCAGGACTCGAGTCCCTGTATTAGTCTGGGTACTTTAGAGAAACAAATCTGCAGAAACTCTTATGGATAAGACAGAGTTTTATATAAAGGTTAAGTCACATCAAGAAAACATCCCAATCCAGTGCTGCCCATGCCCACAAGTCCAACATTAACCCATATGTCCTACACCAATCCACAACGTCCTCCTCCATCTCACAAAACACACGCAATGACTCCGACTGCAGGAGAAAAACCGAATCAGTGAGTATGTAAGCATCTCAGTGCTGGCAGGGGTCTCCACACAGGTGCTCCAACACCCAGGGCTGCATCAGGGTAGGTCCATGTGGCATCCTTGAGGATGTCTTGCAGGAAGTGAGCCTTGAAAGCTGAAGCAGGGAACTGAGTAAGGCAGCTGGTCCAACCATCACAAAACAAGAGAGCCGTGAAGTAGAAAGGCGAGGCTCACTGAGCCATTTATCTCTCCGCCTTTCAATTAACCCCACATGTGTTTATCAGCCAGGTTGGCACAATAAACTATCTCAGTCTCCTTTAAGCATCCACACAGTCTTGATGTTCTTTACTGTGTCAGATCTTGTGGACTTGAATCTCCTCGTCTCTGGAGGTCGATCTGTTTGGGGTAGACTGAGTGCTACCAATGCCCATGACATTTAGGAGAAAGGGTCAAGCCTCCCTGTGGAACTGGATCCCTGAGGGGTGTCACCTATGAGATGCTGGCAATGTTGGTTTGATTCTTCAAGGCCTGGATACATAGTCAGCAGGCCAGCTCGGGCCAGTGCATTAGTCCCTGGCCCATCAAGGGAAGAAGGTTTCACTGGAATGCTTCACCGGTCAAGTTGACTAGCAAATTCCTCAGTATCACATTAGCCCCCCTCCCCCCCAAAAAATGTTGAGGTAGAGTGGGTAGGAAGAATGTGGGAGCTGAGAGAAAGTGAAGTCTGACTGCCCTGAAGAAATTTCTTTTGTACATTGACCTGCTTTTTACATCTCTCAGTCAAGCAGTACAAATTGGTTCAATTAATTAGTTTCTTAGCAACAGGATTATGTTATCTGGTACCACTCATTTCCTGAAAGTGTTGAGAATACAATAGGTAGCTGTTTTGTTGTTGTTGTTGTGACTATTGGTGTAAATTGTAAAATAAAGTGAAAGTGTCAATATTTTTAAAACAAAACCATAAGAAGGCCATTTATTTTTTAAAATATTGACTATTGTCATCTTCCTTTTTGCTGTTGTTATATTTATTTTAGAATGGGTTGGGGGAAGTATTTCCTCTCCCAAACCATCACCAGTATCACCAAAGGGAAGCCAGCTGTTGTACCTGAATATAGGTCTTGCTTGTTCCAGGAGAGGAACTGTCTTTGTTTTTTCTGGATGGGGCCAGATTGACAAAGAACCACACTTAGGGCATCACTCCCATAGGTCTTCATTCAGAAGGACTAGGCCTACTGCACAATGGAGTGGTATGTCCAAAGAGAGAAATTGATGCTTCTGCAGGAAAGGGGAGCTGGGAAGACCAATTGAGGATGGTGGTGAGGAAAGTGGGAACTTGCATTCTGCCTGAGGAGACCCTGGATGAGTGTGAAAGTCACTGTGAACACATTAAGCCCAAGGGAACTAGCCACCAGCAGAACCAGCTGCCGTCAGACTGTGCTGCCCCGGCAAGCAGGATCAGTAACTTTCAGTAACTGATCCCAAACCAGAGACCCTGCTACATTTTCCTGCACATTCTTTTACAATCTCAAGAGTGGGGAGGAGGCTGGGAAATTACTGAGCTGGAAGTCCCTCAATCTAAAGAGCTACAATAGCAGAGTCCTTAATTTTGGGTACAATATCAAACATTCCTGGCACTGTGGAACAAATCATTCTTTCTGGATTTATAATTTTTAGAATTATGCAAACCAACAGCAAACAGAAATGAAAAGAAAAATCAGGCAAGGCACAATAAATTGAGCAATGCTTAGATAAAGAATCTGCATGTTGCATATTATGAATAATGTGCCCAACCAAACAATTAAATGCTCAGTCTCTTGATCTTTAGCACGATATGAAAAGCATCTGTGCTTATTAAATTTCTATTGTAAATTGGGTGAAGGTTTACAGAGAAGATCATCAGGTTTACATTCAACAGTTCACAAACATTCATCTCTTTGACTGCAATCCCCTCAATCCAGCAAAACTTACCCCACTTCTACCTTCTGCCTCCTGTTTCCAGTCCTCCGCTTTAGCCCTTCTGAACCTTGTCCTTGAGTAAATGCTGTCCTTTTGATTTCAAGTGGTTGACTATCCAGAGGTGTGCGTACTTCTCTAGTATTATTGTTGCCTGTGTAGACCTCTCTCGTGTGTCTGAGAGGCGCCCGGTGGCATCGTGGTTACTCGTTGGACTGCAATCTGCAAGGCCGGCAGTTCGAAACTACCAGCTGTTCTGAGGGAGAAAGACAGGGCTTTCTACTCCTATAGAGATAGTCTTGGAAACCCACAGAGGCGGTTCTACCCTGTCCTGTGGGATCACCCGATGGCAGTGTGTTTGGTTTTGATTTATTTTTGTCTGAGGACTGAACCAAAGTGGTAAATTCAGATCCAGACCTGAAGGGCAACTAAAGGGCCAAAGTCTCGGAAGTTCCACAACCAGTCTCTGTCCAACCCCAACTAGGAAGCCGCTTCTTCATGATTTTGAGCTTTGTTTCACATTTTTTCTCCACTCCATCTGGAACATTTTAATAGGATCCTTTTCAGGACACTTGGTCGTGGTAGTTGGACACCATCTAATTCTTCAGGCCCCACGGCCAGGGAGACTAATGTCCATGTGGCCCCTTGGATTAACTGTTGCCAAAGGTCCCTGATTTTCTCCACTCTTCTTTCCTCCAGACAGATGGCTGCTCACAAGCTTTGAAGACCCCTGTGGCTATCTGCCAAAGTCAGATGTAGAAGGATGTCTTTCTGGACACTTGATACCAATTGACCTTGCAGTCCCTGAGACTACTATGTTCTTGAGCCCTCATGCCCAGAGACTCATTGCCTCGAGCTGTTTGGCTCTGTCTAAGAAGTTTTCATAAGGAAGGCAACAGTTTTGATATTTTGCTAGTATACAATGACTACACACACACACACGCACACACACACAGTCCCTATGTTATGAATGTCTGACCTCGGGACCACTCATATTTGCTGTTTAATGTTATGTGAACTTGCCTTCATTTTGAAACACTGAGCCAAGCTCCTGCTAGTAATAAATTCTGCATCACCATCACCTTCACTAAGGAGCCCCAGTGATGCTGTTGGGTAAGTGATGGTCTGCTAACCACAAGGCTGCTGGTTCAAAACCACCAGCTGTTCGACAGGAGAAAGATGGGTAGTCCCAGAAGCCACATAAAGGGCCACTTCAAGTGGGTGACAGGTTATTACTTCCACTCACTGTGTACGCAGCTTTTGAAGCCGTTACTTGCACTCAAGCAAGGTTAATTGGAGCCTTATACGTTTGTCCCTACCTATCTACCAATTCAATATAAGACGGATTTAGGAATGAATCGCATCAGAACCCGGGGACGTCCTGTATTCCCTGTATAATAGACGTTATTGTTCACAGCGTGGTATGAAGGACTCCAGGACCCGGTGGAGCATTTGTCAACGTGTTTGGTCATTGTTTCTTACCTGTCTAAAAGACCACTCGCTGAGTGCTCCAGTGCCATTTCACCTTGGCAATCAAGAGTTCGATTTAGCACTTTGCTTGCTGACTGACTAACTGTTCAACAACTTAGAAAATGCTGATGGCTAGACAAGGGTATGGTATCTTTCACTTCGAATGTTAGCCTAAATTCACAGCTTGGGCTACTCCCCCATGCACACAGAACTGAGGGAAAAATGTAGGGACATAGGACCCTTTTAGGGACAAAAGTTATGGCATGTGTGAGTTTCCCCAGGTAAGTATCAAGGGGCGTAAGAGACACATCAAAAGGCAGTATATCAATTCGATATACCTAAGAAGCAGGACATGGGAATTGGCATGTCATTTACGTAAGAGAACGTGATTTTTAAAACCCGAATGGAGCAGTGATAGGACGTCTTTAATCGTCTGATTGAAACAATGAAGTAACATGCACAGCGCCTCGCGGCCGGGCTTTCAACGCGATCCATTTCACCCCAAAGTGAACAGAGCCAGCGCCCCTCTGTCTGCTCAGAAGCGGTCACCTCTCTGATTCAAATGCAAGATGCTGCTGCAGATGAAATTCGCTGGGACAAAATGTTCCGGAGCAAGATTACATTTCCACTGGGGCAGAAAGATATTTGCCAGCATCTCATTAAGGCTTCGATACGAGGGTTGGATTTCAATCTGCACCCAGATAGAATGGCAATAATCCAGTAGCCAGGATAGAGCGAGGCCTTTGTTTCCTGGAAGCATTATGCGGTACTTTCCCCATCTACAATAAAAACTTGAAAAAAAATTTCCAAGAGAGTAGACAGGGGAAGAAATCACCGCGTGGTCATTTTCGTGTCAGCGGCACACGCTTTCTGTAAAGCCTCTGCGGCCCGATCACTTTGCCTCTCGCTTGGGGAGGAGAAGGTGACCTCATTTACATTTAGCCCCACCTGAGGAACAGGGCTGCGATGCTCAGCGCTGTCAATGTCGCCTCAATCCTTCCACCTTGGCAGCCCCACATCCCATCATTAATGTAGTCCAGCCATTTTAAAGCCGGGCATTTTCCCTCTTCCCCCAGAAGTAATTTACAACTTAATGGAAAGGTGAGAGATTGGCTTTAACAGGTTTTATGAATTTAAGCAAAAGGTTCCGCTGAACATTTCTCTCTGGAGAGAGGTTATTCTTTGGCTGGGAGGCATTTGTAATAATTCAGTAATCAAAAATGATTCGCCTCCGACTTGCTAATTTGCTTAGTCTCGTCAGCAACAAAGAGGTCTAAACGGTACTGCTCATTTCGAAGGGAGCCCCAGCAAAGCTTCCAGCTCAGCCGGAAACCTCAGAATCCACCATCTGAGCTTTTAACCCCATTTCAAATTTGTGCCAGTGTAATGTCATTAGAGACTGATTTCATCTACAGGGTGGCTTGGTTTTTCATGGAATTTAAGTCTTTCTCTGAGGGGAGGTGGGGGGGACATTGAAGGGAGCAAACCACAGCCCACATGAAGCATGCTGCCCCTCAAGGCTCAGACACTGGGAACACTGCAGATTTCATGAGAGTCTCTTTCCTCTGAAACTTTTAGGCAAATGTGGCAGGTTAGAACTCTAGACTGGTTCTGAGTAAGTGGGATATCCAGTTGTATGCTTCCTAATTGGCATTTGCATGGTTGGCTCTAAGGACCATCTCTTCAGGCAGCATGATGTCGCTGTCCTCACAACGATAGCCCCAGCTTCTAGGACAGTGCCAGGCACTAGGATGCTCAGTAAATATGGTCTGCGATAGAACCGAGCTTGGTGACTGGACCGTCTATGAGAGATTCTGTTCTCGGGCCTCAGGTTGTGTCAGTGGCCTGCCATTCCTCAGCAGCCTTCTGTGGGTGGTGGCTCCAGCCCGTCTATTTCCAAACACCTGCCCCTCAACTAGTCAAGCTGGATAAGTCAATGGAAAAGTGTGTCATGAAGATGAAGGCCTCTTAATCTATAAAATAAATAGATGAAACTTTATCTGTGATCCCATAATTTTCCCCAACACCATTGACAGTTCAAAACTTCCCTATGTTCTCTTCATTTTTCATTGGAACCATTCTTTGAGATCTTATACCGTACTAGCTCAAGAATCAACACCCCTCCCCCCCAAAAATCAAGTACAATTAGACATGATAAGACATACAAGGAGTTTTCAGTCTGGTTGTGGAGAGTGGTTGGCAGAAGAAAGACCTCCCAAGAAGCTCATACCCTCATCCTCCAAACCCAACCCAAACCCCAGTCAACTCTGACTCCTAGCAAGCCATAGGACAGATTAGAACTGCCCCAAGTGGGTTTTCAAGGCTGCAGCTCTTTATAGAATCAGCATTGACTCAATGGCAGTGAGTTCGGTTTTGGGTCTGGAGTCTTTGCAGTTAGCTGCCCAATGTATAGCCCACTATATCACCTGGACTCCTGGTCCGAATCCCTACCTGTGAGAAACGAATGAACCTGTGAGTAATGTATGCGACATGGTAAAGGAGAATCAAGTTTGCAGATAGAATTAAGATGGCTAGTTTCCTTTAAAATACAGAGATCATCCTGGCTTATTCGGTTATTGACCCCAGGTGTATCAAAATAGAACTGTGCTCCGTAGAGTTTTTGGTGGCTGATCGTTAGAAGTAGATCACCATGTCTTTCTTCCCAGGCACCTCTGAGTGAACTCAAACTGCCAACTTTTTAGTTAGTAGCCAAACATATTAACCATCTGGACCATGCAAGGACCCCAATATAACCATAAAGTCCCTGCATTTGGAAGAAGAAGGCAGAAGGTTACAGTGTCAGAAGAAAGGGGGAAAAATTGACTTGTTATTGCTAGTTCTGAAGATGGAAGGGACCAGGAGCAAGAGAATGTGGGCAGCTCCTAGAATCTGGAAAAGGCAAGAAAATGCACTCTCCCCTCGAGCCTCCAGAGAGAAACGCAGCCCTGCTGACTGACACCTTGACATTAGTCCCGAGAGACCCACGTCAGACTTCTGAACTGTAAGATGCTAAGTGTGCATTGCCTCAACCCAGCCTGTGTGTTACTGGGGTGGGGGAGACAAAGAACCACATATAAGGAGGGTTTAATAGGCTATTGTGATTGATTTCATTTCTTGGGGTGTATAAATATATATAGTACATTTCTTTAAAAACAAAAACCTCAATCCCTCCAGATTCCTGAGTGGCTTAAAAAAATTGGTAGGGGAGGAAGAAAAATGAAATCGAAATGGACTCAGAGTCTTTAGTGACAAAGAAGTTCATATCCATCAAACAAACCAACTGTGTATGGGGAGCACATAGACACAATTAGTAGTTTCATCCACAACGATTACATATCAATATAGACTTAAGTTGTATAGTCTGGATTAAAAAAAACTCTTAAAAGGCTAAAGGAAGTCCATGGAAAGGCAAGGGTAGAAAACTAACATTTGTGGCGCATATACAACCTGCCAGTCACTATGCAACATCTGTGATCTCATCGGGTTGCTAATTGCTTTGATAATTGGTTAGGAAAGGTAGTAGATAATGACATATGTTTCTTCTTAAGAGGTCTCTGTACTCATCAAATATGAAGTTAAGTGGAAGTTGGATCTTCATGTTCTGTTTCAATTGTTTTATGGCGTATTCCATTTACAATAACAATCATTTTTTAAAAAGATGGACTAGGTAGGTATTCTTTCTTAAGGAACACATCTCAAACTTTTGAAATGAAGGCAAATCACTTAACCCTGCCCAGTTATGCTAAACATACAAGTATGTGCACTGAAATAATCAACCTAATGAATTCTAGGGAGAAGTATGTGTGCTGAGAGGTAGACGTTAACCTGGCTGCGTTTCAAGTATGTTTACATCTATGCACTTGATTCTGTAATAGTCTCTCCAAGCTGTTGATTCGCGCCACCTGAAACACACTGTCAACCAAGGACAAAATAATTGTTACAAAATGATGATGGCAACATATGTACAAATACGCTTGATACAATTGATGTGTGGATTGTTAAAATAGCTGTAAGAGCCCCAATAAAGTTATCTTAAAGTAATAATGGTAATTGTTACAGCCCCTTTAATTAGTCTGTTTGTTGAGTCAATAATTTTATTTCTTCTAACCAAATAGAGTTTGGTCTTAGAGATTTGGAAATCAATTTTTTATTTGATTTCTTCCAGCATACAGTACTTAAACAAAAAGAATCATACATTGATTTCTCTATATTTGCTAAGATTAATGCTTCATAAAAGGACCAGATGCTTTCAAAGGCGAGTTGGTTAGAGACTTAAAAACACTTACACCTCAAGGCCCACACACACACGGAACGCCCCAACTGCTCACCCATGTATTTCTTTCACAAACACCGCTTGCAGTACCTATGCTTTTCTTAGCAATGAGCGTTTCCAATTACCCAGCCTGTGGTCATCACAAGCAGAGCATCTTTTGCATGAGAATCTGAACTGTCAGTGAGTCGAATTCCAAGGCAAGCATGCCAAGAACTAACTACAAGAGCCTGATTGTTGTATAAGAAAACCCTTTACCCACTTCCATCAAATCAATTCTGGCTCATACAACTTTATAGGATGGAGTACAGCTGCTCTTTAAAGGTTCTGAGACTGTGAATCTTTATGGGCCTCATCTTTCTTCCGCCGAGGGCTTGGTGACATTGTGGTTAACAGCCCAACCATAACCCACAGCACCACTACGGTTCCGTAGGAATATTCTTTCAAACTCACTGCCGTTGAGTTGATGCTGACTTACAGGGACCCTGTAGGACAGGGTGGAACTATCGCTGTGAGTCTCCAAGATTGTAACACTTGACGGGTATAGAAAGCCGTGTCTTTCTCCTGGTGGTTTTCGAACTGTGGACTTTGTGGATCGTAGCCCATAGCGTAACCACTACACCACCAGGGCTCAGTTAGGAATATTCTTTTTTGTTGTTGTTGAACAATTTATTAGGGGCTCATACAACTCTTATCACAGTTCATACACATACATACATCAATTGTATAAAGCACATCTGTACATTCTTTGCCCTAATCATTTTTTTCTCCTCTTTTCTTTTTTTACATTTTATTAGGGACTCATACAACTATTAGCACAATCCATACATATACATACATCAATTGTATAAAGCACATACATACATTCCCTGCCCCCATCTTTCTCAAAGCATTTGTTCTCCACTTAAGCCCTTTGCATCAGGTCCTCTTTTTTTTCCCCCTCCTTCCCCTCTCCCCCATCCCTCATGTGCCCTTGGTAATTTATACATCATTATTTTGTCATATCTTGCCCTATCCGGAGTCTCCCTTCCCCCCCTTCTCTGTTGTCCCTCTCCCAGGGAAGAGGTCACATGTGGATCCTTGTAATCAGTTCCCCCTTTCCAACCCACTCACCCTCCACTCTCCCAGCATCGCCCCTAGTTAGGAATATTCTTTAGTGGTTAATTATTTACCATTATTGGACTTCGAAATGACAAATGCTCTTCCCTTCCCACGGTGGGAAGTTATGATAACCTTTTACCACTGGGACTAGGTAGGGGTTCTCAGCATTATGAATGCTAGCTACTATTATGTCAAGAATATTGATATTTTTTTAAAAAGTCATTTAATTGGGGGCTCTTACAGCTCTTATACAATCCATACATCAGTTGTACCAAGCACATTTGTACCTATGTTGCCATCATCATTTCGAAAACATTTTCTTTGTACTTGAACCCTTGGGATCAGCTCCTCTGTTTTTCCCTCCCTCCGAATATGGGCATTTAAAAAAACAGGACTGCTGTTCTTTTTGCCCCCACTCCTGCCATGGCATCTGTGAAAAAGCCTGTGGTGCAGGAGGACAAAAAAGAAGTGAGTTCTGAAGTTGGCCTTGACTGCACCCATCCTGCAGAAGATGGAATCACGGAGGCTGCCAATGTTGAGCAGTTTCTTCGAGAAAGAATCACGGTGAATGGGAAGCTGGTCGTCTCAGTGGAGGGGTTGTGAACATGGAAAGAAGCAAGAGCAAGATGACTGGAACCTCTGAGGTGCCTTTTCCAAAAAGACCTCTCTCTCTCTCTCTTTACACACACACACACACACACACACACACACACACACACACACACACACACACACACACGTTGCCAACAGCGAAGAAAGTTACAAGTTATAGTTACTTCCAGACTATCCAGGATGAGGAAGAGGAAGATGAGGACTGAAACTCCATTCTGTGGAATATTTTGTATGAATCCTTGAATAAAAGTTAGCTGGGGGGGAGGGAGGGGGAGGACTGTAAGTGTTCGAAAATGCCTTTCAACAACCCTCGTCTGTAAAGCAAGACATCCCTTGTCTGGCTCCTCATTGGCTGCAAGTCTTCATGGTTTACAATGCATACTTACGTGAAGAAGAAGAAGCCTCTGCTTTGTGTCCTTTGCTGTCTGAAGGGAATCATTATGCAGTTACAGTGAAGTAATTCCCCGTGGCCCTGTAAGCAGCCCCTGCCATGAAAAGAGAAACTGCCTCCAAAACCCCAGGAAGCAGAAGAAAGAAATCGGAGGAAACTGGGTCTCAGGCTAGGCATGCTAAAAGATGGGTGATAGCGAAGGAAGGAGAAGGTTCTAACAGATTCTGACTCAGTTGCTATAACCAGTCAGCATGCAAGAGACTGGGAGACGCCAGGGTTTTCATCTTGTTATATTTCTAAGTTTTAACGTCAAGAGTTGAGTTGACTATTTGGTAAGTTAATGACATTGATATAGAGCACATCAATTCCAAGTTTTTTTTAATTAAAAAAGAGTGGATTTCCAGGAATATTGTATAAAGGAACACTTTGGTTGAGACGATCGTAACTTGAGGAATGTCTTCCTCTGCATTCTCACGGTAATATAATCTGCTTCTGTCTTTTAGCCCAGCATGTTGGTTATTCCTCAGACCACTTCTCCAGTGAATGTTTATATTAATACATTTCATTGTGTTAATAATCTTGTCTTACTGGTACTTTTCACTGCAGCATCTTAAATGTGGTTTTAATTCACTGTCAGTGAACCACAGAGGTGAGTTCAATCCCAGACCTGAAGGGTGTCTGAGGTCCATTGTCTTGGGAGTTCCACTGGTCTCTGTTCAATCTCGCTACCAGTGAGCACATCTTTTTTTTTTTCATGCTTTTAAATTTCAGTCCACAGTTTTCTCCTATTCTATCCAGAACTCTCTAATGTGATTCCGTTCAGAGAAGTTGGCAATAGCAGCTGGAACTATCTAGTTCTTCTGGTGTCATTGTCATGGGGGCTAGTTTACATGATCCATCAGTGCACTGGACTCACTGTTTGCACGTGCCTTTGCTTTCCATTACTCTTCTTTGTTCCAGATGGAGAGAGACCAGTAGTCACACCTCAGATGACGTCTCATAAGCTTTTAAGACCACAGTTGCTACTCACCAAAGTAGGGTGTAGAATGTTTTGTCTTTGTGGACTATGTCATGCCAACTGACCTCGGTGCACCCTCAGCCTATGACCCTGAGCCCCCAGGCCCAGTGACTCATAACCGTGTCGACTGTGTGCTCCACCATATTCCTGGATCTATTGTAGCACAGGTAAATGCACATGTAGAAATAGGAGGGGCTTCAAGTTTATGGTAACATGGAATTAATTAAAAGGTAATGTAATTTTTCCATGAACTTTTGGAGCCCCCTCATAGCCTCTGTCAAGGCTACGTGTGTATGGGCATGGCCCCACTCTCCCTCTCACAGCTATTCAGCCTTCATGTCTATTTGTGCATCGTTCATAGATCACCATTACTGCAGGACTGTGGATGTTGCTGTTGTTTTTTGTCAGGTGTCGATGATTCAGTTCCAGCTCACAGTGACACTGCAGCTGAACAAAACACTTCCTGGTGTACGCCTTCCTCACAATTCTGGTTATTTTGAGCCCATTGTTGCAGCCACTGTATCAATCCATCTTGTTGAAAGTTGAGGCCCTTCCTCTTTGTTGTTGCCCCTATAGTCTGATGTCCTTCTCTAGGGGTGGGTCCCTCCTGACCACATGTCCAGACTACGTAAGACAACGTTTCACCCTCCTCAATTCTAAGGAGCATTCCATTCTTGCTATACTTCTGCCAAGACACATTTGTTCTTTGGGTAGTCCACAGTACTTTCAATATTCTGAACTGAAATCCTATTTCAACTCCATCAATTCCCCTCCTGTCTTTCTTACTCATTGCCTAGATTTGGCATGCGTAGGGGGTGATTGAAAATACCATGACGTGAGTGAAACACACTTAAATCTCCAAAGTGACAGCTATTCTATTTAACACTTTAAATAGGCTTTTGCAGGAGATTTGTCCAATCTAGTACATCATTTAATCTCTTGACTGCTGCTTCCATGTGTATGGATTGTGGATTCAAACAAAATGTGTATGGGTTAGAGAGAGTTTTATATCAAAGAACAATTGTACATTAAGAAAGCATCCCAGCCCAGTTCAATCCAAGTCCATAAGTCCTATATTATGTCTAGTACTGGTCTATAAATTACTCTTCAGACTCATGAAACATATTTAATGACACTGAATGCAGGAAGATCACAGGCCAGTGAGTGGAAAGTCTTGTGGGTCCAGTGGTGGTGGAAGCATCTCAGCATTGGCAGGGTCTCCATGTAGCTCCTCCAGCTCCAGAGCTCTAGCTACATAGCATAGCTCCATAAGGCTCTTTGTCAGCATGTATCCCACCTACAGCAAGCTATTTATCTCCTTAGGGGCTCCGAATAAGGTCATCAAGCTGCAGCCTGCTTGACAGGCTAAATTCCACCCCTTCAGTCTTAAGTCTCAAATTGACAACAGACTATGTAACCACCACAGACCACCCCTTGTCAATGTGATACTTTCACACAGATATTTAGCCATATATAAATTTCAAATAAACAATAATAAAATCATATCTGTACCTAACAGGATAAAACTAAAATGCATACAATTCAAGATGTTCCACCCTCATTTAAATATAACATTCTATAAGTGAACAAAACAAAAATATTCTATACTTATGTGAGCACTTACACCTTAATCCTATAGTCCTATGAATATATCCCAGCACCTATGAAAGTTTATAAGCCAGCCACGTCAAGCCTTTATCCTCCCCATTTTAGGTATACAATTTCTGTAGTGTCCACTTAACGTCAACCCAGGGCTCTGAGGAGACAATCATCTTCGGCATGAAGAACCTTCATTCCAGTTGGAACCTTGTAAAGTCTGCATGCATAAGCAAAGCTAAACCAGAATAGGCCATCCATAAAGTCAGCAGCGATATGCACCAGTTCATAAGCTCAAACATCTCTTCATCTGGTCAGGTTCTGGTCAACTCAATGTGGGCTGCCTCACTTAGCCTTACCAGGTTGCCCTCTGGCTGCCTTGCCTTTAGACCATGAACCCATCACATATTCTCAACAAGCCTACCCCCCTTGGGCTAGGTCATGAACTTCAGACGAGTGAAACCACTCCCATCTTCTCCTCTAGTTTCCTGTAAACCAGGTCCATGCTGTCAGTGGCCAGACTCAAATCATCTCTTTATTGCTGCATCTCTCTAATTCAAGCAAAAATGTAACCCTTGACAACTTCAAGCTTTTCTCCATTTACCATGATGCTGCTTGTTGGTTTGGTTGTGGACATTTTTGTTCTCTTTACATTAAATGTATGTATGTATAGTATTCCATACTAAAGACCGCAGTCTTTGATGTACACCAGTAAAGATTTCAAGTTCTCTTCACTTTCAGCAAGTAAAGTGTATCATCTACATAGTACAGGTTGTTAATGAGCCTTCCTCCCATCCTGGTGCTGCGTTCTTCACAGAGTGCCGCTTCTCCGATTATTTAGTCATCCTACAGATTGAAGAAGTGTGGTGAAAGGATACAACTCCTACGGATCTTTTTCTAGATTTAAAACCATGACGCATTCCTTTGTTCTGTTCGAACTGCTTCTTGATCTGTGACTAAGTAAAACGAGCACAATGGAGTATTCTAGAACCCCCGTTCTTCATAACGTTACCCCTAGTTTGCTGTGATCCACACGCATACCATTGCACAGTCAACACAGCTCCAGTAAACATCCTTCTGGGATTCTCTGCTTTCAACCAAGAGCCGTCTGACCTCAGCACTGATAGTCCTCTTCTGAATCCAGCTGGGATTTACTGCCAGTTCTTTGCAGATGCATTATCTTCAGCAAAATTCCAGGTATATTTGATATTAATGATATTGTTTTATAACGTCTACATTTTATTGAGTCGCCTTTCTTTGAAATGAGCACAAATAGGGATCTCTTACAGTTTGTTGACCAGAGAGCTACTGTCCACGTTTCTTTGCATAGGTGAGTTACGTGCTTCCAGCATTGTATATGTACATGCATACATATTCACACACGAGTGACCACGCACGTGCGCACACACACACATACAGACATAAATATGTGTGAGCCATGCTTTTTTTTAAGTTCTGCTCTTGGGCTCAGAGTCCGTATTAGCCCTCAACTATCATTTATCTGTACACATGGCTCTCAAATCTACGTTTCTAGCCCAACACCTCTTTTGAACTTAAGATCTATCTGTGCAACTGCCTATTACACACCTCCACCTTGACGTGCCTGCTCCTCAGAGCGAACTTCCCAAATCGCATCACTGCTGTCCTCTCCTCCCATATTCTTTAATGGCATTCAAGAAGGCAAGGTGTTGGCACCTGTTGGAGAAACTCCTCTATTCTGAGCTCGTTTCCTCTGGGGGCATTTCTTTCAGAGTCACATCTGTCCGTGCTCTGCACCCCGCCCTCATTCCTCCTGTGGAAACAGCGAACGATCTTGATTGGCAAGTTTCGGAGTGAAAAGCTCCCTACACTTTCTCCTTTCCTTTGGCACCTGTGTGACAGAAGAAAGCATATATGCATTCCTCCCTCTTCTCTGAGTTTTATGATGCAATCCTCCAAGGAGACCTGCTGCTGTTCAGGGTTCATAGTGATTGAGTGGATAAGGCTGCCTGACTCAAAAGTGAAATATTAGCATGATTCATCATCCAATTTTCCCATGATATGTTTCTACCTCTATCTGTCTGGCTCATTTCTCTTTATCTCAAGTCACTATCAACTTGGCTGGACAAAAAGAACCATTGTGTATCTGCCCCCATCAAATGTAATACCTTTAAAGAAGTTCAAAACCCTTTTTCTCCCTCATACCGCCAGGCCAGTCAGCTTGACCACTGTCCGGTGTGCTTACAGAGAATTATTTAATATGGCCCATCCAGCTATAGTCTTAGAAACTCTCACACAGTGATTTGGTGGGACTTCCCACATGAGGTGCATATGGCCCACCAAAAGGATTAGATCATTTGCTGATACTTCAAATAAGGTATATGAACCTGTGATGGTTCAGGTTTTCGTAACTTGGCCGGGCCATCATTTTCAGGAGTATGACAGTAATGTCGTTGTCCTCTGTTTTGTGATTTGATGGAACCATCCTCCATTTTGCTTGAAATTATGGTTCCATATAGGAGTGAGTTGTCTGTAATGAGCCCAAATTAGAGTGGGTGCATCATGAGTCACTGCCTTACTAGTTTCTATGCTTATCACCCTTATTGAGGTCACCCCCTTGTACCACCTTCCTCAAGTCAGGGGAGTTAACTTGATGGTCCCTCTGTATATATATATATATTCTAGCCAAGTTGTTTCTCTTGCTCCGGAGCCTTCATCATCTGACCTTTATAGAACTGAAGCCAGCAGCCCATTTTCTGACCTGATGGCACTCTCTAAGCCTGCTTAGTCCGCAGTCTGTAATCTGACCTGTCAGTTTGGGTTCTTTGGCCCTTATACCAAGGTGAGTCAGGAGACATTTCCTGTCTGGCATCTGGCTCCTGATTTGTAAAGCCTCCACAGCCACAGAAGGCATTTGTTTAACGAGACAATGAAGCAAATTATGAAACCCAAAGGTGGGATGGAGAGTATTGCCTGGAGGAGAAGTTAGTGTTTGAGAAGTTTGGAAAAGTTAGACAAATGGGACACCTTTTACCGCTGCCTCACAGGAATCAGCTTCGTGCTGATCTTTCTAAAAGAAATTATTCACTTAATGCTTAGTACAGGCTTATCATTATTATTTGAATAAATTAGAAATGTGATGGGGGAGGGAAGGAAAAAAGAGGAGCTGATACCAAGGGCTCAATAGAAGGTAAATATCTAGAAAATAATAATGGAACCTATGTACAAATATGCTTGATACAATTGATGTGTGGATTGTTATGAGTGTAAGAGCCCCCCAATAAAATGATCTTTTAATAAAAAATAATAAGTACAGTGAGTTCAATGTAAATAAAAAGAAATGTGGTGTTAGTTAATTCAGTTTTCCTCACGCAACTTATGTAAGTAGCAAAATGTACATGAATTTCAATTGACCTAGGATAGTAAATACACACACACACACACGCACACACACACACACACTGCCCCCTCTCTCCTTCCAGGCATTACTCTGATCCTGTGCAGTGCTTTAATGACAGGCACCTAATCCAAGATGGGCTGTCATAATTACCTGAAGCCGGACATTATTGTCAGCGGAAATCCAAGACATAGTAATGTATGGGTGCCTAACAGAAACCAGGGCTTTATTCTAGTTTCTGAATGAAAACGCACTTAAGCGTAATAAAAATGCTGTATCAGGATTAGAAGCTTCATTACCAAACTGCACTCTGTGGGTGACACAGTTTCCCTGCTGAAAGTGAGGAGGACTTGAAGCACTTACTGATGAAGATCAAAGAATACAGCCTTCAGTATGAATTATACCTCAACAGAAAGAAAACAAAAATTCTCACAACTGGGCCAGTAGATAATAAACAAAGAAAAGGTGATGTTGTCAGGGATTTCATTTAACTTGGATCCACAATCTATGTTGATGAGCAATACTTAAAAAAGAAAAAGGGAAAATGACCCATTGCACTGGGAAATAAAGTGTTCTTATGCAAAAATGTCATGATATCAAGCCTTGATATTTTCACCTGCTGGACAATGAATAAAGAAGACTGAAGAATGGATGTCTTTGCACTATTGCTGAAGAAAAGTGTGTGCATAAGCAAATATGGTGAAGAAAGCTGATGGTGCCCAGCTATTAGAAGATATAGTGTCTGGGGTCTTAAAGGCTTGAAGCTAAATAAGTAGCCATCTAGCTGAGAAGCAACAAAGTCCACATGGAAAAAGCCTGTGTGATCATGAGGTATCAATGAGATCAGGTATCAGGCATTAAAGACCTAGAACAAAAAATCCCATCAATGTGAATGAGGGGGAGCACAGAGTGGAGACTCAAAGCCTATCTGTAGACAATTTGACATCCCCTCACAGAAGGGTCACAAGGAAGAGACAAGCCAGTCAGGGTACATTATAGTACTGATGAAACATACAACCTTCCTCTAGTTCTTTAATGCTTTCTTCCCCCCTACTATCATGACCTCAATTCTACCTTACAAATCCAGCTAGACGAGAGCATGTACACAGGACAGATAATTCACCCATCAGGACCAATAATGAGAATAGAGATACCAGAAGAGTAAGGGGAAGCTGGGGGGAGAAAGGGGGAACTAAGTGATCATAATGATCTACATATAACCCCTTCCTAGGGGGACAGACAACAGAAAAGTGGGTGAAGGGAGACAGCAGCGGTATAAGACATAGGAGAAAAAAATGACAAATTATCAAGGGTTCATGAGGGAGGGAAGATGGGGGGCGGAGAAATGAGCTGATATCAAGGGCTCAAGTAGAAAGAAAATGGAAAATGATGATGGCAACATATGTACAAATGTACTTGACATAGTGGATATATGTATGGATTATGATAAGAGCTATAAGAGCCCACAATAAAATGATTTATTTTTAAATAAAGAATGGATGTCTTTGAAGAATGAAGAATATTGAATATGCCATGGACTCCCAGAAGAACAAAAAAATCTATCTTGGATTTATGGTCTAGCCAGTATGACCTTTGCAGTGAGCACCGTGAGGCTTTATCTCCTGTACTTTGGACATGTTAGCAGAAGAGACCATTTCCTGGTTAGGACATTATGTTTGAGGGGAAAGCGGAAGCCCGTCAGTGAGACAGATGGACAAGGTAGCTGCAATGATGGGCTTAAACTCCGGAACACTGCGAGGGTGGCGCAGGCCAGGCAATGTTCCCTCCTCTTAAACCTGTGGTCGCTACAAGTCAGAGCCACCGGAAAGCTAACCACAGCGACCAAAGGGCATTTCCAGATCAGTCATTCAGAGTTGCTCTATTGTAAACCTTTCCGTTGCCTCTGTATTTCCTAGTATATTTGTATTGTCCTATGATTTTGTTTTTATTTATCTAAGTGCTCCGAATATAAACAATAATTTATAAATAGCAAAATCATGTATTTTACTGCAAGTGTTTTACTACAGAGCGACTGGAAGACAATATAACTGGGGTGGTGGCGGGAGAGGGCAAGTAGTGCTTCCACTTTTCCTTGTTTATTTTTACAGTGTGAACTGCAAGACGACAATCTACAAAGCCCAAACTATTAGAATTCTACATACATATGGTCCAAATCAATGTGTGCCACAATACTTACATAGCAATTCATCCTAAATCAATTGACTATTTCTTCAGTGCCCATCCCGGGCTAGACACTGTTATCAGGCTCAGGATGCAGTGGCAGCCACACTAGATGGGGCCCTGCCCTCTTTCAGTTCACGCTCTTTACCCAGGCACCTTGATAATCCAGGACACAGCTGAAAGCATCCAAATAGATGGCACAAATACCATTCTTTGGAATCTGATAGCTATTTAGATTAAAATATGGTATGTAGTAACTTAAAGTGATGAATGGACTATTAGCGACAGATCTAATGGTGAAACCCAATTCTAACTGTTGACCTTTCTGCCCAAAGTTTAAGAAGCTGACAGTTGGAACCATGTAACTGTTACCTATTCCTATTTCACATCCAAGTCAATTTAGCCCTAAGGCCAAAGACTTGTAAAGAGTGTAGCACCCATGACGCTCTAGCTCTGCACCAAGGGACCCGTACTGCTGGTGCACTTCAAACCTTATATGTTATTCCTAGCAACCGACTCTTTAGTTTGTACATGAACAAATTCCCGCCTGCCAGCCCCTTTCCAGGAATACATCGCCCATCTCAAGTATCCATCCCTGACTTCCTCCTACCATCACCTAATGTTCCACCTAGTACAGCAGGTATCTGAGAATGAAGCTACCTTGGCTGCAGCTGAGCACCACCAGACCCTGTGATTAAATCCTCACTCGCAGCGACCTCCCGTCTCTCATGAAGACCGCCCCTTTAGATCTGATGTTAGCTTCATGCTTGTTGCAACCAGCCCATCTGAACGGATGTCTTCTTCTTGCCTTCAGGGAATATTTTGGAGATGGAATCAGCAGCCGTGAGCGTGGGGGATAGGAAATCCAACATAGACTGCTTTTGTAGGCATTAGAACTCAGATGACTCAAGAGTTTCCCTCAGTGAAAATGAGAACAAGGACGGAGCCGACTCTGAAGAATATGACACGTTCCGTTCTGAACATGTTGGAGTCTGAGGTGCCCGTCGGGTCTGTAGGAGAGAGTTGGTGTATGGTTTGGTTTAAAAGCTCAGGGGAAAATGTTTTACTTGTATAAATATATCTGTGTGTGTGTGAGGAAATTTATACTTTTTGAAGATTATATCTATGAGGGGACTTCAAAAAGTTTGTATAAAAATGGAATTTAAAGGTAATAGAATTTCCCCACAAACTTTTAAACACACACAGTTTAAAAGATAATCATCTGCCAGGGATCAAGATACAAAATTCATGTATAGTTAGAAAGGACTCTGAACACACTGCAGTTCTTTCCCAGTATGCAAATCTATACACATTGTTGATCAACCAAAACCCATCACCAGCCGTTTTTTTTGTTTCTGTTTTTGTTTTTTACTCATAGCAACCCTAAAAGATAAATTAAACTACTCCTTTAAGTTTAGAAACTGACTCCTCGTTCTCATGTGAGGGAGCTGGTGGGTATGAACCCTCTGCTTCTCAGTTAGCAAGCCAATTCCTAACCCACTGTGCACCAAAACACAAAGGAAAACTCGCTCTTACTGCTCACGGCGACGCTGTAGGTCAGGGAAGAAATGTCCCTGTGGGTTTCTGGGAAAGCCTCATCTGTCTTTTGTGGAGCACCTGGTGGCTTTGAACTATTGACCTCGCAATTAGCAGCCCAACTATGCCACTAGGGCTCCATTAATCACCAGTTCCATATGAGACACTCATTTTCCATGCTTCTATAGAATGTCTTCATCACGCTGAAATTTGCCAAAAGTTAGAAAGGTCAAGATGGTGAGTAAACATTTGTTCACAGAGGAATGCTTCCGGTCAATGCTAAAAATGAATCCATCTACGTCTGATTTGGGCTTGACGTGGAATTTGTTTTGGTTATTGTTTAACTGTAGCTCCAACAATTCGTCACTGTAGTTGTAGGCCCTTATATTTGAAATACTGTGCGTGGAATACCCACAAGTGACTTGTTAAAAACAAGATAATATGGCATTCTACCACAAGAAACAAAGTCAATACCACAAGTTCCGGGGGAGACAGTACATCCCGGCCATTCTCGGGGGGCAGATACTCCATTGACGGGGCACTCAGAATCCCCATTGTAGTTAGTGGGGCTGCATGTGTGCATGTGTGCATCAAGAAGAGCGAGAGCCTCACTGTCTCTGTCAGAAAATGATTCCTTTTGTGTTGGTCTCCACGCTGTGTTTTCATTCTGCCTTTTAAAACCATTACACCTAACAGGGTTGTGAGTGCATTATAGGCAACTTCAAGAGGCCGTCTATTATCTCCTCTCTCTTTACCACATAATAGGGGGTAGAAAAGTGAGAGTACAGTATCTACACCACGCTGAGTAGAAGAAACTTGCCTAGAATTTGTGAACCCGTCAGCCTATTTTCTGTAATGCTCAGTGGTGAATCACTCTTAAGTGCTCCACCATTCACTAGGATATGTGCTTCATGCCAAAGGTTACCAGATTACAAAAGTATTCTTGGCTCAGAAGGGACTCATAATTCACCATCACCTTATTTTGACACGAAGAGAGAAAATATGTGCATCAAGACAAGTAGAGGAAATAACGAAGAAGAAGAAGAACAAAATCCACCTATATTAAGTTAACAAGGCCTCAAACACTCCAAAGGGAAAAATACAGACAAGAACAATAATAAGGATAATAGAAAAATCATGCTGTTAAATTATACGGAAAGACTTGCCGGTGATTCACGAGCGCTCCCCCGGTGAAGACAGTTCCTTCAATGTCTGCCCTTGGGCATAGAAAAGGCAAGAAGGACCACAGAGTTCCCCAAGTTGGAAGGAAACTCTAATTTTTTATGAATTTTCTTTTTAAAACTTGTATTGTGAACTAGGTGAAGGTTTACAGAGCAGATCATCCATTTCACATTCAAGAATTCGTAAACACTTCGTTTCAATCCCTCCCTGCAGTCCTCTCGGTGGACCATCCTTACTCCCCGTGCTCCTTGTTGTTGCCTTCTCCCTTCCTCCTTCTTGCCTAACCCTCTGAACTTTGTCTCCTTCTTTGGATAACTCATCACCCTAAGTACACCCTAAGTACGCCAGTAGGTAACTGCCCCGGAGGATCCCCTCCTTCTTCACGGGTACACATTCTCAATCAGCAAACCAGCACCTCTACAACATAGCCATTCAATCTACATCTCCCATTTGAATTTTCTCATTTGTCCATGGTGTCCCTGTTTCCTTTCTGACCCTAATCTAACCCAAGATTGCACATGATGTTTGTTCGTCATGTCTCTTCAATCTCCTTTCATCTGGAGCAGCTGAACCTTATCCTATCTCTTAGGGGGCTGACAGTGTTAATGTGTAAGTCATGTTGTCAGCTGATCCTCACCTGAACCCATCTAATGTTTCCTCTTAACCAGGCTCTGCCATTTTGGTGAGATTCCATGGAAATGAAGCTCTGCTCTTCTCAATAGCATTTACATCAGAAGGTACATGGTGTCAACTCATCTAGTTCATTGTTGATGATGTTAATCTTCTTCCCTAGATCAAGTTGGTATCTGCCAGGTTTCCCAACATAGAGTGACCATTGCATATAATTAGCATTGCGTGAGGAGATACTCTGATATTACGCCCTCTCAGAAGCATCCACTATAGTATAAAGAAGTTCAGGTTAGATACTGAACGATGAGAGACAATGGAGGAAAAAACCAAGGCACCCATCCACCAGCCAAGACAAGAGCTCTAGATATGTGAATGAGGCGATCTTGGATCCTCTCGCCTCTGTCAACCCACTCCATTAGACACAATAGCAGAGCTGTCGGCAGTGGTGCCTGGATACCATCTTGCTCTTCTGGTTTCAGGCACAATGGAGGCTGAGGCTCACACGTGTTTCCATGCATCTTTGATTTTCTACTCTTTTCTTTGGATGGAGAGAGACCAATAGTTGCACCTTAGATGGCCACTCAGAAGCCACCCAGTTGCTATTGAGCAAAATAGTATGTCGAACCTTGTCTTTGTGACTATGTCATGCTGATGGACTTGACATCTTCCAGAGACTGTGGTCCCGAGTCCCCAGACACTCATTCCCTCCAGGTGTTTGCTTTTATGCCTCAGAAGTTTTCATAACTTTGCTCCTGTATGCTCTACCCTATTTGTGGACATATTTAGGCACATATGAAAACACTTGCAGAAATATCCTGTCAAACCTCTATGTATGTGGTATATAACGTTGTGGGTGTAGTCCCATTTGTCTTTCCAACGCTGTTCAGCTTGTGTGTTCACTAGGTATGCATTCATAGCTCTTCGTTATTACGAACATTAATGCAGGATTGTGTGTGTAACCGTATTGATCTTTGTTTAACTTGTGTCCTCAGCCCAGTGTCTCCCTTTGCCTTGACGATTTTGTGGTACATTGCCTTTCCTTTCACCACGTTAATCCCCTCTAGTGGGCGATTTCCCCTTCCTTGGACTCACATTTTGCTGTTGTTTTCTAATGTAATTGCCATATGGTTAGAGAACACGCTCTATAACGTGCCGATCTTTCAAAGTCAGTGAACCTTTCTGTTGGTCCCAGTGTGTGGTCAATTTTTATAAATGTGCTCTGTTTTTCTGAAAATAGTAGGTATTCTGAGGTTTGGGGATAGGAAGAAGGAGTCCTGATGGTACAACAGTTAAGTGCCTCACTGCCAAAGGTTGACAGTTCAAATCAACCCAGCCACCCTGTGGGAGAAAGATCTGGTAAACTGTTCCCCCAAAGTTTACAGCCTAGAAAATCATATGGGGAAGCTCCACTGTGTCACCATGGGGTCCTATGAGTCAAAACTGCGAGCTCCTAACAACAACATGGGTGGGTGCATGCTACACAGATCCATTAAGACAGTCTTACAACCTCGTGCCATTCGCAGCTTATAAGTTCTTTCTGGGTTTGGGTTTCGGATGTTGTTGTTGTTGTAAGTGTAAATATTTCCTGAGCTGTCATAACATTTCCCACTATGACATTGGATTTGAAGATTTCTCTTTGATCTGTCAATTTAAAATTTAAAAAATATTTTGTAGCTGTATTTTGAGACCTACAAGTTTAGAAAAGTTCAAACTTATTGAAGTTTTTACATCAATCCTGTCTTTATTTAGAAATGCTTTAATTTTTCTATTAATATAACACATAAGCTTTCATTTCATCAGTATTCGCTTAGTGTGTCTTTTTCCATCTTCTTAATAGGCAACCTTTTTTCCCCTTATGCTTTAAAATAGCCTCTTGCAATACCAATACATTTTAAAAACTCTTATTAGCTAATGTCTTTACAGAGTGTTTAGTCCATTTGCCTTTTTTAAAAAAAAATCTCTGATACATTCTGCTTTATCCAAATGCAGTCATTCCTGGATCAAGACAAGTTCCATTCCTGAACCTGCCTTTCAGTTGAATTTGTACCGAAACTGGAAGAGATCACAGGTATTCATATCTAACATCAGCTAGTCAAGTGTTATCTTATTACATAATGTACCTTTCCTCACATAAAATATTAAAGAAATGCTCCAGGAACACTAAAATAACCTTAAATGAAAATTATACAGTAATAATAATGTTTTGATACATGCCACAGGCTAGTAGTGTTCACTTATTAAAAAACATTTATGTACCTCAAAATTATGTTGGATTGGTCCATAGCTACATATTCGTTTATAACCTATAATTTTGTATGGACTCTCTGCTATATTTTTCTGTATCTCTTTCTTTCTATTTTTTTATTATTACTTTGACAGTTTTCCTCCTTTCCTTTTTCCTTCTACTGGTCTGGAAGAGCTACATGCTTTTGCTTTTTGGGGGGACCTCACCAAGACTTTAACTTCATTATGAAAAGTAAGATCACATCAAAGAACAAATTTGTGGGAACTACACAGGAAGCAAACGTCTAGAGAACTCCCTCTATCCACAATTGAGGGGTGGGAGGAGAGGGGCTACTGAACAGCGGGCATTGGAGAGATGTGTACAGAAGGTCAGAGGCATATAGCTGACTTGAACAGTTAAAACTTTGTCAGTTGAACCCCCCTCTGATACAGGCTGGATCTGAACTGGTTTTCAACGTTTTGTGTACTTCTGTTTTGTTGTTTTTGTTTGATCCTCTTAGGCTGTCTCTCAAAGGTGTTATGTCATTGGAGGTCACCCTCTTGAAGTTGTTGTGTTACATGTTTCTCTGGTTTGGGTTTATGAATCTCAGGATTGATGAACCTATAAGGACAGCATGTAAAATAAGGATTTCAGGAGCAGGAGTACAAAGGGGGCGGGAGGGGGAGTAAAAAAGAGATAATGTGAAGGAGTCCGAGAAGAAAATGGATGTTTGGAAACGGATTGTGGTCGCAATTGTACAATTCTTGATGTGATTGAACTAAGGAATGGTATATGTATGAACTCCCAATTAATAATAAATAAATAAAGTGGGCAAATTTAGGAAATGACAAGGTGGAAGACTGAACCCATCTCAGTTGTTCTCAGAGGACACAGGGGGCTGCCACCTGCCCCTTTGAGACCCAGCTGGCCTGAGTGGGGATGGAATGACGTCTTATCCTGGCTCCCTCTGGCCAGCTTCTCACCACAGCTCAACATCTCGTTCTGCTGAAGCCAAGTGGTTCTCAGTTCGGAGCTTCCTCCTCCTCTACTTTGCTTATCAAAGTCCCCATGCATCAATTTCTACTTTCCTCCCACCCCCTTAAAAAACAAACTACACGGAACTCCAATCACCTTATCAGCCTCACTCCCACCCAGCTCTTGCTGGGATTGAGATTGCACTCACAGTTTCTGCAGTGGCTCACTGTATCCCTAGCAGGACAGCCCTCTCTCACAGCTGAATCAATACAACCAGTGTCTTCCCCCACACCCATCAGGAAAGCAAAGATCATTTGGTGGGAGTCACCAAGTCTCAGGCTACAAAAGCCATAGTGAATAATGCACTATAAACAAAAGCCATAGTGAATAATGCACTATAAACAAAAGCCATAGTGAATAATGCACTATATTGGACGTAGGGAAGAGTCAAAATGGAAGTCCACGTACAATGTATATTTCTTCAACTCCTCCATTTTAATTTTCCTGATAAAGTATATTCTTCTCAAGCATCCAACTTCATCTTTCTACTAACAATGCTATCTAACAAAAATTTTAGAAATAGGATATCCCCATGATGAACATGCAGAATCTGCCAAGTATGTCTTGAGGTGAGATTACTGAGAATGACCGTGTCATGTTATATGCATTTTCTGAGTAGAACACATTTAAAGGTTAAGAATCAACCTCACAAATAAATAAAACATATTTGAATGTTAAGTTCTTGGACAGCTAGGGTTGTCCTAACGTCTGACTGCCAGCTAACACCTCTCTCCTCCCCTCCTCTCTAACTGCCAGCCAACACCTCTCTCCTCCCCTCCTCTCTGTCTCACGCTATAACAACATTAAATGAACACCTCAACTTACAAATCCAAATGCCATCCCCAGTGCCTGAAAGACCGATTTTGTGCTCAACCTCTCAGGGTTCTGTTCTACTCTCAAAAGGACTGCCTCACCTGCTGCACCACCCCAGAGATCAGTGCTACAGGTTTCTGGATTAGGGCTCTTTAAAATGATCAAGGGGCAATAATAAACAAGAGACTGGGGTTTTTTTCTCATTAAAAAAACTCTATGGGAGCACAAATGCATCTACAGTCAGACATTACATAACACTTACCTGGCTTTTAAAAAAATCATTTTATTGGGGGCTGATACAACTCTTATCATAATCCATACATACATCAATTGTGTAAAGCACATTTGTACATTCGTTATACTCATCATTCTCAAAACATTTGCTCTCCACTTAAGCCCCTGCATCAGCTCCTCATTTTTCTCCCTCCCTCCCCGCTCCCCTTTCCCTCATGAACCCTTGATCATTTATAAATTATTATCTTGTCATATCTCACACTATCTGACATCTCCCTTCACCCACTTTTCTGTTGTCTGTTCCCCAGGGAGGAGGTTATATGTAGATCCCTGTAATCGGTTCCTCTTTTCTACCTCACCCTCCCTCCACCGTCCACTCTCCTCATCTATCGCCACTCTCACCACTGGTCCTGAAGGGATCAGCTTCCCTGAATTCCATGTGTTTCCAGCTCCTATCTGTACCAGTGTACATCCTCTAGTCTAGTCAGATTTATGAGGTAGAAATGGGATCATGATAGTGGGGCGGAGGGAGGAAGCATTTAGGAACTGGAGGGAAGTTGTATGTTTCATTGTTACTACACTGCACCCTGACTGGCTCATCTCCTCTCCGTGATCCTTCCTTAAGGATGATGTCCAGTTGCCTACAGATGGGCATTGGGTCTCCAATCTGTACTCCCCCCTCATTCACTATGACATAATTTTTTTGTTCTGATGATGCCTGATACCTGATCCCTTCGACACCTCTTGATCACACAGGCTGGTGTGCTTCTTCCATGTGGGCTTTGTCACTTACCTGGATTTTTATTTATGCCTTTGACTCCTTCTTTTAGCTTACCAGCTGTGGTAGTTACATGATCTGGTGTCCATTTGAGGATTCAGAGTGAAGGGGTGGAGTCTAGCCTGTCAATCAGATCACAGCTTGATGACCTCATATGGAGATGCTAAGGAGGTAAATAGCTTACTGGAGGTGGGACAGAGGCAGACTCCCTGCGAGACATCCCTGTTGAGAACACATGGAGAGAGGCTGATGGACCCAGAGCTCTGGAGCCAGAGTAGCCACATGGAGATCCCTGCTATCCCTGAGATGCTTACAACGCCACTGGATCCACAAGACTTTCCACCCACTGGCCTGTGATCTTTCTTCCTGCATTTGGTGTCATTGCATGTGTTTCATGAGTCTGAAGAGGACTTTATAGATTGGTATTAGACATATGGGCTAATATCAGACTTATGGACTTGATCTGGACTGGGCTGGGCTGTTTTCTTAATGTACAATTGCTCTTGTATGTAAAGTTCTTTCTTATATGCATACAAGTGTCTATGAATTTGTTTCTCTAGTCTACCCAGACTGACACACCAGCATATTAATCATTTATTTTATTTTCTGTGACTGGTCATCTTAATAGCTGAAATCTTTGTGAGCCTATGTGATCTGTTATTTTGGCTGACTCTTGCTTGTGTGTAGGATACAAAAAGGCTTCTCTCCAGTTTATCTCACCTATATATCTGTCAAACCTAAGAGGCTGCTTTCCAGCACATGGTGGGAAATCTGATGCTTGGAGATATTCTCCCTGAAGGCATTGAACCACTCAGCAATCAGACCCTATTGTCTGTCCCGCCACAGGTGGGGCTCACTCCCTGCTGTTAAGGACAGTGTATTGCTTTCCTGATGGAGAGCTCAGAACAGGTCAAACCAACTCAATGACATCCAAGGTTAGGCTGCCATCCTGAATCTAGGATCCACCCATCTTGTCACATGTGAACCCCTAATCCCTCCTCTTCCTATTGCATGCATACCCCTAGATCACCCCCCTCTCATTGTTGTATTACCTATAATATAACCCCTTCCTGTGATGTATGTGGTTACCTGTAATCAAGGGGCTTGCATGCCCCCAAGTATATATAAGCCTATATAAGCCTTGGTTAGAAATAAAGCTCTCACTCATTGGTGCTCCCCTCCTTCCCTCTTCCGTCTCCTCCTCTATCTTCCTTCCACACCTTCATGTGGACCATCAAGAGAGGCTGAGGTGAGCATGCTACTATGAAATGTGTCTGACTCCTTTATTTTACTCTCTCTCCTATCTCTCTTATTCTTTATGACTTTACTATAATCTTTATATAGTATAGCCATACAATTGCGCCTACCAGACCCTTGATTATTTGTTAGGGACTGGCTCCCCTGATACTTGTGATATCTTCTTTCCTTGCATATGTATATTTTTAATTTTTGAGTTTAAATTCTTGTCATTTATCTATAAGGATTCTTCAAAGACTGGAATAAAGATTGGTTCCTCCAAAAAAGTTACATGTTTTCTTCTCCTTGGCACCTAAGGCACAAGTCTGGGACAACTTTAAGCCAAGTTTCCAGCCCATATTTCTTTGAACCACCAGGAACTGGAATTTCAGGACATAGACTCATGTGAGGAGCCACCTATAATTACAGATTACAGATCCCCCAGGAATAGTCAACCGCCCCCCCAGCCCCATCCCACTCAGAGCCAAAGCTATCGAGTAATTTGCCCAAGAGATGGATGGATAGATTTATTACATCAAGAAAGTAATGGAAGGTTTACTTTTAAGATTTTACTTCATAGTAGCCCTGACCTTTGTCTCTTGTTCTCTAATTCTTACAAGGTTGTGAAAGTTCACCAGGTAAGGTGAACTTTAACTTTTCACCCTTTTATGGTCTAAGTACTCCAGCTTTTTTAACTAGCTCATGAAAACAAGAAGGAGGGTGATTTATCCAGCATTTTTTGTTATTTTCAGTGACAAAGTCAGTTTGAGAACTAAAAAGCTGGGTGTAGGATTATCAGTGTTAAAACATGTCTAGCTACTGGGAGCATAATGTGAATAAAGATCAGTCCAAGGTTGTGGGCCGCTACTTAAATCTTACCTCAGTACAAGAACAATTTGTTCCAATAATGTGGCTCTGTATGATATTCACCTTCCCCACATGATCACTGAAGGCAAAATGAGTGCATAAGCAAATGTGGTGAAGAAAGCTGATGGTGCCCAGCTATTAAAATATATAGCATCAAAAATAGATAGATACATAGATAGATAGATAAAAGATATAGCATCTGAGGTCTTAAAGACTTGAAGTTAAACAAGTGGCTATCTAGCAGGGAAGCACCAAAGCCCACATGGAAGAATCATACCAGCCTGTGGGATCATGAGGTGTTGACGGGAATAGGTATCAGAAGTTCAAAACCAGCAATCAAATTGACGTGAAGGAGGATGGACAAAGTGGAGACCCTAAACCCACCTGTAAGATAATCGGACAGTCCCTCACAGGAGGGATGATAAATCTGAGAGCAGTATAGCACTGATGACACATAACTATCTCCTTGTTCTTTAATAGTTCCTCCCTTTATTATTATGGCCTTTGACTTACCTCATTAGTCTTGTTAGACCTATGTATGTTCATTTGTATAATTAAGATTGTTCAATGCATGCAAGCCAAGATAGATAACCCTTCAGAAATAGTAAAGGGAGTAATAATTCCCTAAGGATACAGGAAGAAAGGGGATGTGTGGTAGTTACATAATCTCCTGTGAACTTGTGAAGGGGTGGAGTCTATCCTGTCAATCAGATAGCAGCTTGATGACCTCATTTGGAGGCACAAAGGAGATAGATAGCTCACTGGAGGCCAGATACACTCTCTGCTTTGTTTTCTTGCTGACAAGCCAAACGGAGCTATGCTGATTGCAGCCAGAGCCCTAGAGCTGAAGGAGCCACATGGAAACTCATGCTAGCACTGAAATGCTTCCATCACCACTGGATCCACCAACTGGCCTGTGATCTTCCTGCATTCAACGTCGTTACATGGTTGCGTGAGTCTAAATAGGAATTTATGGACTAGTATCAACATATGGGTTAAGATCAGACTGGCCCTGCAGGGGACAGCACTAGAGACACAGTGTGGGACTTGCGCCCAACCTGATCCCACCACACTGAGGCAAAGCACTGGGGGAGTGCAGTAGAACAACAAGGGAATGGAGCAGCAAGGTCCCTAGGGAATTCTGAAAGTAGACTTTGGGACCAGGGCGTGGTGCCCCAACAGACTCGACTGGAAAACACTCCTAAAGGCCAACAAACAACCCTTGAACTAACTACAAGCTTTTCTTTCTTGTTGAGTGTTGTTTTGTTTTTGTCAATGGTTTGTTGTTGTTTTGTTGTATATTGTTGCTTGGTTTTCCTCTGTCTTGTTTTTGTGCATGTTATTACATCCACAGGTCTGTCTAAATAAGATAGGCTGGATGAACTATCTGGAGGAAAAACAATGGGACTGACAGTTCCGGGGGGACATGGGATAGGGGAAGGTGGGGGGAAAGGGAATGGTGTTAACAAGCCCAGGGACAAGGGAACAACAAGTGATCTAAATTGGTGGTGAGGTGGGGTTGGCAGGCATGGTAGGGCATGATCAAGGGTAATGTAACTAAGAGGTATAGCTGAAACCCAGGTGGAGACGGAGCATGATAATGGAACAGGAGGAATGTTAAGGGAAATAGAGGAAAGAGCTGGGAGGCAAAGGGCATTTATAGAGGTCTAGACAAAGACATGTACATATGCAAATATATATGAGGTTGGGGAAATAGATCTATGTGCCTTTATTTATAGGTTTAGTATTAAGGTGACGGAAGGACATTGGACCTCCACTCAAGTACTCCCCCAATGCAAGAATAATTTCTTCTATTAAATTGGCATTCTATGATGCTCACTGTCCTGACACAACTGCTGCAAACAAAGCGGGTGAACAAGCAAATGTGGTGAAGAAAGCTGATGGTGCCTGGCTATCATAAGATATAGTGTCTTGGGTCTTAAAGGCTTGAAGGTAAACAAGCGACCATCTAGCTCAGAAGCAACAAAGCCCACATGGAAGAACACACCAGCCTGTGTGATCACGTGGTTCCGAAGGAATCAGTTATCAGGTATCAAAGAACAAAAAATCATATCATTGGGTGCACACCTCCAGGATACGATCGCTGAAGACAAATGGGTGCATAATCAAATATGGCGGAGAAAGCTGATGGTGCCCGGCTATCAAAAGAGATAGTGTCTGGGGTCTTAAAGGCTTGAAGGTAAACAAGTAGCCATCTAGCTCAGAAGCAACAAAGTCCACATGGAAGAAGCATACCAGCCTGTGTGATCATGAGGTGTCGAAGGGATCAGGTATAAGGCATCATCAGAACAAAAAAATTCTTACCAGAGTGAATGAAGGGGGGAGTGCAGAGTGGAGACTCAAAGCCCATTTGTCGACCGCTCTCATGATCCGAATTCTACCTTGCAAGTCTGGATAGAACAGAGGATGTACACTGGTGCAGATAGGAGCTGGAGGCACAGGGAATCCAGGGTGGATGATACCTTCAGGACAGGGGTGTGAGAGGCTATACTGGGAGGGTAGAGGGTAGAGGGGTTTGGAAAGAGGGAACCGATTACAAGGATCTACATGTGACCTCCTCCCTGGGGGACGGACAACAGAAAAGGGGGTGAAGGGAGACGCTGGACAGGGCAAGATATGACAAAATAATGATTTATAAATTATCAAGGGCTCATAAGGGAGTGGGGAGCGGGGAGGGAGGGGAAAAAAAGAGAACCTGATGCAAAGGGCTTACATGGAGAGCAAATGCTTTGAGAATGATGAGGGCAAAGAATGTACAGATGTGCTTTACACAATTGATGTATGAATGGATTGTGGTAAGAGTTGTATGAGCCCCTAATAAAATGTTTTAAAAAAAAGAGCAGACTTAGGGACTTGATCTGGACTGAGCTGGGATGTTTTCTTAATGTACAGTTGCTCTTTGATATAAAGTTCTCTCTTACATATATGAGTGTCTCTGGATTTGTTTCTCTAGTCTACCTGGACTATCACAGGGTGGGAATAGGGGGAAAGGGGAGCTGATAGTAATGATGACTGTATCACTTCACTTGAGGGGAATGGATAACAGAATTGCAGGTAAATGGATACATTGGATGGTATAAGATATATATATATATATTCCTTGGTGGGAGGGTGTAGGGAGGGGATATCAAAGAGTTCAAGAAAAGAATGTCTTGAAACTGATGATGGTAGCAGTTGGAAAGTTATGCTTGATCTAATTGAATTATGAATTATTATATTATCTGTAAGAGTTCTCAATAAAATGATTAATAAAAAAGAAAAGAAAAATAATCAGTCCAAGGCAGGTTCCTCTGAGGTAGAGGTCAGACATACCTGCACTCTGCAACCTTCTTACCAGTTCTGACGTCAGTTCTCCCTTCCATGGCACTCTCTCCTTTTATGCTGGGCTCAGGAATCCATCACAACAGCCACATAGAACCCACACACCCTACGGAGAGCTAAGTGATTATGAAGGAGCACAATCAACAAGCTACGATTCAGAAATCAGAATCAGGAAATATTTAGGCACAGTCTCCTTCTTCAGTACAAGACTTCTCTGTCTCTCAACAGTGTGGTCTTCTCTCAGTCCCTCAGGGCAGACTTTGGCCCTGCCACGTGTTGTCACCAGTTCTGACCCTGGATCCCTTCCAATTGTCGCTGGCTATGCTGCTGGGCCCCTTTTTGGCCTCCATGGTCTTCAGTGTTAGGAAATTCCCTCTCCGCGCCCACCCCCCACCCCTCCATATCTCTCCCTCTCTCTGCTTCTTCTGTCTATCTGAAAAGTCTCTGCTGCACTAGCTCCTTAAATATACAGACTCCTTGTCAATTTCAAGGCAAGGCATTCCCACCAGGGCCCAGGTTGGCCAATCCCCTCTCATAGGTCAAAGACATTTCATTACATCTCACTGCTGTAAACTCAATTCTGACTCATAGTGTGGCTATCGGATAGAGTAGGGCTGCCCCCTGTAGGTTTTCAAAGCTGTTAAGTCTTTACAGGAGTAGGAAGTCTCAAAATTTTCCCCTCAGAGTGACTGGTAGGTTTGAACTGCCAACCTTGTGATTACCAGACCCATACATAGTGTGTGCTATGCCACCAGGGCTCCTGTTCATTTACATAGTGGGCTACAATGAACCTCATCAGCCTAATGGCCAGTTTCTGCAAGATCTTACCAACCAAAGGGCAGGCTGCAGAAGAAGCCAGGGCCAGGCAAGAAGAAGCAATCCATCCTCGTTTCAGCCTACTCAGAACATATCAGTCAACCTGGACAAACATAGCAAACCCCGTGCGGTAGGAAGCTAGGACAAAGAAAGAAAACTCCTCAGGGCTTGTAAGGGGAAAGTTCTCAAACAGTTTTCCCAAGACTCAGGGCAAAGGGCCACCTAAAGATATTCATTTCCGGGCAGATTCTCAGTCTGCATTATTGCTGAAAAGTCTTACACAATTTTGCCATTTCTCCAGCACAGCTACGTCTCTCGTCCCCACTGGTATTGTCCTTTATAACTTCTCTTCATCCAAACGTCTGTCAACTGAATTTCCTGATTCCAGGCTCCAGCCTGCCTCTTCTCTTTATTCCGCCAACATATGAAATAAAAGATTAGTAAGGGTGTCATCAGGAGAAAGAATTTACACAAAGTATCCACCTGTCAGCTGGTCACAGTATGGCAGCGACATGTTGCTGTGACATCAGAAGCGATGCCAGCAGTATGTCACCTACCTGAAGGGTCACCTGTGGTGGACAGCTTTTGGCAGAGCTTCTGAACTAACACAGACTGGGACAAAAGACCTGGCTAGATACCTCTGAAGATTAGCCAGAAGATGCAGAACTAGAAGATCGACCTTCTAGGTTGGACGACACTACTGAACAGCTACAACAATGGACTCAGACATACCAAGCCGTCATGAAGGTAGCACAGTGCTGCTCACCAACATTTCATAAAGGGGCCAAGATTCAACAGCAAGTAACACCACCAACAAAGTTCAAATAAAAATACTTTAAAATGAAAGGACCAGTTACAGAGAGGTAGGGGCAGAATAAAGGAAGCAAACAGGAATTCAGAGACACCCAGAAACCAGCTACAGAGACAGTCCCATTTGTGGGACTACAGACATAAAGAGAGAAAAGAGAGTTTCCAGAACCCTGTGAAAGCTAGAACCATGGAAGAGGGATTAGTTGGCAAGAGCTGTAGTCATGGTGCTTACAACAAGGTTGGTGGTTCAAACCCACCAGCTGTTCTGTGGGAGAAAGATGAGGCTGTCTGCTCCCGTAAAGATTTACAGTCTTGGAAATTCTTGGAAGCAGTTCTACTCTGTCCTATATAGACACTATGGCTCAAATTGACTTGATGTCAGTGAGTTGCTTTTTTTATAGTTATGAAAGGTATAAAGCCACTACTAGAGACATGGAAATGGAAAAGAATGTCCCAACTTCACCGCCTCCTATGTAAACATCTGTCAATGAATTGCCATGACCTTTGGGACCCAATGTCAGTTGGGGTTTGTGGCTTGGCATCAGTTTAGGACTTAATTTTCTGAATCTTTTTCAGCCTCCAGACATTTTAAGTATTCCTATCATTTCAAACAGCCATGTTCTCACACAGCCATGTTCTCACACCTGTATACTTTGACCATGTATCTTAGTCTGGGCTGAGTAAACAAATTCATAGACACTTATATGTGTATAAGAAAGAGTTTTATATGAAAGAGCAATTGTATATTGAGAAAACATCCCAGCCCAGTCCAGATCAAGTCCATAAGTCCAATGTTAGCCATGTGTCCTATACCAATCTATAAGTTCCTCTTCAGACTCATGCAACACATGTAATGACACTGAATGCAGGAAGATCACAGGCCAGTGGGTGGAAAGTTTTGTGGATCCAGTGGTGGTGGAAGCATCTTAGCGCTGGTGTAGGTCTCCATGCGGTTCCTCCAGCTCTAGGACTCTGGCTCCATCAGTGTGCTTGTCTAGCTCCACCTGGCTTGTCAGCAGGAATTAGTCACAGTGAGAGTGTGTATCTGGCCTCCTGTGAGCTATTGATCTCCATTGCACCTCCCAATGAGGTCATCAAGCTGCAACCTGATTGACAGGCTACACTCTACCCCCTTCTCAAGTTGACAGTAGATTTTATGTAACTGCCACACCACATTCCTTACTTTTCCCAAGGTATCTTTCTACATCTTCTTTGTTTACATGTTTAACGTCTACTTACCCATCCAGAATCAACACTTATTCAAATGTCTAGAATCACCTCCTCCTAGAATGTTTTCTTTAGTTTTCCATCATTTTTCCTACAACGTAAGCCCATTATAGCACTTAATTGAGGTGAGTGCCCTCTGTTTCCCCTTTAAGAATACAGATGCGCCTTTCAACTCTTAGGTAAACCACCTGACTTCTTGTCTAGCAAATATATGGTAGGCAACTGATAACAAATTTTCAAATGAAAACTAAATATAAAGAAAGCAAGAAAAAAAAACAGAAAGGCTTAAAGTTAAAAGCTCTGTGGAATTTTAGGCTAGTGGGGGAAATCTAGGAGTTTAAAGGGTTTTCTTTCTCTGACATTCATTTCTGAGGTAATATTTAATGTATACATAGGCAGAACAAAATAAGGAAAAGATCAGGTATAATAGAGTCAAGAACTTAGAATTTGAATCCTACAGGTTAATCCTAGACTTGAGCAAAATGCTTTGTCAATTTTCAAGAATATAAGAAAGATGTTGCTAGCGATAAGTCATTCTAAATACTGCATTTAATTATTTTTAAAACTTTAAAAAATATTTTAAAATGTATTATATATAGAAATTATATACACATGGAACAGAAAATTTGAAAAATATCAAAGTAAAAAAGATACAGAGTAAACTTCCATACTAAGGCAATTCTTTTTCGTTCGTCTTACTTTTCAGGCTTTTTCCAAGCATATTTCTACTTGATTCACATTTTGCATACCCATAAATATTACTGATTTTTCCCACTGAAATCTCATAGAATTTGTTTCTTTTTTAAAAAAATTTTATTGGGTGCTTATACAGTTCTTATCACAATCCATACATCCATCCATGTGTCAAGCACATTCATATATATGTTGCCATCATCATTTTCAAAACATTTTCTTTCTATTTGAACCGTTGATATCAGCTCATTTCGACCCCTATCACACCCGCCCTCCCTCATGAACCCTGTAGTCTGGGTGTAGTGTAGCACAGATGAAACATACAAATTTCTTCTAGTTCTTTAATGCTTCTTCCCCCCACTATCATGACCCCAATTCTACCTTACAAAGCTGGCTAGACCAGAGCATGTACATTGGATAGATAAGAGCTGGAAACAGAGAATCCAGGACAGATAAACCCCTCAGGACCAATAATGAGAGTAGTGATACCAGGAAGATAAGAGGAAGGTGAGGGGAGAAAGGAGGAACTGATCACAATGATCTGCATATAATCCCCTCCCAGGGGACTGACAACAGAAAAGTGAGTGAGAGGAAACACCGGTCAGTGTGAATAACATTTTTTAAATGTGTATAAATCCAAATAGTTCTGATAAACTCAAATTCTAATATATTTTGCTTTGTATGCTAATATATATATCAACATATATTAATATATTTAATATGTCAATATCTTATAATATATGTATATTAATCATGAGACTCATTTCTTGCTTGCTTTAGATTCTACATAGTATAAAAACTTTCTTCCCAGACATTATTTGAGAGAGAAACAAAATGCTACAACAAAATATTAGGGAATTATTTGTTATTGTGATGAACGTGTTTTCATTTACGTTTTGCCTAAGATGCCACAGGAAATCTATCAGTGGATGTGAAGCCGCCTCTGTGCTGCTGTTAGGTGCTGTCTGGCTGACGCCAAGCGCACATGTCCGTCTATCTGTCAGTCCGTCCGAGGACGGTACTCGCCAGGGTTTTCAGACGATGGCTTCAGGAGCAGATCTCCAGGCAGAAGCAGTTTGCGATGGATCCTAACAGCCAACTTTGGGGTCATTGGTTTGTCCCAGAAATGTCACAAACATGTAGTATAATATCAGGGCTCACCGTTGGTAAAGAACCCTTCCTAAAATTCTGCCAGCAGTCACCATGGCCTTAAGACAACACATACAACACTGATGAATGGACTTGAACACAGCATGTTAAAGAGGAGTACAGGTAGGTAGTCCCTGTTTGGGGAAACTTTGCATCACTTACATTAGTGACCATTGTTCCTAATGAGAGAAATCAGAAGAAGATTCTCACTTTGAAAGGAAAGAAACAAAAGCTAGGGAGTGGGTGTGTGTTTGGGGGTAGGGAGCAAATAGTTGCTCATTCCCAACAGCCAAAGCGGCGCCAAGCCCCTTTCCCGGGAAGTCCGCTCACTGGGCATCACTGTGTCTCTGGACACTCTCTGGCGTCCATCTGGGCAGACTCACAGGGACTCCCGGGGTTTCTGAGGTTCCCTTGTTGATGGGAGTCAAAGCCCGTCTTCCTCCCACAGAGATGCTGGAGGGTTTGAAATGCCAACCCTGCAGTTGGCAGCCTGATGCTTAATCACTACACCACCAGGGCTTCTAGTGGACACTCTATTAGTATTATTTTACAATTTATTAGTGACAAAGGCCCCTGACGGCGGTGGTTACAGAGCTTGGTCGTTAACTGAAAGGTCCGTACGTCCAGCGGGAGAAAGGAGTGGCAGTCTGCTTCTCTAAAAATCTACCGTCTTGGAAATCCTCTGGGTATGGTGACAGTGGGTTGGATTGGGTTTTTTTTATATTTGGGAGATATTCTACGGAGAAAGATAAGGCTTTCTGCTCCCATGAGATTGACAGTTCAGAAACCCAATGGGGCAATTCTACTAGAGTCTGAGTCCACTCAATGGCAGTGGTTTTTATCTAGGAGTCTGGGAAAGCTTTAAAAAAAACCACATAATTTTTTTCCTCCTAAAAATGAATGCTAGTTGTGTCTTTGCTTTATTCTGAAGCCTAACATTTTCGTAGGAACCTCTAATTTCAAATAAGGGCGGGGTGAGAGGTGTGGCAAGTGTAAGCAGTGCCGGTGAGGCCAGTCCTTCAACGTTCTCAGGGCAATCTTGAGGAAGGCCCGCCTTGACGTGAGAAACGACGTGGAGACCGCAGACTACATGTCCCAGCATACTTTGCGGCTCGCAGACGGATTTGCCCTCTGACTCAGCTTTCCCGTCACGCTGGGGCTTGTAGTTCTTCCTGGTGGCGTCAGTCGGTACGGCGAGGTTGCTGGGTGCCGGTCTAGTCTGAGGAGATTCGGCGTATCCTCCAGCTTTGTCCGGGGGAAACACCTGGCCCGCGCTGTTCTTTGCCTCACTCCTCAGGCTCTGCTTGACACCAGGTAAGTCACCGGGGGCTGCAGCTCTGCGCAGCAGGGTCCTCCTCGTTCCTTCTGAGAGCGACCTCGTTCTGGTGACTGCGTTTGTCCCTACGCTCTCGCCGTAGCAGCCGCCGCCCAGCCCTCTTTGTGTGCATCGGGAAGCCTCGGAGCTGGTGGCGGCGACAGTTGGCATTGATTAGATCGAAGGCGAACGACGTGCCCGGGAGGTTGCAAGCGGGCGGACTCTTCCCCATCCCAAAACCTTACAGGTGGGTTGATTGCACCCTCAAACCTGCTGTGTCCCACGTTGGGACTCGAAGGGCGGCTTGGCAGTTCCCGCTGACCGGCGCCGCCGGGTCCGGTTCCGGGGAGGAGAGGCGGGGAGAGCTGGGTGCGGTGACTCAGGGCGGCCGGGGGAGGGGAGCCCTCTACCTCTCCGGGCCTCAGGGGGCGGCCGGGGGAGCCGAGCCTTGTCCGGCACTGTCCCTCAGACGCCCGGGCACGGACCGCACCGTCTTGGCCGTGACCCCAGGGGAGAAAGTGGCTCCCCTTCACGTTGTTGTGCTCCACTAATAAAATCGTTATTATCCCCGTCGACAGCGTTTGCCTCACCTTGATTGTGTTGACATGTCCCTTAACGTAGAGGTTCCTGCCCCAACCTGCGGAGACGTTTCTCTCTCCCATCGTTTTAAGGTAGTGGACATGTCATTCTGGAAGGGGTCAGCCCTCCGGAGGAGCCATCAGTCAGCTGTAGTTCAGCCGGAGGAGTTTTGTTGTTGGGCTTTTGCAAACACTAAACTTACTTTAACCAGTACCAGTGGATATTGGCGTGTTTTACAATGGACACTGAACCGAAAATTACCATACATAACCCAGAATTATGTATGCAGTTCTGTCAGATCGTTGTTAATGTGAAGCTTTGCCAGACCTAGAAGAGGCTGCTTGCAAACGTGTGCTACCGTGTCTCTGGTTTTTGAACTTTTCGTGATTTGGGTGAAGGTATATAGAGCAGATGATCAACCTAACATTCAACAATTCATCTACAGTTGTTTATGTTCAACAATTTCATATACATTTCAGCATGCTCTTGTTCCTGGTGTATTGTGACAAATCTTGGTAGATACTATGCATATATTTAAAGTATCTGCCTACCAGCTCTTTCCATGTTTTTTAAGTTACCAACATGTACACACGAATCTGTTGATAGTCTAGCCACAGAAATTGCCTGTATGAGTTTTATTACTAGATGAATCCCTCCCACTAACTTTATTCAAATTAAATAATTATGGTTTATTCAAATTGAATGATAGTTTAAAGAGATTCCCCTTTAACGACAATTTTCCAAATATTGTGTTTATTAATGAAAAGTATTAATACCGACATTTCTCATATGTAGACATGAAGAAATGAATTACCGTATAATATGTTGATAATCTACATATGCTAATAGTTTTTAGGCTTCTTGTTTATACTTAGCCCATAGATTGTTATGTGTTTTTAATTGAAATTTTTAAAATTTTGTTATTCCTAACTAAAACTGAAGCTAAAGTAGTGTTTACGTAATTATTTTTGACACTTGGTTTGTAATGTTCTCTTGCTAACCATTGTTTATGTAGCCATTTTCAGTCACTTTAAATGTTTCAGGCACTGAGTGCTATGAAGGCGATAAAAAATGAACTAAATCATAGTTCCTTCTTTTAAGGTGATCACTGTTTAGCAGAAAATTTAACAAATAATTGGACTACAAGTAAGAGGTATAGGTATGGTGTTATTATGGAGAAGGAAACTCCTTTGATTTCACAGTTAATAATGATGTCTTTTATGCTTTGCATGCTCTAATATTAGCTGTCACTTTAGGAATTTGTAGGAATTTTTCTGTTTGGCTTGCTTTTCTCAAAACTGTTAGGAATGAATACAAAACTCCGGGAAGAGTTTTGATCTGTGTCCTGTAACTTAAGTTCTTTAACATCAACCATATCTTCTGTATGAAGAGCTAGTTTTGACCTTTGTCTCCAGTGCCCTAATAAGATGGTAAATCAAAAGGTAGTGCTATAAAATTTTAGGAACCTTTGTTAAACAGAAATATCAAAATGTTTCTTGACTTTCCTTGTATCTAAGTATATACATTTCTGAAAGTAATGTTTCCATCTCTCTAACCTTTCCTACGCTCTTAGATGCAGTTTTAAGGAGCCCTGGTGGTATAGCGTGTTACGGGTTGGACTGCTAATTGCTTGCTCAGCAGTTCCAAACCACTAGCTGCTCTTCAGTAGAACGAGGGAGGTTTCCATTCCCTCGGAGGTTACTGTCTCAGAAACCCACGGGGGCATTTCCACTCTGTCCTTTAGGGTCACTATCAGTCAGTATTAACTTGATGGCAGTGAGTGAGATGCAGTTTAGCATCCTCTAGAATTCAAATAGTATTCCTTCTCAATGTTCCTTGAGTTTGGGGAACAAAAAGAAGTCTGATGGGGCAAACCCAGGACTGTAGAGTGGTTAGGGGGAGGTTTCCCTTGCTACCCTTGAGAAAGGAGTAGGTGTGCATTGACGTGATGGGAAAACATTCCTTGATACAACTTTCCTCCTCCTTTTCTCACCAATACAGTTCTTGATTTTCTTAAAACTGCTAATCATCATGTGTCCTTTCATAAAAATCTATTAAGATGACTTGCTTTTTTTGTTTGTTTTGTTTTTCTGTTAGATGAGGTTTATTGGGAAAGAAGATACTAGAATCAGGAGGACACCAATCCACACTTGGAAAGCTACTCCACTGAGTATCCAAAGCAATTGACAGGAGGAAGAAGCCACGGCTTATTTCTGTGGCTCCAATTTAAGGAGCTCATTGGTCAAGGAGGGTGGCCTGACTTCCAGGAATCTAGGCAGTTAAAAGGTTTAATTAGGCTTAAGTATTTGATGGCTGGGGAGGATTTATTTTTAGGAGTATTCTACTTGACTGTTGATGCCATATTGTGAACTACATACAAGAGCCCATTTTTATTTCATTGTACATGCGCCAAGTGTGTGTGTCCCTGTGGAGATCTGCCTTATTGAGTACCCATGCCATTTGTCCGTACATTTTCTGCAACACTTGGGACATCTGTGCAGTGATGTCCTGTGTGCTGGGTGCCTGTTCACGTGCTGTGCTGTGCTGTGTGCATGTATCTGCAGGCCTCTCCCCTTGGGGTCTGTGTACATAGGGCGTTGCCCATGGGGTGTCCCATGCATATGTGTGAGTCCCTGCAGACTGTCCTGCCCATGTTCAGTCAGCTCCAAGAGCACACATCAACCCTTGTTCAAGTAGTAACTGGTGACAGAGCGCAGGATGAAGATGATCTAGAAGAAGGCGACTCTGCCCACCATCGTGGCGTTGATGTCCAGCTTGCCCATGCATAGCCTCTAGCGAACCCCTCTGTGGTCTGAGGCCTTCTTGGTGTTGAATGTGGCCACTACCCTGCTGAGTTTGTCCTGGCTGCTATCCTTCCACAGGCTACTGGACACCACTCTCCTGGGGCTACATGCTCCCACCCTCCAGCCCCACCTCCCACATGCAGCCAGACATCAAGATGACTCCCTTTGGGGCCCCCCAAAATAGTCACCACAACCTTCTGAGGTGATCTCTCAGCCTTGACTTTAACTGACTCAGCAGATTCCCTTGCGAGCCATATTTTGCTTGGATCTTGTTCTCTGGATCACATTGGTAAATCCAGAACTCATCCCTGGTTACCATTTGTTCCATGAAATCATTTTCATGACGATCGATCTCGCTTAAAAGACAAATGGAAAGATCAGCTCTGAATTACCTGATCGGGGGCAATGCTTTTGATTCTAGCGTGTTGAAAGTTTATTGAGGGTAAGATGTTTGCTTAAAATTGAAATTGCTGAATGTTGTGAGATCCCAACTTCAATAGCTGTCCCATCATTTAGTTCTCTGTAAATTTGTTTTAAAGATGTAATGATTTGGGAAGAAAACCATCTGAGTTTTGTTAAAAATTTAGTATTAGCTCTGAATGTTTGTTAAGACAAATGTATTACTGAGAGATCTTTATCCATTGTTATCCATTGGTCACAGAGATGTGTTTAAACATAATTTGCTTTGAATAAACTCATGCACGGATGAACTAAGGAGCCCTGAATTACAAGTTTTACTGCTAACCATAAGGTCAGCAATTTGAACCAACCGTCTGCTCTGCGGGAGAAAGACGAGGCTTTCTGCTCCCATAAAGATTTATAGCCTTTGAAATCCACAGGGGCAGGTCCACTCTGCTCTATCAGGTTACTACAAGTCAGGCAGGACTCAATGACATGAACTAGAACTGTAGTAGCCGCCGTACTTTTTGACTTATGCTTATATATTGCCATCAGAAAGCGTTGAGGCTCAAAGGAGCCCAGGGTGACTGGTCTGATAAAAGACTGGTGGAAGGCCTAAGACTTCAGATCTGGAACTGGCTCAACGTGCATCCATACAACAGGCAGACGTATAAGCTCAACAGTAACTGCAGGGAGGTATGCTCTTCTGGGAACCATTAACAGGGGTAAAGCGCTGAATGCAGGAAAGGATAAGAAAGAAGGAAGAACAGATGGGATGGTCGCTGGGAGGAAGTAGGAGGAGTGCTATTAAAGTATCTGGATTGCAATCAGTGATGCAAAACAAAATGTGTTTAAATTGTTGAATGGAAAATCAATTGCTCTGTAAACTTTCACTCACATCACAAGTTAAAAAATAAAACAAATTAAGGCATTATGTTAAATTTGGGGACCTGAATATTGCTAGGCTCTGCTCAAGACTGGGTATTGTTTATTTCTTATATACATTTGTTTATCACGTTTTTCAAGTCTCTTATTTAAAAGCAAGGTTTATGTGCCCTCTTTAGATACAGGCATCACAAACCCCTTGAGACCTTAAAGTTTTCGAAGCATTACCTTTTTGTGTGGACTGCTTTTACCCATGTGATGATTTTTAAAAATGATTGCATATTTCTTCAGGACCCCAACATGTCGGACAAAAGTGAATTAAAAGCTGAGTTGGAGCGTAAGAAGCAGCGGTTGGCTCAAATCAGAGAGGAGAAGAAGAGAAAGGAAGAAGAAAGGAAAAAAAAGGAAGTATGTTTGATTTTCTAAAGAAAATAAGTTTAGTATAAAAGAGTGTGCTTCTATTTCATATAGTTATTCCTTTAGGTAATCATTTCAGAATAATTAAAATCCATCAAACATAGCACTGTAGTTCCGTCATACTTTAAAGAAATCAGCTATGTGGAAATTCACAATTTGTAAATTAAAAGATGATTTTATTTTTCAGTGACAAAAAACTTGTATACATTGATCTAGGATTTGCTATACAAAAGTTCAATTTACATCTTTAGATTCCTTGGACAGTGTTTGTTATATAAGTAAGAGGCCTCTGCATTATAACAGTTCATAAGACATGTTATACAAATCGTAACTTAATTTGGACTTTGTACTTGTTTATCTGAATATTTTACTAACCTAAACTGTGTCAGAATAGACATGAGATTGAAAAATAATGGAGTTTTTCCACCATTTTTTTAAGCCCCTTTCTAGAACTTTCATAGATAATATACTTCATTAGGGGATCTATTCTCTCTTCCACTATCATGATTAGCTATTGAAATATATGGAATAAGCAGTAAGTTTGATATTGCCATAAAGGTAGACCAGGTACTATTGTCTTCTGATTTTTAGCATCACCATTTGGTGATATACAGCAAATATTTATTGACCCTGAGCTACAGATAGAAATATTTCACTTTCTTCTGCATTTGAAGAAATATACATTTATTTCTTTAGAAATGCTTTAGGCAGATTTGTATATGTTATCACTACTTTAAATGGCCATGGAAGAGTGTGTCCTAGGCGATTCTGCTCAAGCATGGTAATTGACTGCAATAAAAACTGGCAAAAGTTTGATCTCGTTTGGTTTATGTGAAAGTGTATTTTAATTTTATCCAACTTAATCATATGTCTAAGGAACCCTGGTGGCACTGTCAGGTGAGCCTGGATTGCAAACTCCAATTTCAGCAGTACAAACCCACCCGCCTCTCTGCAGGAAACGGATAAGGCTGGCTGCTCCTGTAGAGATTTATCGCCTCGGAAACCCAGTGGCACTCTGTCCTATAGGTTGCTATAAGGCAGCATCAACTCGATGACAATAAATTGGGCTTGGGTTTTTGTTTGTTTTTATCCTGTGCATAAAGTTTCATAAATACAATTAACACTTTATACAGAAGTTTGAGGTACTCATACTTTTTCAACACATCAAAGTATCCATTTAAAACTTGTTACTTCTTAAGTAATCTACTCTATTTTTTCATAATGTTGTAACATTTATATCTGAATTTTTATGCCATTTAGGGGAACATGTTTGCAGTTCTTGAACCTCAGATAGCAATTCTGGACTGTATAAAATTAGAACTTCCCCAACCCTTTTTATCTTTCAGGAAAATATTTATGGAAAGTTCTTGATTAAAATGGTGAATTTTTGTACATATCGTTTGAAACTACTTGCTAGAACTCTAATTTAGTGATTCTCATTGAATGACTATAAATTACTAATCTATAGCCAAACTGAGTTCACTTTTCAAAGTACAACAATGCTAGTATGTTATTTTAAATAAATGTTATTGGAAACAGTGTTAGCACATTAATTAAAATTGTTATTTTTTAAAAAAAAACCAGTTTCATATCATATGTAAATTTAGGTTTTTAACTTAAAACATTTAGAGTGATCAGAAGAAGGAAGCTGTTGCCCCTGTGCCAGAAGAATCTGATCTTGAAAAAAAAAGAAGAGAAGCTGAAGCATTGCTCCAAAGCATGGGGCTGACTCCAGAATCCCCCATTGGTAAGGATAACAATATAGCTATTTATAAGAGAGAAACATAGTTTACTCCACTCATCAGTAGCTGAGATGAGTTGATGTGAAATGTTTTGCATACTTTCCTTATTTGTGTCTCTTGAAATCATTGATCTTATCATTTACTTGGAATTGGCTTTTTTCAGATGTACTAATACATGATTATTTGACTTGTTCAAAAGAGCTGCCAGATTAATTAACTTTATTAACATATATCAAACCACCAACTGACTTTTCTTGTTAAATCAGTCACGTATTTCAACAAGCATTTGTTGAGCAAGTTCTGTGTTGTATAATGTTAAGTTCAAAGATGAGTATGATTCCTGAACTTAACTATTCCTTTCTGTAGGTTAGACAGAGGTAAATGGATTGCTTGAGGAGCCGAAGGTGGAGATTAGGGCCTTCTGCTATTGTTATCAGATTTTGGCAGTGATAATACTTAATCTTGTCCTCTTTCTGGATTATTCCTTATGGTCTCTACTACATCACAAAGCTGGAATAGTAGTAGAGGTAATGAAGGCACTGTCATTGCATATTATGAAACATTATATGCTTAATCAAAATAGTACTGTGCTGGGTGCTGTTACATGATTTTAAAAATGTTTAACACTTTCCCACCAAACCAAACCCATTGCTATCAAGTTGATTCCAACTCTTAGTGACCCTTAAGGCAGGGTAGAACTCCATAGAATGTCCAGGGCTGTAAATCTTCATGAAGCAGATTAGCTCATCTTTCTCCCAAGGAGTGGCTGTTGGATTCAAACTGCCCAACTTCTGATTAACAGCCCAACTCTTAACCCACTGCTCCACGAGAGCTCCCAGTTTCTGAGCTAGTTTTACCTAGTCTGGGGAACATTTTCTTCCTTCTTGTACTCATTGTTACCAGCTATCTGTTTTTCCCCAACCAGTTGTGTGTTTGTATGTGTCTTTAATTTTTCCCTTATGTAATGCCACTCCCCTTCCCCTCCATGAGTGTCCTTATATTTTAACATATCCCTTTTCAGTCTACTTTCCAGGTTTAATTTTTTGAGATTTCACATCTTTATATGTAAATTTATTTATATAAATGCCATTGTTCTATGTCTCGTTCTATTTATTCTTTGTTTCCAGAGTATTATTTTTGAAATCTAGCCATATTCCTATATATAAATCTAGGTGTTTCTGACAAATTCGAAATGCTGCCTAGTTTATGTATCTCTTCCCCCTAAGATGCCCTTGGAGCACTTTTTCCCTTTGCATTGCTGTCATAAACAACAGTACGGTGAGTGCATTCTTTCCCGTTAAGGACTGTGGAAGAGCTTCTGAGGGATTGATGCCCAAGAATCTCATTGCTGTGCTACAGCATAGGCTTACTTAAATAAGTAGGTTCTGTATACCACTCCCAAGAAGGACTACACGCTCCAAAAAATGACTACCACTACCAAAGCATGAGAGGGTAGCTGCTTCATTATAGCTGCAGCTTTACTTGATATTATCGAGTTTTCTAATTTGTGCCAACATGATCGATTTAAAGTAGTTTGATGCTAACCATTTTTTCATACACTAATTAGTCATTTCAGGTTTTCCCTTTCTGTGATTTTGCTTGTTTATATACTTTGCCTATTTATTACTGGGATTCTTTATTTTCCTGATTTACAAGAGTCCCATTTATATATTAGGGAGGACTACTCTGTCTGTTTTAATCTTTAGAATATGTCTAATCTGATGTTAATGATATGTAATCTCCATTGAACAATCTTTTCATTTTGATGTGGTCAAATCTAATTATAATCCTTTTCTTATGCTTTCTGGTCTTACATTATTATAAAAGAAAAATTTTTTCTACCTTGAACATATAAATATGCTTTTAAAATATATGTATATAAATGTTTATTTCAATATTTTATTTCATTTTAAATTAAAATTTAATGTTTTAATAAATATTTAAAATGAGTATATATAGTACATATTGAAATATATTATGTATATTTTTATTTTTAAGGTAGAGAAAGATTTACTTTTAAATTTAATTCTATTTTATAGTTTTTACCCTTCAAATTTAGGTATTTAGCATATATATTTTTAGTATGAGATAGGGATCCAACTTTATTTTTCTCTCTGGCAATAGCTATTTTTCTCAGTACTATATATTAAATATAAATAATCCATTTTTTTGTTCAGTGATATCTGATGCCAGCTTTATTATACATGAAGTTCTCATATTCACAGACATTTCTAGACTCTTGTCATCCCAATACTGTTCTCTTTGCCTGATTCTATTGCTATTAATCTCCTATTTTAATTACTGTTGCTTTCTATTATATTACCCTTGTATATTCTAAAGGAAGTCTTACTGTAAAGGTAAAACTGAGGCACAGGGAGATGGACAGACATAACTGACAGGACAAAGGAGAGTAGAAACGAGATAGCTTTATTAGGGGGGAGCTCCTGGACAAGGTTCTGTGACCTAGGCCAACAGGTCAGGAAAGTCGTGCTCAGCAACCAGGGGTGTAGGTTTTTAAAGGGGTGGTGAGGAATGTATGGCAATTAACATATGGGGTCTGGACACTCTGAGAATTGCTTGTCGACTCCTTGCTGCTTTCTTTAAACTCAGAACATCTGGTTTCACCAGTTCTGCTGACCTTGGGATGCTGACCTCGGGGCGTGCAGGGCCATGACCTGCTTCTGCTTAGTCTAAACATTCTAGCATTTTTAGTGATAGAGGGGCATCAATATATGATCTGATTACTTCCTGCTGGTATGGGACAATGAGGCGGGTTGTGGGAGGTGGTGGGCTTTGGGCCAGAATGGTTTGGACCACTGGCAGGTAGGGGGTTGTAAGGATGTAACAAAAGACAAGGGGCTAAAAGTAACAGTAAGCAAACTATTACTAGGGATCTTACCAGGGGCATGACCCAGGACATAACGGGGTTTTAGAACTAGGAGATGGTTGCTGCATTGCCCCAGTGGTGGCTTTTGATCTCTTCAGACACGGTTTTTAATACTTTAACACTTTGCTCAACCACTCCCAACTTATTAGTATAGTAACACTTTTTTCTTAGAAACATGCACGTACCTTCCTTGTCAGCTGTTAACAGATCTAATGCACTACAGTTCTGAAGGATTGTCTGTGTCAGGGTTGTAAGCTGTCACTGTAAGGAGGAAAGAAACTCCAAAACGTTTTGTGTTTGGAGAATGCTGTGCTTCATTGCTTTACTAGAAATCTCTGCTGCTACCAGGGAGGGGTGGTTGGAGGGTTTTTTATGACCTGATGTTTATTTAGAGTCAAACTCTGAGTGGTGGTGGTGGGGCACAGGCCTAAACAGAAACCAAGGAACAAGATAATTGTGACTTGGAGGGAGAAAGAAGTTAAGGAATTGAGCTGGGGTTGCCTTAGAACTGTCCTAGGAGGGGCTGCAGGTAAAGGCAAACGAATACCGACAAACTCCGTTAAGGGGGATGGTGAAAAAGGCATAATGGAGTGGGGAATGTGGGACAAATGAGTACAGGGGTCAGGAACTACCCGGTGAATGAGGATAACAGCATCGTTAATAAGGTGCAGGTCCAGGACCAAGCAATAAGTACCATTGGGTTTCTTAACTGGTAAGATTGGAGTGTTGCAGTGAGAGTGGGTAGGAGTAATGAGGTTGTTAGGAAGGAGGCATTTTAGGATGGGTTAACATTGGGACGCAAACGAGGCCTGTAGGGCCGGTTCCTGTGGGTAGGGTGAAAGACAGGGAAGGAGCAGAGATGCTGTGAGATCAAAAGTAAGGTGTAAGGAGGTTCTTGACTTATTTAAAATGTCTCTACCCAACAGAGGGACCAGGCATGAAGCGATTATAAGGAAGGAATGAGTAGAGACCTAGTACACCTGGGCCAGGTAGGCTCACCATCAATATCCATGACTGAGATTAAGGAAGGACTGCATAGCCCTGAAAATGAGGGCCCATCAGGAAAGGTAGCCTTTGTGTAAGAAGGAAATTTATTCACCCAATATCTTCAACAACACCCTAGACTTGATGAGGGTGGTGGTGGGGTCCAGTCAGGATCTCCTCAGACTTTAGCCAATTCTAGTAAGGCCAACAGCGGGTCAAAAATTGGAAGAACAGTCCCCCGGCGTGGAGACGCAAAGGGTCTGTCACTTTTCCAAGGACAGTTAGACTTCCAGTGTCTGCATTCTCTGCACGCCGGCCAGGGTTTGGTTGGAGCTCCAGGCCTGGGGCACTTTTATAACTAGTGTCCTTCTCCGCACTTGAAGCAGGCGCCAGGTGGCAGTCGTTTCCATATATCCATGCCCCTTTTGGGGCAGTGGGGGAATTACCTGCCACAGGGCTGCTACTAAGGCTTGAGTTTGAAAATTTACCTTCTGCCGGAACCAGGCATCACAGACTGACTCTGCTTGTTCCTCATGGCTGTTAAAAACCTTGAATGTCATGTTCACTAAATCTTGGACCAGAGTTTGAGGGGCTTTCTTCTGCCTTTGTAAGCCTTTTAATGTAAAGTAACAAGTGGCTTAAAAGGTGGCTGGACTTTTGTTAGGTTTTTGAATGATGTCCCTAAGTTTATTAAAATTGACCTCTATATGGGAAATGGCCTGAGGCCCAGCCAGGACACACTGAAAGATTTTATCATGGCAGGCATGTCTGTCCCTACCTGCTGGATTGTTAATTTGATAACTCTAACCGGGTTTTTGTCTGGGAACCGCTTAAATCAGGGTCAGTTAAATGAACCTGGTTGGAGTGTTGCTGAGCAGCGAGAAAAACGTGTTCTTTCATTTCTGTGGTTAGGGTAGAGGAAAGGGCAACAAAAATATCATGCCAGGACAAATTACAAGCTTGTTAAAAGTCGGAACTCCTTAATATGGTGGTGGGATCATTAGAAAGGAGCCTAAATGCTTTTCAACCTGAGAGAAATCAGGGAGAGACCAGGGACATGAACCAGACCCTCTCTCAGTTCCGATCACTTTCTGGAGCGGACAGAGAAGGGGGTTCTGCGATGGTGTGTGCTTGCTAACTGGCGAGGAGATTGCAGACTCAGGTTCCTTCAGCGAGGTGGGTAGATTGGGAGAAGAGGACTTGGGGGGTGGGTTGAATGGCCAGAATAGGGAGAGGGGCGAGCAGGAGGGGAGACACCGTACTCAGGCAGGTCTTAAAACAGGAGGGGGGGGGTGTGCAGAAGCAGGAGGAGAGGAGGAATTTTTCTAGTCAAGAGGACTTGGAAAGAGAGCAGGAAACTCAGAGAAAGGGATGGAGTGCAGAGAAAAGAAGGCTTGGACATACGAAACCTCGGACAATTTATGAGTTCACTGGCAGAAATTGTCGGGATTTCAAAGGCTATTGAAATCAAAAGAGCAGCAGGCAATTTAAGTTGTTACTTCCTGGCTCTTTCTGACCCCTCCCTCTTGCCAGTCTCAGGGCAGAGACCACGGATTTGGGCGCTGCTTCCTTCCCTGTCTGAGAGAGGTCTGCCAGAGGGGATGTTGGCTCAGAGGAGGCTGAGCAGGGAGGGGGCTGGGAAGTGGAGAGATTCCATGGAGTCTGAAGGGTCTTGCTCCAGGGAGGTGCGGTCACCTCAGCCTTTGGGAGTTGAGGCAGTTGCAGGGGGAGGTGATCGTGAGGGGCACCCAGCATATGGAGGAGGCTTTACTGTAGGTGTAGACCAGGAGTCAGGGGGTACAGAGAGAGATGAGGGGGAGTACTGTCAGAGGCCTGATTAAGAGAGTGTTTGGCTAAGAGAATTAGAGCAGGGTGACAGGAGAGGGACAGGAGCGAAGAAAGAAAAAGACCTGGACATATGGAACTTCTGATCACTTGTGGGCTCATTGACAAAATTGTTGAGGTCGCAGAGAATGTTAAAATCAAAAGTGCCATTTTCTGGCTAGTGCTACTCATTGTCCAATTGGTATTGAAGCTAAACTTGGTTATAGAAAAAGACCCGGCATTTAGGGTGGAGACCAGGAGCCAAACCCAATTCAGTAAGGTTGGCCAGTAGGCACCCCAGAGGACTGTCAGTAGGGGTTGGGACAGAGGACTTTTCGTGGTATCTCAAACTTGGGGGGGGTACAGACAGAGGAGAAGGGCGTCCCCTGGCCCCAGTTCACACCCATCAGTCAGAAAGCGGTCCAGTCACCCTGAGGGCATCCCAATCAGAGGTAGGGACCCAGGGGAGAGTCCTGAACTCTCTGGAACAGGAAGGTTCCCTGGCACAGGCATGCGGCTTTACCTGGCAGACAGGGACCTTGGATCAGTGAGAGACACAATGGAAACCGATGCGGGGGAGGAGGGCCTGGCTTTATGGCTGGTAAAATGGAGGGCGGTCAGAGGCTTTTGTTCAGGATGAGAGGAAAGGGAAGTAGAAAATTTTAGAGAAAGCACCTCAGAGCTGCAAACATAAAACACACAAACAGGTAAAAAGGCTCAGCCACACCCTCTGTGTTCTAGTCCAGTCAGAAGCTGCAGTGACTGCTAGGCCCAGTGCTAGGAGTCCTGTGATCAGCAGGACTCCCAGGAGGTAAACACAGACACAAAAGGCTGGCGGCCACGTGAGAGAAGATAGTCACAGAAAAAAGATGGACAAGAGAAACTGACCTTATTGTCGCACCCCTTTCGGGAAAAGGCAGTTATTCCCAGCTCCTCGTAGTACTGGGGTAGCAGAATAAACCCCTGCAGCAGTGCTCCAAAAAACGGGGACCCTAAATTCCCATATGAGTTTTCTGGTCCTCAGTGTCCAGAAAGACGAACGAGACAAAACGAACATACACAGAGATACTGACCAGAAGTCGCCCGTTCAGACAGGCTCCAGAGGTTCGAGAGGAGAAGAGGGGTGGGCTTATGTCCCAGCCAAAGCAAGGCCAGGACGGCATGGAGCCCGTCTCCCTACCTCTTCTGGGTTTTGGCACCAAATCTAAGGTAAAACTGAGGCACAGGGAGATGAACAGACATAACTGACAGGACTTAGGAAAGTAGAAACAGAGATGGCTTTTTAGACGGGGAGCTCCCAGACAAGGTTACATGATCTAGACCAACAGGTCAGGGAAGTCATGCTCAGCAGCCAGCTGGGGCGCAGGTTTTTAAAGGGGTGGTTCCTCTAGTTCTTAAACACTTCTTCCCTCTTGCCCCCACTACTATGATCCCAATTCTACCTTACAAACCTGGTGAGACCAGAGGCTGCACAGTGGTGTAGATAGGAACTGGAAACACAGGGGATCCAGGACAGATGAATCCCTCAAGACCAGTGATGAGAGTGGTGATACCAGGAGGGAAGGTAGGGTAGAAAGGGGGAACAGATTATAAGGATATACATATAACCTCCTCCCTGGAGGATGGACAACAGAAAAGTGGGTGAAGGGAGATGTTGGGCAGTGTAAGATATGATAAAATAATAATTTATAAATTATCAAGGATTCATGAGGGAGTGGGGAGCAGGGAGGGAGGGGTGGAAAAAAAAAGAAAAGAAAAATGAGGAGCTGATTCCAGGAATCCAGGTGGAAATCGAGTGTCTTGAGAATGATGAGGTCAATGAATGTATAAATGTGCTTTACACAATTGTTGTATGTGTGAATTGTGATGAGTTGTAAGAGCCCCAATAAAATGATTTTTTTTTTAAAGAGGGTGGTGAGGAATGTATGGCAATTATGGCATTTAGCATATGGGGTCTGGACATTCTGAGGATTGCTTGTCAATTGCTGCTTTCTTTAAACCCGGAACATCTGGCTTCACCGTTTATCTTATCTGGTGCCATCTGCTGCTGACCTCAGGGACGGGAAGCACATGCAGGGCCCTGACCTGCTTCAGCTTAGTCTAAACACTTCTAGTCTTCAGTTTCAAAATAGCCTAAATTCATGATCACGTTCCTAAAAAAATAACAGCTTTACAAGCTTTCACCTCAAATCTTGCTATGTTATACATTTTATTTAGTTATTACGTGTGTTAGTAATTATTTTTTAAAATCTTGCACATCTCCCACACACATATTACATTTTGTCTGTGACGTCTACTGGTTGAGGCAAGTCGACCATTTGGTCTGCAGAATGGCCTACCTCCTTGATTTTACTGCTGATGCCTTCCTCACATTTGGCTTCTCCTTTTATCCCTTGTATTTCCTCTAAACTGGAAAATACTTTAAAAATCCTGAATAACTTCAGGTTAAACATTGTGGCAAAAATGTCTCGTAGATGGTGCTGTGTACTTCCTATTGCGTTCCCTCAGTAGGCATATAGGTTTGGGTATCCAGCTGGTTAATAGTGCTACTTTGATTAAGTTTTGGTTATGATGACCTCACCATCATAGTCACAATTTTTCTCACGTGTAGCAAATAATACGTGAACACCATGTGACTATCCATGTCTTCGTTAACCATCCCCTAACCGTTACATGACATAGTACTCTCGATGGTCCTGATTACGTGAAACCAGACGGGCCAGAATGAGATAGCAGTGCAAAGGTTGAGGAGAAGGAAGAGCTTCTGAGGTAGAAGGAGCAGTTAACTACAATGTCCCTGAGAAGTAGCCCGTGGTTTTTTCAGTTAGCTTACTTTGGCTGTTGCATGAGTGGGGGAGATTGGAAGTATGAGATGTAAGCAGAGGCCAGATAATGGAGGCCCTCATATATGTGATGAAAGAAGTTTTAAGAGGCAGGCTTTAAGTAATAGAGTGTCTGAGACAGGTCATTAAAACAAAGTTCCATGGACAGTGATTTGTTTAATCAAAGGGAGCAGTATCTCCTATTTATAACTATAATCAACCTTCAGTTATAACAGTTTTATAATCGCTTAGGTATCACTAGAAGTTCATTTATATCTTTTGAGAGTTTACTCTGAAAAAATTATGGTAAAAGTATCTCTATATACCATTTCTAGTCATTAACAAATTAATTTTTATTTTAATGTAGTTGCACTGGTTAGGGGGGAATGTTTTAAGCTGTTTCGGGTACAAAAGAGACTCCAAACACAAATACATTTTTAAAAATATGGAACGCTTCATGAATTTGCGTGTCATCCTTGCGCAGGGGCCTTGCTAGTCTTCTCTGTATCGTTCCAATTTTAGTATATGTGCTGCCAAAGCGAGCACCACAAATAAAATTTAAGGAGAATATTTATTAAGGCTTAAAAGAGACAAAGCACAGACACAAGATATGGATGAGGAAGGCTATGATTAGTGCAAAGTCAAAATGGTGTCCTAGGAGTCAGCAGTAGGGACACTAGTTAAACAAGGCAAAGAACAAAGAAAGGAATCTGTCACACGTTCATGACTGCTGTCAGATCAGTACCTCACATGTATGGGTGAGACTACAGAAGCAGGAACAGGATCATGTTTGGGACATGTACATTGTCAGAAGAGCTTACAGGATTGGTCCAGGACCTATTGACCAAGGCAGTCAGGAAGTCACTAATAAGGCATGACTCATGACTGTATGGCCCCCTTAAGGTGGTCTCCATTAAGGACACACCCAGAGAGACCGCCCCTCCTAAACTGGCTGGAAGGGGTGGAAGTAATCCTCCTCAGGCAGTCTGCCAGAGGGCAAGACTATCTACATCCTTGGTTAATGTTCAGAAAGAATTCACTGGAGGCTTAATCTATGTGGGGACCCACAATAGATAAAGGGCTGTCATTGCCATCCATAGCCTTCTGCAAACCAGGGTTGCTTAGAATTTAAGCTCTAATACAGATGAAATAAATATTGTAGTGTTTATTGTATTTTTATATTTTTATGTAGCATGTTTAGACTCCAAACTTTAAAGACACATATAGAGATCATTCCCTTTTCTTTTTGCTAGTTTTTGATGATGTTCTAGTATTTTGTCTGTAAGTGTAGATGTGAGAGAGAAAAGGAGAAAGAAGGAAGAAAGAGCTCCAAACTATTAGTGTAATTATATTATTAAATTTTGCCTCCAAGAAAGGGTGAAATAAATAGTGACTTTAAAAAAGTAACTTTACTTAATGAACATACTAGCTAATTGAAGGCTTTAAGAAACATTTTATATAGTTGGATTTTTTTTGTTTTGTTTTGTTTTTTGTATATTGATTAATTTCTAAAAGGAGAGTGGGAAAAGGAGCAGATTTTCTCTCCTGTTATTTTATAAGTGGAATCATTATCAATGGCTGAGGTAGATTTTTAATAATACATTGCTTGATGTTATTTACAGCAAAGGTTTTTAGTGGGGGAATAATATCTTCCTCTTGATCAAATAGTAGTTTATCTATTATAAACTATCCTGTTGAGGCCGTCTAGCTGTTAGTAGTGATAGGGTAGGGAGTTCAGTTCTGGCGAGGCTAGTGTTGTTGGGGGCAGTGAAGCAAGTAGCCACATGTCCTTGCTTTGATTTATTTTCATTCGTATTAATTGGAGTGTTCAAAATTTTAAAGGCATGTGAGATTTATTGTATGCTTATCAATGCAGCATGATCTGAGTTGACATTGAATTATGAGTCTTTTCAAATAGGAAATGAACAGGATCTGCTGTTCTTTCTTGGGAAACATTAACATTGTGCTTAAGATTTTAGCATTCAGTTTCCAAGTCAGATGTAGACAACTTTTTCTGTCTTTGAGGTTCTTATTTCTAAACTACTTCTCATCTCTTATTGGCAGATTTGTCATTATAATGGAAACTATGAGGGTTAAAGGCTTTTTGAAGCCCTTACTACCTTTAAAGAATTATGCTAAATGCATTTCATATTTTTTTTTGCATTTGAGAATTCTTGAAACGTATCCCTAAAGATCCAATATTGGTGCCCAGCATTTATCTAAATTAGGACTGAGTATGTGTTTTCAGATTAAAGATGATGGCTATCAAACTTTTGGCAGTGAGCCACAATCAATGAGACATTGCAATCCAGAATGGGTATTTGTTGGTTGTTTCACTGTGAAGTACATTATGTGAGCATATTGCTACAGTTATAAAGTCCAGAGCTAGAATAATCAAGAGGGTTTTTAAAAATCAGTCTTTTTTTCTGTAAAGTGAACTTTTTACAAATTCTAAAAATAGGATATTGCTGATAAAATCTCTCTTACATGTAATAAGCATACCAACCTGCGTGATCATGAGGGTATCCATGAGATCAGGTAGCAGGCATCAGAAGACCCAGAACAAAAAATCATCAATGTGAACAAGAGTTGGCTGGGGAGAGGGGGCAGAGTGGAGACCCAAAGCCTATCTGTAGACAATGGGACATCCCTCACAGAAGGGTCAGAGGAAGGGATGAGCCAGCCAGGGTGCAGCATAGCACCAAAGGCACACACAGTATTCCTCTAGCTCTTTAATGCTTCCCTCTCCCCGACTATCAGTCCACAGGTCTACCTTACAACTCTGGCTAGACCAGAACATGTGCACTGGTACAGAGCTCTCAACACAGGGAATCCAGGACAGATTATCCCCTCAGGAACAATAATGGGAGTAGCGATACCAATAGGGTAGGAGGAAGGTGGGGGGAGAGAGGGGGAACTACCACAATGTATAACCACCGCTCCCCGCCAGCTGCCCAGGGAATGAGCAACAGAAATGTGGGTGAAGGGAGGGTGACAGCGGTTGGTACAAGATAAGAAAATAATAATTTATAAATTATCAAGGATTCATGGGGGGGACAATGAGGAGCTGAGACTAAGAGCTCAAGTAGAAAGAAAATGTTTTGAAAGGATGATGGCAACATGTACAATGTGCTGATACAGTGGATGTGTGGATTGTTATAAGAGCTGTAAGAGCCCCCATTAAGATGATTAAAAAAAAAATCTCTTAGTTCATGTTTGCTATGGAGCTCTCGTGGAGCTGTGGCTTAACCCTGGACTGCTAACTGCAAAATCAGCGGTTCAAATCGCCAACCTCTCTGCAGGAGAGAGATGAGGTTCTCTGTTCCTGCAGAGATTTACTATGTTGGAAACCCTATGTAGATTCTCCGAATCAATGGCAATGGGCTTGAATGGTAGCTTCTTATCTTTTTGTTTACTTTGCTGTTTTTTGGTGTGGTTTTTTTGTCAGAGCTTTCTGGAATTAAGGATAACGTATTACTTAACATCCTAGCCCAACCCAGGCTACACACTTAAGTGTTTGTTCATCTTTTTACCTGGTGAAAACCAAAAAACCAAACTCACTGCCATGGAGGTGATTCTGACACATGATGACCCTATAGGACAGGCTAGAACTGCCTCTGTGAGTTTCTGAGACACTAACTCTACAAGCGTAGGAAGCTTCATCTTTTACGTGGTAAACCAACCCCCCCCCCCCCAAAAAAAATCTTGCTTTAGACTAGTAGTGTTTTGTTCTTCTGTAGAGTTACTATGAATCAGAGCCAGCTGGATGGCACCTTACAACAACAACCTCTTATGTTCAAAAATATTTATAAGAGGGTAAGTCAGGACGGCAACAAATGTGTAAATGTGCTTGACGCAATGGGTGGATGTATGGATTGTAATAAGAGATCTACGAGCCCCCAATAAAATGATTTTATAAAAGGTAAGTCAGAAAGTTTGGCTATTATAGAAATAATTATTAATACCAAAATGTGGAAAGAAAAATAACACCATCTTGCTTTAATAAAACAACAAGATCTTACTGCTTAAACTTTAGGAAGATTCATGATTGAAAGTTGAATCTTTCACTAAGCATAGTTTATGTATTTATTGCTAAATTTTACTAATTCAGTTTTATTTTATACATTTATAGACATTTTATTGAGTATTAGGTAAAGGTTTACAGAGCAGATACTCAGTTTAACATTCAACAATTTTTTCAGATTTTGTTTCAACATGTGCATTGCAATCCTCTCAATGGACCATCACTTATATCTCACTTCCTCTCTGTGTGCCCTGTAGTCACTCTTCTGTCCCGCTTTGAGGAAATTGATTTTGAACTTCAGTGAATGATTATTCTGACACAGAAGTGAGTTCAGCTCCACACTTGAAGATGATTAAGGGCCATCGTCCTGGTTGCCCAGCTTGCCACTTTCTGATTAATAAGCCTGATTTTTTTTATGATTTTGAGTTTTGTTCTACATTTTTTCTCCTCCTCTATCCAGTATGTTCTAATGTGATCCTTTCCGGAGTAGTGGTAGCTGCTGGGTACCATCTTGTTCACCTTGTTTGGGGTTTGTGGAGAATGATGTTTGGATAGTACCGTGTTCCATAGAACTAATGTTGTCATCTAGCTTTCCATTTTCCTCATCCTTCTTTCCCCTGGATGGAGAGAGACCACTAGATGGCTACTCAGCAGCCTTTGAGGCTCCCTCATGGCCACTCTTAAGAAAGTTTATTTTAGAAAAAGCTTTAAAAATATTTTAAAAGCTACTAGTCAAGATATGTATTCTTTTGTATTCATTTCCCCCTTTCCCAGCCATTTATAATATTTTGAATATTTTAGACTGGGATTTTTAAATAGAATGTTTTCCATGTCACCAAGTTGGTTGTACTCTGTCCTCCGGGGTAACCATGAGTCAGAATTGATTCAGTGCCAGTGGGTTTAGTTTGGTGGAGGGCATAATTTTATGAGCTGTTTCATGAAAGATAATGTTGGGTCTTTATAGTGCTTTCATAGTATAACATTATTTACATTTCAGTTTAATTTGCTTCTTCAAATGCTTAAAACAAATATTCTTTTTCTTACTTCAGTTATTATGTACTTACTCTGGTACATAAAGAGAAGGGTAGATAATCATTGATAGTCCTTATTTTGTCAAAGTAAGCAGCTCTTAATTTTTAAAAAGTTACACTTTTGATTGACATGTAAATGAAGTAAGAATAATTATATTTTATATCAAATTCAGATACTTGCAAATATCCATTAAAATACATTGTGAAAGAAAAAATAAAATTGTGATTCTTACATTAATTAATAGGAAATTTTTGGCATTAGTTATTCATTTGGGATATTGAGTTCAAAGGAATAAGCGTTTGGACCTACCTATGAGAAGAGAAGGAGCCCTGGTGGTGTAGTGGTTAAGTGTTGGGCTGTGGGCCACATGGTCGGCAGTTCAAAGTCACCAGCAGCCCCTCAGGAGAAAATTGCAGTCTCTGAAACCCACAGGGGGTTTCCGCAAAGAGTCACCATTCACTTGATGGCAATGAGGATTTTAAACTAAGAGTAAGAGGCCTGGTGGTAATGTGGGTTAAGCGTTGTGCCGTTAACTAAAAGATCGGTGGTTTAAACGTATCAACCACTACAAGGGAGAATGATACGGCTGTCTGCTCTGAGACCCACACAGACAGTTCTAGTCCGCCCAAAAGGCAGACTCAGAATAGAAATCAGAGAGAAGTGAGTTTGATTTGGGCCCAGTAGAAAAACCTAAAGAAGAGGGACAAATGAATGTTTCAAAGAATTTAAGTTTAAATCAGTGACCTTCAAAAAAATAAAAGATGAAAAACCAGTTACTATTCCAGGATAGGAGCCTTTATATCCACAAGGGGGCATTATTGTGACGTGGGTTCTGTTGGAGTACCCAAGTGTCAAGTTGACATGGTAAAGGAAACCTTACAAAGTTGGTTATCTCGAAGCTCATTCCTTCCATTTCACTGGGTTCTCCCAGCCCTTCCACACACCACAGTAATTTCTCTTGACTTTATACCTTTTCTGAGTCCTCTTTCCTGGCAAAAGCCCCTGACATTATTCTTGCTAGAGCTTTCTTCAAAAATTAAAAGCAGCATATATGCATTAAATATGATGATGATGGTGATGTGGTGGTGGCTACGGCTGGGCCCTTCACCCTCTTTTCTCCCTGGAACTAGTGTGTAGGTCCTGAGTAGGTGTATTCCCATGTTTAAAAGCATGGTAGTTGCTTATGTAAAAGGGCAGCACCAAGTGTACGTCCTTGGGAAACTAAGGTCTACACTGGCAGGAAGGACCCTTTAGCTTACATTTTGTCCTAGAAAGTGAATGACTCCAGTCCTTCAGAATTACTTCCGAACGGCGTGTGAAGGCCACTGTATAGATTTGGTTTCCAGTTCACTTCCTATTTCAAACCCCCCTTCCTTAGGTCTCAAGCAGATAAATATCTTTGCTTTAACTTCTAAAAAACTTAGGTTCATTCATATATTCACCTGTGCTAATATAACTTCCTTTATTTTGTACAACTTAAAGCCTGGTTTTGAGCTTTTATATACAGAACTAGCGTGAAGGTTAGTTTTTTAGTATCACTATTCTTTCTAAGTCATATTGCAGGTAGTTGGCAAAGGTTAATTATGACTAGATTATGTTATTTCCATAGTTAATTATTCTGTTGAATCATACATAAAATAAATAATAATTTCTGAAATTTGAGAGTTGATGCATTGCTCAAATTTTTACTTCTCTAAATGAATGCTTTAGTTCCCCCTCCATACCCCCGAACCCCCTGATCATTTATTGAAATCTGGGAATATAGTGGCATTGTCTTATTTTACAATTACTTTATTCTGTGATTTATCTAGATTAATTGGATTGAATTACTGTAGTCACAAAATGATAGCTACCATCCCTTTTTTTCACTATTAACAGCCTTCCTTTTTCAAGACAATTTTCTCTTTCCTTGTTTGTCCCTTCTGTGTTAGCTATCATTATTGCAAGATGAAGTTGGTGAGCCAGATAATAACCAGAGCCCTGTATGCATCCTCTCTCAACTTTTGGTAGAAGTGAGTTCTGGGATGGAGACTTTTATCTAACTAAAACTTATTCCAGAATTTTTAATTTCAAAACTGGCTAGGGTAATATAGTTGTGTATGTCTTATTATTACTCAGCCTGGTTCCATAGGAATTTGAGATGGCATATTCTCTTAAATGCAACCTTACCCCAGTAAGATGCTATTGAATTCGAGTAGACTTGTTGATACTTAAAGCCACAGGAAAGGGGGCAAAGAGATATTAAACTGGAGAAGAATTGTACATAATTCAGCATAAGGAATCTCTTTCATTGGAATATTTCTACTGCTTACCACACTTAAAACACATTTTCTTAAATATAACATTTAAAATGTAATTTTAAAAATACAAAATTTCTCCTTTGAAATTCTCTAATATGAAAGCATCGTGATTACTCACAATAACTTCACAAAGACTTATTCTCACATACAATGCAGTAGGCAGCCAACAGGTGGTAGATTTTCTTTATTCCTTCATCAGTCAGAAATTAAGACTCAGAAGAACCTCACCATGAAAGAAGGATAAAAAGTGTAAGAAATGTACCCTAAGAGAAGCTAGGGAATATTAATATTTTTTACTTCAGATAGAAGACATTTTTAGCTACTTTGAGTTGTGTGTACACAGCACCCAGCACAGTATTTTCCATATCTGATCTCTCTGTCATGTGATCTGTTAACCTGTTTTTGAGAGATTAAACCACAAAACTGAAAACAGATAGCGATATTTGTATAGTCCTTTGAAATTTAAGCAAAAATTAACTGTTTTATCTCAGGAATCGAGCATTCTAGCTATGATTCCTTCACCCACCCTCACAAGCCTTAATCTTAGCATTATTTTTTCTCTTTTCACGTTTTTCTATAATTGGTGTGAAAGTTTACTGAGAATTTGTTCCTGAAAAAATGTGGGTCATCAGTTTTACACTTCTTTTCAACCCACTACAGCTACACGTTGTGTTAGATGATCAAACCCACTGTTGACTGCAGCATGAAAACTTGACTTTAATGGGTCAGTGACGGAGTATTCAAAAAACTCAGGCTTTTCATTAGATTCATTCTTGTAGAGCTACTCAGCTTTGGTTGAGCAGACTGTGAAAAGAAGGATTTGCAGCTCAACATAAGCTATATTATTAGCAATTTAATATTGTACATTGAAAAATTATTTTTAAAAGATAACTTGGGATTGGGGACATTTACGGTAAAATTTAACCAGAAGATGGCAGTGATGAACCTTCTATACTCCCTGCAGTGGCAATCAAAAAGTTTTATAAATGTAATAGCATGAAATATGCACGTTTAACTGTTACAAGTTGACCGTGTAGGGGAAACATTTGCTGTTTGTTTTATGCGCTATGAGAAATGTGTACTTATCTCTAAGAAGGGGTTAAGACTATTTTGGATGTCTGTATCTTTGTCTGCACACTCCAGTTTTTTCTGAATGCTGGGGTAAGGACGTTCCCATAAGTCTTGCCTGGTTTACGCTGCATGCACCACTTTACGTTACGCATGTCTAGAAGGCACGTTGGGTGTGGCCTGTTTGCATTTTTCACCCAAATTGCTGGAGGCTAATAGACATTTTAGTGGAGTCATTCCTTTAGGGGCTGCCATTTCTCTAAACTGACCTGTTGTTTGGTGGGGGGATATAAAATCATTTCAAACCTTATGTTTTGAAAGAGAAATTGTTGGATAAAAATCAACATTTTAAAAGAGATGCCAGGAAACCAGAGATTAAATGACTTAAAGTGTATTTCAGAGCTTTAATTTTGGCGTATTTTAATATTATGAATCATCTGGTGATCTTAAAAACACAAAATTAGAGGAGAAGGAAGGCTGTCCTCTGAAAATTAAGGCCCACGTTTGGTGATGGGTGAGATGAAGATGCATCCTTCCATAGTCCTGCCCACCCCACCCCCTTTTTAATATAAAGTTCAAATGCATTTTGCCTGAGAAAGTGCATGAATCTTCAGCATGCATTGTTAACTGTGTCTTTTCCCTCTTTTTTCTACTGTTCATTTTCATTCATGTATTATTTTTGGTTTTGGCTTGCCTTTTTGTTTTTCCCTTTTGTTACTTACTTCATGGCAAATTACTTTTGAAACTTCATAAGCTGAGCAACCTCTCCGTGTAGTAACAGCGGATACCTGTCTATTTCACTATTTAGTCCCTCCTCCTATGTCTCCATCCTCCAAATCTGTGAGCACCCCAAGCGAAGCTGGAAGCCAAGACTCCGGAGACGGCGCCGTGGGATCGAGGTACAGTCCTTTCCCTTTCCTGTGTCAGCGGTGGGGTGTGCACTGAGCCCGTGCTATGGGCTCTTCAAAAGTTGTGTTGAGTTCGTCCTAGCATGTTAAACTCTAAGTGACAGGGAAATTGACTATTGTAAATTGTATTTTAACTATCACACTCGATTAACTTAGTACTGAGTAGTTAACTGATTTATGCTAATTCTGTTAAATTAAAAAGTTTTAATGTATTTGAAGTTATTTCATTTAAACATACTTGATACTGGTTATTATTTGAGTATTTTAGCCATAAACATGGGGGAGGATTGTTCAAAAAGTTCGTGGAAAAATGGAATTAAACCTAATGGTATTTTTCCACAAACTTTTGAAGCCCCATAGTAGTGCAAAACCTCTGCTCTGCTTAATTTAATTACCCATTCAGTATTTGAAGAGCTAAACAATTCAGTTAAGCAGTCCAATTCTGTTCTGTTAAATCACTAGTTCTGCTAATTAAGAGAAAATAATAGTGTATAAAATACCAACATTAAGAAACAAGTGCTAAAGACACTAAGCATGTTTACTGCCAAGTTTTCCGGAGGAGCGTTTCCTTGTACAGCTATATTTCAGGTCCATTTTAGGAGCCGCACCCAGGTCGGCACTTCCTTTCAAAAGTCCAGGAAGATTTTTAGCTCCCTTCTAGAGGGCATATTGGACAAAGTATAACTTACTCTTCATTGTACTTGTTCACATGGGAATAGTGTTTCTTTGCGTCCCAAATCTGTCTGTACCCAGAGCCCACATCACAGACCCTGCCAAGCTAAGCAGTACTATTATTGGAAATCAATGACAAAAGCTCTTTAAAAAAATTAAAAATGTTCTTTTTAGAAATAATGTTATAAAAAAAAGAAATAATGTTATATCACCTTATAAAATAGTATATATTGCAGAGTAGATTTTCTTAATCTAAATTATATTTTAGGACTATATTTGTTTTATACCTATGTATTTTTAGGTAAATATGTTGCTAAGTGCTATTTTCAAAGAAAAGATTTCTTTTCCTTTTGCAACATTATGATTAAAATGTTTCACAAAATTAAAACAACTATTACATTTATTAGGTTTCTTTTGTTTGCTTTGGTTATTACTTTTATCTTGATACTATACTTTGTTCATTTCTAGACTTTCTGAAATTTAATAGGAGTAGGAAGGTTATGTAAAATTAGCTTTAAAAAGTGCTATGTAACATATACTTGATTTTCAAAATTCATGTTATCTGGAATTGCGTAGGCCACAGAGATTAGTTTTGGAATATTGTAAATTTTAAATGCCCTTTGGAATATTATAAGTTGGAGCAGGGAGTAAACCTCTTAAAATATTTATTGATGTATAGTGCAAAATACTAATTGAATTGCCCACTTTGTTTTAAATACCGTTACCACAAAAAGTTAGATGTTCAGGCCCTGGCCTTCAAAGACTTTACATCTAGTGATTATGCGATTAAAGATATGATTCAGTTTATTGAAAATTTCTGAGAGTAGCTTATAGGTTTTTTGTTGTTTTTTTTTCTCACTATAAATTGTAAAATAAAATGAGAAGTTTAATAGCTTTTTTAGGGATTTGTTCTTATTAGAGAATGAATACACTTAAATGTTCTTCTATATTTAACTGAAGAGGGGGGGAAAGTCCTATCTTGAAAGAGGTGACCACGTATCTTTTAATCGAAGTCCATGCCTGGTTTCTCTCCTTTGAGAGCCGGGGTACATTTAGTACACAGCTTTTGGAGAGAGCCACGTATATTCTTTTTGTCTCTGTGTAGAAAGCTGTGGTTTCCACGAAATCATTTCCAGATTCCATAATGCAGAGAGAATTAATATTGCTGGTGGTGATATTGGCAGGAAAATAATAGTATTTCTAATTACATGGCATTTTAAAAGACTATTACTAGAGGCTAACAACGAAGAAGAACAAACTTGAATTGAGTGAGTTTGATAACAAGAAAGAACAAGGAGAAGAAGGTATATCACAGATATACGAGCCTGTACACTCAGCTTCATTACTAGGTTTAGTCTAGGTTTAGTGCACATAGGGAGTAAGAAAAGATAGATTAGATAGATTAGACATGGCCAAATGTTGTCTAAACATGTCTGAGCCAGTGTTTTAAAGTGCTAAGATTTTCTGTTGGTCCTGATGGTAACTTATGAATAAATATAAAGGTCAGTGCATGAGATCTGGTATTTTTCTAGCTTTGCAAATTAGAAAGTTGTATTTCATGGCATTTCCTAGCCAGCCCTGTCGTCTCTAACAGAATCTAAGTGGCAGGCATATTCTGTGCCTTCTATTCTTTTTTACTGTGTTGAACAGCTTATTTCTCAGGCTTTGGAATCATATTGGAATTTTACTTTATGTCTGCAGATATTGTTAAGAACTATACTCACATAGGTTCTTCAATGTATTGCCAGTATTTTGAGGTCTTACTTGATTTTAAACTAACATGACATCTTCAACAAGGAACTCTATGTCATGGGTAACAGCTAGGGCTCTCAGATAATATTAAAGGCTGTGGACAGAACATTCCTTGGAGAGCAACTCATAGGACCCCTTCTGGTTTAACGAAGCCTAAGTTTGTTGCTGTTCATTAGGTAGCACAAAGTAGATCTTCATGTTGGCTTCTTCGTTCATTACATACACACAATCCTATATAAATTCCAGGAACTTTCTTTTTAAGTGAAGGATTTATCTAGTTTAATTCATGCAATTGTTTATTGATAGATTGTACAGACAGGTAAAATAGAGAAATCTATATATGAATTAAAACATTGTAGCAGTTTTAATTGTATATTAAAGTATATTATCTTATGTGAGAAAAACATTTGACAAAAATGGTGGCACTAAATACATTGTGCTTATGGACTTTTTCACATTGCAGAAAAACCTCCCGTGCAATACTCTACAGTTATTTTTACATTGCTGACCTGTGAGAATGCCGATGTGGGAAAGTGCCATTGTACTAGTGATCGCTAGAGATGACCTAAATGGGGCACACTCCATCTCTGGAAGTTGTTTCCCCAGTAGGCGAGGCTCAAGCACAACTGATCGTTCACTTAGAATTGATATTCTCCAGAAGACTACAAGTTAAAATAAATCCTTTGAACATCAAATATTGTTTCTAAAACAAAAATCTATTTTTTCCTAGAGACAGAAATCTTTAGTTGCTTTTTAAAGCAGATGACATGTAAGCCCAAGGCAGTGCTTAACCCATAAATTACAGAAGGGTCACGTTTTGGAAACTTTAGCCATTTTGTATCCCAGTGGAATAGTCTTTGGTTTCCTTACCGAAAAGCTTATGTGTTGACTCATTTCCTTTACCAATATGGCAATATCCTGCACATATTTAATGCTGATCAAGATTTGTTCACTATTTTTTTTATTAGGATTTAAACTTGGGTTTATCCTAGCTTATTATGGTTTATAAATAATGTGTTTGGACTGTTAGCTCTTTTAGTTGTCCTTATCCATCATGCAATATTAGTTTTCTATGCCCTAAAAATATGCACTGTCTTTTTACTTTTCTGGATTATATGCTTGTGTCTTTAACCATCTTAAGCCTAGTGCGTGCACTAAAACATTGAGTGATACTCGGGAGTTTGGTTTTCTTACTAACAAGATATGTCGTTTTTAATTGTAAACCGTACTTTAGCTTTAGCTGTTCACAGACTGTATTTGCTTGACTAACTTATGGCCTTTTTTGCTAATGCTTCATGGTTGTCCTACAACCATCTAGGACGCTGCATTGGGATACCGATCCATCAGTTCTCCAGCTTCACTCAGATTCCGATTTGGGGTATTGAATAGATTTATTACCTTCCCTCTTTCATGGTTAATTTGATTCTTTGTGAAACTGTCCTAATTTTACTTTGCTTACACTTCTAATATATAACATATAGCTAGGGGAAAAAGTTATATTTGACACCTCATTTATCCTGTTATTATTAGTGAAAGAAGTAATCTATCTGATTCTCTAGAGTCTACCCATTTAAGTACCCAAGGTCCTTTTATGATTCCTGTATTTCCAATGTAAGATTCTCTGAGATATATAACAAACTTCCCAGATTGTTTCCTACACCTAGTCTGCATATGATTGAACCTTTTGGGGGGTCATTTGATCTATTAGTTTGCTTCCGATAGTAAAATTAACCTATACTTTATAAAGTTGTTAGAGGTGCAGAGCCATTGATGTCTGCACTCTAACCCCTGACTGTTTGTTTGTTTGTTCCTTCCTCCATTCATTCAGTCACCTTTCCTTACCTCTAGTGCAAGTTGTAAATGGTGGTTGCTGCCATTGTACCAGGCTCAGCTAGCTCATTTCCCACTGACAGTTTGCAGCTTCTAAACCATATGACCAGACCTTTAGAATTGTGTTTAAAGCAAGAGTAAATAGGTCACGTTAGGACATAAAAGAAAATCATATGATCCTCTAATACATTAACTGCAAAGCCTCTCAATTGGCTGCCCTGAGGCTTTTCCCCCCATTGCTTCCTTAATTCTCTGTAAAAAGGTGGCTTTTGGATAAGTGAGGTATTTTCTCCCTACCCTGCTACCCATAAATCCTGTAATATATGTTTCTGTGTTTTAATATTGTGATTTTTGTTCATTAGAGCTTAAATGTACATATTAGTAACGTGGTCCTGACTCTGTTGATTTGATCTTTTTTGTTCAGATATGTGAGTGATCTTCCTTTCATATCGTACACATCTTGCAAATCAGACTATAAAGCTTTAAGACTCCTTTATTCTTAGAATACCAGATTAAAAAGAAAAAAAAACAACCAAAAAAATAAAAAACAAAAAAAAGAATACCAGATTATTCTAAGTGTTGGTAAACTCTCCCATTAAATTTTTCAGTATGCTTTTCATTTTCTCTAAGAAAACACATTAGAAATTTTTTTCCCAACCCCCCCTCCCTCCCCCCCATTAGAAATTTTTTAGCCCACATTTGGAACCTTAAAAAATTAATTTTTAAATGTGCTAATTTTATAGTTTTGGGTTCAGGATTTTTTTAGATGACTATTAAATTGAAAAGGATATTTATGTGAAAAACAGTTAATACTTTACCAGTGATACTTATGTTTCAGATATCCTGCTTGATATTGTAGAAGTTTGATAGTGGATATTGGATCTCCTTATAAGGCAGACTTTCATTTGAGAAGTTCTATAGGAATTTGGAAGCATACTTTATTTGGTTTAGGATTTAAGCATCTAATATAATGACCAAGAAAAGATCATTCAGATATCTACTAAGAACTCTTTCACTCAGTCCGTTTTTCTCAGCCATAATCCTCTGTTCCTTCCACCTTTCAACAACAACAACAATACTTTATTCCCTCTCTAACTAAACAAAAGTGGGTGTAAGAGCTTTATTGTATTCAAAATATCTGTTGCTTTCATTTAGGTTAAATATATTTGTTCCTTAGTTTTCCACTAACCACGAGACTATTAACCAGGGAGATTAGAGATTTTTTAATATTTTACTTTAAAATCTAAATTGACAACACAACTCTCAATTTCTATCCAATATAAGAAGTAGGAAAAAAATGATCTTCAATGATTTTCTGGGATTTCTACAATAAGCACTATTTCATTTTTTTCCTTGGTAAAGAAATGTGATGCTATAACTAAAGTTTTCAAACAAATTAATATGAACATCTGTTGAAGAACACAAAACTTGATCAAAATGAGATCTAGATTTCTAACTTTTCAAAAACAAGTCAAGTGATATCATGCTCCTGAAAATAGTCCTCAGGACCAACCATCGCCAACAATCCATGTAGAAATTCCTGCTTCTTGCTCTAGTACCACTCACACATGTGCTCTAAGAAACGAAATAATTTGCCTTTATAGAGTGAAAAGTAAACACCCTGAATGATTCAGAAATGCCTTTTGCTTGGTTTGCCCTTTTTTTTTTTTGCTACCTTCTAATTCTTGTGTTAAAGCCAATTCATTGCTCATTAATTAAGGATTTAAATTACAATGTTGGATATATGTGCATGTCTCATTCTTAATTTTCCAATATAATCTGGTTTGATGTAGTTAAAATGTATCACTTGTTGTATTTTAAAGCATTTGTATTTCCTTCATGTAGAAGAGGACCTATTAAACTGGGAATGGCGAAAATTACACAAGTTGACTTTCCTCCGCGAGAGATTGTCACATATACAAAGGAAACTCAGACTCCAGCTATGGCGCAGCCCAAAGAAGGTCAGTGTCTGCCTTGGACATGATTATCACATAAGTGAATTCTTTTTCTCGCCTTTCACCCTGCACGGTTTGTGTTGTTTATTTAGGCATATTTAATTAGAGAAATTCAAAGCTAGTGCTTTGAGATGTCTGTATGTTTATATTTTAGAGTTTTAAACATTCTTTTAGATGTCGATTATATAAACTGTACTATGGTGACTTGAGTTCTCGTGTTGTGATTTACGTGGGCCGCTTTTAGAAGCTGAAAAGCTCAACCGTGTTCTGTTTCTGTCATTGAGCGCACTACTCCCCTCCCCCAAAAGGGGGTCCCACAGTAAATGAAATTATGTAAATTACCCTTCTTTAGTGCCTACTGGGTGTGATATGCTATCGTTGTTATCCATCCTGATGAGCAAATTTAGCCCTGATTCGCAGCTTCTCTGGTGCTGTCAGAGCTCTGCTGTATAGACTGTATAGCAGCCTGTAACATGTGTGACGGAGGACGTATGCACAGATACTGTCATGAATGTGGGACCCTTTAGCTCTTAAATAAACTCAAAAAGTTACCATTTTTTAATTGGGGATAAATGATCAAATCTTACCAATAACCTAAGATTCCGTATAAAATAATTTGTTTATTTTTATTGTAATCTTAAAGCTAGCCGGTTTATATGAGATCCCTGATACAGGTCCACATCTCTTCTCTGAAACTTCCGGGACCATATATGTATTAGCATGCAGAATGTTTCAGATTTTAGAAAAATACGATAGATACAATATACAAACATATCAACAGGGTCTTGGCCATTGATATCTTGCCAGCAAAATATAATGAACGTTCACACTAAGTAAAATAAATACCGACTATAAATAGCTTTGCCTCCTTCCTGTTATGTCAGGGCTCACCACCCAATGAGCTCCATCATGTGTCAGTGGACCCAATACTCAACTTTAGAGTTACAGACGTTTTGGACATTGTCTGCCCATAATAAATTATTCATTATTCTTTAAACAGTTTGTGTATAAGGAACTTTTTTTTTCTCTTTAGCCAGGAAAAGGTACTCCTAATCAATTATAAGCAACCAGGCATAAAAACTTTATTTATCAGGTGTTTATTTTTAAATTTTTAGTTATATTTTTATAGTTCTCCACTAAGGAAAAACAAAAATAAGTTTTATTGCAGAAAACAATGGCAAGTGAAAGGGGGAAATGACTTGAAGTCCTTAAGTATTACCAAAGAAAACATTATGTTTTTATGTTCGTTTTATACCTCAAAATAAACTTATAACTATTTACAACTTTGTTTGACTCAGTAGATCATCATATGCATTTTTTCATCTCTCCTTTTTTTGCTCACTAAAAATGGAAATTAAATTGCCTAGGTTTTTCCTTTCACTTTCATCTCATCCCAAAAGGAGTTGATATTGCCAAATGTATAAGGGACCGTCAAAAATTTCATGGAAAATGGAGTTGAAAGATTATGGGATTTTTCTCTGAATTTTTTGAAGCCTTCTCATTCATTTACACTCTGAAACATCTGAGGAAATCAGGGTGACACTTTTATCCAAGTGTTTTTTAATTGCTCATGATCATGATCACATTCAAGTAATATTTTATTCCTCCTGCTCCATTAGTTGGTCAGATAGCTTTCACACCTGTGAAATCCTTGTTCATGGTGAAGGGGAAACAGCCACTGATGATAAGCTCTTTAAGAAGCCAAGAATGAAAAGAGTATTATGCTAGCAATATGGAGAATATCAGTATGAAGACTGCAGGACTCCATAGTTTTCTTAAGATATTAAGGTACTAATAATACTGGATTAATTGGATGAGCATTTTAATTATCCTTTTGGAGCTCTGTCATTGGATATGTTAACTCAGAAAGAAGGCAAAATAGTCTAAATGAGATCACAATGACTCTTAAAAAAATAAATTAGCTTTTGTTCTTCACCTGCTAATTTTGAAATTGTATTTTTAGTTAGATCATCATACTTTTGAAATGCATTCTGGATTGTTTGAAATAAAAAGTGTTCTGAAGCTATTTTGGGTAATACCTATTATAATATACCTATAATTATATTCAGTGTAAGCGAAGACTTTCATTTTTTAAAATAATTTTTTGTAATTATAGCAGAACATCATCAAAATTTAGAATACTGCAAGGATATAGAGAGGAAAATGTCTGTAAGATCCATGTTTGGGGTGCTGCGGAGTCAGTTCCGACTGTGAGTGACCCCAGTGCAGGACAGAGCAAACCACTGCCCGATCCTGGGCCACCCTGAGCAATCTTTATGCTCGAGGCTATTGCCCATCCACCCGCTGACCCTCTGCTTTGCCACGCGTGATAGTCTCTTCCGGGACATGTGCCCTCCTGGGAGCATGTCCAAGGTATATGGGATGAAGACTCCATCCGAGCTTCTGAGGAGCAATAGAACTGTACTTCTTTTACAACTTCTTTTGTGTATTCTTCAGGCATTCCATGCTACTTAGAATATTCGTTGCCAACACCATAATTCAAAAACACCCATTCTTCAGCCTTCATTGTGTACCTTTCACAGGCCTATGAGGCAATTGAAAGTCCCACGGTCTACCTGATTTGAGGTGGGCCTTCCCTCCCCTGCTGCCTCATGCAGCCGTCATGCTCTCCTAATCGCAATTCCAGTGAGACGTTCAGTTTCCAGTACAGCCTCATTCAAGCACAGACACCTGTGTGGAGCTGAGAAGTTTTCTGAGACAGTGACCTTCCTCCGCGTCAGCCACAAGGCCTTCACGTGGTTTCCATTCAGTTCTTTTCGTTGTCTTAGAAAGCTGAACATGACACACTGAATGTATTTGAACCCATAGACTGAAAAACACTTGAGGATAAAACTGTTTGCTTTTTTTATACATTAGTTTGTCTGCATCAGAAAAATATAATTTTAATATATGAATTAAGTGGCTGTTATCTTCCATGATGCTAAATAGAATTTATTTTATTATCTTCACTTATAGAAGGAGAAAATGAGTGAACTGAGTCCAATGTTTAACGGATTTCTCTTCGTCAGCACTAGTGTAGATGTTAATTTTATAAAGGCCCGTGCACATCCGTGCCTAGTCAGCAAACTCGCCATTGACTCTCTCAGTGGTATTGCACACAGGTGCTCTTCTTTCTTCAGTTTTGTCCTGTTCCTGACCCGATGAGGTTTGTGACATCGTACCCTGATAACCATGGAGTCGTCCTCAGCCTTTGGCATTTGTGTTGTTTTAAAGGAGATAATTTCCTTCCTGTATCATGAAAATTATTTCATGTGTATAGCTCTTACATTAAGTTTAATTTCCACATTTGTACAAGTTTTAGAATGAGAAAGAGAAAAATTCTGAAATTAAGGCTTTATAATAAAAACACTTTGTGCTTAATAGTCCTTATTCTTTACCCATTGCTTTAATACAGTGGTTCTTAAACTTAGCCTGGTTGGTTTCCACTTCAGAATTATGTAACAAATTCCAAAACTCACCATGAGACAAAATTGCCGAAATCACAATTTGAGTGTAACAGATAGTAAATTAAGCTTGGGTAGGCTGAGGAGTAATCAGTGCAGAAATAATGTGAGTTACCAAATTGAAGATCAAAATTGGTCTTAGACTTAACACTTATCTTTTTTTTTTTTAATGGCGGAACCAATTTTTTTTTTAAAGCAGTAGTTTTTATTCTGCCTCATCCTTTTTTCCGTTCTGGCCATCTTCTTGCTTTCAAGTTGACGCTGTAAGTTGGTAGTACTATTTCTGAACTGAGGGGCTTTGCCGTCTTAAAGCCCCTACTGTGAATGAAATTGACCAGGACCATGTGACCTCAGTCAATTTCAAGCTCGGCAGGTAAAAAGCTTCTCATGGCAGGGGCATGGCGCCCACAGACACACTCGTAGAAAGGTAAGTTTTTAACTCTTTTGAAGTGACATTTTTTTCTTATCCACCTGTTCGGTATGATTTTTTTAAATTTTACTCTTTTTAAGAAACAGAATTTTTAAAGGAGGAAGAAAAGCTTGAGGTTATCTAATCTAATCAGTTTCTTATACCTGAGGAAACTGAGACCCACCCAGGGAAGTAAATGTATGATCCTGAGGTCTCAGGATGAGTCAGTGTCAGGCTACAAGTAGAACCTGCCCCTGGATTTCTGCTTCTCAGAGATGTTGAGGTTTTATAATGATTGTCTTTATTAGTTTGGTAGTCAGATATTTTCCCTCAAGTACATGCCTCTCGGTATCTTTAATGTTGATTAGCATTTCTAATATGTGTGAAGAACTCATAACCCTTTGTGGTGTAATCTTAACATCTGGAACCCACACTTCCCAAGAGAGGAATTGTGGGGGCCTTCTGGTTAATATTACCTTCACCTAAAGTGGACACATTTACTAAATTAGTTTTACTCCTCAGAGAATCCATGAGAATATAAATATCATTGACAGTTGAAGCCGTTGTCCTTATTTTTTCACTTCCAAGTCACTAGTCAGCCGATCTGAAACTATGGCCTCAGAAAAACATAGTATTTGGTAAGAAATCATCACTAGAATTAGCTCGCTAAATGATGCTAGTACTGCCCAAATAAAGTATGTTACTTTTTTTTTTTTTAAAACTGCATAAAGGAAAAGAATCTGGGTACAAGTCAATTAAATAGTATAATAAATTACTCTTTTTAAATTTCTCCCCCAAATCAGCATTCTATCTGCGTTCAGAATATTTCCTGATTAACAAGTCAGCTACATATGCTCCCTTCTTAAGGAGCCACACGAGTAAGGAAACCCAAGTAGCCTTGTATCACTTTCTACTGTTTAAAGAAAAAAGATTTCACTGCTAGACCCATAGAACTTTGTCCTGACATCACTCTTTCTTAAATACAAAAGTATAAGGAGATGAAATATTATGGGCAAGTAGATTGATATGAAGTGATTCAAAATACTGATCTAGAAATGAAAAAATATATATAATATCAAGGAAAATGTTCATATCTAACCTGTATTTTTAAACTAATAATTGAAGCATTTCCCTGTCAAATTCTCATTTTATGAAAGATGTTTGTGAGGTTATTCATACATTGAATTTTTGTAAATCAAGTTATTTTTTATATGTCACAGACAGATATCTTGATTTGTTAGAATTCAGCTTCCTTTGTGCCATGAATAATCAAATGGCTTTATTAGGATATCGTAATAGGTTATTGGGTTACATCCCTATATAATGAAAACTACATTTGAGATGATAGTAAATGTAGTCCCTGAACAATATTAATACACTAATATTGATATTTGTTTTTGAGAATTGACTTCATTATATGTGATAGATTCATAAGGATCAGTATTAATGTTTGTTTAATAAGAACTTCTAGGTTCTTGCATATAAAACCTTTCCAGTGACTTATAATATCTTGAAGTAATTCTGAATGTGCTTTTGTAGCTTATTCGTAGCTTTAATGAATCCTAAGTGTTTTTAGTGTAATATGACAAAGAGAAAACTTGCCCTGAAGACTCCTTCCTTTCGCTTAACAAAAGGCACCCATCTCACAGCCGATCTAACCTTGACTGACCTGCACCATTGTAACAGACTATTCCGAGGACGAGGGTTTCATTCTTTGGTGTTATGTCCAAGTGCAGCTTCATTTCCAGCACAGCTCTTCTTTCCAGCTCACCAGAATACATCACACTTTTGATGTAACTCAAAGTAAAAACTCAGTGGTTCATTAAACCTAGTTTTAGCAGTCATTGACAAGAGATTTGTCATGTTAAAAGTCGCTTCTACTTTTCTGCACTCTTTTTTTTTTTTTTTTTTTTTTTTTTTGGGTAATATTATTTTTTTATTTATTTATTTATTTTTTTTTAAACATTTTATTAGGGGCTCATACAACACTTATCACAATCCATACATAGACATACATCAATTGTATAAAGCACATCTGTACATATTTTGCCCTAATCATTTTCTTTTTTTTTTTTTTTCTTTTACATTTTATTAGGGACTCCAACAACTCTTACCACAATCCATACATATACATACATCAATTGTACAAAGCACACCCATACACTCCCTGTCCCAATCACTCTCAAGGCATTTGCTCTTCACCTAAGCCCCTTGCATCAGGTCCTCCTTTTTTTCCCCCCCTCCCTCCCTTTTCCCCCCTCCCACATATGCCCTTGGTAATTTATACCTCGTTATTTTGTCATATCTTGCCCTATTCGGGGTCTCCCTTCCCCCCTTCTCTGCTGTCCCTCTCCCAGGGAAGAGGTCACATGTGGCTCCTTGTAATCAGTTTCCCCTTTCCAACCCACTCACCCTCCACTCTCCCAGCATCGTCCCTCACTCCCTTGGTCCTGGAGGTATCATCCACCCTGGATTCCCTGTATCTCCAACCCTCCTATGTACCAGTGTACAGCCTCTGTCCTATCCAGCCCTGCAAGGTAGAATTCGGATCATGGTAGTTGGGGGGAGGAAGCATCCAGGATCTGGGGGAAAGCTGTGTTCTTCATCGATACTACCTCACACCCTAATTAACCCATCTCCTCTCCTAAGCCCCTCTATGAGGGGATCTCCATTGGCTGACACTTGGGCCTTGGGTCTCCACTCTGCACTTCCCCCTTCATTTAATATAATATATATATACACATACATATATACATATACACATAAATACACAAACATACACACACATATTTTTTTTTTTTGCATGATGCCTTATATCTGGTCCCTTGGGCACCTCGTGATCGCACTGGCCGGTGTGCTTCTTCCATGTGGGCTTATTTGTTTCTGAGCGAGATGGCCGCTTGTTCACCTTCAAGCCTTTAAGACCCCAGATACTATCTCTTTTGATAGCCGGGCACCATCAGCTTTCTTCACCACATTTGCTTATGCACCCATTTGTCTTCAGCGATCCTATCATGGAGGTGTGCAGTCAATGATATGATTTTTTGTTCTTTGATGCCTGGTAACTGATCCCTTTGGGACCACTCGATCACACAGGCTGTTGTGTTCTTCCATGTGGACTTTGTTGCTTCTGAGCTAGATGGCCGCTTGTTTATCTTCAAGCCTTTAAGACCCCAGTCACTATCTCTTTTGATAGCCGGGCACCATCAGCTTTCTTCACCACATTTACTTGTTCACCCATGTAGGCTCCAGCTGTTGTGTCGGGAGAGTGAGCATCATAGAGTTCCAATTTAATAAAAGAAGGTATTCATGCATAGAGGGAGTGTTTGAGTAGAGGCCCAAGGTCCTTCCGCCACCTTAATACTTGATCTATAAATATAGACACAAAGATCTATTTCCCCAACCTCCTATATATATTTGCATGTACATGTCTTTGTCTAGACCTCCATGAATGCCCTTTGACTCCTAGCTCTTTCCTCCATCTCCCTTGACCTTCCTCCTGCCCTACTACCATGCTTCATTGCCACCTGGGCTAGAGTATACCTCTTCTCTAATCAACCTTACCCTTGATCATTTCCCACCAGGCCTGCCACTCCCCCTTCTCTACCCTTTGGGGTCCCATGTTTTTACCTTGTCCCTGGGTTTGTTAACACCACTTCCTTACCCCCCCTACCCCCCACCCCAAGTCCCCCCGGAACTGTCGGTCCCGTTGTTTTTCCTCCCGATAGTTCATCCAGCCTGTCCTATTCAGACAGACCTGTGGAGTCACTAACATGCACGAAAACTAGACAGAGGAACACAAAGCAACAGTATATAACCGGACAACAAAACAACCAAGACAAACCACTGAAAAAGAACAGAACAAAACAGTTCACAAGAGAAAAGCTTGTAGTTAGTTCAGGGATCTTTGCTGGCCCTTAGGAGCGTTTTCCAGTCCAGTCTGTTGGGGCACCACGCCCTGGCCCCAAAGTCCACTTTCAGCATTCCCTGGGGACCTTGCCACTCCATTCCCTTGCTGTTCCGCTGCACTCCCCCAGTGATTTGCCTCGGTGTGGTGGGATCAGGTCAGGTGCAATTCCCACACTGTGTCTCCGGTGCTGTCCCCTGTATCGCCCTTAGTCACTGAGGGGCATCATGTCTCATAGTAGGGCCAGCCATGTTGTTCTCTCTGTGGACTGGCTGCTCTACTCAGGAACATCATCATCACGGCCTGGTGGGCCAGGCTGTGCTCCACTCTCTCCTCCTGCCCCTTCATCTGCTCCCGTGTGCTCTGGTCAAATATGACCATCTCCCATAGCTGCAGGGTCAATGTCGTCCTTTGGAACAAGTTCTTTTCGGGGGAGGGGCAGGAATCCACTTAATTTATGGTGCTGGGGCCTGCCTCCCAGACCTCTCCACCGGTTCTGTCCTCCACGCCGGGATAATGCATTCACACCTTGCGACACTGGGTTGAAGTCTGGTCCCACTTTCCCTGTGGAGATATAAACAATACCCTCCCCTTGGGTTGATTAATGCCCCATTTCTGTCATGCTGATTGTACTTACCTCAGGGGACTCATGTTGTACCTGTCCCTTTGGGACTGGCTTACCTCGCTTAGCATAATTCCTTCCAGCTCTTCCCATGAAATAACGTGTTTCATGTGCTCATCGGTGCTTTTCAATGCTGCATAATACTCCATTGTGTGTATGTGCCAAAGTTTGCTAATCCACTCGTCTATCGATGGAAACTTAGGCTGTTTCCAAGTCTTTGCTATTGTGAATTGTGCCGCAATAAACATTGGAGCGCATATGACTGGTCGTGTTTTATTTGCTGCTTCAACCGGGTATATGCCCAGTAGAGGGATGGCTGGGTCGTAAGGTAGATCGATTTCCATTTTCTTTAGGTATCGCCAGATTGCTTTCCACAGTGTCTGTACAAATCTGCACGACCACCAGCAGTGGAGGAGGGTTCCTATTTCACCACAGCCCCTCCAACACTTGTTGCTCTCTGATTTACTGATCTGGGCTAGCCTCAGGGGTGTTAGGTGGTATCTCATGGTTGTTTTGATTTGCATTTCTCTTATGGCAAGGGACTTCGAGCACTTTCTCATATATTTATTGGCCATATTGATCTCCTCTCTAGTGAAAGTTCTTCTCATTTCTTTTGCCCACTTCCTTAGGGGGTTAACTGTTTTCCTCTTTTTGCAGGTCATGATGGTGTTGTAGATTTTAGTAATGAGCCCTTTGTCTGACGTGTCATTACTAAAAATCTTCTCCCAGTCTGTGGGTTGCCTTGTCACCCTCTTGGCAAAGTCTTTCGAGGTGCACAGGTGTTTTATTCTTATTAGATCCCATTTGTCGATTTCCAGATCACCTGTGTGTGTCCCCTTCCCTGTTGCAGTGAGCCTATGTGCTCCCTGGGCCAGTGCTCTGAGATTAGTCCCAATTCCTTCCTTAATGGTCCTGATGGTTTGGGGTTTGACTTCTAGATCTGTGATCCACCTTGAGTGTATTCTTGTGCATGGGGTGAGGTAGACGTCTTGTTTCAACTTTCTACATGTGGATATCCATTGTTTCCAGCACCACTTATTAAAGAGGGCATCTGCTTCCCACTTGACGTTTTTGGGGCCCTTGTCGAAGATCAGTTGTCTATATGCTGATGATTTTACTCCTGGGCTTTCTATTCTTTTCCACTGGTCTGAGTGTCTATCATTGTGCCAGTACCATGCTGTTTTGACCACTGTAGCTGTGTAGTAGGCATTAAAATCAGGTAGGGCGAGTCCTCCAATTGTGTCCTTCTTCTTGAGGAGTTCTCTGCTAATTCTGGGTTTCTTCCCTCTCCATATGAAGTTGGTGGTCAGTTTTTCCAATTCTTTGAAGAAGGTTGATGGTAATTGGATTGGTATAGCATTGAACTTGTAGAGTGCTTTAGGAAGAACTGTCATCTTTACTATGTTCAGCCTACCTAACCATGAGCAGGGGAGCTTCATCCATTTGTGAAGGTCACTTTTGGTTTCCTGTAATAGGGTTTTATAATTATGCTTATATAGGTCTTTAGTATTTTTTGTTAAGTATATTCCTAGGTATTTCAGTTTGTTCTTGGCTACTGTGAAGGGTACTTCCCTCTTAATCGCCTCTTCCATGGCCCTGTCCGATGTGTATAGAAACCCTACCGACTTCTGTTTATTGATCTTGTATCCTGCTACTCTTCCGTATTCCTCTATTGCTGTAAGTATTCCAACTGTGGAGTTTTGGGGGTCTTCAATGTATAGGATCATGTCATCTGCAAATAACGATAGTTTCACCTCCTCTTCTCCCAACTGGATCCCTTTGATGTCCTTCCGCTGTCTTATGTTGTTAGCCAGAACCTCCAAAACGATATTGAATAGAAGAGGGGACAGGGGGCATCCTTGTCTTGTACCCTTTTTCAGTGGTATTGTTCTTGTCTTTTCTCCATTGACTATGATGTTGGCTGTTGGTCTTTCATAGATAGCTTGTATGAGCTTGAGGAACTTACCTTCCAATCCTATCTTCATGAGTGTTTTGATTAGGAATGGATGCTGGATGTTGTCAAATGCTTTTTCTGCATCTATGGATATTATCATATGGTTTTTATCCTTTTTCTTCTCGATGTGGTGAATGATATTGATGGATTTTCGGATGTTAAACCATCCCTGCATCGCTGGGATGAATCCTACTTGGTCGTGGTGAATGATATGCTTGATGTTCCTTTGTATTCTATTGGCCAATATTTTGTTAAGGATTTTTGCATCTATGTTCATTAGAGATATTGGTCTATAATTCTCTACGCTTGTGGGGTCTTTTCCCTGTTTGGGTATCAAAGTAATGCTGGCTTCGTAAAATGAGTTTGGGAGCTTGCCGTTCTTTTCTATGTTATGGAATACTTTGTGGAGGATCGGTGTCAGCTCTTCCCTGAATGTTTGGTAAAATTCTGCTGTGTAGCCATCTGGCCCTGGGGCCTTTTTCCTTGGTAGGTTTTTGATGACACTCTCTATTTCTTCCTTCGCTATGGGTTTGTTGAGGTTCTTGATCTCTGTCTCAGATAATCTAGGGATAGATTGTTTTTCTAAATATTTATCCATGTCTTCCAGGTTTCTGAATTCATTAGAATACAAACCTTCATAGTACTTTGTGATTATCCTTTTTATCTCATTGGGGTCTGTTGTTATTGCCCCCGATTCATCCCTCATCCTGGCTATTGATGATTGTTCCTTTCTATCTTTGGTAAGCTTTGCCAGGGGAGTGTCAATTTTATTAATTCGTTCATAAAACCAGCTTCTAGTTGCGTTAATCCTTTGCATTGTTCTTTTGTCTTCCCACTGGTTTAACTCCGCCCTGATTTTTATTATTTCTTTTCTCTTGCTATTGGAGGGGTAGTTCTGTTGACTCTGTTCTAGTTGTTGGAGGTTTTGTGTTAACATATCTGTCATACGCCTTTCTTCTTTTTTCATGTATGCATTCAGTGATATCAAGCTACCTCTGATAACTGCCTTTGCAGTGTCCCATAAGTTTTGATATGTTGTATGCTCGTTCTCATTAGTTTCTAGAAATTTCCTGATATCCTCTCTGATCTGGACCTTAACCCATTCATGTCGCAGGAGATCGTTGTTTATTCTCCAATTGGTGGCCCTTGCTTTTCTGGGTGCCCTTCTATTAATCTCCAGCTTTATGGCATGGTGGTCTGAGAAAGACGTCTGGATAATATCTATGTGTTTGAATTTACTCAGGCTGGCCTTGTGCCCCAGCATGTGATCTATTCTTGAGAAAGATCCGTGTGGATTGGAGAAGAATGTGAAACCTTTTGCTTTTGGATGAAAGGCTCTATAGATGTCTATCAGGCCCTGTTGCCTAATTACATTGTTTAGCTCTCTGGCCTCTTTGCTGAGCTTCTTTCCCTGTGACCTGTCTTTCTCTGATAGTGGAGTGTTGAAGTCCCCCACTATTATTGTTGTTTCCGTGATTTCTTCTGTCATTTTTTTAATAGTTTGTTTGACGAAATTTGCCGCACCATTATTAGGTGCGTAAATATTCAGTATGCTTATTGCTTCCTGGTTTACTGAGCCTTTGAGCATTATGTAATGTCCCTCTTTGTCTCTTTTTATGTTTTGGATCTTGAGATCCATTTTGTCGGAGATTAAGATAGCCACTCCTGCCTTCTTGGAGTTACCATTTGCTTGGTAAACTTTCTGCCAGCCCTTTATTCTCAGCATATGCTTGTCTGCTTGCTTAAGGTGTGTCTCTTGCAGGCAGCAGATTGATGGGTTATGTTTTCTAATCCAATCCTCCAGCCTCTTTCTTTTAACATATGAATTGAGCCCATTTGTATTCAAAGTGATTATTACAATCTCTGGCTTCATGGTTGCCATATTCTGTTTTGTGTTTTGGGTCTTTGCCTATCTTCCTTCATATCAGTGTACTGCGTTTGAGTGGAGGGTTTCTATCCTGTCCTCTTTTCCATCTGAGACCGTGTTGTCCTGGTACGTGTTGCTGGCATGTTGGCTTCTAGATGGAGATGGGATATATGGTGGTCTCCTGGAGGTTCTAGTTGGAGCTTGATCTTCTGGCCATAGTGAGTCAGCCAGTATGTTCTGCAGGGTCGGGTGACTTGCAGTATATTTTTTGAGTTCTTCCTTGTCCTGGAAGACCCTTATCTTACCCTCTATCTTAATGGATAACTTGGCAGGGTATAGGATTCTGGGGGAGGCATTTTTATCTTTCAGAATTTGGAAGATGCTGCTCCATTCTCTCCTCCTCTTCATGGTTTCAGCTGATAAGTCTGAGCATACCCTTACCTGCGCTCCTTTGTATGTGACTGTCTTCCTTTCTCTTGATGCTCGTAGAATTTTCTCTTTTTCCTCTAAGTTGGATAATTTTACAATTATATGCCTTGGCGTGTTCTTCTTGGTGTTTAACTTAGCCGGCGTCCTCTCTGCTTCCTGTATGAGAGTCGGATTCTCCTTTGTTAGGTTGGGGAAATTTTCTTCCAGGAATTCCTTTGCTATCTTGGCGGTCGATTTGTGTGTTATGTTGTGTTCCGGTAGACCAATTATTCGAATATTTTTCCTCTTCATAGCATCTGTCATTGATCTCAGGCTGTCTTCTGTTTCTTTAATTTTCCTATCTGATTGTTTTTCTCGCTTGCTTCGTTTGTTTTGAGCGTCCTCGAGTTCACTGATACGGTTCTCAGCCTCCTCAAGCCTAGATATAGCTTCTGTGACCTTTTGTGTGGCCTCTGCTACCTCCTCTGTTAGTTTCTGCAGTTCCTTTTGGTGGATAGTATTCATCCCCTCTATTGTGGACTTCATCCCCTCTATTGTGCATTTCATCCCTTCTATCGTTGCATCCTTATTTTGGTTTTCTTCTCTTAGCTCCTGTATTACTGCAAGCAGAGTTCTGAAGATTTCCTTTTGTGGCTGATCTATATCTGTTTCTTCTATGAGTGACGTTAGGTCTGTTAAAGTGCCTCGTTTTTCTGATTTTTTTGTTGGGAGTGATGTGGTCTGTTGATTTTTCCTTGATCCTTTAATAGGCCCCATGCTTCTGGGAGACAGGAGTAACCTTATTGTGTGGAGGCTCAGGCCACTGTGCCGTCTCCTGGGGTGGCTGGGGCGGGCTGCGGCAGGCTTAGGGCTGGCACTGGGGACCCAACAGGGCCCCAGGTGGTGAGAGCTGGCTGGAGCTCACTGAGGGCTCCTCAGGGACTGCAAAGCCTAGACTGCAGGTGGAGTGTTTGATCTGCCCGGGCTGGACACTGCAGGGAACAATGGTGTTCGCTCTCCGCCCTTTTGGCGCGAAACCGCAGGGGGTAATGGCGCCGGCAAAGGAGGCTTGGCGCGAAACCGCAGGGGGCAATGGCGCCCTTCCTCTGCTCAGGCTCAGAGTCGCGGCCGCCGGGGTCCCCGCAGCACCCTGGGGAGGGCACCTACTCTTGTGCCTTGCGCAGGGGGGGGCCCTTGGTGGGCAGACTCAGCAGCGCGGGGCGCGGCGCTCCGCGGAAGCTCAGGGTCCGGGACAGGCGCGGGTTGGGCTATGGCTCCTGTTGGCGGGAAGTGCTCAGCGCAGGGTCCCGGCCAGGAGTGGAGCTGGCGCTAGGCTGCCAGGGGCTGGCGGGGGCGGGCGGGGGTGGGAGGCCAGCGCACGGAGGGCAGGTGGAGAGGTCCGCGGCAGCGGTGCGGGTGGATGGTCCCCCGTGGGGGTCGCCAGACAACCCGCGGGTCCGCTCCCCTGAGCTTGGATGAATGGAGGGAGGGACGTGGGCCCGAGGGCAGATCGCTGCCCTGCGGGGAGAGGGGAACTGCGGGAGAGGAAAGCTTCTCTCCCAGTGGAGATCCGCGTATGGGGAGTGGGGAGTGGGCCGCTGGAGTAGGCAGGGCAGGCAAGTGGCTCTGGGCTGGCGTCCGTTTGGGGATGGAGCCTAAGCCGGTCGCCAGTGAGCTCACGTCAGCTTAGTGGCCAGAGATGTCCCACTAGTCCGGTCCTCATTGACCTAGACCCCTGCTCCGGACAAATACGTGGGGTAGGACTGGGGTGCTGTCCCAGGGGGATATTTCACTCACCAGACTCTTACTATTCAGCTACCTGGTCGCCAATCCCGCTTTGTTTGGAGGAGCTCTCAGAGTATGCGGGTGTCCCTGTCGGCCATCTTCCCCGAATCCCACTTTTCTGCACTCTTTACTGCTCAGTTTATAACCTTAGCTTCCCTGTCAATGAAAGCATGGAGTTAACCACTTAGCATATTGTAATGAATATTCATCCATAAATTGATGTGACATGGCAGTCCCATTTTCAGTCTTCCTGCTCTGTTGCACTCTTTTCCAGTTATAAATATGTTATAGTTTATCATGTAGTATGGACTAGCTTAGAAAATCCTTACAATTGAATACTATATTTTTGGTCATGTTAATCATACTGTAATACCTATCATATTAGTTGTATTGTTTCTGAAGAACATGCTCTTATCTGATATCTTTGATGTGTTATATTTTTGCCAAATATTTGGTGTATATATAGATAATTCAAGAATTGCAAATCATTTTATGATCCCTAAAATTTATTTAGATTCATAATTTTTATGAAACTTGGGTTGAAATACCTATTATAGTTGTAGAATCAGTTTTTCTGTCCATAGAAATGGAGGTTTGTATATTTATTCTAAAATAAAATCCTGAGAACATATATTTAAGTAGTTGATATATCAACTACAACTAAAATATTTTATATGATCAGATAGGCATGGAAAATGCCATGTAGTAAGACAGATATATGAATGCATCTAGTATGCTTCATCTGCATTTTAAATTTTACTAGGAAAAAGGAGTCTAAACAAGATCTCTTCTGTTAAATATGTAGATTGTGAGGTCACTTAGCACTAAAGTACTGACCATACGCATTATGACAGGAATTTGACACCTGTCATTGGAAATGGTACTTAGAAGCCGGATAATGCAGCAAAGTTGAGGAAGAAGAATATGTGGAGAAGGAGGCTATAATTTATAATCCACAATGCTTAACAATGACCTTATGTGGGTGATTCAAAACCCTAATCTTTGATTTTAGGATTTGCATACAGTGAACCTTCCTAGTAAATAAAATATATTAGACTAACTTAATAGTATTAGCATAAATGGAAAACGGCTTATATTCCCAAAGTGAATGTTCAGTGGGCATAAATATCCATTTATTTAAAAAGTCAACTTTTAAGTTAAGTGTAATTAAATGATTTTATTACATCACACCCAGAGGTGACTTTGTGGCAGAATCTCCTGATGTTTGAGTAGTGCGGCATAGAATCGCCTCCAGTTAGACTGTTTTCAGACTAATAATCCATTGTATATGAGAACTCATCTAAAAGGGAGTACTGTCTTTCTGTTTCTCTCTGTGATTATTTGCCCAAAAAAGCTTTCATTTTTTTAAGTAGCACAAAAGCTGTAATTGGCATGCTTTGTAAGGAAGTGTCAGTGTGCAGGAGAGTGGCGATCACGAAGAATTCTTGTGCGTGTTCTTTCCCCTCTGCACCGCCGCCTCCTCAGCAGGGTCACTGAGATCACTAGCTTTTCTTGAAATGGCCATTTTCCCTGGCAGGTGCATTATACCCTGTATTTTCAGATTGTTTTTCCATTCTGAATGTTTGGCAGGTTGATTGCTCTGGCGGCATTGACGGAGAAAGGGCTGACAAATGTAGTTGGGCTGGCTGAAAAGACAGTGATTACTGTTTTCCTTTGTGGCTGATTGAGGCCCTTGAAAGGAAAAATTTTAACCTTCACCATTTGGTTCAAAAGTATGAGCATATATTGAAATCATTCGTGCCATTTATCCTAGTTCTGTAAACTTGTCAGAACGTAAAAATCGCTCAATTTCAAGTAATGTAGGATTGGCATACGTCATTATCATTTTGATTAAGTTGAGGTTGTATCATTGTGTGCATTATACAGTGTCATTTAAAGCTTTCTTCCCTACAGGTACAGTTGCATTTTTACTGCTTATTCTATAGAGTCAGAAGATTTTCCTGGCTTTCTAAATCTACACTATGTGTGTGGTTTGGCAGCTGGTGTGGCCTACAAGCTGCATTTTGTTTGCAGGGTAGAGGCTTGTCTGTGGGCCCCCTGGAGTGCGGGTAATTGCCGGAGCTCCACATTGGGGAGAGACAGGATTGGAAGCAGTCAGGCGGAAGAATGTTATGCCATCCCATTGCCACCTTGTACAGAAAGACACAATCCCAGCAGTGCCATCTGGTTGTTGCTATCTAGTCAGCTGGCCTGGCTGCTGGGACCATGACTTGGCAGCTGGTTCCCATCCTTGACCATTCTTTTGTGAACGTCATCTGGGGATGTGTTTCAGGTCATTTGGAACATGGGTCAGGGAAATGACTGTAAGTCTTAACTAACAAGTCCCCTTAGTGAATAGGCGCTCATTACTTGAGATAGGCACTCTGCTGCCGACGCCTGCTGCCATTCCCTTATTGACAAATGGCACAACTGTTTAGACAATAAAAATAAACATTTTTTTTCTTAAAAAAATTCCATTTCAGGATGAAGAGAAGGAGAAAGGTAGGCATGGTGGGGGTATGTCTTATAACATTTTACAAGATTGCATTTGAAGTTCCTTCGTGGGCAGGTAAAGAAGGAAATATTTAGTGATGGAAAAAAAGTGTAAACATTGCATATTATATCCATATAAATTTTGATTCAAATTAAGAAAACATGTTAAGTGCTTATTGCCACATCATATAGAGGTAGATAATGAGACTTGCATTTAAAATGACAGAATAGAAAATGTGGTTTCCTAGCTATTATCTTTAAAATCTGCCGTTCAAATAGCAACCGGAGAGTTAATGTAAGCCATCTTTATGCTCTATGAAGACCCATTAGACACTGATGGTTTGAGATCACAAGGAAGCAGCCAGCTCTGTAGGCTATTTTAGACATTTGATTTCTTCATTCTACAGCATTAATGTGTCAGCATGCGACATAAAACCGTGCTGGAGTTGCAATGTCGTTCTGTCCTGAATGATAAGTGCTTGCGAGCTTTCAGGGGTTTCTGTGAGGAATTCCTCCCAATTGCTTACATATCTTATTTCGGTTTATGTAACTACAGAATTTGGCATGCCTGTTGATGAAGGTATACATATGCATAGGTATGTATAAAAATTTAACCAAGTGCTTCGGCTTAACTCTGTCTTTAAAAGTGGCTAGTACCAATTTGTATTATTTATGCTTCTCTGTCTGATGAATGATTTACTTTCGCACTTAATGTTGTAAGGTGTGGTACATTTTGAAGTACCTGAACAATTATTGGCTCTTTTCATAGAAATAATGTTTGCCTTCTTCTGATGATTTCAGATGAAGAAGAAGAAGATGACGTCGTGGCACCTAAACCACCTACCGAACCTGAGGAGGAGAAAACTTTAAAGACAGATGAAGACAGTGATAGTAAAGGTACTTGAAAAAGACTGAACTTTAAGAAGTCTGTGGACTCTTGTTGAGCTTGACTGCATTATGTATGATTAAAAATAGCTGCTCTAAGTCAAAGCGGTAACCCTAGTCGAAAAAGGATCGGTGGTCTCGATTGTGAGTTGACATGAGTTGAGCGAATGTAAATTAGACTTCAGCCAGGTCCTTGTTTTCCAGCTCCCCCTCATGAGCTCACTGAAGAAGAAAAGCAACAAATTTTGCACTCTGAGGAATTTCTAAGTTTCTTTGACCATTCTACAAGAATTGTAGAAAGAGCTCTTTCCGAGCAGATTAACATCTTCTTTGACTACAGTGGGAGAGATTTGGAAGACAAAGAAGGGTAATATTTCATTGTTAACTTTATAGTTTCAGCAGTATTAAATTACTTTGAAGATTTAAGAGTCATATAAGTTATGTATAACCCTTAATTTTGGATTTGGTCTTTTCTGTAGAGAGATTCAAGCAGGTGCTAAGCTGTCGTTAAATCGACAATTTTTTGACGAGCGTTGGTCAAAGCATCGTGTTGTTAGTTGTTTGGATTGGTCATCTCAGGTAAATGCTTAAAAAATTAGATGTTATTAACTCATTTGCTATTTATAATTAACCAGCGGTTTCCATCATGGGAACTGTTGGTAGTAAAATCAATATATATAATTAAAAATAACAACGTAATGTCTCTAATGTTACCATAGTCCATTTGTTACCATTTGTTTTGTTTGATATATTGTGGAAGAAACTTATACTTAATACTCAGCATTTCATTTAAGCCACAGCTCTGTTACTGATTTCAATTGCTCACCAAATTCTTAGAACCAAATTTAATAAAATCTTTTAATACTGAAACATTTTAAAGGATTAACTGTGTTAATATAAAACTACCCTAGGTTCCCAATGAGCATAACGTGAGATACCCTTGTGGGTAAAGTCTCCAATACTTGTATTTTCAGAGTAATTTGATGGAAACGTTTGTACAACAAAGAACACAAAATAGCTCTTACAAATGTGTACGCTTTCTTCTCTGCTTGTTTCTTGTGCCCAGTATCCAGAGTTACTTGTTGCTTCCTATAATAACAATGAAGATGCTCCCCACGAGCCTGATGGTGTAGCCCTGGTATGGAACATGAAATACAAGAAAACTACCCCCGAGTATGTGTTCCACTGCCAGGTAGGACGGCTTTAACAGTCTCCCCAAGTTTGAGAATTCATTGATGAGTTTAGACAAATGCCCTTTTCTTTTCTTGTCAACATAATGATTTCATTGGATTGGCATTTACTAAAACCACTCCATATTTGCAAACAGATGTTAGCAAAAAACTGAAGACTTCTCAGTTCAACATGATCTGCCTTTTGTAGCTTTTCTGACATCTCTTATAATGTTTAATCACACCTAAAGTCCCTTGCTGTTGTGATTTTTCCCTTGTTATTGTGATTGATTGTATAAAAGGAATCTTTTATAAAATGTCTTTTCTACAGGGAGTTTCTCAGGAACTTCCTAGCTGAATACACAATTAGACGGTTGGCCCACTGAATTACTTATACATGGCCTGAGGAGTTGGAATTAGATAGTTTTAAGTAGAAACATATGTTTAAAAAAGAGAACAGATGCAGATTTTTAAAGTGGATTTACTGCAAACTTAGAATTTGCAAACCTTGTCTAGTTGTAAAGTTAAGATCTGTTAATAATGTCATAATTCTAGGGGGGACAACAACACTTAACTGGATCAAAACCAGCTCATACATTGCTGTCAACGGCTCATGCAGTTCTTTTTGTGTTTTCTTTTATTACTATAATCAAATAGGTAAATTCTTTATTTAGTACTATAATCAACCAATGGCTCAAGCAGAAAGCAAATGTTTTGAGAATGATGATGGCAACAAATGTACAAATGTGCTTGACACAATGGATCAGTGGATGGAAGGATTGTGATAAGAGTTGTACGAGTCCCCAGTAAAATGATTTTTTAAAAATACTATAATCAAATAGAATAATTTTTGCTTTCTTTGAAGCAAAAGTTTTCTTAAGAAAAATTTCTTAAACATGCTTATCTTAAAAAATCATTACACTCACTTTTTAGCCAAAAAACTCTTAACGATATATTTTTATAATCCTGAAGCAAAATAAATTGTTAATGAATTTATTGTGTTGTTGTTATAACCATTAACACCTTAAATAATGGAGGAAGCATTTGTATAACTTGTCAGCTTCTTCCATTTGAACAGCAAGTGTAAAAACCTTCCTTCCTTTGCAGTCGGCTGTGATGTCTGCTACATTTGCAAAATTTCACCCCAACCTTGTTGTTGGTGGTACTTACTCAGGCCAAATTGTGCTTTGGGATAACCGCAGCAATAAACGAACTCCCGTGCAAAGGACTCCACTGTCAGCTGCTGCACACACGGTAAGTGAATCGGATTGTGTCCTTTAGACGTCTGTGCGCCTTCCCCATTATGTGTGTAGCGGTGGCCACCAGAGGCGTCTCAGAATGCACTGCCTTTGATGTGTGAAATCTTCCTTGTTTAGCAACCCAGAACGAAGGGGTGATGTTTTGTATTGTTTTGTTTTTCTTGCTTTGGAATTCTGCTTTATTAGAAACTGACAGGCTGTAAGGCTGAATCTTTTCTGAGGCTGAATTTTTTGGCTACCCCAAAGGACCACAGGAAACTTCACATGAACAATACCACCAAGTTATTGGAGACTGTTCCTTATGAGATATACCTATGACAGCACGGCATGAGAAAGTAAAATAACTGAAACCTTTCCTTTCTGTCTCTCCAGCACCCTGTATATTGTGTAAATGTAGTTGGAACGCAAAACGCTCACAATCTGATTAGCATCTCTACTGATGGAAAAATTTGTTCATGGAGTCTGGACATGCTCTCCCATCCACAGGTAGGATCAGCTTCAGAAACTGATACTGTGAAGCAAATACTGCTATTATGTCAGTGTTTACATATCCCAACTCAAAGCTTGTTCTTAATAAACTATTTTATATAGTAGTAGTATTATAACTGTTTATAAACCTAAACATGATATGTTCATTGTATATACCTTCTATTTTCAAACTTCATTTAATCATCAAAGTAGATTAATGTAAGGAGGATAGTAAAAGCATTATTTACAAATGAACTAAAACTAGATAGTATTTTTTTTATTTTAACAATTTATTAGGGGCTCATACAATTCTTATCACAGTTCATACATATACATACATCAATTGTATAAAGCACATCTGTACAGTCTTTGCCCTAATCATTTTTTTCTCCTCTTTTCTTTTTTTACATTTTATTAGGGACTCATACAACTCTTATCACCATCCATACATATACATACATCAATTGTATAAAGCACATCCATACATTCCCTGCCCCAGTCATTCTCAAGAGTATTTTTATAAAAATGTAGAGTTGGCAAGTTTACAAAACAGAGTCATTTTGTCCCTCTGTACAGGATAGCATGGAGCTGGTGCATAAGCAGTCAAAGGCAGTAGCTGTGACATCTATGTCCTTCCCTGTGGGAGACGTCAACAACTTTGTGGTTGGGAGTGAAGAAGGCTCCGTGTACACAGCATGCCGCCACGGCAGGTAAACCTAAACTAGAATTTGCAATTATTGAATATTCTCCCTTGAATAATCTCATTGAAACAAATTGCCCCCTGTTTAAATGGAAATCTGCCCTACAACCACTTATTATATGTGACAAATTATTTATGTTCAGGCCTAGAGAATTAAAACTTACTGTTTGTTTGTTTGTTTAACCACAGATCATTTTGGACTCATGGTATGTCTAAGGTTTTTTAGACTGTGGTGTAGACTGTGGTTTGGGGTTTTTTGGTTGTTTTTTTATGTGTACGAGTGCATGTGCACAAGCTAGTGGTAGAAAAAACTATTTGGCAAATTCAAATATACCATCCATAAAGGTGTAAATAAGAAGATGATCAGCTGCTTTCCCGGTTTGATGCATTTGGACTTGGGGCATTACTTCCACCCTCCTGTTAGTTGTACAGTAATGTCACATACATATTTTAAATTGACCAGTATTTCTCATGCTGTTCAATCTGTTTTCAGATTGTCTAGCTGTGCCTTATCAATTGCTTCCTTACATAAAATTGGCTGTCCAGATTTCCACTCAATACAGATCACCACCACGTCAAGGCTTTTGATGTAAAGGTAGCCCAAGCTGTCTCTTTCACATGTAGCAGCATCACTTTGTATTCTTCCACCGCCTTTCTGTGTGCTCCCCTGTATTGCACTTGGCACACACTGAGTCTTTCACAAATTGAAGGTTCGTGAAAACTCTGCCTTAAGCAAGTCTGTTGGTGTCATTTTTCCCACAGCTTAGACGCATTTTATGCCCGTGTCACACTTTCATAAGGATCACATTTCACCTTCTTCATAATGCCATTTGTACCTAACGTAGTACATAATATAGGCATGGCTTTTGTATAAGCATAACTTTTATTACATGTACTGGAAAGCAAAAATAAATGATGTGAATTGCTTTATTTCAATAGTCACTTTATTGCAATGGTCTGGAACTGAACCTGCAATCTCTCTGAGGTAGGCCTGTGTTGCCAAATCTGGGTAGAAAAACAAACCAAAAAAATGTTTAAGAATTGGAGTTTGATGAATTATGTCAAGGTGTGATACTCAACCCCTGTATTTGTAACTTATCTACTTACAGAGATTTCACTAACATTTTCACTTTTATAAAATAGCAAAGCTGGAATCAGTGAAATGTTTGAGGGGCATCAAGGACCAATCACGGGCATCCATTGTCATGCAGCTGTTGGAGCAGTAGACTTCTCACATCTTTTTGTCACTTCATCATTTGACTGGACAGTAAAACTGTGGACAACTAAGGTACCCAAACTATAGCTGTCTGTTCATTTGCTCGAGTTTCTGACACAAGGTGGTGCTCTAATACTGTGTAGGAGAGATGAAAAGCTTTCAAGGAGCCTGGAGTTACTTGCTGGTAGATCAAGCCAGATAAAAAGTTACACAGGATAAGTGTAAACCCCCACCTGGACCAGACTTCCCAGCACTTCGGGAGTTTTGAACACAGAGCTCCTTGCCCTGACTTGCGGAGATAACCCCCAGTGGCCCAAGACTGGGCAGTATTGTGTTCTTTTGAATGTCGGGTCGTTGTAAGTCAGGACCAGCTCCCTGGCACATAACAGCAGCAGCATCTCGTGTCACACCGCTTAGAACTGTGAGGCATCTATGTGGAGTTACGGTAGATCAAAGAACTGACGGAGAAGTGGAGGAAAGGGAGAGGAAAGCTGACGTACTTTAAGGTCCTATCAAATAAGGTTATAACTCAGAAACAGCAGTCATTAGGAAAGCATCGTGTAAAGGCATAGGTGCGTTTTAACCCTCATCTTCTACACTAGATGGATGCAGTAGTTTGTTTTGGGCTTTAGTAAGCTTCAGCTGTGTGAAAAGCCCACTTAGATGATAAAGTGCTTCCTGACACTCCAGCAGTCTCCTTCCACCCATGTTTAAATTAAAGTGCTTTGAGCTTACTATTTGTTGCATTGTTGCTAGTGAAACTGCATATTGTCTATCAGGTACTGTTTCAGTTTTAAACTTTCCCTCTCCCCATGTTTTCCTCCATCTTACCCTGAATGAGAGGCATGGCTCTTTCATTTCTTTAAGAATTCCTAGTCCTCGTAGGAGATGCTCCACACTGGTGTAGACTTACTAAGTGTTGGCCTCAGAAATCTGGGAAGAATGCACTTTCACAGAACGCACTTTTCACTCTTGTTCGCTTCTAGGTGTTTCCTTCCAGTGTAATCAAAGTGGGTTCAAAACCTGCCTTTTGAAAATGGAATGTTTTCAGTTTGGGTGTTAGTAGGCACAGAAAGTAGTACTTACCCTAAGACTAGTGAAGGAGCCATGTTTTAAAAGTGCTTAAGACAGTGTCCAGCATGTCACAGGCACTTAACAACTGTTCACTTCCTCCTTTTCCTTTCCGTGGGGTCAGACAGAGCTGGAATGCATGTAATAAATCACTAGGTTTCTTTCTGGGATTGTTCTTGAATTTTGTGGTTTTCTAAAATGAAACTAAAACCGGAGAGGAGGCAGAGGGAGGAGAGTCTCACACACTCTAGTAAGGAAATGCAGACTTACAGCTCACACATTGAAAACAAAGCCCAGATCTGTGGAAGGATGAACAAGCCAGCTATTTTTCAGCAGGCTGCAGGCAGCCTGTAAGTTGCTAGATTTCTGGATGTCCTTTACTAGTCCTGTATATGTAGACACAGAGGACACTGCATCTTTGGTAGGTGGTTAGCCTGCTTTTTTTTTCATAGCTGAAAAGAATGATTAGGTCTGTTTGTAGGTTTGGGGTTTTTTTTTTTTGGTTTTTTTTTGGTATTGCAGGGCTTCAGCTGTCAGCCTTCCTTTGGCTCTGTTGTATGGGGCTGCCTCACATTTCAGCCTGCCTGAACAAGAGCAGGACTCCCTACGAGAGCAGACTGACTGATGCCGGCCACTGTGGTACTACATGGCTCATTGATTTGTGGTTGGTGGTTTTGTACCTGTATTCTGCTGTATTTCAACACAGAACTGTCCTCTGAATAAGAATGTCAGGCTACCTGGGCTCAACTTTCCTCCCTTCTCTGAGCCTCTTAAAGAAAACTCATTTACTCATTCAGCCATGATGCATGCCTCCCCTCCTCCACACACATCAACACCCTCCCCCTCACTGCCCATGTTAATGGCCACAGGGTTTGTTTTGGATACGTAGAGCAGTATATTTTCATCCATGCTCAAGGACTCTCTAAAACTTACTGGGAAGAATTACCTTGTATCCTAACTTTTGTCTACACAAATGGCGGTACACTGTGAGAAGTAGCTCGGTAACACTGGACGGAGTAAATGTGTTTCTCTCGGCCATGCTGTGACTGTGCTCCCCCCCCCCCCCCCGGGTGCTTGTGCTGCTCCGTATCCCTACCCTTCGTGCTCTCCGGCGCAGTGCTCCCTGCCCCAGCAACAGTGCTGCCTCAAGCTGCTTTCACCAGGGTCTTCACCTTCGTGGATCTAACAGACTGCAAGTAGTTAGCAGACTTCAAACCGTGCTTATTTGCCTCTGCCGTGATTTCTGACTTTGGAAGAAATTGGAAGCATCACCCAGTAGATGTTGCTGTACCTTTGTGTCCTTTAAACACAAAACAAGACTCCTTCTGTTCCTTTCTGTGGGTCTGCCAGCAATTCCTTGAAAGGTCACTTAGCACTGCCTCAAAATTAGTTCAAAGTCATCTGCCAGCCTCTACTGTTCACCTACTTGGGAACTGATAACGCGCTCACAGAGTTACTTCTCTGGTTCTTCACACTATTTTCTTTACCTTTTTTTGAGCTAGGCTATTTTTAGTACAGAATATCACAGCACACACACCCCTCCACCACCCTAATAAACAGTGCCGCCAGGTCCATTCCAACTCATAGCGACCCTGATGTAACACAGAGTAGAACTGTCTCGTTGGGTTTGCAAGGCTGCAGAGACTGCCGCAGCATTCTCACTCAGCACAGCTAGTGTGCTTGAGCCTGATGCTCCGCAGCCGAGCTCTCTCACCACTGCGCCCCAGGCTCCTGTGTCTGGAACATAAACAGCTACTTTTCCACATGGTGGTGAAGTGTAGTCAGCCACGACATTGCGTCTAGTATATGTGTAGGAATCTTACTTTCTCAAATACTAAATATGAACATTTTTCGTACAGAGCAGAAATGCTCAGGCAGGCCTCCTTGCTAAGGAGATTAGGTGAGAGAAAGTGCTTCAAGGTAACCTAAGGGTTCTATAGAAACTTGATGTGCAGTAGGCCTAGTAAATTAGCTTAATATTCTTCTACATTTCACCATTCTTATTATAAATTACTCCTTGTTCATTATTATTATTTTTTTTAGCTAACGATGACAAGCACAGCTGCTAGAAGGCCCGCATCCTCACGTTAGCCTGACCAGCTCATTGTTTCCTACAGACAACCTACAGGGGAAGCCAAATTATAATCAGAAGGTTGCTTGGTGAGCAAGGATTTGGAACAAAAGAAGTTTCAGAATTTGAATATTTAATGGCATCAAGCTAAGATAGCTTGATTCACTCATCTTCCTAGAGAGATAGCCTTGCTGTGGGGTGGTAATTCTCAAGCTCCCCTGCTGGAGACGCCCTCTCGCCTGGACAGCGCTTGAATAGTTGCTGTCCTCATTTTCCTTGTAAGACATTGCCGTTTGACATTACTGTTGCTTCTAAAGGGCACATTGCTTCTCCAGAAGTGAATGTCTTCCATCAGGTGCTGATGGGAAGGTCAGTGACCGCTGGCAGTGCAGTGGTTAGCGCTGAGCTGTGAACTGGAAGGCTGATGCCTCCCCACCTCTCTCCACGGGACAAAGACCTGTTGCGCTCCTTCCCTAACGACTGAAGCCCAGGAAACCCTAGGGGGCAGTTCTGCTGGCGCATGGGACCGAGGGGTAGTCGAGGACACCCTACAACAGCGTCTGGACCTTGTGGGTTATTGTTTCCAGACATCTGTCTCTGTCCTCATCCAGCCTAGCGACGTAACTTTACAGTGATGGAGGATGTCATCGTTTGTTCATGTATGTACTGCAGCGACTCTTTGTAATTAATCTGGGACCCCCCCCAGAAAAGCATAGCCTCTCTCGTGGTCGTTCGTACTGATTTATTCTCACAGCACGAGGCAGCTTCCCTAATTCAGATGCTGGCCGTCATTCAAAAGAAGCTTAGCTCTCTTTTTCTTCCCCATCCTTTTGCAAATATATTTTGAGAAGCTTTCACATGTAAGTAGTTAAGAGCTGCAGTGATCATTAGAAGAGATCCATTTCTGTGGTTCTCAGACGTGGCCCCACATTAGAATCACCTGGGCAATTTTTAACGCTCTCAGTGCTCACCTGGCCCCTGAGATGAACTAAGTCTGACTCTCTTAGTAGGGTGACTCAGAGACAACAACATAATTTTGAGTTCCCCAGAGGATTACAGTCAAGGTTCAAAACCTTATTCTAGAAGTAAGGAAAGAGCCAACCCAAACTCACTGCCATCAAGTCCATTGCATCTCACAGCGACCTTTTAGGACACAATAGAACTCCCCCTTTGGGTTCAAACGGCTGACCTTGAGGACAGCAGTTCATTGTGTAGCTCACTCTGCCACCAAACTGCTTACGTTCTGAAACGGACTTAGGTGAGGCCACTTTTCCAATGCTGGTCATTGTCTAAACTACAATTGTAAAGTTGGGGGAAGGCAATGGCATTTTGCAGTATTTTCTTTTTAACGAAACCCTTTAACGAGAGTCTGTCCTGCTTCTGTTCTTGCTTGCAAAGTCGCTCTTTGAATGGGTGAACTATTACTTGAAAATGGGGTGTTCTTGCATCTAGTTCATGAGCCCCAGACCTTAGCACAATGGTCCGGAGCCGTTACTGTGCGTCAGCATCACGTGTGGAGCCTCGCCTGACTGTGATGGAGTGCACCTGAAGAGTGCGCCTGCGGCTGTACTCTACTGTGAAAGCGCGGTGCTGGGGAAGCCCCAGCCACAGCACCAGTGTAGTTTCCAGGGAGACACTCAGTTGCAGCTCACAGCAGCCCCCATGCTAGAAAGTCGACCTGCTCTACCGCAGGGTTACCTTGGCTCAGATCTTTGTGGAAACAGATTGACACGCCTTTCTTTTGCAGGGCCACAGGGGGAGGGGGTTTTGAACCCCAACCTCTAAGATTGATACCCAAGTGCAAATCATTGGCTTCCCCCAGGACCTACTTGCCGGGGCGGGAGGAAGGGGAGGGATAGGGAAGTTGTGATCTGAAAACCAAACCAGCCAATGTCATTGAGCTGAGTCTACCTCCTGTGCCCTGTCAAGGCCATCAACCTTCCCAGCAGGAGAAAGCTGTCTCTCCCCTTCTGGACAAGTGACTTTGAACCCTGAGCACGCAGGGAGCAGCCCAGCACCTCCCACAGCAACTAGAACTCCATCGGAGGAAAAACTCTTCATTTGGGTTTTCAATTTGCTGTTACGTTTCATTTCATGCTTTTCGAAACATTAAAGCGCAAACCCTTTTAATGTTAAGATTATAGTGGTGTTGATAATTTACTATCATCTGAAAAAGTTGTTTTCTTCTCCCTTCTTTTTTCTTACTTTGTTGTGTTGGAGGAAAATACAGTTGGTCAGCCTGCAGAGCTTCTCATGATGTGGACTTTGTGTTTCTGGGGTATCTCCTGTTGTGCCCCTCTACTGCCTGTGTTTCTTGTTTTATGCGTAGGCATAAAACCTTGAGATAGACACAGGTTCAGTCAACCACTTCCTAGGTGGTGGTCTCTGCTTCCATCGGGATATGTATACAGGGGGCTTCAAATAGTTCCTGGGAAATTTTATTACCTTTTCATTCACTTTTTTCTCTCATAATGACTGGTTTCTCTGGCTGCTGTGTTTTTGGGTGATGATCCTGCCTGGGTCCATTAACACACGTAGGGTTGCAATTGATTTTAATACTTTAGTTCTTTGCCTAGTAGCTAACAGCCAAGAGGACCCACACTAGTCCATATGTTCATGCCTTCTCACATTTTGGGATTTTTTTTCCCGTCATCTGAGCCACGTTCTGTAGTAGATGTCCATGTACTCAGGGACACAAAATTCCCATGTTCACAGCAGTCGAATCTGCTTATGAAGGTCAGTCTGGTCGTACATAAAGTCGGTGACTTACATTTTCCTGCTTCTGAGCCTGTGTTAACTGCTGTCTTCTGAGGAAACCGCGCTGACATCACAAAGCCGGTGCTGGTCATTCTTTCCATGGCCCGTGACTCGGTCTTTTTACCCGAGTGTTCAAAGGGTTTTTTTGTCCTAAATGGGTCAATTTTCCTAGATACATAGAATATCCTTTCAATATGTAATTTCAAGCTGCCTTTTATTTTACGAGCATTCTCTCGAGGGACAGCTTTTGCTGTCTGTTCCGGAACGTTGCACCAGCTTTATTTAGGGCTGCTTATCAGTGTGTCTTTGCTAATCTTTCTTTTTTAAAATTTTCTTTAGCTCTTTCATCCTTTCTTCTTTTAATAACAGCCTTAAAAGAAATATAATTCAGACCATCATATTTACCCATTTAAAATGTGCAATCTAATGCATGTGAGCATCTTGCACGGCTATAACCACAATCTCATTGTTTTAACATTTTCAAATCTCAAAAAATAGATCACCATCCTCCTGAGTGCTCCCTCATCATGCCTCCCTTCTCCCAGCCCCTGGAAACCACCAGTCTGCTTCCAGGCTCTGGATTTGCCTGAGATGGCCAGCGATTCATGGTCATTTCATGGAATCAGATAGTATGTGACTAGCTTCTTTCGCTGGACATGTTTTCACAGTTCATCTATGTTGTATGCAGGTCCAAACTTTGTGTCTTTGTTCAGTCATGTTTCAGCATGTCCTTATACCACCTTTTATTCCATTTTCTCATTTGATGCCCATTTGAGTTGTTTGCACTTTCTGACTGTTATGAATGTGTTAGTGTACGCATTTCGTGTGAGCCTATGATGCCATTTCTCTTGGGTCTTTACCTGAGAGAACAATTTTGAGGAATTGCCAAACTATTTTCCAGAGCAGCTCTACCAGTTTCTGTTCCCACCAACGATGTGTGAGCGTTCCGAGCTGCGCTGCTAATGGCAAGGTCAGCGGTTTAAAACCACCCGTGGCACCCAGGGAGAACAATGAGGCTTTCTACTCCCATAAATATTCACAGTTTTGGAAACCCAGAGGGACAATTCTACGCTATCCGTTAGCATCACTGTAAATCCGAATTGACTCTGTGGCAATGAGTTGTTGAGTCGGTACAAAGGAACCCTGGCGGTGCAGTCATAGGTGATCTGCTGCTAACTGAAAGGTTGGCAGTTCAAGTCCACCCAGTGATTTCACAGGAGAAAAGACCTAGCCATCTGCTCCCATAAAGACGGTAGCCCAGGAGACCCTATGGGCAGCTCTGCTGTCTTACTGGGCGCTATGAGTTGGCACCGCAGGAGCCCTGATGATGGACTGGTCTCTGCAAAGTGGTCAGTGCAAGCCAACCGGGCGATGGCTCTTGGGAGCCGACCTCCAGGCTGAGGCACCTTGGGATGGGTTGCCAATTAGTCTGTGCCAGAAATTTCACAAACCTGGAGTGTAATTCGGAGGTTCCCCAGTAACCTATCCTGGAAGTCTGCCATTGGTCGTCAGAGCTCTCCAGAACAGCACATCAAACGCTGATTAATGGACGTGAATATTGTGCAGTAAAGAGAAGTACAAGTATGCCCTTTGAGAAAAGTTCCTTTTACACCACTTCTTTTTGCGGAAAGACTTACGTCACTACCTATTCTGGCTAAAGAAGGAAATTAGAAGAGGAGACGAATCTTGCTTTTACTCAAAAAGGAGCAGGGGGAATTTGTTCATCATGTTTGTCAGCAAATTGTTAAAGATGCAGCATGCAGGGCCCCCAAGGCGCTGAGTCCCTTTCCTGGGAAGGACACTCAGCTTCAAGCGCTGTAGTTTTCAGCTGTGTCTGTGGACCCTGTGTGTTCATGTTGTTTCAGGAATGATGCGTTAGGGACAAAGACCCCTGGCCGTGCTGAGGTTAAAGAGCTTGGCTGCTGACTGAAAGGTCAGTAGCTCTGGCGGGAGAAAGTGGCAGTTTGGAAATCCTGTGGGCATGCTTCTACTGTGTCCGTTAGGGTTACTTTGACTCCACAGCAGGGGATGTGGTTTGGCGTTTATGATGTTGGGTAGGTTATTCTCCTAAGATACAAGTGGCTTTCTGCTCCCATAAAAAGTTACTCTCTGAGAAACTAAAAAAACCAGCAAAACCCAGCTTACTGCCAGGGAGGTGGTTGTCCCTCATAACAACCCTACAGGACCAGGTAGAACTGTGCCTGCGGGTTTCTGAGACTGTGACACTTCATGAGCATAAAGAGCCTCTTCTTCCTCCCGTGGAGCGGCTGGTGGTTTCAGACTGCTGACCTTGCGATTAGCAGCCCAACACATACCCGCTCTCGCCAGAAATGCAGAGGAGCAAGTTGGAGCCCACTTGAATGCAGGGGGAAGCGAGTGGGCACACAGTAAGGAGAGGCCTACGTGATATGACAGTCTGATGCTTCGTGATGTCGAGAACTTGTGGATTGAAGGTGTTCCCTCTTGGGGGCACTGTCGGCACTGGCTCGATTGAAGTAAGTTTGCATTTGGGGGGTTGTACCTGGAGGTTTTTGAGAACACCTTGTCTCCTAGTATTGTCCGTGTTGCCTAGTTTTCTGGGACGATTTAGGTACAAGTCAAAACGTGCAGTGCCACTGGCAATTGCTCTGAAAACACATTCTATTCCTTTTTTAAAACAGTACGGCAAGTTTAAAAGGGAAAAAATAAAGCAGTTCAGTAGTTTCCTCTTTAATCCATAATTCATAACAAGCAATATTCTAGTGAAACAAATTATAGGAACTTTTTCTAGGCTGAGTTAAATATCATAAAATGTTTTCATGCCTGTTGAATGTCTGTCAGATATTGACCGTGCTAAGAATCAACTTTTCCCTTTCAGAATAACAAGCCTTTGTACTCATTTGAAGATAACTCAGACTATGTTTATGATGTGATGTGGTCACCCACCCACCCAGCCCTATTTGCCTGTGTGGATGGCATGGGGAGACTGGATTTGTGGAATCTCAATAATGACACAGAGGTGAGCAGGAAAATAACCAAAATTGAGCTGAAAAACAGAAAATTGGAGATTTATTGAATAATTTGTGAAATTCCTTTTATCCCAAGGAATGTAAAAGGGCTCAGTGATTGTGGCTTCATCACAAAGAAGCTAAATAAGCTTTGTACCCTAAATAATAAACAGCATGCTGTGCAGAACTGAAGGCAGAAATAATGTGACCAAGACCATTTCCCGGGGCATTTCCTCTTCCTTCTGAACAGCACCATCGTGTCTCTAATGGCCTGGCAAAGTCTCATTTATAAGGCAACAGGGAGATTTTTCTGTCACAGGCTAGAAAGCAGGTACTTTCAGACTGTTGAAGTATGTTAACCTTAATTCTGGATTTCTAAATTATCTCTTAGCCTTGATAGAATTGTGTATCATCTATAAGCATTAGTCTAAGACTGACGTGTGATTGAAGCAAAAATGTATTTTGATGACTTTTTTTTCCCATGCAGGATTGAAAATAGTGTTACTGTTCATATAAAATGAATATAAAAAGCCACTAGATATCCAATTTGTGGTACTAAAACCACTTATTAGCGGTACAATTTAACTATTTCTATTTAGCCATGTGTATCTCTATCAGCTCATGGAGACTTAAAACGCCCTTAGAACGTAGATTGCTTTGTGGCAGCAGCCTTCATGTTAGTAGTTCTGTCAACAAGGAGAACGCTGCTCAGTGTCTTGTCCCAAACCCACTCTTCCACCTCTTCTCTGGTGGTATCTTTCTAATAGTTGGTTACACAGGGCAATGAAGAATAATATATTGGAAATATAAGAACATGAATGTTGTGTTCAGTTGTTAGGGAAACACGTACAAATACTGCTACCAATAGCTAAATACTTGGATGTGATTGTATGTTTTCCAGTTACTTAGAAGGTTACTTTCTTGGTGCGGGTTTTGAGCTTGTAGATTTATGGCCACAATTTAATATGGATCTTTCCTCTCACAGTCAAATAAATAATATATCTAAATACAGTTTTATGTATAAGAAGATTTAGGTCAGAGGGATTTTTCTATTTTGACTGTAAGTCTTCACTGTTTTGTTTTTTTTCTATTTTGCTTTTTGGGTTATTTTGTTTTAATGAAACATATTGTGTATAGTTACACAGCCCACCTCAACAAATGAAATCAGTAATAATCGCCTATTAAGCCCCATGAAGGCGATTCTTTCCTCCCTCCCTCTCTTATCCTATCTCTCCCCTCTCCCTGTCCCCACCCCCATCCTTGGCCTCCTCAGAGTCATCAAAGTCTTATTCTTTGGTGTAAAAACCACATTCTCTTTTAGAAGGATTATTTTTCATCTGGTTTCAAATGTTTTAAGTTTTGTGTTTTTTAAAGAGTTGTTATTGTAGTATGTAGTCACAATCACAAAGTGACTGTTTGCTCTGCATGTCACTGTCTCTCCAGTATGGGAGAGGTCACGTGGATTAGAAGGGCCTGGTGCCACTGCTGGGACCTGCAGCCTGCCTCCCTCCAGTCAGTTCTGGAACTGGAGCCGGAAAGGCCTGTGTTGCACCTTCTCTCAGAACCCGTTCTAGGCATGGGATTAGCCCACAGGTTTCTGCCAACAGGAATGCAAGCTGCCACAGCAGCTCCAATCCTCCACAGCTGGACTCTCATTTGTGTGTGGAGACCTGGATTGTCTTGGTGTGGCTTCGTGTCTTTGTTTCTAATGAGCTGTAGCTGTATGTTTTCAAACACCTGACTTCTTAAAGAATTTAAAACAACAAAGAATATTCTATTAAAGGACAGTTCTCCCAAAGTGATGTGTCTGGTCAGGTGAGAATTTCCTATCTAAGGACTTAAGTATTTTTGCCAAACCATTTTTCAGGGATTGACTATAATGCCATCTATAATATATCATCGAACAGGAAGAAAGTTGGAGAAATTCTTTATCTACCTATTTTCATCTTCGTTTTTAAAAATGTAGCCAGATTGGAAGAAAGAAGAATTACTGTTTTACATGTTTATAGAAATCTTGATGAAACTTTTAACACTGCGCTGTATTTTCAATGACTTTAGGTGCCAACTGCCAGCATTTCTGTCGAGGGTAATCCTGCTCTGAATCGTGTAAGATGGACCCATTCGGGAAGGGAGATTGCCGTGGGCGATTCTGAAGGACAGATTGTTATATACGATGTGGGAGAGGTATGGAACCTGCTGCCTATAATTTTGACACATCCATTTGGCTTTCACAGCAACGCAGTGGAGGTATCTTTGTGACTAAGCCTAGGCTCTGAGGCGCATGCATTTGTAGAAACCATGTGGTTGTAAAGCAAAACGTACTCTCCACTGCAGACGCAACCCTGCAGGTGTTCTGTGTCCCGTGCAACAGATTTTGAGGGGAGCCTGACAGGTTGACAGTAGCCTGTTTTTAGAAGCCCATTAGCTAGAAATTAGAAACTGCTTGGGTGGAAAAAGAAGTTCGTAGTTATAATTGAACTGCATGTAATAGCTAATGAGACCAGATTTTGTTTTCCTGTGTCCATAGATTTGCTTGGGCAAGGTCATAGAAACCAGAAGCAATGTCTTTTGGGAGTCATCCGATGGCTCTAGCCAAGTGTGAACCTTGAACTGTACTGCACAACCATGGCGAATCAAATTTAACCTGAGGCGCTGCTTTCTGCTTTCCTTTAGTGCCCAACCTGCCCCTACCCAATGCCTGGGATGAGCTCCTCCGATGGGGGACCGGCCAGCACCTTCATTTTGCTGTGCCTCATGATTCCTGCCCGCCCCAATGTCTCCAGCAACTGGGTCTGCAGGGAGAGGAATTAAATTGCTTACAACATCACTGTCCATGATGATGGAACTATCCTATAGAGATACTATCCACTCTTATAGCCAATGACAATCAAAAAAGCCCTCACTAACATAGAGTCAATTCCGACTCATTACGCCCCTGTAGGACAAGGTGGAACTGCCTCTGTGGCATCTGAGACTTAACCTGATGGGAGAAGAAAGTCTCATCTTTCTCCTGAGGAATGGCTGGTCGTTTCTAACTGCTGACCTTGGCAGTCAGCAATCTAGCACGTAACCACTACACCACCAGGGTTCCTGACCACTAACCTTAGCGATCCCTTAAAATGTGGCTAGTTCAACCGAGGAACTGCATTTTTAACTTTCTGTTAAGTTTCAGTAATTCAGTATAAAGAGTTGAGGGCTAGATGTTCTATCAGGTTAGACCCTGTTGGCTTAGAAGCAGGTGCCCCTCTTTGCCCCACTGATTGTCCTGTGCTCTAATCTAGCCTTGACAGACTCCCACTGTTTTGTAACGACAATTACCAAATAGTCATGAGCTGCTTCAGGGAGGAAAGCATCACAAACCTCTTACATCTCACCCTTTTCCATTGGTGCAACACTGAAGACGTAGAATTGGCGTCAGATCTGATGGCGTGATTGAGACATTAGTCAAGGTTATCTTATGCCCCACACAAAAATGACTACTTAAGATAAATCAGCTTTTGGGAATCACACTTAAAAAGCTACACAGGTAGGAATGGTGTTAAGAATGAAGTGAAAAACAGTTGAAGGAATTCTTCCCTGCCAGCAAACTGCATGAGCTGCCGATAGCCAGACGTATGGTGACAAAGCACTGTGCTCTTTCTCCCCGCGCGGACGCTCACCTTTGCAGTCACTCCTGAGGCTGGCACAACACGCTTCACAAACACCACCCTTTGGTTCAGAGTGTACGTCAGTGTTGTAGCCCTCTAACGATGGAAAGGTCATCAGGCCATTTAATACTTTTTAATTGGAGGGGGAGGGGGTGGGAGTGGGGGAGTTAAACAACTGTTTGAAAGCAAACTGAATGATAATGGGGAAGATGATCTTTTATTTCACAATATCTTTCTTCTACAGCAGATTGCTGTCCCCCGCAATGATGAGTGGGCCCGGTTTGGCCGCACGCTCGCGGAAATTAACGCAAACCGAGCCGACGCCGAGGAGGAAGCAGCCGCTCGGATTCCTGCTTAGTTCCTGAAGTGGGAGGCACAGCCTTTGTAGATTGGGACGCCCGCTAAGTAGATCCTACGAGTATGTGCATGCTTCTGTCTCAATGATAATTAAAAGGAAACCACGTGGATGTAATGCCGCAAACATATCTTACAGTGCCCTTTTTATAGAACATGCATCTGGTTTGGCGTTTGTGTCATTTTTAATACAGCTGACTGACTTTACAAAATGCAGCCTTTTCTGAATTCTTATATACAGTTATATATTTCATATTAGTTATCCTTTTGAATCCTTTTCAATTTACAACGCTATTGCAGCTCTTTCTAAAGCACAGATTATATAAGTTCTGCATATTTTTAAATGGTCGCAGTTCTCTGTTAAACTAACCATAACGTATAGGAACATTGTCTCTTCTTCACCTTGGCATGAATACATCTACCCAAGTTCTACCCTAGTACCCCTTTTCTTCTTTATGATTCACGTGGTAGCGATCTATAAATAAAAAGCAAATATGCATTAACTTTTTATTTGGATTTACTCCTTGCAGTTTGGATTTTCCCATCTCTTTCTAAAGTGTCTAAGTGGTTTTTTAAACATCCTCCTTTAAGCCCTGTTGTGATCAGCCACCTCAGAAACTTTAAAGCTCTACGCCTCAAATACACTAGACAGAATATCCTGTCCATTTCCCCATGCAGCGCGAACTGGTGTTTAATCTCAGTGTAAAAAATTCCCAAGTTAACCTGTGCTTTGATATCTTATTTTCTTTGCATGTAAAACATACTTATTTTAAAGAATAAATGGAAAGCTGCCTATTATTTGCACTGATTGAGATGACTAGGAAATGTGAGCCCACCGAGAGGGAGAAACCTCCCCTGAGAAGAATTGATGTCATGGTTGCTGTAGCCAGGAAGGGAAGTGCTCACATGAGCCCCCATGTTATCATTGAATCAGCTCCACATCTTGAGCTCTGAACCTTGTTGGGGCCACTTTGTCTATGCATCTGAAAGGTAGCTGACCCGCTCCTAAGGATTAGTATTGAAATCAACCTGTTTTCGGATCAGAAGCCAGCACTAGGATCTATAAGGGCCCTCTCCTTGATCTCCAACCTTTATTCTTCTAAAGTTTTACCACCTCTTTAGTTACCAGAACGTGAATTAGAAGGGAAGATTAGAAATCAGAATTTAAGCAGTATTGTTTTGTTTTTGTTAATAATCCTAACAAAGACCTGGTAAGAAAGAAGTTTACAAATAGTAATGGAACGTCTTGGCTCTGGTCATTACATAGCATGAGGAGTAATTGAACTGGATGCCAGAGCCAGCTCTAGTTTGGGCTCGGCCATCGGGGCTCGTCAGGTCTTGCTGGCTCTCTACCTTACCCTCCGCATCTGGGAAATGCCTTTGGATTAGATTGTTTCTAAATTTCATCCTAGATCGGCAACAGTTCATTCCAGTTACCCCAGGCCTCTTCTGATTATCTGATTTTCATAAACTGCCACCCCATAATTTTCTATTATTAACCAAGGTGAATTTTGTTATGTCAGTTGGTGAACCTCCCGAATTATCAGAAGATCCATTTCTACAGGATCACACTGTATAGAAAAATTCATGGGATTATAATATTGTAGTTTCAAAATCTGTTTATAAAAATCACTAGAAAAGAAGAACTACCTATGTGTTAAAACATGATTTTAAACAAGTAGGAAATCAAGTAGTAAGGCTTGTTGGATGCTCAGTGACCCAAGTTGACTAGTTCAATTGTGGGAGGAAAACGAAAAAGGAATTAAATTGCCAAGTATTTGCAAAAATACTTAATATCAAAAGAGTTTTTTTGCTTCTGGAAAATCACTCCAGCACCCCCTCCCCCAAAAGTATGGTGTGGACCTTTGCCCATTCACCATTCGTCTGCATTTTTAGGAACAGATGAATATAATGTAGGGAATTACCTTTCAAGTTTAGCTACCAAATAGCAAAAATATGCAGAAAAACATACATGTAAAATCTATTGACAACATTAAGCTGAATAGAAAAGTGTATCACAGCTCTGTACTCGTTAGAATTCTAAGGAATACTCAGCTACAGAAACAAATAGCTTATTTGTTATTTTCAGTTACACTTTTAAGTGGGACACAAAGCTGTAAGTATCTGGCTGATTTTTCACTTTTTGATTAGTTTTTCTCTCTCTGAGAAGTTCAAGATTATTGGCTACCCTGATTTGTGTTGAGGAATGAAACTCAGTTTTTTAGATAGTAGGTATCTTGTAATACGGCTTTGAGATTATCATTCTGACATAATTATGGACTCATGCCCCATTCAGAAGATTGTGTTATCTCTCATTTAAACAATAAGATGCTCCATGGAGAGCTTGTCAAGCATTTCTTCTTGGATCCACACACTCGTGGAAGCACCAGTCAAGAAATCAAACAACACTTTATGTTGAGAAAATCTGCACAACACTTCTTTAAGGTGGTAAATGAGCAGACACCACTTTGAGGACTACAGTACACCTGCCCCTCCATGATAGTTCCCATTTCTTCAGATGCATGTGAAAACTGGACGAGGAATATCCAAAGAAGAATTGATGCATTTTGAATTAGGATGTTGGGAAAGCACAGTGAAAGGTCCGTGGACGGCCGGAAGGACAAGCATATCTGTCTTAGAAGAAGCACAGCCAGAGTGCTCCGTAGAAGCCAGGATGGTGAGTCTCCATTCATGGACGGTGGACATAGTCTCAGGAAGAACCAGCCCCTAGAGGAGGACATCATGGGTGGCAAAGAACAGGGTCACTGACAAAGAAGAAAACCCTCAGCGAAGGGCATCGCCAGCGGCTGCCACAGTGAAAGGGCTCAAACACAACAATTGTGAAGCTCGCACGGGCTGGGCCGAGCTTCGTTCTATTGTGCATCGGGTCATAAGTCAGAGCCACTCAGTGGCGCCGACCAACAACATTTCAGCCAAGTACTCGCTCGTGGAAGCTTTCTTCCTGTTTCCAAATTCAGTTCCCTACAGAGTTTAGAAACTATTTAAAATGCCATTGCGCTTAGACTGAAATACAGCATCTTGAAGGAAAACAGAAAGTAGTGTTGAGGACGATCGTGGTCTTTCAGTTGTTTACAGTTCATTTCGCTTTGTACCAGTGCTAATACACGTGATTCTCTACCCCTTGAACCACGGGGAAGACAGACTTGAACGAAAATGTGGCATAAGATGTTCCCTGTTTCTATTAGGCAATGCGTTTTTACAGGGTTGAATCCACTGTTCCAGCCCATTAGCATTATTCTTTCTAGATGTAGAAAACTATAATGATTAGGTGTGTGTCACACAGAATGGAACGCCAAGCTGCAGCTTTGAGTGTTTGTTGTGGTTGTTTGGGTGGGGGGCAGGGGTGGGTGTTGTGGTTGTTTGGGTGGGGGGCAGGGGTGGGTGTTGTGGTTGTTTGGGTGGGGGCAGGGGTGGGCTTTCAAACGTGGTATTACATCCAATTGGGCTTGAATCTGGCTGCTTTTGATGATTTAGTGATGAAGTTCTCATGGAGATTTTTTTTCCCTTCATCAGGGAAGTGAAAAGTTCATGCTTTCCTGCTACCTTCTTGCTAATTGCTAGGCAATTAGAGATGGGTTGTAACAGGTTTGGGGAAAATAGGCCCAAATAAAGCCTTATTTTGACTCACTAAAAAGGACTGAGAAATTACCTACTTACCGAGCTGGTTCACAGATTGGGGCGGGGGGCACAGAGTTGGGGGGGACATCAGTTTTACAAAGACAAGAGTAAAAGAACATCCACACTCGATATTTCTTTTGAAGAAGTGGGCGACAATAAAGAGCATCCTTTTAGCCAATTTCTTCAGTCCTATAGCTCCAGAAAGGTAAAAATTTTCTTGTACTGGGTGAATTATATTTTTCAAATCCTTTTCACGTATAAGAAACACCTTATGGAGTCTGTTTTAGAAAAAAGGTCCTACAATCCCAACCAAAATGCCAACTGGAAGACTGGATAACCATCCCCCTCAGGATGATTTCCACAATAGGCCGGTGCTCTCGGGCCTTTCACTGTACTTCAGGTGTGTAGATTCCCCTTCTTTCTGCCACAATTCCCCAACTTAAAGTTCGAATGCGTTTCAGGTAGTTAAGTTTTCAGTATGTAACTTCTAGCCACTGATAGTTTCAACATAGCCAATCAGCAATCTTTGACAAACTTTTGTAAAATTACAGTATTTTGTGTTGTTAGTTTCATAGCAGGAATCTCAGTTTGGGCTTCTTAATATTCCATTACCAGTTCCCAGTCAGGGGATGGAACAGCTTGCGCTCGGTAAGCTTTTGGAAAGGCCCGTCTCACTTTGTGAGGTCACTCATTCAGGTCTCTGGTAATGTGTTAGCCTGCCTCTCTCATAATGTACTTGATTTGGTCAGGAAGCTGTGGGGCAGTGATTGTATGGGGCAGAACACACCTACATCGCATTGAACATGCAGAGCCCTGATACCGTGACTCCAGAAATCAGTTATACCGCCAGTAAGTCTTTGATGGCAAGTAATTTTATCTTTTGTGAATTTTTTCACTAGGTATAAAGGAAGGAGAAAAAAAGAGCGGGGGGGGACTTTTCTTGTACTGAGCAATGGAAATGCTTTGAAACAAAATCCCATGCACATAAGGGCAGTCTGGTATATGGAAGGTGGGGGACGGGGGTAAGAACACCCAAGTTCTATTCCGGGTCCTTCCCTCCTCCCATTATCAGTCATGATAATAAGACAAGAAGCTGTTTTCTCCTCTGTAAAGTGAGGGAGATGCCTGCTTCTTTCTGTGAAGCTTATGTGAAATAATGTGTATATGAAGACCATGTAAATGATAAGATACTACCCAGATATGATTGTGTTTCTCCGTATTTTTGTTTGTACTTAAAAATAAATAGAAGAATGAACAGTGTAATGAGCTCTTCTAAGAATTCAGTTACTTAGTAACTTGGTATACGAGACATTATATTTTTAATTCTGAGAACCAGACAAGGCTACCCCTTTGTCGTGGAGTTGATCCACCCATTGACAGCCGTCCAGAACAGAATCAGGTTTTCCCCTGGCACTTCCAAGACCGTGCATCTTCACAGAAGCAAACTCTCATTTTCCTCCTATGGAGCCACTGGAGCATTGGGTAAGCCAGTGTTTGACCACTGCACCACCAGGGCTCCGAGTAATTCCAAGAAATGACATGACAGTTATAAATCCTCACATGTTTAGAAGTATCATGAAATGTTCATTGACCTAAATGATACATTTTCCATAAAAGTTTACTCGTTATATTCAGTAGAAAAATGACAAATTATGTTTAGTAGGAAAAAATTACCCCACTCTGAATTGCCAACCTCTGTACAGCTGTTGTGCTTATCTGTTAGTTAGTTAGAAAGCATGGACTATACTCTCTGGGGCCTTTTTCAAAAATCAACAACAAAACACACTTGGTTCAAGACTACACTGCGGTGTGGTAGCTGAACCAGAGCCCGACCCTTGCACAAAGTGTGGGGCGCAGCTGTTCAGCTGTTCGAGTATGCAGCACCCCTTCTTTGTCCGAGAGCTGCTCTGGAGACAACCTGGCTGCTTTGTGGGGAGATGTTCAGTAGAACGGGTTTGGGTGGCTGGGAGACCTGTGTGTAGCCATAAGGATTAGAGCAGTGGTTCTCAACCTGTGGGTCGTGGCCCCATTGGGGGGGTCAAGCGACCTTTCACGGGGGTCCCTAATTCATAACAGTAGCAAAATGACAGTTATGAAGTAGCAACAAAAATAATTTTATGGTTGGGGGTCACCACAACATGAGGAACTGTATTAGAGGGTCATGGCAGTAGTAAGGTTGAGAACCACTGGATTAGAGGAAGGCATGAGATTAATCTGCAGAAATTGCTTCTAGCCCAGATCTGGATTGAGACCCCAGATTTTTATTGTCTCGAAAATATCCATTCTAGAAACAAATCAGAACCTAGTATAATCCCAACTGAGTAAGACACTTGGTAAAAATGATTAAGCCCTCACTAATAGGCACCATTTCTGATGATGCCCGATAGAATCGGGAATTTGTACATCAAGGTTCTCTAGATGGATTTGGAGGCCGCTTTCCCAACGGCAAAAGAACTGCCCTCAGTCCTCCTGGGAGTTGGGAGCTACTAGATCCGTTGAGAGAAAGGTCTTTGGTGTTTTGAGATGAAAGTCAGGTAAGGAGAGGAGTCTAGGGTGATGCAAAGAAGACTGCCCTGGGTTCCCCTGCCTCCTTTCAGATGAGCCCTGCCCCCCACTAGACCGTCACTCCCTGGGCTGTAAAAGGAATGCTGGAATCAGCATTGCTTCCAAAGCACTAGCAAGCCTCCCACATCCACACAGAGGGCATGCCAAGGCTTTCTGCCATAGATATCTATGTATCTTACATCTATGTCGAGAGAGAGAGAGAGAGATACTGAGCAAACAGTTGACTACTAAATCGTAATGTTTAGTTGGTAAAGAAATCCTTTCAAAACATGATAGTCCTGAGATATTTCTAGCTCCAAGAGCCTTGAATGTGGAATTTAACGTGTGCTGAAGTTCATTTCACTGTGCCTTTGGGCAAATGGCTTTACCTGTCAGAATATATCCCTATTCACAAGACAGTTTTGTGAATTAAGCCAGGACATGTATGAAGATACTAAACCATAAAGCACCACATCCAAGTAGCACCTGAACGTCTCTCGGCGTTGTTCCAGCTGTGGCAGGTTAATAATGGGCTGTAGACTTCTGGGATCTTGGCTCACATTCCTGCTTTTTACCACACCACGGTTTGCAGTGTAGCCAGTTCGAAATCTCTCACGGTCCTTACTGTAGCTTTTCTATTCTGCTTTTCATACTAATGGAGACAAAGTCAGTATGGAATACAGTTCGAAGAAACAAAACGAGTGATGTGCGAGCCTGCGCTCTCCTTAATGAAAATGTCTTCTCAGAGAACTGACCACCGTACCTTCTAAGTGGTTATCCATATTCACTCGGCATCCCTGAGGTAGGGCAACTACTATGATTACTAAACCGTTTTACAAAAGAGGAGAGTGGTTTGAAGCAGCTTCTGAGGGGCTGATATGTAGCCATCTGCAAACTCAGTGTGATGTGCTGTAACAGAACCTGGAGTTGGGTGCTCAGGGGGAACACAGCAAGACTTCTCATTGGGCAAGCCTGATCTAGCTCAACTCAGGGTTTGTGGACATGCAATGATTCACAGTGTAGAAACTAGCCCAGCTAGGCTCATTTTAGAACTATGTTCTGAACCCAGCTACTGTACTGTCCTCACCATCTTAGTCGGCTAACAAGTCAGCCTTTCATTCAGATGAGCTTATTACACTCACTCGGTGCCCAATGCTTAGAAGACCACAAGCAACTTTGCAGGAAAGGGTGGTGGTAGGATTACTGTGTGACTTGTAGTGATTTTAGAACTTTTTACTGCTTTCCACTTTTTTTTTAATGGAGTTGTTCCAGCTTCTTGTCTTAAGCCTACAAAGGAGTATCTTGCCTTCTGCTGACCAAGAATAACTCAGCGAGGCACAAGCTTTCCACACACAGTTTTATGGGAGAAGAAGCCAGCTGATGGAGATGAGGCATGCGGCTCCGGTGTCAATTCAGGTGTCTTTTTCACTGACATATAGGATGTCCTTTTCCAGAAACGGGTCTCTCCTGAACCCGTGCCCATAACATGCCATGGAAGCAAAATTTCACCTGCATGTGATATTGAGAATGCTTGATATTTCTGCATCTGTTGCAATACCTTTCTTTGAGACAGGGACAAGTATGGGTTTCTTCTGGCTGGTTGACCAGGGAACCGCCTTCCAGATTCCTTTGGATAGACTAGTGGGTACTTCCTATGCTGCATCATTTTGTATACAGCGTTTCGGTCAATTCCTCGGTTTTCACTAATGCCTTCAGGGCAGCATGGTCTTCTTCCTTCATACCATGAGTTCTTGATCATATACCATCTCTTGAAATTGTTGAATATCATCCCATTCTTTTTAGTACCATGACTTTGTATATTCCTTCCATCTTTCTTTTCAAGATTATATCCAGAACAATCCTTCAGTATGCCCCTCCCCCAGAAGAATGCACTTCAGAGGACAGCACTGAAGCTACAGCTCAGGGGCAGAGGCTCATCTGATCAGAGCACACGGGAGCAAACGAAGAGGGAAGGAGAGAGAGTGGAGCACATCCTGGCCCACTGAGCCCCAAGGACGATATCCCTGCTCAGAGCAGACAATGCACAGAGAGGACCATAGAGCGGGCCCCACCACAAGACACAACATCCCTCACTGAAACATAGCGCTACAGGGGACAACAATGGAGACAGTGTGGGAATTGCGCCCAATCTGACCCCACCACACTGAAGTGAAACATTAAGGTCATGCAACAAAGCAGCAAGGTGAGCGAAGCATTTAATTCCCCAGGAAATAACAAAAACAGACTTCGGGGCCAGAGTGTGGCACCCCATCAGATTCAAGTGGAAAACACTCCCAAAGGTCAAAACAATAGACCTGGAACTATTTATAGGCTTTTCCTTTTTTGTCATTGGCTTTCTCTTTTGTTGTTTTTTTGTTTTTATTTTTTGTTGTTGGTTTTGTCTTCCTTGGTTGTTTTGTTTGTCTTTGCCTTGTTTTGCACTTATTAATGTCTGTGCATGTCTTATCTAGGTAAGATAGGCGGGATAAACAATTAGGAGAAGAAAACAATGGGACCAGTGATTCTGGGGGTACACTGGAGGAGGAAGAGAAGTGGGAGAAAGGAAGGGCAGAGGGTGGGGGTGACAACCAACCCAGGCACAAAGGGACAACAAGTGAACTGAAATCAATGGAGAGAAGGGCGTAGGATGCCTATTGGGCCTTAATCAAGGGCAATGTAGCAGTGAGGAATTGCTGAAACCCAAATGAAGGCCAAACATAATAGTGGGACAAGAGGAAAGTAAAAGGAAATAGAAGAAAGAAATAGGAGGCAAATGAGCATGTATAGAGGTCTAAATACAGGCATGTGCATATGTAAATATATGCAACGATAGGGAAATAGATCTATGTGTTTGGGCTGGTTCCGGGCCATGGAGCCCCTTCCCCCAGCCTCTCAGAAAGACAGGTTATCTGCTGGACTGTGCAGTCCCTCCCTGCCTCCAGCATTCCAAGGAGCTTATCTCTCTGGGCAGGGTCCATACAGCCCCCACCCCCTCTCAAGGCCAGAGCTGGACTTGCAGCCTCTTCCCCCACATTCCAAGAAGCTGGTCTGGGAAGAACTCAGACTCTGCAGCTGCACACCAGGAAGCCTTCCTGCTCCTTATTGGCCCAAGCACCAGCAGCTCTCTTCACCTTATTTACATATTTCCCTAACCCAAATCCTACAAATATCCCACTGGCCTACCCGGTGGGTGAGATTTCCCTGACCTAACTCATTGGGTCTCAGAAACCGCCCTGGAGCTCAAGATGCTCCTACCCCTTTCTCTGCTCTCCCTTCCCTCCTGGGAGCTCTCTCCCTACCCTAATAAAGCCGCTCTTAACGTCACATTCTTTGTCTCAATTCTGTCTCCATTCTGTGTTTCAGTGTTGACCTCTCACTATGTACATATGTTAAGTATTAAGGTAACAGATGGACACTGGGCCTCAACCCAAGTACTCCCTCAATACAAGAACACTGTTCCAATAACCTAGCATTCTGTGATGCTCAGCTTCCTGACATGATCGCTGAAGACAAAATGGGTGTATAAGCAAATGTGAAGAAAGCTGATGGTGCCCGGCTATCAAAAGATACAGTGTCTGGGGTCTTAAAGGCTTGAAGATAAACAAGCAGCCATCTAACTGAGAAGCAACAAAGCCCACATGAAAGAAGCACACCAGCCTGTGTGATCATGAGGTATTGATGGGATCAGGTATTAGGCATCAAAGACCCAGAACAAAAATCATACCAGTGTGAAAGGGGGGAGTGCAGAGTGGAGAACCAAACCCCATCGGTTAAACAATTGGATATCCCCTTACAGAAAGGTCACAGTTTGCACAATTGATATATGTATAGATTGTGATAAGAGTTGTATGAGACCCTAATAAGATGTTTTTTTTAAAAAAGCAAAAGAAACAAAAAAATAAATCTAACTTCCACTTTACAGGATTTTAACAGAGATGCCACAAAGAAATAACCAGATAAACAATTTGGGACTTTGTACAAGATAATTCTTCCCCAAAAGGTAGTGTTCTAAAAAGACAGTCATTAACCATTATCATAGAGGAACAATTCCAGAGTTAAAGAAACATCAAACATTCACAAAACCAAGCATAATGCATCCATCTTGACTAGATTAGCAGTTGAGAAGTTTGAATTTAGGTCGAACGGTAAATGATAGGATGTTACTTTTTAAAATGTGTGGTGATGGCATTATTTGGTTGAAGGCTCCTTACTGTTCACTGGAAGATTCCTGTTTCTCCAGAATGTGAGCAGAAACATTCATCGATAAAGCACCATGATATCTGCAACTAACTTTCAATTCATTCAGTAATAAAATGTACATATAAAGTAAGTGTGGGAACCAGCCTGTGTGATCAAGAGGTGTTGATGGGATCAGGTATCAGAAGATCAAAAGCAATTATATCGATGTGAAGGAGAGGGGTCAGAGTGGAGACCCAAAGACCATCTGTTGATAATTGAGCTTTCCCTCACCGAAGGGACACATGAGAGGGACGATTCGTCCAGGGTGCAATGTCACATCTACGAAACACACAACATTCCTCTAGTTCTTTAATGCTTCCTCCCCCCACTATCCTAGCCCCAATGTGACCCACAAATCCTGCTAGACCAGAGTATGTACATTGGTACAGATAAGAGATTTTGACACATGGAATCCAGGACAGATAACACTCTCAGAAACAGTAATGGAAGTAATGAATCCATGAAGGTATGGGGAGGGAGGGGGGAGAATGGAGGAACTGATAGCAATGATGGATGTATAACTCCCTCCAGAGGAACAAAGAAGAGAACTGTGGGTGAAGGGATATAACATATAAGATAGGAAAAAATAGTAACTATGTAATTGAAGGTTCACAAAGGCGATGGAGGGAATAAAGAGCTGATATCAAAGGGCTCAAGTAGAAAACATTTTGAAAATGATGATGGTAACATGTACAAGTTCGCTTGATATAACTGATGTATGGATTTTTATAATACCTGCTAGTGCCAGGTAAAATTATTTATACAAAAAAGGTGTGGGAAATACAAATATTTTCACTGTAAGTAAAAGGTCTTCAGGGGTTCATTTGACCTCTTTACACATTTTTGTAAGTTGGACAGTTTAAAAAATAAAAATTGGAGGAAAACTTCTTTCATAATCCTGCATGCCAAAAATATTTTTAAATACAATGTATAATAGCATCCAAATAAGTAAGGTACCTAGAAATATAACAAATGATGTACAAGATCTCTTTTATGATTATAAAATTTTATTGAGACATTAAAATAAAGAGATACATATATCATGTTCACGGATTGAAATGTCCACTATGATAAGAATGCAAATTGTCCCAAAATGGCTTATAGATTCATTACAACTCAAATAAAATCTTTTTTTATTCAAATAAAACCTTAACCTGCTTTGTTTTCAGAATAGAATTTGGCGAGCTGTTTCTATAGAAGAACAAAGAGCCCAGAAGAGCCACAAGCTTTTGAACAAGGTGAAAACAGTAAAAAAATAAAGCATTGATGATATCGACACTCGATATAACAGAAAGGCACTGAAAACAATGAGAGGCTGGCCATGTAAAATGCACAGTGCTAGGACAACAGACTAGCCATATAAAGCAGAAGGGGAAAAAAACCTCTAAAAAGAAGCTTCATGTCATGTGCTAAGGACAGTTCCAACTGGGATGAAATCTCCATATGACAGGCAAAACTACCGAGCATTTAAGAAGAAAATATGGGCTACCTTCATGACTTAGAAGAAAACCTTTTTGTTTAAAGAACAAAACAAAAAATGCTAAACTTAAAAGGAAATCCGATTGATACATTTGAAATTACTAAACTTAAAGCTGTAACAGCTAAAAAATACTGTAAAAAGGCAAGTAATACAGTTGGAAAGGTTTTCAAAACAAATAACTTAGAAAAGAACCCCTGCAAGTCAGTGAAAGGAAAAATGGACAGACTTTTAACAAATTTCATTCACCACAGAGAAACCCAAATGGCCAATAAAGAAAGATGTTATTACGAGCAAAATGCTAATTAAAATCACAGCGACACCATTATACATATACAAACTAAAAATACTAGTTTGGCATAAATTAAAGTGCCTGACAAGACACCCTGGGGAAAATATAAATCTGTATAGGAAATTTTGGAAACAGTTTGACATGCTTTAGTCGGGTTGAATATAATGTGGCGGGCAACTCTGTAATTCTACATACCCTTGGGTGTCTATCCTTAAAAGTTGTTTTTTAACTGCATACTCTAGAATGCAGATCCAAACTATCCATAGCAGCGGGAGTTGCAATGCCTCAAATGGAAAACAACCCAGTGCCCATCAGAATAAAATGGAAAAATAAATTGTAGTATATTTGTACAATGAAATAAACAACTATATATCATATAGATGAATCTTATAAATAGAATGCTTAGCAAAAGAAAAGAATTCTAAAAAGAATAGATACAATATAATTTCATGTGTATAAATTTCACAAACAGGGCCTGCGTATAGCCATTAGATGTGTATCTCCTATTCTTGTACGGTTCACCTGTACCAGAAAGCCTAGAAATGAAGAGTACGCTGGCACCCGAGGAAGAGAGGACAGTGAGGGGAGGAACACAGGAATGACACTTGGGGTGCTGATGAGGTCCTATTTCTTGACCTGGGTGGTAACATGACTGTTTATGATCGTTAAAAATATGTATATGAGGAGGTACCCCTCAAAATGGAATTTTTTTCAAAGCTATGTATTTAAATTGTTTTACAAAACAACCTTATCACCTTCGAAGTACTCTCCATTACACTTAATACATTTGTCAAATCTGCGATTCCATTCTTGGAAACAATTTTCAAACTCATCTGTTTGGATGGCTGACAGCACCTCCCTTGTTTTTTTCTTCATCTTTTCTAAGTTGTCAAATTGCTGTCATTTCATGCCCCTGTGCATTTGTGGAAATAAAAAGAAGTTGCATGGAGCGAAGGCAGGTGAGCCAGGTGTGTGGGGCAAGAGAGGTATGCTGCTTTTTGCCAAAAACTGGCACACTGAGATGCCTGTGTGAGCAGGTGAATTGTCATGGTGGCAAAACCTGTCACAAATCAGGCCTTTTTTGTCACACACTGATATGCAGTCTGACCTGGTGGAACAAACTACAAGCCAACATTTTCATCCATTCAGGAAGTTGACAGTTGTCCAGAATGATGTGTGTCATCAATCAACGTTTCACCTTTTTGAAACAAAACCACTCGTACACTTGAATTTTTCCCATGGAGCTGCCCTTGTAAGTATGTTCAACATCACAAGTTTCTGTGGCACTTTTCCTGAACAGGAAACAAATTTCACAGCTGCATGCTGTTCTCTTAAATTGGCCATTACAAAAAACGAGGTTCAAGCAAAACTGCTTTTACCAAAAAATTCACTGTGACGAGAGAGAACTTCCCCAGGTAATGTCACTGGGTGCACTAACTCAGAGCAAGTTGCTTGATGCTTGCCTAGAGGGAAAAAAATGCGTACTACGAAAGTTCCGCCTAGCAGAGGTTTTTCGGGGGGACCCCCTCATGTTTATAATATAGCATATAGTACTAGATAAAAGAGACATACAAGGAGCTAGTAAACATGAAAAAACATTCAACCTGATTAGTAATTAGGAAAATTAAAGCAATGATCCCCTCTCATGATCTGCCTCAAAGGTCAGAGACTGATAACACTCATTTCCGGGGTGAGGCTGCAAAGAAATAGGCATTATATGCTGTCAGTAGGAAAGTAAATGTCCAGAGTAAAGCCTTTTTAAAGAACAATTACCTATCCAATTGTAAAATCCTGTGAACTGCCGATTCCAATTCTAAATTATTATCCTCATACAGAAATACTAGCGCCTATAGACTCAAGATACATGTGTAAAGAAGTTTTCCCTCCCTAAGCATTGTATATAATGAGAAAATTTAATTGATGTCAGTAAATAATTGATGTAAGTAAATGTCAGTAAGGAAATATTTATGAACATATTATCCATGTAATGGCACACTATTTAAAAATAAATTATTTAAGCTATTTAAAAATAGTTATGAAAGATATGCAAAGATCGCTAAGATAAATCAAAGCAAGTCACATACACAGCACAATCCTGCTTTTAACATTTCAATATGTGCATGTGTTTATAGAGATGTACGGGAAACTGGCTTTCTGCGCTGATCGAGTGAAGGCAGGGAAGAGGGCGCATGGCGAGAATCGTGTGGCAGGATGGGTACATCCGCGAACTACTTGTATATTTTTATCAAGTGATTGTAGCAGAACAATTGCGTTGTTATGTATCCTATTCACAGAAAAACCAACGTATCTAGTTGGTTTTGAGTTTGATTTTTAACCTAGTTCTTTTGTTCCGGGACAGGCTGGAGAGAGCCTGTCGCTGTGGCTGCGGGGCTGTTCACCACCAACGGATGAGCACGGGGTTGGCTACGAGTGACTTGGTGTCTCCCCAGGCTGGCCTCTAGGAAATGCGTTTTCATACCCTGGCTCACAAGGCAGTAGCAAGTCTTCCCCCGAAGTGCTTTGCTCAAGTAAACAAACTCTGACGCTCCAAATCAAATCCTACCCATAGCCCAGCTGGGTGGACCTGGCTGTCCAGGTGCACGCTTAGCTTCACATTAGTAACCATACCCTTGGCCAGTGACTTTTGGAATAAGTAATTTGCATTTGGCCTCATAAGAATCTAGACCCAACCAAGTCATGCGACAGGGGCGGGGGAGGAGGGGGGGCAAGATCACAACAAAAAGCACGATCAGTTTACTTATGAAGGAAAAGTCGACTCGGTGCGTACATTTTGGTGTTTGTTTTATTTGTAACGGGATCGAACCCACGTGGAGGGGAGCTACCGAAGCACTCCTCCCTCTCCTGCGCTGGGTGTCGTCCTGGCTGTGTCACAGGAAGGCAAAACTTGGCGGAGGCTGAGACCCCTGGTCCCGCCCGCGCTGGCGGAGAGGGGCTGCCGGGCAACGCCTTTGGGCCGACGATGGGAGGACCCTGCCCACACGGGTGAAATACAAATGCAAGCGCCACTCGCACAAGGCACCCGCCGGCCCTCCGGCCCCACTGGCACACACCTTTCCAAAGTACCTCGTACTCAAGGTAATCATGTCAGCACCTGCCCTCCTTACGCCTTCTGTCCAGAGCAAATGCCTCTGGATCCCAGGATGGAAAACACACTGAATTAAAGGCGTCTCATGTTGCTGCTTAACCACCACTCACTAACAGGAGAATGGGTTTCGCTTTAATACATTTATTTTCATGTGATTCTTTTTGTTTTTTTTTAAACGTGATTCTCAATAAAACACTTTCAAAACGTCCTGTCCATTTCCAGCCACTGGGAACGGCGTTACATAGCTATCCAGGTGATCTGTGGGGATGAGGTGCCGAGGTGTCTGTACAAAGATGTACAATATGTACAGTCGCTGCAAGTGCCAAGCGGTGCGAAGCAGAGGCTAGAACACTACACTGCATGCCAAGGCTTAGAAAACATTTCATCACGTAGGACTGAAGCTCGGCCGGTGTCCCGTCTCCCCCCGCCCCCCTCCCCGGCCAATGGTTACTTTATACACAAATACAGGTATATGTCATACAGAAAGGGCGCTCGGACGCGTGCTCAGCCAGCACCATGCAGCTGACTGGGTCCCGCACAGGGCTGCTCCCCGGGCCACTCTCCCCTCGGGATGCCATCGTCACTGAGCTGCCGGCCTGGGCTGGGCTACTGCAGCGCTGGGAGATTTAAACTTTGGGAGATAAAGGCCAAACTTGTTTTCGATGCCCGCAAAAGTGGCTGTGGCGAGTCTGTATCCGCCGATGTGATCGGGGTTGGCGGGAGGGAGGTCTGCGATGCGCGATTTAGGGGTCGGTTCCGAGCCAGACGGTTTGCTGTGGACGGGAAGAAGCACGTGGTTAGTGAGCCCGCAGTCTGCGAGGGCAGCCGCCACCGCCCCTGCAGTCGCCCCCTTGGGCTGCAGCACCCGCACATACTTGACATGGAGAAAGGGCCTCGGCGCCAGCGCTTAGATCAGACACCAGGAGAAAGCCCACTCGGGCACTAACCCAAGTGCGCTCTGGAGAGGGGATTCCTGATTCGTTTTCTTTTCCCTTTTTTATTTTTTAATCATTTCACTGGGGCTCGACAACTCATCACAATCCATCCATCCATCCATCGTGTCAAGCACATTTGTTGCCATCATCATCCTCAAAACATTTTCTTTCTACTTGAGCCCTTGGTATCAGCTCCTCATTTTCCCCTCCCTCCCCGCTCTCCCTTCCCTCATGAACCCTTGATAATTTATAAATTATTATTATTTTGCCCATACTGATTCATTTTCTGTAAATTTTTTGTGTTTTCCAAAACTTCTGCACCGAGCACAGACTAAATTAAGCCGACGCCTTTTCTTGTGATGTTTTACCTTGAGATCACTTTTAACTTCCAACAGAGTCGATGCACAGACTTTCACTGAAGTCGCTCAAAGAGAAAGTGAGTCCATTCTTCCACCCCGGGGGGCGGCGGGAGCACAAGAAAGGGTGAAGCTGAGCATTCCTACACAGGGACTTACGGTGGCACTCCCTTCTTTGTGCAGGTCCCTCCGCTCAGCGGTTCCTCGGGCAACACCCTAACTTGGCTGTAGCAAGGCTGCCTCGGGGCCTGTCTTTCCCTCCCAGCAAAGCCAACACACATCCCTCTGCTACCCAGGCAGCAAGCGTGCGGAGCACCAGGCCGCGCACAGGACCGTGCCTGGGCTAGACCTCCTAGGAACTATGTTCGTGGACACAGCCTCTCTGAACCTATTGGTTTGGGGGTGTCCAACCCTCCCCCGCAAATCAGATGTAGCAGCCTCTTTATTTAGTGATTTGAAAGATGAAATCATCATTGGTGTAAAAAGGGTTTAAGTCTCTGAGAGAAAGTTCTCAAAAGCGTCACTCAGGAATGTTTACCTTCCTTCAGGGGAGAGGCCAGAAAGGAGGTCCTCCTTTAAAACGCACAGCCTAAGGTCCGAAAGCCAGGGGCTCAGGGTTTGCTGTCATTGAAAGCCCACTTGCTTGCTCTCCCAGCATTTTAGTTTGCTGCCACCCTGTCCCTCCCCGAAGGCTGTCTGATGTCACCCTGGCAAGGCCCCACTCTCTGAGCATAACAGCCTCTCGAGAGCGCTGCTGCCCCAAGGATGCGGGCCCCCAAGAGCTGTTCCCAAATGGGGTGCACAGAACAGGACAAGGCTGCCGGCGCTTGGGGACCGGCCTGAGCAGCGGCACTTACAGGCCTCCAAAGTCAATGTAGAACCACCGCTGGAGAAGCTCGTAGGTGAGCAAGGTGACGCCAAACTGAGGAGAGGACCGAAACACTCGAGCTGCAAGACAGGTGGGGGGGGGTCGAGGTAAGACCACGCTGGCCGTGACATAGACAGCCCCCCACACACATCCCCACAGTGGGAGCCGGATGCGAATGCCAGGTCACACGACCCCAGCCCCTACCTGCCGTCCCTTTCCAGAATGCCGAGGGTCCTTCTTCCCTGAGGATCTTCCTGAAGCAGTCCACGACACCGCTGTAGGTCGTCTGGCCCGCGCGGGCGGCCACTTGCAGTCTTGTCTTGATGACATCAGCAGGGGTCACCAGGGAAGCCGCAGGCACACCTTCCGGGAGATAGTGGCATTCAATCTCCAAGGTCCCTTATCAAGGGGCAAGAGGCTGCCGACACCCCCCACCCCTCCACACACACACACCACCAGCAACAATAGCCACCTGATGGGACCTCTAAATTCCCTAAGGGCCCTGAGACAAACACACACACACACACACACACCAGTACTCATGAAGAGGGTGACATGGAAGCCAGAGCAGATCTCTGCGCTTCCTTCTAGATGAGGACAATGGCTCTAGACTGAGGCATCTTACAGCACAGAGAGAAGCAGAGAGAAGGCAGCAATAGTAACAGGTCAACTCACCTTCCCTCTCAGGCTTTGCTATCTATTCTTTTACCTCTTTTCCCCCTTAAATAAAACACAAGTGTTTCCGTGCATAACAGGAAACAAAAGGATGACGTCAATTCATCGCACTGTTTTTGTCAGTCTGGCTATGCTCGGAGGTCCCACGGGCCCTTCACCTGTTTGGGGCCTAACGGGAGAGTGGAGCGTGACTCTCGCCTGACAGTCATTCCAGCTGCAGGCCGGGTGATGAGAGGAGGACAGTGGGCGAGCTGACTGCGGACAGGCTTGACCACCCTGTGGCCATGTGGAGATTGATTGGTCCGCAGCAGGACACAGAAAATGGATTTCACGACCACACTGTTTACTTCTCAAACAAGCCAGGGAAGCAAGGGAAGATACTTCGTTTCTCCCACTGTATCCTCTCCAGATAGATGGAGTCGGGGAACTGAAGGGAGGCGCTTTGCTAGAAAACTCGGAGACCATGCAAATACCTCCCCCAGAGGAGCCTGGGTAAGCCGCCCGCCTCTGGGGGCAGGGTTCTGCGTGTTCTCCGTCAGTGCCTGCCAGCAAAGCTTTGCTGGAGAAAATTAGGAAAACTCCGCTCTCATTCTGAAACCTGACATCAAATGTCTGTGGGCAAGAAGTTGGTGCTGACAGTTTCATGGAAATGTTTATTTGGTTCAGTCAGGCCCTGGCAAAGTGCCTGTCTGCGATTAGACTGTTCTTTGGCTGTTGGCTGTCAGCTGGAAAACACAGGGGAAGCCTGTGGGGAAAATACCGGCCCCCTTTGAACCCAAGGCTTTGGTGAGGACAGGAGTGGGGCTGGACAGACGCTCAGAACCAAGGACTGAAAAGACAGCATTTGCTCCTGGGCAGTCTATGTTTAACATGCAGCCTGTTAACTTAAGGTTAGAAGTTCGAGTCTGCCCAGAGGCACCACAAAAGACAAGCCTGGGGATGTGCCTCTAAAAAGCATCGGCCACTGAAAACCCTGCAGAGCTCGGGAAAACTCTGACACATGACTGCGCGGGGTCGCCTAGGGTGAGGACTGGCTGCATCTGGTAGCAATGGTGGCATCAAACTGAAGCCAGAGGCACAGGTAAGAGCCCAAAGCTCCCTAGGAGAGGTGCTTAGTCATCACAGGTCACCTCGGTTCACGGTCCAGGAGAAAGATGACACACTGTCCCCACACCACCACACACTACAGTGCAGGACGCACCCAGGCTGTACCGCTGGCCTGGCCAGGACCACCAGGGAAGGAACCCAGCAAGCCGGAGTCACTGGGTGAACAGGCGCTGGCTGGGCAGGGGCAGTGAGCATCTGGTCTCTCCACATTTCTTCCCTGACGGGTGGGCAAGCCTGTCCTTTGTCCTTCCTCTGTCACCTGAGTCCTGGATGCCTGGCCCTCCCTTCAAGACACCCTGCACCCCGTGAAGTTATGAGACTCTTCTTTCAGGCGGAAGCTTTTTCGTACCTCTTCTGGTACCTTTGACTAGATAACTTTTTCATTTACTCCTCTGACATTTACTGAGCTCTTAGAAGGAGCTGTGGTGGCGCTGACAGGTAAGCCTTGAACTGCTAACCACAAGGTTGGAGGTTCAAACCCACTGGCCTCACCTCACCTGGGAAGAGGGACAAGACTGTTCAGCCTCGGGCACTCTAATCAGGGTCAATAAAGTCACAATTGACACCATAGCAGTGGAGTTATTATTACTATGCTCTGGGGGCACCAACAGTGTGTGTACTCGATGACTACCAGAGGCTGTTGGGTCAAATCCACCCGGTCCCCGTGGCAGCCAGCCAGCATGGAAGGCAGCCCCACTGTAGTCCTGTGTGACAGGTCCCCTCTGCAATGCTACGGGGTTCCATCACTTGTCACCGACTTGACGGTGATGGGAAAGCAGGCATTGACAGAGGGAGCTTCCAGCCCAGTTGACACAAACTACCACTAGGATTACACAAGCCTCCGGGGTCACAAGAGGTGCCAATCACGCTCTGGGTGGGCTGCTGTGCCTATGGGCTGTGCTGCCCGCTCGGGCCCAATGCTGGGCATGACAGGACAGCTAGGGGAGCTCCTGGGCCTGACGGAGACACAGGGGGAGGGCCCGTGGGCCACACATCCCAGTGGGGACACCAAACCCACTGATGTGACAGAGAACTTTTCCACCTTAATGCTTAGTTTGTCTTCCCCCAGTGTTTCAGGGGCACGGGAGGCTAAGAAACGCGTTGATGATGAAAGCCCAATTTAGATGGGCAGATCTAATTTGGCTCCAAGTTGCTAAGCTGCATTAAGCTGTTTATCCACATTATGCAAATGTAATTAACTCTCATCAGAATTACTGCACATCCCACAAAGGAGGAAAAAAGTGCTCATATTTAAACGGAGTCAGATACAAACAATAACCCCTCCAGAAATGAAGGGGGGAGGTCCATGGAGAGTCGGGGCTGCTTACGGAGAATGGGGGAGAGCTCTTTTGGTTAAAAAAGAAAGAACAAAAAGGAGTTGTAATTACCTGCCATGGCTCCAGCTGCCAGGAGATTTAAGCCTCCCACGCGTCCGTTTTCATCCGCCAGCAGCAGTTTGCAGTGAGCGTACACGGGAAAATAGATGGCAGAGAAGGGAATGTCTCGGAGGAAACACGCTTTGGCACCCTGTCACGCAGTGAGGAAATAGGGCAAAACAGTTGTGTAAACAGAGTGAATGCCCCAGGGGGAGCCGGGGGCTCTGGGTGACAAGCCAGCTGTCCCTCCAACTGCACTGGGACTGAGGTGGAAGGAGAGGAGCTCAGAGCTGGTGGGTGGCAGGGGACGTGTGTGGCCCAAAGTGGGAAGGGGAGCCTGGCGGCCTCGAGCTAGAGACTGGGGCATGCCAACAACTCTTACAATGAAGACTTTTCTCGAGATTCCATCACGGACTCGACTTTCAAGGCAAATATGGTTTCCAGTTCTCAAACCTACAGGCTCTGCTTGTTCGGTCTGGCTTTGATGGAGCCCGTAAGAGTCCTGAAGTCCCAAGATTAAGGGCTTGATTCCCAAGTAAAGGCAACTGAGGAACTGAAGAACCAGGTCAGTGAAGTGTGCCAGGAAGGACGATATCGGGAAGTGGAAAGCACAAATCCTTCCTCAATCCCTGTGTCCTCAACCGAGGAGGGAGGCGGCGGCCACAGAGGAGCTGACTCCCTGGCCTGGGGGGGCTGTCTTGGTGACGGAGGTCTCCCCGACACCTTCCCCAGCTTTGTCAGTGCCCAGAGCTAGTCCACGGCCCAGGGCACTGTCAAGCCAGACAACCGGCCACCTCTAGCACCTGCTCCCCTAACAGCTCTGTTGTTTAAAAGGTAAACTCAAAGAATAAAAAAATAAAATAAAAAGCCAGGGCTCCGCAGAGGAGGGTGCAGCGAGCAAGACTGTGAAGCAGGTCAGTCTCCGAGGGAAGTCCATGTGCCACGGCCTCTGGAGGGAGGCATCACCGCTGTGCAGTTCGCCGGAACATCCCGGAGCTCAGGGATTCTAATCTAGGGAATTACTCATTTCTAATTTGCAGCTACAGAAACAAATTTACACATTACAGCAGCGATGGAGCTATAAATAAGTCAGATGCTTCGGCAACAGTCGGGGCTACATTTAGGCGGTCCCCTCTTCCTCCAGGCAAGGGAATGAGAGCAATAATAGCTTCTGCCCCATTACCTCTGATCTGTAATGATGGGGCACGTGTACCTGCCGGAGCGAATCTGGTGACTGGCGTTTGGCTAAAATACAATACAGTTCTGTTGATTTGTTTCTTTCTCTTTTTTCTAAATGGAATTCATTATTGACAAATCCCACCACTTAACTTCTTAAAGACTTATCAGTCCTACCAAACTCGACTATGGTTTGACCGTGGTCAAAGGGAGATAACTGGGAGGCGATTCAGGTTCACAGTAAACATGAAGACTTCTTGGGAAGTCTGAAACCAGCCCAACGAGCAGTAGAAGCCACAAGACAACTCGGGGGAGTGCTCGCCTCTGATTTTTCCGTTTTGTTGTACTTTTCCGGAACGACCCTGCTGGACAAGCCCCTTTTCAAAGTGGGAGCCTGGTCCCCTGGGGGCGCTACCCACCTTGTACAGACCGAAGAGGCCCAGGTCTCGGAGGACATTGAGGGCGCTGACTCTGGGGCCTGTGGTGATCTCCCCGGCCACCTGCAGGCGGATCTTCACGATCTCCAGTGGGTTCGTAAAGATGACCTGGGAGCCGCCAGCCTGCGGGAGAGAGGTAGGAACACCTTTCCACGTGGGGCCAGCTGGCAAGGGGCGGAAGGAAAATCCAGGAACGCCTCCCTGTCTTACCCCCTCCCCTCCCCCTCCGCACCAGCAAGGCGGGCCAGTGCGCCGCTGGGACCATCTCAGCCCGGTCTGTGCCGGGTTTGTTTCTATTCAAGATGTCAGGCGTGTTTCTCGGACCAGTCTTTCCAGGAGGGCCACACCTACCCTCCACATCAAGGCAGCTAAACTCATACACTTGCTTGGAACACAAAAGCGAAGCCAGATGTGACAGAACTAATTCCCCCGTGAAAAGGCGCCAGACGACGGCAGAAGACTCATCTAAAAGTATGCCCGGAAACCTCGCGTGTCCACCTGCAGTGTTTCTCCTTAGCAGGGCCACTTGCTTCCCCTCAAAGGGTGGGAGGCTTGCACCCAGAGGAGCAGTCTCCGGCTCCGGTCTCTCCACTGCTTTACACTCAGCAGAGCTCTGAGAGGCCCACAGCCACCCCCAGCCAAAGGGACACCCAAGTTCCACTCTCCCTCCAGGACAGACCCGAGAAACTCCTGAAGGCAGAGCTGGGAAACAGCATCCCTAGCCATCAAGAGTACAACGCCCGTCACCCTGCCTTCCACTCCGGCCCGAGAGCAGGGACAGAGAGCTGAATGGGGTAATGAAGGGCTGCCTCGGAAATCTGTTCACTAGGAGAGAGGGGGCCGAATGTTTCATAAGACCACCGCTAACTTTCTTTGGCTACCGTAAGCAAGGGAAAATGTGTATGACCATAAAAACATTACACATGTACATGCACATTATTCATTGTGCAAATGTCCACTTGCACATCTCCATCTCAAACTATAGCTGTTTGTACTTATGTGACCATCACCACATTCCCAGAAGGCATTCTTAGGGATAATATTTTTAAAAAGTAATGTTCACGAGGAACAACAGAAACGTGGGTGAATGGAGACAGCAGCTGGTGCTGTCAGGTATGAAATTAATAATTTATAAATTACCAAGGGTTCATGGGGGAACGGAGGGAAAAAATGAGGAGCTGATACGAAGGGCTCAAGTAGAAAGACAATGTTTCGAAAGTGATGATGGCAACAAATGCACAAATGTGCTTGACACAATGGATGCATGGATGGGTTGTGATAACAGTTGTACGAGCCCCCAATAAAATGATTTTTAAAATAATGATCACATTTGTCTAGAACACAAATGCTTACAACACTTGCAGGGAAACCTAGATAGCCAATGTGCATTTGCCTTTTTTTTTTTTAAGCTCTGAGGTTTGACCTCCCATGTAAAATAGAAACTACAGATGTAGCATTAATACTCGTTCCCAGTGATGCAATTATATACTAACTGCACAGCACACATGTGACATGTAGGCCTCTTGGAGGACCGGCAATTCCACAAGCCAAGCAAAGGCCACCAGAAACAAAACCATAAAACCCTGTGCAGCTTTCAGGTCCAATCTTCCAAAAGCCACGGCTCTCCCACATGCCCTGCCAAAGGAAGATGGGACACCTTTCAGGCCACACCCCTAACTCTCCTGGGACTTTACGCCGCCACCACCCCGCCCCAGCCTCTTCATGAAATACCTGCCAGTCCCAGATTCCCAGGGCGGACACTCCTTGTCTTGGGCCGAGCAGGGAGCAGGGAGGTGTAAACTTCTGCATTCTCTCAGCTTACAGCAACTCCCAACGCGACACAATCCAGACCACTAGCACACAGGCGCCCAAACAAGCAACACACATATTGACCCGATTTTACATGGTGATTTGCCTGCGCTTCTCTCTGCTAAGGTGTCGCTCTGCAGGCAGGAGGAAGCATTTCAATGTTTCAATCTAAGCAAACAAACACTTTCAAAGGGGGTGCTGAGTGACAAATGATGTTGAAATGACCATCCAAGTTAGGGCTCCCGTAGCTTGTATTAAAGACCAAAAGCAATGGAGAAAGTTTCGGACGTTTCCCTGAAAGCTCTTGTTTAAATCATGCTTGCAAAGACCGTCTTTGGGGAGTGTGCTGTCTGTGTACCCTACAGCAGACTGAAAAAGGAAGGAAGAAAGGAAGGAAGGAAGGAAGGAAGGAAGGAAGGAAGGAAGGAAGGAAGGAAGGAAGGAAGGGCCAGGGATTTTTCTTATAATTCTGAAGACTTGACGCCACCAGATGATGCCAGTCACTGGGTGCTCGTCACTAAACATGGACATTAACGAATTCTAGGCACTTTCCTGTTGTCAATCATGAGAAAATTGTGGCATCCTGTAGATCAGAGAGTACACCCTCACCCACAGCTCCCTTTCCCCCTCCGACTGCCATGGACCCGAAGAAGCAACTGCCCCACTCATAGCGACCCTGTGTGTGACAGAAGGAAGCACCTCCCGGTCCGAATGTGACAGCCACTGTGTCCATCAACTTGTCCAGGGTCTTCCTCTGGTTCGCTGCCCCTCCCTTGACCAAGCACGATGTCCTTTTCCCGGGCCTGGTCTCTCCTGACAGCACGTCCCTTCAGCGTAGCAGAGATGAAGCCGAGCCGTCCTCGCCTCTGAGGAGCATTCTGACCAGCCTGCTTTGTTCGTTTGTGTCCTTCCAATATTGCCCACCACCCCATAATTCAAATGCGCCGAGTCACAGTGTCGGACTGACCTTTGACAAGCAGATCCCCCAGGCCTCTCTTCCAGGGCACAGCTTTACAAATGGAAAGTGGGCCGCAACCTTGCATGGAGGCGGGTGGGACAGGAGCAGGAGTGGGGCTACTGACAGTAAACATGAAATCCTGAAGTCCCCTGCTGTAAGGTTGAGTTTGAGCTGCAGGCACCCTACAGGACAGAGTCAGGGTGCTCCCGGGTTTCTGAGGTGGTGACTCTTTATGGGAGCTGACGGTCACATGTTTCTCCATCAATGAGCGCCAGCGGAGGCCTGCCGGGCAACTCCCGGCGCTCGACACACCGTGCACTCAGGCTTCTTCAGCACACAGCGATGGAGCGTGACCATCCAAATGCCGAACTGCAAAATTAAAATGCCGGGCCTTTTCCATGGGGGAGGAAAAACAGTACCGATGCTTTTTCGAATATATGTTTGCAGTTTTTAATCGCAACAAAAACTTCAAGCGCCCAGTAGGAAACCATAATACATTCTTACCCAGATTCTAAAACTAGGCAATGAAGTCATGTCAAATGACATCAACAGAGAATAAAATATTAAGTACACATTGGTACTCAGAATAGTTTATCAAAATGAGAATCGTTTAAAGGTTAAACCACTGGTTCCCTCGTGGAGAAATTGAGTAGCTGGAATAAAAGTTCCAGGGCATATCCTATCAACCTTTTAAATTCTGAATCCTACAAATATATTCACTGTATATATATATTCACATATATATACATAAAAGACAGAGAACTGTCTTAGAAACAATGGCTCCTTTATAAGCCAGGCTAACCTCTCTGACACATTCTTCCTGATGATAAATTTGGTAATTTATATGTGCCAAATATATTAAAAAACAAAAACATCAGCTCATACTAGTAATCTATGTATCCCAAGTTTAAACAAATAATCTTTAAAATCTACCCACATATATATGCACATCGAGAACACCAAACCAACTGAACTCAGTGCCATGGGGTTGATTCGAAACCCTCGCAGACTTGAAGAACAGGCTGTGAGCTCCCAAGACTCTTTACAGAAGTAGAAAGACCTGTCTGCCTCCCTTTCGGCGGCTGGTGGTTTCAAACTGCTAACCTTGTGGTTAGTAAGACAGGACTTAACCCACTACACCAGCCACCATGCCCCACGGCTAGTGATACGCAAACATGAAGATACAGATACAATTTTACATTGAGCTACAAGGAGACACAGATGATAGTCTTCCATGGACACTGTTGGACACCTGGTGTTGTATTAGACAATATACCAGTCACGGTGGAAATTAGCTTTTCACCCTGTAGTTCCTATATTTCCCCTCGTTAAATTCGCTGCTTCTTTTATTAAAGACAGACAAGCACTGATATTAACACACGTGCTTTTCTATTCCAGCATCGTCATTTCTCTGTTCCAGAACTGAATTACGAAAGACATGCAAAGGGAAGAAAGTCCTTCTGAATAAGGGTTACCCCATATGACAGGGCTGGGAGCAGGTAAAAGCTTCCATTTCACCTTGTGTCACTCGTTTAAAAAAATTTTTTTTAATGTGAGAAAATAAACCAACTAACGCTGACAGGAAGATCGCGGCCGCAGGATGCTCTACTGAGATGCCCCCACACCTCCAACGTGCCTGAGGCTGAGGGGCGGTGCACAGGAGGAAGCCTCTCCCACCTCCTGCCCTCACAATCCCACCCCAGGGGCCGAGCCCACGAAGAGGCAGGAGACGGAGCCCCATCTGTGTAAAGCCCCTGCGTACCTGTCCTTTGGATCTGCTGCTTCTCCAGCTTAGAACTATCCCCCCGCCCTCGAAATGTCCACTCTGAGCAACTCGTGATCACATCTCCCCTGAGAGGAGATAAACTCCAACTTCAATTTGTTTAAGGACCACAGCAGCTCCCGGAGCAAAGGGAGAAAATATAAGGATTTTAAATAATCAGCCACAGAATTAGTTGACGGGGGTGGGGGTGGGGTGGGGTGGCAACTGGGAGCCCTGGTGGCTTCGTGGTTCCGTCCTGGGTTGTGACCCCACCGGGCAGCAGTTGGGAACCACTTGATGCTCTGAGAGAGAAAGACGGGGCTTTCTACTTCTGAAAAGAGTTCGTCTCGGAAACCCACAGGGGCAGTGCTGCCCTGTCCTCTAGGGTCGCGAGCAGTTGGAACGGACCCCATGACAGTGAGTTTGGTCTTTGGGGAGTAATGGAAACGAGGCAAGTCTGCCGCGAAAGAGTTGTTTGTTTTGTTTAAATCATTTTACTGGGGGCTCGGACAATTCTTATTGCGAAAGAGTTCTTTAAAGATTAAAGAGCCACGGTCCTATTTGGAGGACCGAGGCAGGCCTTACCCAAGGCCTGGTCTTTTCTGTCCCCTCCTGTCCATGGGAAAGCCAGACACTGAATCAGGAAGACTGGAGAGGAATCGATACCTTTGACTAGTGATGTTGGCGAAGAATACTGAATAGACAATAAACTGCCAGAAGAGCGAGCAAAGTTGCTCTGGGAGAAGAGCAGCTGGGTCGCTGCTCAGAAGCGAGGACGGCGAGAGTCCATTAGGAGACGGTCACCGTGCCCGGTCTAGCAGACTCAGTGACAAGGGGACCCTCAGCAAGATGGACCGATGCAGCGAACGCAGCGACGAGCTCCCACATCAGGGCTGTGAGCAGGGCGCCGCACGGGGCGGTGTTTTGTTGTACCTAAGTTGGGACCACACAGCGCTCAGACATGGGACCTGAAGGGAGCATTTCCAAATAACTTCCTGGAGATGTGAAGGTTTAACGTGCCAAGAAAGCGTGTGCGTAGGTGTGTGTGCGCATGTGTACGTGGAAGGAGAGGAACCCTGGGAGAGGGGAGAGATTGTAGGTCTGTATGGCGATTGACATAGATTGTGGTGACCTTTTTAAACGTGTGCTGGGCAGTGAGTTAATCGTGGTGGCTCTTCTAACCAGTCTCTAGCCCCCATCAAACGATCTTTCCTGCCTGGTTTGGGTGAGAAGGTCAGGGAAGAGACAAATAGGATTGCCCTGCGAGTAACTGCGAGTTGGTTTCCCTGGAATGCTATCCTGCTGGGTATAAAATAAGTCGTCTGAGAAGCATGAGTACGATTTCATTACTAGCAAGAGGCAAGAGGGGAGCAGGTGCTTTGGACCTGAGATCCCTGCTCAGAGACCCTCTTGGATCCAGATGACAACTGCGACATCAGAGGAGCAGCCTCAGAACCAGGAGCCAGAGCATGGAGCACAGTGACGGACTTCCCAACACATGCAGCAGGACAGTGGAGCAGCAGGACAGTGGAGCAGTAGGACAGCAGAGCTTGCAGGAGGCTGGCTTGCAGAGTAGCATGCCTCTGGGCACTTTACAGGGGACATGGAGCTGAGTGTCCTCAGCTTGAGGCTTAATGGAGTGGGGTGCTTCTGGGCACTTAACTCAGGGAGCTGCTTTGCTGACCCAAGGAGCTTGAGCTTCATGCCTTTGAGCTGACACTTATAGCAGAGTGGTATGCCCCTTTGGGCATTTGTTAGCAGGCCAGAAATGTGCAACATGTCCTGGTAAACAACTGCCCCGAGCATTTCTCACTGCCATTACAACGTGTTCACATCCTCAGTAAACCCTTTGGTCATGAACTTTGTCTGTGAGGTGTGGGTAGCCATTGTAATGGATGGTAGAACCCAGAGATAAATGACAGAACATTAAGTCAGGACAACCTCGATAGGTCATACCCACCCATTCCTTTAGTTTTTCTCAAATTTTTTAAAATAATGAATTAGGTGAAGGTTTCCAGAGCAAATCAGTTTTCCATTCAACAATTGATACACATTTTGTTCACTTGATTTATTAATACAAGTGACATAAATATATAATTCCTTGATATATTAATATAAAATTAGGGACCAACAGCTGCCCTGCATACACTCCAGAGCTCTGTGCACACTAACTGACGTGAAAGCAGGCAGCAGCTGGAAGCCACGTACCCAGGAAGGAAGGCGTGCTCACACGCATCGGGCCCTGACATGGAATGATGGCAGCAGTCCTTTGCTGAGGGTGCCTCAGCCTCTGTGATGCAGGGGATGCAGTCGGTCAGGTAAACGGGAAGCGGATCTCTGGCTATAATTTAACAGCATGAAAGCAGTTACTAACCAGAGAGACGTCTAGAAAGTAGCTAGTGGTCAGTCCATTTAGATTTCAAACATCTGAATTCATTCCCATCTAAGATTCTGGACATGCCCAAAGAAACATTACGCAATATGTTTTTCTTTAAAAAATCCACCGTTAAGAAAATGAATAGACAAGCCAGATAGGGAAACACTGTGTGTCTGACAAAAGGCTTCATCCAGAATCTAACTATAAAGAACTCCTGTGAGTCAATAGTTTGTGTTTTGCTTTGATGACTAACCTGTAAAAAAAACAAACAACTACAGGCAGAAGATTTGAACAAATACCTAACACAGAAAGATACATAAGTAGCTGATAAACGTATGAAAAGATGCTCATCTGGTACAGGGAAGATGAAAAATAAAACTACAATGAGTGACCACTTCCTACCAGGAAGGATGATTAAAATAAAAAAGACCCTCAAAAATAAATAAATGAAATTAAAAAAAAAAAAAAGATCCTCGAGTGTCGGAGAGGCTGTGAAGACACTAGCAGGCACTACTGCGGCTGAGCGTGAGAGTGGGAAAGGGCTTATCCCATTCAGAGAGCTGGTCGGCAGTTTCTTATAAGTTAAATGTAACATCCACTATGTTTTACTCTTAGCTGTTCACCAAAGAAAAAGGAAAACATGTTAACAAAAATATTTGTACACGAATGTTTACAGCAGCCTTGTTCATAATACTTGCCAAGAACTGGAAGCAACCCAAGGGTCCATCGATAGGAGAATGGATGCACAAATGGCGGTTTACTTATAGAATGGCATCATAGTTGAACACCAAGGACAAACTGACTCAACAAGAAGGATGAATTCCAAAAATATGATGTTAAAAGTAAAGAAGCCAGCCGCTAAATTAGAATGCTTTCTGTATGATTCCATTTGTATGAAATACAAGAGCCAAGCTGGTGGCAGCAATCAGAAGTGGGTGCCTGGGGAAGGGGCGAGAGAACTGAGTGGGAAGAGAGACAAGTGAGCTCTCAGGGCTGAAATAGTCACTGTTTAGGTAGAGTGGTTACATGGGGATACACAAATTAGTAAAATCTATTTCATTGTTATGCCTTAATTATACAAATAAATGCCTAGAATTAAGAAAAGAAAACCTCCTACAAAGTTGAATGGACTCATCTAGATTTGTTCTGACTCAAGGAAAAGGGCCCTGATTCAATTCCCCAAGGAAACATTAGGAATAAAAAAGAGTTGGTTATAAAAGAAAAATATTTCTACTCACACGAAAGCTCCAGCATCTATTAGCTATGTGATGAGGAGAGTTAGCCTTCCATTCTTTACCTCCCACAACGAGATAAATGCCCACAGGCTGGCGACAACAAAAAAATGCCAGACAGACAATGTTGACAACAATGCAGAGAAAGAGAATTGGCATACACTGCTGGTGAGAGTGGCCGAGGGCACACGGACTTTGGGAGACAGGCTGACAGTCCCTCCAAAGTTAAAACACAGAGTTACTCTGTGACCCAGGGATTCCAATTTTAAGTATATCTACCCAAGAGAAATAAAAACATGTTCACACAAAACCTAGACAATGAATGTTCCTGGCTGTACTATTTCAACAGCCCAAAGGGGAACAACGCATCCCAGATGTACATCGCTAGTAGATTCTTTTAATGTGGTAGAGGCAGTCCTATTCCTAAATCTGTACACAGGTTAGAACAGTGAGGTACGCTTCACATCTAACGTCACTCAGATGTTGGTCTTAGTTAATAGTGAATCTTTCTATGCATTAAAAAACATTCTCAAGAACACATCTTTAACAAAGAAGAATATTTTGATGTGCACTGCAAAGTAGTGCCCGTTTCTTATTACAAACCAGTGCCTAGATCTTGAATTTTTAATAAAATTGGTTTTACAGGGATTGGTTCATAACTACAGGTTGTATCTAAGTCAGACGTTCGTAAGCCGGGAACTGCCTGAATATCCATGTGTCTGTAAAAAATGATGTACTGGCACATGCCACAACACAGATGAACCCTGAAAGCAGTCAGCTGAGTCGAAGAAACTGCTTATAAAAGGCCACATATTACACAGTAACAGTTCTGTGAAATGCTCAGAATAAGGGCATCCACAGAGACAGAAAGCACATTAGCGGGTGCATGAAGCTGGAGAGAGGAGTGGGAAGTAATAGCTAACGGGTACTGGTTTTTTTGGTTGAAATTTTGATGAAAACGTCCTCAAATGGATGATGGTGATCACGGAATACTCTGAAATGTGCTGAAAACCACTGAACTCTACACCCCAAATGCGTGGCCAGCGTGGCACTGGAGCTCTGTCTGAAAACTCTGAAGCAGAGCCAGGATTCAATGAAAGAAAGCATGAACAGGCGGTAGGACGAATGGATGGAAACATACACCAAGTACGACAGAAGACAGATCTGGAGACGGAAGTGATTTAACTCTCAACCTTGTCGGGTCCCATCTGAAGCATCTTCAAGTACAATTGGCAATACTAATGAGATAATGCCTATAAAGGAGTGTCCCCTACGAGACACTCAAGGACTTGTCATGAATGACGATGAATGATAATCATAAGCTAAGCACATATCTTCTTTGGTGCTATGTTGAAATGAAGTAAATCAAGATAAGGAATTCTGCTTTCAAATCACCGCCATGAAATATGACTAGATTGAAGTTTTATTTGAGAATTATTCAGAGCCACATGTTTCTTTTCCTGTGAGCTGTGAACATAGTGTAAGTCTGGTTTCTTGCAGGAAGGAACAAACTCCAAATACGTCTCAGTGTTGACAGCCAGCTTCCTGCCGGCAGGAATACCCCACATGCTCATAAGGCACCTAGCAGATTGCTTCTGGTAGATCCTAGCAGATTCTGATGCCAGGTGACCCCCATGTGCCCGAGTGGCACTGTGCGCCATCAGGTTCTCAAGGCTGTGACCTTTGGGAGGCAGATTGCTGGACACGTCTACTGCTACACCTCTGGGTGGATTCGAACCTCCAACCTTTCAGCTAGTAGTTGAACGCTCAACCATTTGTACCTCTAAGCAGACTGGGACGTCATCAAAAGCAAACGCCAGTCAATGGTAGGAGTTGTAATTTAGCTGCCTAGCGGGTTCATGGATACTCATTATTACGCTTTTAAAGCTACTCCAATGTGCTGTCTCTTGCATGCATCCAGTACCATATACTTTAAGAAACAAAGCATGTAAATAACAAAGCAAAACAAACAACAAAAACCAGTAATGACTAAAGGCCAGAGATTTTTATTTCTTGGCCACTTCATGATCTCAACAATGGACATCATTCTTCCGATAGGGCAATGCGGTCATTTCCACAGGGAGGGGGCCCAGGGATTTTCCTCCCTCGTAAAGAAAGCGTAAGCCCCTGATCCCAGCTCCTCTGGCTCCTAGGTACAAACACGTGAAGCCAACCGCACCACACCGCAGCTGCCGCCATTTCTTGCAAATTAACCTGCCTTCGGTGAATGCGTCAGATTCCTCTTTGAAAGTGGGCGCTATGGGAAGGGCGGCCGCACTCTTCTCAGCTGGTGGCCCTGACAGCATCCTGTCAGACCCCACAGGGACATAGTGCTTCACCACAGCCAAGGAGGAGAAGGAGGACTCTCATGCGTGGGATAAGGCAGCCACTCTTCCTAAGGCTGACCTGGCGACTCCTTACCAAGTATCGTCCATAAAAAAATTTTTAAAAATAAAATATGTTCCTTTATCCCTCAGGGCTCGACTGTCTATAAATAGATTACTCCTTTGTGTTGAACTACATCGACTTTTGGGAGCTTTAACAAAAGTAAGAGTAAGCTGTCACAATCATTTACACCGTAGTGTGATTCAAGTCACCAGCAGAAAAGCAATAAATGTACATTTTCTTTCCTCTCTTGAACTACCTGATTTAGAGGGGAAGGAAGAAAATTATTCAGCCTAGAGCCCAACCTGGCTATTTTTCATGCTGTCAGTTCCCAGCCAGACAACCCATCAAAGCTCCCAGAAGTGAGTCATGACTAAGGAAGGGATTTAGTGTGTCGACACACCCTCGAGGCACCTGACTTCAATAGAAATCTCCACAGTTCAAACCTATCAGCAGGTGTGTTCCACCCATACCTAGGGGGAACCAGAACTGAATTCCTGATGGTATTTTAACCACTGAGGTCACATGTCAGACATGAGAACGGGTCAGTATCATGGGCCAAGCCATCAGGATATCACAATGGAAACAGAAATAATTAGTTACTTGAAACAAAAAGGGCATGACTTAACAGATGCCTGAAAAATGCACACGTGCACTGTGGTAAAACTGAGGTAGGAAAGTGCCCAACCAAATGGAAATTAAAAACCACGGAGAAAAACATTGACAATATGCAAAGTTTTCTCATCAGAAGAAAAACAACTGCAGCATCTGGGAGAAAAAATTATATTTTTGGTGAGCCACCTAAGCAAAGGTCTAATTCTATGCCCATCATTTGTCTATCACGAAACAAAAGACACATACACACACACACACACACACACACGGCACCTCTCCCACAAGAACTCCAGTGGCAGACAGGTGACGACTAAGGTATGTGCCGTGCTGACAAATCTCATCACCCACAACCTAAAGCAGCCTCTCTCTGACCCCCCAGGGCATCTTCCCTGAATTAAGAGCCAAAAAGGTCATCAACCCCATCACCTCAGGTTCCACAACCCAAAGACGGGGTTAAGTTAAACCCGCCAGCCAATTCAACTGGAAGTTATTCAAGTTTGCAGGAACAAATGGACGAGAATAGTTTTTTTAAAAAATCGTATCTTACCAGATGTGAAATGAATACCACCAAAAAAACTACTGGGGCTGCAAACCTAGATATGAAAATTGACTTTAATATCATGCCCACACTTTCAAGATTGAGGCCTTGTGTTTATAGTATACGAACGAATCTCTGCATTTATTAGTTTTGTCAGGAATCTAATATAGTTAAGGATGCTGGACACACCCTTCTGTCTCTGAGAAAGCAAAAGTATAATTATACCACAATGTGTCACCTGTTCCTACGCTTGAAATATAAGCCACTGCCATCGAGTAGATTCACGCACAGTGACCCTAGAGGGCAGAGTAGAACTGCTTCGTTGGATTTCTGAGAGCCTCCTTTTTCTGCTGTGGAGCAGCAGGTGAGTTTGAACAGCCGACCTTGTGGCTAGCAGCCCAACTTAACTCATTCAACCACCATGTCTCCTTCCTGAAATATAATGGCCTAGCTAATCTGTCATCTCACAGATGTTTTAAAGCTCCAGTCAATATACATGGAAAGCAGCTCCATGTGCGGCACTCTAACCTCCGGGCTACTTAAGATGAATCAAAATGAGGATTTTAAGAAGGGGGGAGAAAACCTCACTCCTTATGCTTCAGGAATGCCAAAGAAACAGATGAATAAAGATACTACCTCTTTTTTTGCACTGTAAATCAGTCCCATTATACACTAAAGCTGTAAAAATCATTCCATACGAGCATCTGATTCCTCGCACAGAATTCCTTGACTTCAGGGAAAACATCACGTGCATATCCACTGTAACGCGTGGCAAGGGTAAAGGAGCCTGCTTGCCGTTCCATTGAAGAGAAGGGCCTAGAGTTCATACTTACACAACCTCCGGCCAGGATTTCTGCGAAAAGTGGAATGGATCCATCTCTGGTAGTAAACTTGTCCCGGACAAAATCGTTCACCTAATTAGAAGAACAACCTTGGTTAACCCGAGGTGCCCAAGCATCTCCTCTACTGCGTGTTTGCTGTAAGCCAGTACAACACACCCGTCCCATCACAAATTACAAATGGCAACGTCTCCTTAGAAACAAGAAGGCCAGGCGCAGCAGCACCAGCAGTTTCCTTGAATGAATGATCATCTACACCAACGGCATGATTTGAGAAAGAAACTTACGGTCAATTTAATGGCCTTTTCTGGAGCAACCCCAATCAGCTGCGGTATCAGACCTACGGAGAGAAAGAGACCCATGAACAATGCAGAGGCACTAGACGGGACACGCAAGCCCAGCTGGGAGACAGCTCCTGCATTACCCATCAGACATTTTAGGTTTTCAGTAAAATAGGGAATATTGGATTATCCTAACAACTCAGTACATGTATGTAACAATTAGTTATGAGCCAAGATAATATCATGTTTCCTTGGGGGGCTAGAAACCCTTTCCTTAAGGATGCTTCCAAACAAAGTTCTCGAGGAAGATATGGAGCCTTGGGTCTTCTACACTTGGGGGGGGGGAACCCCTGGAAAAAACCCCTCCCTCACCACAGCCAGCACCGCACAAACGCAGGCCCTTTGGAAAAGCTGTTTGGAAAACCTCCGCAGAGCCTGCTATTAAAGAGACCCAGACTCTGCCGCAGACGACACGAGCTATGTGACATCTTACGGGGGGGCTTGATTAGGTCCAAATATCAACTCCCATCATTTTCTCCTTAGAGAAACCCCAGAATTCAGGACTCAGCTTGTTAAAAGGAAGCCAAAATGGCAAAGAAAAAAAATCTGTTTTATGTATCGGCTAAGGAGCAACCTCTCTGTAAGCAAAAGCGCAGGCCTGTTGTTTCCTTCCTTACTAAATAGATGTCAAACTGAAAGGAGATTTTAGATGGGTCTCCTCAAACCAGGGGAAATCATTTTACTCAGAAAGTCCAATTTCCCAGGCTGACTACAAACTGGATAAGAAAAAAATATATAAACAACTCGACATCTGTAGATATTCACAGGGCTCAGCTTTCAAAAACACACAGCTTATCCAAATTGTCAGCATACATTTTTTAAGGATGCTAGAGAGGAATGTTTTGTATCCCTTAAATCACCCAGCCAAGGGGGAGCTATGTGTGTGTTCGTGTGCTCGATGCCGATCTTAAGCCGACTTTGAGGACGCTGCTGAGTGATTTCCATGGGTTGAGAGCCAGCGAGTAATCGTCCATGCAGGCTACTGCCAGTCAAACTGAATTATCAATGGCAAACACACACACTGCACACACCTTTAAAGGGGAGCAGGCTGGTTTAAAAGAACAAATCAGCAGATGGCAGTCTTAACTTTCTAACCTTCGCGATTACCGGGCTCCATTACTTTTAATCAAACTCCCACGCACCCACGCCAGCCTGTGTATTTCTTTCACAACTTGCCTCAGGAAGGATCATAGAATTTCAATAAAGCACTGACTTGTGTCACTTCATCATCTTATTGTTACCTGCGAAGAAATGTAGGCTAATCTGTCGATAAATTTTGTCAATCACCTGACAGAATAACACATCAGTTCTCAGCACGATGTGACACATGCAGTAATTAGTGTGCACATACAGGGCTCCTCCAATCTTCTCTCTGATGCAAAAATACGTTCATTTAAAGGACTGCTCTTATCAGCCCATGCCTGAAGGCAGCCCGCAATGCTTCCACAGCTCCTACAGTGGACTCCTTGAATTAGCAGGCACCCCTCCCAAATGCTGGCTGCCATGCGCAGCCATCCAGCTCCGAAGGCCAAGCGGGACCGTATGGGAGGTTCTTCTTTGCAATTTAGAACCACACATTATGTTAGAAGACAACGGAATCAGCAAAGAAAGCCTACAGGGAGTAGGCATTGTGTCATCCAGCCCTCAGGCTCCCCCATTAAACATAATCGAGGTAGGCAAGGATCTGTTTGCGGGCCAATGCACACCCTGCCCCGCGGAGCACGTGTCCAGGTGGAAGGGCCAATGCACACCAGTCCCGCGGAGCACGTGTCCAGGTGGAAGGGCCAATGCACACCCTGCCCACAGAGCACGTGTCCAGGTGGAAGGGCCAATGCACACCTGCCCCACGGAGCATGCGTCCAGGTGGAAGGGCCAATGCACACCTGCCCTCAGAGCACGTGTCCAGGTGGAAGGGCCAATGCACACCAGTCCCGTGGAGCACGTGTCCAGGTGGAAGGGCCAATGCACACCTGCCCCGCGGAGCACGTGTCCAGGTGGAAGGGCCAGGGACAAGCACTCCAGACATTTGGCCCAAACGAATCACACGGGTTCTCAGGAGCAGGCTAGTCGAGGTTTGGGAACAATTTCCCTCTCTTTGTCCATATGGAATGTCAAAAAACCATCCTGATGACCCTTTTACTCAACTAAGAGGGTGTCGGGGTTACACTTCACACGACGAGCAGCACAGAACACTAGTCAGAGGTATTTCTCCTCCGACCCGGGAGCATAAAGCTCGGTTCAGCGCCAGTCCCGGCAAACCCCGTCCTTCTTTCCGACCAAGAGGTTCTCAGCCAAACAGTTCAACCGCGCTGAGAAGGGGCTGGGGATTAATGGGCCCGTGTGTGCAAACAAACAAGTGCAGTAAATTACAGAAATGCCCTGCACTTGAGCGTGCAGTGGGTATTTTCAAAGAATTCCAAGTGGCGCCCAAAGGGATTAAAAAATTAATCTCCCTCCCCAAGGAAACCCTAAATTCTAATGTGAAAACATGCACATGAAAGCCATTCCCTCTCCAAAGAGAACAAGTCCCTACAGAGCCGAGGGGGCGGGGAGAACACAGCCTCGGAGGCCGGCGGTTCAGTGCTGGCTCCAGGTAGCGCCCAGCTCCCCCCACGGCGATGGATGGCTCCGCACGGCCTCCGTGCCCCTGAGCTCCAGGGAGGACAGGAGCCAGGACGAGACTCGGAGCCAAAGGGTTTTCTTTACTTTCCTGAAACCTTAGATGACTCACTGGGAAAGACTTCTGCACGGTCTCCTTGGAAAAGACACAAAGATGATTTCGCTGCCGCTGTTATTCCTTTCCGTGGAAATAAGTGGCTTACCAGGTTAGCTCCTCTGGCTTTCTAGCTCACCGAGAAGAGCTGGGTCCCTCAGGCATTAGGGAACATGGCTTTCTGATTCTCAGCTGTCACCATTGCATTCCACTGCAAACACATGCCTAGTCTAGACAAGGGGTCACAGAGCTCTGCTGGGACCAAGAGAACCCTATCTTTGGGGTCCAAGAACAAGAAATGGCAGGAAGAAGAAACGAAGGCCTAGTTTGAAAACTCGGAGCGCTAGTCAGCAGCAAGACTGGACAACGGGTGGGAAAGGTGCAGTGAAGGTGGGGGGTGGCGGTGGGGAGGAAGCCCTAGTCTGAGCAGGCTGCACACTGGTTTTCAGAATGAGCCGGTTCACGTCTGCTGGTGGGGAGCGGAAATCTCCCCACGTCGGCAGCTGTGATTTGTGTACTTACCTCGGTAGAGTCCAAAGAAGCCCTCGTAACGCAAGACCTTCTTAAAACAGTCAAAGCTGTTTTTGTACATCAGCTCCCCAACCACGGAGCCAGTGCCACGCTGGTTCTGCATACGGGTCTTCACCAGATCGATGGGGTACACTGCCGTGGCTCCCACAGCTTCGAAAAGAAGAGTGGAGACGTAAGCCAGAGTACAACTAAAGGGAGAGGCCACAGTCAAACGAATCTCATCCCAGAGGGCCCCAGAGTAAAGACCCAGTATCTTTTGTCACAAAAGACACTTTATCGTCTTATTTTTCCTTCTCACCCATAGAGCGGAGGCATGACAGGTCAGACACCATTAGGACTGGTAAACAGAGCTGTTTCCGGGGGTAACTAACAGCCAAGCATGCATTTTCACATCCCCAGGCTCATAGATCATGGGCATAGGTTACCAAGTCAGCACCAACACCCAATAATTGACATTGGGTTTCCTATAACATCAGACTGTTATATACAAAGCATGTTCCCATTTTCCATTAAATCACCAAATTCTGGGCCAGGTACCTCTCAAAATGACTATGTATAGACATATACCAGAGGACTTCGCAAAGTTCATGGCAAAGGGGGCTAAAAGATAATAGAATTCTCTCATGAACTTTGCGGCACCCCCTCATGTGTGGCTGTAATTTTAAATTCTAGTTTACTACAGCATTAGATAGATTGTTTGGGGGTAAAATCATATTGAAGAACAAAGTCAACATTAACCTATTCCTAGATACAGATTTTAGATAAATTTAAAAGGTCATGCTTAGAATTTCCTAAGAGCTAAAATACTTATTACATGAACTGGAGTATTTAATATATGTATTTTTCATCTTAAAATCAAAACTGAGGCAAAAACGAAACACAACAGCCTCATCAGTTCAGGCTTGTTTTGAAAAGTCGGAAGTATTTTTAATCACTCCGATAGGTTCTTCTTACTAAAGCTAGTTCAGATCCTACCCATGTTCTACGTCGTATGTTTTAAGAGAAAGAGAGAAGGGAAAAAAGTAAGGTTTCTGGAATTTAGGTGGGGCTGCGGGTTCATCTCAGCACATAAACAAGTCTAAGTATTCTTAAACCGGTGAAGAGAGGAGGGTGGGGGTGGGGATGGACAATGAGAAAAGCGAAACAGAATCACGTTGAGAAGCTGTTTTATTTCATGAGGCTCTGGGATTTGTACCCCAAATATCATTGTCCTCCCTACTTCCCACACCCCCGTGCCACCACCCCAGCCTGGGCCTCCACTTCTTCGCCTGGCACTCGCTGGTATAATTAGGTGAGTGAGGCACTGCACCCAAGACTTTCACGTCATTCCGGAGGTTTGTCCTGAAGACAGACTGGAGCCAGAGGGGCCACCGCGTGCTGTGACAAGCCCTCTGATCACAGGTAAAAATAAAAGAAGGCCCGCAGTCATGACCCGCAGGAACAATGAACTGCGCCTCTGCGGATCTGCCCCGCTCTCGGAGATACAATTACACTCACACAGGCTTGAAGCAGCGCGCAGACATGTCACTCACCTCCAGCAACTGAGCCCAGAGTGAATCTGTAGGCAGACTCGGCAATCTGGAGCCAGACAGGCCTGCCGACCCCGTGAGATTGCTGTGGGGAAGAGGAGAACAGGTAATAATGGGGGGGGAAGTTTTTTTTTTTTTAAAGGAAAACCAGAAAGCAAATTTTAAAAGCTGTAATTTGGCTTTTTTAAGAAATTGGAAAACAAAACCTAAGAATGATGTAGTTAATGAAGTAACATCTTTTCTGAAAGAGAGAAATAAAAAGGGGTGGAGGGGATATTCATATAGCCAAAAAAGGAAGTGGTGGATTTCAAAATAGATATCTCTATTATCAGCATTTTTAAAACACGGCCGGCCAGCCAGCCATCACCTGTTCTCTATTTTCATAAGCCTGTGTAATTGAGGAGCACCACTATTGGGGAGCGCACCATTATTTTTTTTCCTTTTACTATTATTTTAAAGAAGAGAATCTTTTAGCTATAAGAGAGCTTCAGAAAGTCCCAGGGAAACAGAACTAAGAGATCATGGAATTTTCCCAGCGACTTTCTGAAGCGCCTTCATGGTATCCCAGGTAGAAGACCTTTCTCCCTCTTTACTGTAGCCAAATTAAATTCAAAAACAGTTCTAAAATGTACAGACTTTATCTTGATTCCTCAACTAGCGAATATAGACTATCATCTTGCATCTCTAATGACATGATACCCATCAGTTGCTGTATCAAGAGCCAAGACGGCTGTTTTGCTCTCCTCCCTCATCCGCAAGCTGCTGCTCCTTGTACCAACAGCCTTCCTTGTTTGACTTGTTCTACCTCTCATCTATTTAAAAAACAAAACAACAACAACACAAACCGCGGCCATCCAGTCAGTTCTCACCCACGGCGACCCACTGTGTGTCTGAGTAGAACACCAGGGTGTTCGTGGGTCACTAGACAGTATCTCTGAGTGGGTCCCACGCACTGTGCCACCCAGAGACTCCGCTCACCTACTAGGGCCCGAGAAATCACGTAAGTAGGATTGTCAGAATTAATTGTAAAGCAAGCTCAAGAGCATCTCTCTTGGGGTCAAGCGAAAAACTCAAAACAAACGTGAAGGGCTCAGAGCTTTCGACCTCCCATCTGTGCTTGCAGCTCGGCCGCTGAGGTCACTGCTGGGAAACTAGAACGTTTCTGATCCCTGGGAGGGACCATTTGAGTTCCCAGGTGTTTGCATGCACTCATTCCTCAGGGAGCCCTGGCGATGAACAGCTAAGCAGTCAGCGCTAACTAAAAGGTGGGCAGTTCAAACCCATCCCTTGGCTCTGCAAGAGAAAAACTTGGCATTCTGTTCCTGTAGCGATTGCAGCCTAGAAAACTCTCCAGGGACAGTTCTGCTCTGTCACATAGCCATTTAAGACTTTCATGTGGTTACACAGGTCACCAAGTTGACAATCATTTGGTATCACCTAACAGTTATGCATTCTTCAGTTCTACCTAAACAAAGGAATCACCTCCAGAGCTTAAAAAAAAAATTCCCTATAGCCTAGACTTAGGAATTTTTTAAAGATTTCAAGAAATCCCTCTATTTGGTTAGGGTTGTCGACAGCTGTCCAAGCCATACCCACAGTTCGAACATAAAATCTACACTCAGACTGAAGCACTCCAGGGGCTCCCAGTGCTTTCCCCAGGCATCCCAGAGGCTCAAGGACTGAAAGAGTAACCTGTCTATGGGAACATATCCCTCCTTGGTCTTGACTATTTTCATCGTGAAAATATCTGTTATACTACGAACATGGTCTGAAACAAAGGAGTCAAATAGTTGCTTTACTTAAAGAAAACTAGAGAAACACTGACCTGAAATGAACTTTTAAAAAGACTACCTGCTAATAAAAAGTCCTCACGCTTTCACTGGGATAAATGCTCTACTGGAGAGGAAACCAGGCCCCAAATCTAAAAGAAAGATAAAACTGAGTCCTTCTGAGGTGTGTTCATCTGCTACATCGCCTCTACACTTCCGTGAAACAATGTGCAGTGCTGGATATTTACAAACAATGTGGGAAGCAGCCTATACAAAGTTCTACCTGACTTCTTGTTTGTACATTCTGTGTCACAATATGAAGTGTTTCTTTGTAAGCCCAAGTATCTGATACTTAAATATTTAACATTTAATCATGATCCCAGCTGGCAGGGATCTTTAGAAAGCTCAATGTGTTTAACATAGCGTTGTGTTTCCCTTAAGTCTCACAGTAAACGGGGAAGTTAAGTAACATTTGATGAAAAGTCACTCGGACAGTGAGTGAAACAGTATTACTCCAAGCAATATCACTGCACAGTGTACAAATCTCAGCTTGTCCAATACACCAATCTTACGATGGTTCACTTAGGTGCAAACACACATCGAACACATCCCAAATGGAATTGAGCACCTGAAAGAAATCGTTAAAAAAGGAAAACTTGCACACAGTAGGCCATCCTCATGATGATTCTGTAGGAAGAACATTTGTCTGCTCTCCCATTAACCCCTTCCAAATGTCTGGTGTGTGGTAACAAAAGACAGCCACTGAGGGTGTGAGATCAGTATCTTCATTTGAAGTCTGGTACGGGAACGAGGAGATAGTTTAAGGTAGCCCTTACTGTACGTCTAATGTCGACTGATTCACAAAATAGCAGAAAATGTGCCATCTCAAAAGACACTCATTCCTTTTTTCCTGTTTATTACTATAATAATAATACTAATTTTAGACTGCTTAGAGGTTTACTATCTCCCAAATAGTGCAGGTAATTTACCAACTACTCAGTGGCTGTGTCATAATACAGCCCTCAGGGGTCAGATATTTTTCAATCTTCTGTAAATAAACTCCCTTGGGAGACCTTCAGGGGAACCTGACACTCAGCAATTTCTACTGCCAGTGGGACCACACTGTGCTATTTTGTGGCCCACTGTGCTGTGCCTACAATGGCACCGTTCTATACTCCCTACAGGTCAGGTGTCTTGCCAAGGTCTTAGCCTGGATGGGAATAAGCTACTGATAACCCTCATCCTCTGAACCCCGTCTCCCCTACTGTTCTGAGTCAGTGCCTCCAACATCGTATTTATGATCGCCAACTCCTGGCACTCAGCTTTGCAAACACCTAACCCCAGGACATGATGGCATTCATAATTATTTAAATTCTATTCTACATCATATATAGAGATGTAGATGCAAATCTAAATAATACACATTATAAAATTAAACAAAAATGTTTTAAATATGAGAAAATAAAAATCACATAGGAATAAAGATACCAATGAAATAATATTTGACAAAAGTGTTGTTTTTTTTCATTTATTAATACAAAAACCTGTAAGCATTCCTTTAAAGGATCACAGTTGACTATGCATCTCTACGTTTTAAATGCTGACAGAACACTTTATAGTGCAGCTGGGATGGCTAACCAGTTCATTCTATTTTGTTTCAAAGACAACATAGCTGAGACCACATACGCAATCTGCTCCTTTAGGCAAAGATGCTGTCTAAAATAATCATTTGGAAAACAACTCAAATGATGGCATTTTGACTTAAATTTTAAAATCCTTTTTGGTCATTGTAGCTGTCATGCTACGTCCTACACACACCAAAAAGAAAACCAAACTCACTGCCATCGGGTTAATGCTGCCTCATAGTGACTGACCCCCTGTAAGTTTCTGAGTTTGCAGGAGTAGAAAACCCAATCTTTCTCCTGCAGAGCTGCTGATGGTTTCGAACTGTCATGCGATCATGCAGATCACAGTCTAACTCCTAACCTATCCAGCATACTGCCAGGGTCTAAACACATGGCCCGTCGTTAAAACACACATGCAGAACACTTGTCCAGAAATGGAGTTTCTCAACCGCAAATTGGGTGAAAATAAACCTCATTCGCATAGATGATGAATTATTTTCAGTCATGTGCCCTCTCGAAAGAATATGCGGAATTAAAACTGATAGGATAAAATGGGTTATGATCCTCAATAAGCATCCAGTAACCACTAATTCCCTTCTGCATATAAAAGGTTTCTCCTGGGCTCAACCACATACATTTCCCTTTATCCTCTCTTCCTTTAATGAATACTTATAAGCTCCAACAAAATCCTATGAAAACTGAAGGATTATACTGTGCTTTAATTCTTACCTGAAAACATCTCTAACTATAAATACACAAATGCCTTTTTAAAGAAAGCCACCTCCACCCTATTGAACAGCATTTATAGGAAAACGTACAATATATGGTTACCAAGGGATCTGTTGGGGAGGAGTGAGGGGAAGGAATGAGCCTTAGTCATTATCATTATAACATATGGTTCGCTTGTATTCAAGTATGTAAATTAATGTGATTAATGCTATAGCTTTCGTTTCATGAATATTCATAAATAGAATGCTACTGCAGCTGTCATCCCTATTAACTGTGTACTGAAAGTGTAACATTTAGGCAGCAAGAAAACACTCAGCACTCGGAAGGGGACCTATGTGAGCAAATGGGTCAAAGAAAAAGGCACTTTTTCTCTAAAGATGATGATTATGATCGTGAAGGGGGATACTTAACAAGGTTCATTGTTTTACAAACGACAAGAGTTGGGCTTCTTAAATGGTTTTAAACCTCCACCCTAAGTGGATGCATACTGTAGGAAATGAGGTGAGACATCATTTAGGTAAAAGAAACCGCTTTCTTTTTGTTGTTGTTGATTAATGTACCTTGTCCTATGAGAATTAGACATTGGTCAACAGGTCAAAAAACTAGCCCAAAGAAGCTGCCTCGTGTGGCATGTAGGTCATTAAAAAGAACTGTCTCCTCCTGATATGACACGATTCGTGGGTACAGGAAAGAGCTCAAATCTTTGGGTGGGAGGAAGCTAGATTCCAAATCAGTGAAAAGTGATGAGTGCAAAGGCAAAATAAAGCCAGAGAAAACAAAATAAGCTCCTTCTGACTACACATCACAATCTTCTTGGCCTGAAACAATATTAAAACCTGAAGCTGGCCTTGATCTCTTGCCCTTCCTCCTGGAGGAGCCCTGCTGGTGTCACGGCTGATCTATTGAGCTGCTAACTGAAAAGCCAGGAGTTAGAAGGAACCCGCCCACCAGCTGCCCAATGGCAGAAGGCTAAGGCTGCCTGCTTCCATCAAGATTAAAGTCTGGGAAACCCAAAGGGGTCAGTCTACTCTAGCGTATGAGTCAGAATTGACCTGATGCCAGTGGGTCTGACTTTTGCACCTATCAACCTGTGGATCAACAGATATCTTTCTTCCAGAATACTAAACAAAAGAACTGTGCTGCGAACTGTAGAAATGAAAACGAGTTCAAAGGTACAGAGCAATGCTGCTGCTGCCAGGTGCCATCGAGTCAACCCACGCGCAACAGGACAAAACACCTCCGGTCTTGTTCCAGCATCACCATTGTTATGCAGCCGCTGTTTCAATCCGTCTCCTTGAGGGTCTTCCTGACTTTCTACTTTATCAAATGTCAATTTCCTGTCCATGGCCAGGAACAGGTGTTTCCGGACCATATTGTCCTAAGGACATGGGATGAAGTCTCACCATCCTCACTTTCAAAGAGCATTCTGGTTGTACTGCATCTAAGACAGGCTCGTTTGTTCTTCTGGCCCACTGTGGTACTTTGAATATTCTTCGCCAACACCATCATCCAAACGCATCAGTTCTTCTTTGGTCTTCTTTACTCACGGTCCAATTTTCAAATGCAAAATGAGTGAGTGGAAATACCATGACCTGGGTCAGGTGCATCTCGGTCCTCCGTGTGCATCTTTGCTCTTGAGCCTTTACAGTGGTCTTACGCAGCCCAAGTGCTGTGCCATACACTGTGTGTTTCTTGACTGTTGCTTTCATGAGTGCTCATTATGGATCCCAGTAAAATTAAATCCTTGCTGATTTTAAACTATGCAGTATTCCCTTGTTCTGTCTGCCTGACCACCTTTTGGTCTATATACAGATTCTTCATGAGCACAATTAAGTATTCTGGAATTTCCATTCTTCCCTATGTTATTCACAGTTTGCTAAACCCACACAGTCAAATAAATACCTTTGCATAGCCAATAAATCACAAGTAAAAACCTTTCTGATCTTCTCTGCTTTCAGCCAAGATTCATCTGATGTCAGCAATGCTTTTCCTCCTCTGTGACCTCTTCTGAATTCCTGACAACTCCCTACCAGTGCACTGCTGCAACCATGTCTACATTATCTTCAGCAACATTTCATTTACATGTGATATTAATAATATTGTTCAATAATTGTTACATTCTGTCGGGTCACTTTTCGTTGGAATGAGCCCAAACATGAATCTCTTCCAAATTCCTTCGTATAGAATAGTGAGGCCTTCAAGTTGAAGCATCTCGATTGGTCTTTCATCAAGTCTTCAGTGCAGCTTGAACTTTTCCATTCAATATTATAAGTGTGGAAGTGATTGCTAACATATCAACTCCATCTCTTTCTTTTGAGAACAGATTTCCATGTATGGCAAGAATCACAGGTGACCAAACCCACCACTATCAAGCCATTCCTGCCTCACAGAGACCCAGTGGGGGCGAACTGTCCTTTGGCCTCCAAGGCTTTCCTTGAGGGACAGAAAGCTCCATCTCGCTCCCTCAGAGCAGCTGCTGGATTTGAGATGCTGACCATGCAGTTGGCAGCCCCGCAGGTTAGCTGTGCCAGCACGCCTCCGTCAGCGGCGACAGGCAGAAGTCGAAAGTTCCCAAAAACTTTGTGTGGCGTTACCTGCCAGCAACAAGTAGACAGGAATGCCTTCTCTGGGCAGTCCTGAATCCGTTGTTCAAAGAAGGTCCACGAGAAAGGAGAATAGACAAGATTGTTCTCAGTGATTTGCTCTCTCTCTGGATGTCCGTCTTTGGAAGGGGGCAGTCGAATGAAATCTGCTACCTTTTCCTGTGCCTCACAAACGACCCTAGTGCTAAGGACCAGATACTTCCGCCTGGCTTCTTGGAGGGGAGGACAAGTGTGAGCTGACTCCCTAGAGGAGACTGGACCCAACACAACCCACAGCAGCGGTGGCCTACAGGCTCACCTCTCCCCGCTGGCCCTGAGCACACGCCAGCAATCCCAGGAGGAGTCGGATCCAGGGCGCCTGGCCAGCCCAACTCTGTATCTGCTCCCAGAGGGAGGAAATGAAGTCCCTTGGCTGCAGCTCTAAAGAAGGGTGCCTGCGGACAACAGTCCTGTGTTGGCTGCAGGGAGGGACTCGCTGACCACAGGGGACCTCTACCTTATTGAAGCTGACTTTGCTCTGTCTCTTCTCCATGTGATTTAAATGTTCCAGCCAATGCCTGTGTGCAGGTCTTGTCTTTTCCTGTGCTCTCAGCCCTGGGCTTGACAGTGTCATACAGCAAGCAGGTTGACACCAATATTATTATTTAACTGGAAGCATTTTGGTTTTTGTTTTCAGGATCATTATATTAGGGGATCTTATAGCTCTTATAACAATCCATACATCAATTGTATCTAGCATATTTGTACATATGTTGCCATCACTATTTTCTAAACATTTACTTTCTTTTTGAGCCCTTGGTATCAACTCAACTGGTAGTTTTATAGGGACTCTGGTGGAGTAGTGGTTACATGTTGGGCTTCTAACCAAAAGGTCAGCAGTTTGAAACCACTAGTCACTCAGTGGGAAAAAGATGATGCTTTCTACTCCCATAAAGAGTTACAGTCTCTGAAACCCACAGGGGCAGTTCTACCCTGTCCTGTAGGGTCGCTAGCAGTCAGAATTGACGTCAGTGAGTTGGGAGAGTTTTAGCCAGTGCAAAAATAAAAAAGTAAACCATGTCAGGGGAATATAGAAGAAAATACAAAAATATATCTCTTCCCTCCCTTGGGCCACATACATGTTTGAAGCCATCTTGGGTTTTTCTCAGATAGGCTTCTAATATTCAGTAACAGTAAAGGCCACAAGAGTAACGGTTAATATTTACCGCAGGCTTAGTAGATAGCAGGTCTAAAGCAAGTGCGTTATCTCCAGTGTTAAGTCTCATAAGAACCCTAGGAGACGGGTACTTCTGTTCACATTTACTAAATGAGGAAAACTGAGACTGAAAAAAAAAACACTATGTCATCAGAGCCCAAGCCTCTTAACCACTGTCTCTCTCCTAACGTCTCTCATATTTCTGCACTTGGAAGTCCCCTACCAACGCACAAGTCTGTCCATCGTGACCTTCGGCGGCTGAAAACAACTCATATTGCAATGACGAAGACATGCTTCTCTTCCTACTTTATATTTAAGTTTCAAGCAGATTCCTACAGGAAAATAAAAATTAATGGGAAATAATTATGTTTGCCTTGTTTGGGAATTGCAGTGCAGTGAATTATTTAATGTGCATTTTCTAGCTGTAGGCTCAGTAACTCCCATCAAATGACCCTTTCGCCATGGGTCTGGCTAAGAGAAGGGGGAAGGACACTGACTGACAAGATTTCGTGGTGATTGCTAACCAGCTTAACAGCTGGGTGTACAATGAACCCTCTTAGAAGCAGGAAAGTGGGAATCCTGCTACCAGAAAGACAGAGAAGAGCCACGGTGGGACATATCCTTTGGACCCTGAGATTCTGCATATTGAACCTCCATGATCCGGGGGCAGCTATGACACCAAAGGAGCAGCAACCGCAGAACCTGGAGCCAGGTGGACTTCCCAGCCCACAGAGCAAGTTAAAACAAAGGGCTTGGGGAAGGAGGCTGGCTTGTGGAGTGGGGTGCCTCTGGACACTTAATTGGAAGAGCTGGGTGCCTTGGCCTGAGGCTCATAGTGGAGAGGCATGACCTTTAGGCCCCAAAGAGTTTTGTAACATTGCTTGAGCAGGCCTGGGGTCAGACCAAGAGGCAGAGGGTCAGAGGGGCCTACCTGCAGGCATAACAGTCAAGAAAGTATCCTGACTGAAAACTGTCCTGAGCATTTCTCACCTGCACTGTAACCTGTTATCTTCCTCATGAGCCCCGTAATTGTGAGCATTCTCTGAGTTCTGTATGGCCCTTGCAATGAATTATAGAACCCCGCAGACAGAAGACAGGGCTACGGGAGACAAAGCAGCAATCTAGAAAAGATGTTAAGAGAATTAAATACAGACATCTTCTGGAAGCAACAATAGAAGAGCTATGTTTCATATGACTAGAACTCCATAGACGGAAATATTTGAGACCTGATTCACAAAATTGTTGTCTACATAGCTGCTTTAAAATACTAAAACACGTTAACCGGAGAAAGTTTGTCAGGGCAGAAAATTGCAGAAAGTTATCCTACTTTTTTGGGTACAGTAAGAACTTAAAACCTATCTTCATGTCACTCTACTTGGGTCCTGGCCTGTATTCCTGACAAAGCTCTAGATGCTGCAAATGGAAATGTGTCCATGCTACAGAAGGAAGACAGGATTAAGAATCGAAATTTGAAAATAAAGTGTGAAAGAGTTTTTGACTCTTTGAGGAAAGGTTCTCACTCAGAGACGTACATCACAACCCATGGACAATTAAACGGCCCAACTTCGCAATGGAAGAAACAAGAGCTATTAGTTTAAATCCTTTTTAAAGAACCCTCATCAATCTCTCTCAATGAGAGTCTAGAAAACACATTTGACTTCTACAGAATTTTATTTTCTCAGGTGTGCGAGGTAACTTACAGGGAAAAAAAATACATAGAAAACATGTGTGTTAAAGAGGAGTTGATAGTAAGCACTTGAGTAGAAAGCTAATATTTTGAAAATGATGATGGCAACATATGTATGCGCTTGCTTGATATAATTGATTTATGGACGTGATGATATCTGTAATAATCCCCAATAAGATGATTTTAAAAAGAAGAAAGAAAAGATGTATGTTTGTACTCTTACTGGGCAGCCCTGGTGGTGTAGTGGTTACGTGTTGGGCTGTGAGCCTCCTGGTTGGCAGTCTGTAACCACCAGCAACTCTGCGGGCAAGACTGGGCTTTCTACTACCATAAATAGTTATAGTCTCAGAAGCCCACAGGGGGTCGCTGGGAGTCAGCATTGTGTCCGCGGCAGGGAGTTTGATTTGGGACCCTTACTATCGTTCTCATAAAAAGCAAAAAGCAAACATGACAAACATGAATCAAGGTACCCCACAGAAATATTTGAGCTACGTCAAATCTTTGTCTAGAAAGTCATTTTTACCTTCCAGAACAGGCAGAGGTTTTAGGCAGTCATGCATTTTTAAAGTGATTATATTGATGATCCTCCTACCTGTCTCTGAAGTTCTGCCAGGTTGTAAGGGAGGGCGCCCTCCGCCAGCGGCGCTATTCTTTCAATATCCGCCAAAGTCAAACGTCTTCAGGCAACAACAGAGAAGAGATGAATTGTTAGACATCAACAAACTCCTCGAACCAAGATCAGCTTGCTTCAAGAAACAAAGACAGAGCTATGGTTTAAAAGTATTATTTCCCTATTCCTGAAGATCATATCCATGAGAAAAACTGGGGGAGGAAAAAGAGCATTCAGACCTTGCTTGCTGCAAAGGACCAGAAAAAGCACGTGGCGTGCACACATTTACTAAGGATCCAGTGGTGGATGTTAGCAGGGAGGGAATGATTCTTGCCCCCAGTACAGATGGTGATTGTCCAGGCCCGCTAGAGGACTCCCTGAAGCAATGCCTGCAATGGCCCAGGCCTGAAGCACCCCCCCGGGAAGCGCACACACACAAAGCGCTGGATGCCGGTTGCCCTAAGAAGGGTGGAGGAGGTCACAGACCTTCTATACAGGATAGGCTTTTAACCCCTTTGAGCTGTGAACTACTCTTTCCCAAAAATGTACTTTAAAATAAATACATCCCATGAACAAGCCAGACAGTCATTTCAGATCAGATTTTGAGGAATACTTTCCAAAGCATTTATTATCATAAAGGTGGCTTAAAACCTTTGAAAATGTGAGTCTTAGATGAGACATGGCCACATGTCAATCATCGAAGACTGGCCAGTGGATTCAGTATCATCTCCAGTCTGACCATCTGTTACGGACCATGAAAACCATGAATCACCCACACGCAGTCAACTTTTGATATCCTGACGCTGAAAAACTACTAGTTGCAACTGAAAAGAGTCTGATTCTTTAAGAGATCACACAGGTAGAGGTTTGTCTTTGGGATTTGCATATGAGACACTATAAATTATACATCTAGTATGTGCTTTGGTTTCTTTCATCTATAAACTAGAAGCATAAAACGTCTTCTCCTGTCTGTCTAAGGTGGTAACTGTGATGATAATGTGAGAGGCGTGTCTCAAGAAAATGATATTCTCTAACACAAAATGGTACGTACTGTTTAGTTAAAGCACTGCTTATCACACACCAAAATCATTACAAGAGTCCCAAACATGTAGCTCAGCCCTATAAATTTAGGCAAATTTCTACAAATCTCTTGAAATGCATAATACTTCTAGAGAACTCAAATTCAACCAACCTTTCCCTCCCGCTATTGCTGCTTCTTCTCCTGCCAGTCCCTCTCCTCTCATTTCCTCCTCCCCCTCATTTCTTCCTCCCGTCCTTCCTCCCTCTGACTTCTTGTCTCACCTCTAACCTTCTATCCTTCCCTCCTTCCCCCGCCCTGGACTTTCTTCTTTTCTCTGCCCTTTCCTCCTTCTCTCTCTCTCTTCTTCCTTCTCCTTCTCCCTCCTATCCGAATTCCCTGAATTCTAATAAATGGAATAAACTGATGTTGAAATGAACTGAAACTATTCCACTATTTCATAATTTTAAAGGACTGTCCTATTATATATATATATATATATATATCCTGAGGAATTACTGGAACAGTTACCCTGTAGCATTATATAAGTCTGCGAGTTGGTAGAGGATGTCAATTTCCAGTGGCGTGACTTGTCCATAGCGTATTGCATTCTGGGCAAATTCCTCTGGAATAGAAAGAGACCGAGTTGTAAAAATCTTTTAAAAGTCTTGAAATACAACAAAGCTCCAACCAACCCAAATACCATCTGAAGGCTAAGTGTCTTAGTATTATTTTTAAAATCCAGAATGGAATTTAAAAGCTGAACTCCATCGAGATAACTACTCGTTTCTAAAAAGCTGCCAAAAGATAAAACATTAAGATGATGAAACAGTAAAAGGAGAACAATTAACTTTGAAGATAAACTCTGTCTTCAGAGTGCTGCTTGAATCTAGTTAGTCCACTTTGATCTCCAGAGTTACAAGGTAAAAAGAATGGGCTATTCCCCAGTCCCTGAAGACTTCCTTCTACCATTCGCTGAGAGGAGGAGGCTTGCTCATCCTGCGGTGGCAACTCCTTCCCAGGACAAACAAGCTGCTTCCACAGCGCTGCCGACCTGTTTCACACTTTGGGCAAGGTTCTTTCCAAATTGTCAAAGCCAATTTTTTATTCATGACCGCAGCATCCCATCAAATCTATCTGGATCTCTGGAGGCCCTTATGGCACAGGTGAAGCATATAACAAGGTGTTATAGTCTCCAGATCTCGCTTTATTTAAAGTGGCAAACTGAGATCATGCACCAGACGAAGACAAGCGGAAATGCTGAGCATCAAATCAATGAAGATTATGTTTTAAAAGCTTACCCTAAAAAAAATAAAATAAAATAAAAGCTTACCCTTTGTGACTTCCACATCTTTCCTTGTGCCAGCTAGAGTGCTATATATCTTACGAACTAGCTCCATGTTATTCAGCAAGGAGTTAAACGCATTGAAGTAGGAGAAGCTAACCTGGTGTGAGATACTTCCTCCAGCAGCCTAGGAAATGATACCACAAAGAAAGTTAAAAACCCAGACCCGAACCATAGCACTTTTCTCAACATGACTCAAAGGCATCTTCATTATGACAGTGATGAACAGCCCGTCGATAAACACGAGGAGAGCATCCTGCTGAAACCCTCCGTGCAGCTCATACCCTAAGGGAAGCCTAGGGAATTTAGGTTTTAAGGAAGAAAGCAACATCTGGAAGTTGGACTTCAAGGTTCACCTACCTATAAGGTCAGAAACAACAAATATAATTATCACAGATCAAAACCAATGGTTACTTAAGCATGTTTTTATGACCCTTAACGATGGAATTCCTGCTAGTCCTGTATGAGGCAAGCATCAATATATACAACATAAAAAGCACTTGAGAAACTTGTTTTTCTCCATAGAACAAAAACAAACTGTAAGCAGTAAATTAAAATTTTAATAGTACTTTACTATTAAATCTTGCTATTTTTTTTAAAGCTCACTGCATCCGTATCATGACGGATATGGCTACCAAGAAACCCAGGATGCCTAGAGACACCCTCAGGAGGGCGTATGCACCTGAAGTTAGGGAACAGAGCAAAAGAAGCTCTCTCAGGAGTAAGGGGTAGTCTGGCCCTCATTATTTCTACTAGGTGAGTAGATCATTTCTCCCCCTGCCTGCCACTTGGGCATAAACTCAAAAGAGTATTGTCATTGTTTATAAAAACCTAATTTCCAAGGCAGGAGTAAGAAGAATCCATACAACGCTTGAAAACAATTTCTATGAAAAAGAAAAAGGTATTTTGTGGAAATACCAATGTAACAACCTTCATTAGAAAGGCCTATTAAAGAATATTATAGGTAATGACGTGCAAATGTACAAACCCCACCACATACACATGCCCCAGTATGCCCTCGCTCAAATACTGATTTTTGTCTTGACCTGAATTTGAACGCCAGTGGCCCTGAAGCAGGGACCGTGGTAGTTCATGCAGCTCTCCAAGGACTGGAAATGACTGGGCCCACGGAGGCTGGGGATGATGGGTGGGGATGATGGGTCTACCCAAGACACTCAAAATTCCTCTAGGATTTTCTTTCCTTCTTCCCTCCTCTCCCTTTTATTCTTTCCTTTCTTCTTTCGTCCCCCCCCCCCCAGTGGAACATGAGGTAAGGTAGGGGGTGGGGAATGGGTGTCAAAGAGGTGAACTGTCTAGGAGAAAGTGACATGCCCCATGTTCAAATTCACCGAAGAGAAAGAACAGCGGTTGATCTTTCTACCCCAGTCTAAATCGGGGATAATGATCTTCAGCTGAAACAGCAGACGTGCGCATTGGCTTGCCTCCACTTAAAACAAGCAGCCATCAAAAAACTCACACATCGGTACTGCACATGCGCAACCAAACGGGTAAGTGAGGGAGTTTCGCCCTCTTTGAAAGGATGTGGATGACAACCGTCTGCTCTTGGCTCAGACCATTGTTTTGCAGAGATTTGCAGTTTCCCAGAACAAAAAGCTGCCTGGTCCATGCAGACGAACTGCATAGGTGGAGGGGCAGGGAGAGGAAGAGGCCATGTATTTATGTATTTCCTCCATTCCTTCTGCCTTGGCCACGGTTATTAAAGCGGGACAGAGGCCAGCGAGGATTCCGGTGGAAGGGCCCTGCAGGCACGAAAGGAAAGGGCCATCCTGATAGCAAGGCTTTGGGAGTCTGGTGGGGCACAAGAGGCCAAGATGAAGACAGCGTGTCTGGGAGAGGTGCTGCCCAGTGGAAACGGTATCGGCCCACCCTTGCCTACCAACTCCGTTTCTCTTGAATCGGGTTCTGTAAATGGGAATAAACAATTTGGAAATCTTCTAAAAGCAAGATGGTGGCTCGGAATGAAGCTGGGGCCTGGGCATGACCACACACGGTCAGGCCCACCTGCCCTGCTTTACCTGTGTAGCGGTAAGGTGAGACGAGCTGGAAGCCAGATGGGTCCCGGCAGCAGCTTCAGCCGGAGGACTCGAAAGCGTGGGGAAGTGAGCGTCACCACTCAGCCTCTACTCGGTGCACAACTCCCACGAGTCCTGTCCTGAGGCAGCATTTCCTGGAGCAGACCACTCCGATCCCAGGAGCCTATCATCCTTCGGTGGATGACAGTGGTTTGCAACTGGTCCATGGGATTGCGTTGCTGAGATAAGCAGTTTGATGGGGACCCCTAACCACAAAAATCAAACCCCACCTGTGTCTGGAATCCTGCAGACAGATGTGTGGATGAAGGGGCAGGAGAGCCGTGGGCGCGGCGGGCATGCCAACACACCACCACTGATCATACGATCTTCAACGTGCCTTTGTATCCCCCGTATTCATACATTCAGGATGTTTACGTGAACTACAGCTCCCCACAGACAAGCAGGTCGGCAACATAAATTTCCGTTTTCTATACAAGCGGATTCACAATAAATCACACAAGCCAGAACTGCTCGTGCAAGGAGCTTAAAACCTAGAACGGTGCAAACGAGTCGGAGCCACGCTCTGTCAATGGAAAGCATTTGAAATCGCTGGCTTTCTACTTACTGAAACTAAGTTCTCCTCCACAAAAGGCGTGAGCATGTGAGACCGAATGGTCACCATGATGTCACTGAAATCCAGCCCGGAAATCATGCCGCTTTTGTTCTTATCTTTCACCGCAAAGGCTTGTCTTGCATGTTCTAATTGTAGCTCCTGGAGGCAAAAATTAGACGGGGGCATTAAATTGGTTAAAGCAAAAGCAGAAAATACACCCCAGTGCAGTTTCTGAAACAGAAGAAAGGACACACCGCGCCCTGCCGCCGCCGCCCAAGGACTCACTGAGAAATCAATAACGCACCGCTCTGAATTTATCACAGAGCTTCGATTCCTTCAAGAAGCACGTGCTTTTCGTGAAAACACAAAACATCTCACTCCTCAGGAAACAGGGTGAATGGCAAGAAAGAAAAGGGCCAAGAAAGGGACCTGCAGATTATACTTGAGAAGTTTTCATCACTGAAAACAAAGAGCATGATGTTTTCAGCGCCCTGTTTCAGCCTTTAAAATACATAGTAATTTATTCTCTGCTGCTTGAAAGCATGCTTGCCACTCAAGAGTACTTCTTGAATTAACAGTTGAGATCTGTCTTCAGTTTTTTTTCAATTTTAAATGATGCAATCAAAGTCTCTCTGGCTCTCGCTCTCGCTCTCTCTCTAAATAAATTAGTGATCATATAGCAAACAATGTTTGAACTTAGTGAGAAAGCCGAGCAACTGGTACGTATACTACTTAGTAATTCTAATGTGAGTGTACTGAGCAACAAACTGCATAACTAGGGTTTTGTTATTGCTCTTTTTGGTTTTAGACATAGCTAGTCATACATTAAATTATCTTCAATGACACAACTGGCAAGGGCTTAACTACTAACCAAAATGTTGCGGGTTCAAAACCACCAGTCACTCTATGGGAGAAGAAAACCTACAACCCTGACAACCGACTCCTGTGAAGATTACAGCACAGAAGGGATCTCACTACTTCAGGAGAGACGAGCTAGAACCGTGTGTGCTTTGGTTCCCCCATGATCACGACACTGAACCTCCTCAATCCAGGACCCCAGAGCAGTGGCAGAGAAGCAGTAGCATCAGAGCCAAAGGCATGAGTCACCTGTCCGAACTGGGCAGAGTTCAAGGGGCCATGAAGCTGAGAGGGTGAAGCATGCGTGTGGGTAGGCTGAGAAGAGGCTGTCCTGACCAAAGAACTGTATCCTATGCATTTCTGACTCTGAATTGCAACTTGTTAACTTCCCTAGTAAGACTAAATCATGGGAAAAATAGCTTAGGAAGTCAAATTCTATTTGGTTAAATAGGGTGTTTACGAGTTGCAATTGCTTTGATGGTAAACAACAACCTTATAAACTGTAAAATAACACAGAGTATTTCTGAACTTCTGAACTATTGGGCAGCCAAAGGACAAACAATACAGTGATATCAATATAAACAGAAAACTGTGTCAGTAATACCCGGTACTATCCTAAGTCAAAAGTAGAGTCTTCCTGCCTGAGAATGCATAGCATAATCCAAATAAACCTATTAACACAACACAGAAACAGTGCTGTAGGATGCCATTTTCACATTGTTTGTAAATACATATATAAACATTATTCAAAAATAAGATTAATCATAGAAAATTACATAATTATCATAACTTAGAAATCCATAATCCTTTAGGTTTTTTTCTGACATTTAAAATAGTCCTTCACAAAATTTCATCCTTTTGCTAATTTATTTCATTACATTTGCCTATGGATTTATGTTATCTTATGGGTAGTTTAAAGACATAAAATTTCCCTAGCAGGTGTTTGTCTTATAATAATCCATTAAACTGTCAACTTTAAATATAGTTTTTTGTATTTGTTTGGTATTTAGCAATTTAAAAAGTTTAACCTTTTGGGTTTGGGGGTTTTATTTTGTAACTTCCCTTAGTAAGTAATAGGTTAGAGACATGTATACCAAACCTGCTGAATCCATCAATAGTCAGAAACTAATATATGCTAATATTGAAGAAAACATCTTAACACAAGGTATAATTAGAATTCCTTGAAAAGAGAAAGATAAATGGGGCAATTTTAAAAATCCAATTGGTAAATATGTATGACAGTTGAAGAGTACAAAATAATTCACTATGAGTCCACAAAGTTTTCTTTTTTCTCCCTCTCTGGTTTCAGCCATCCTCCCTAACTCACTCTATCAACTCCTTCCACCTTACCCTTCAAGTGAAACAGGAATGTGCGTATCGTGAGATTGGTTGAAAGTATCCCTACGAGGACATTCCGTTTCAGTCAGAAGCAGCCACAAGTCCCTCCCCTTCCTTAGACACATCTTCTATGTCTTCCCTTTCTCACCCCTTTCTCTGCTTCTTATCCTCTATCTTGTCCATGTGGACTTCTTGACCTCACACAGATATCCACTGGCAATCGCAGGTCTTACTTTTTCAGTACTAAAGGAAATGTGGACCTTTCTCTTACAGGCCAACCAGAATGCTCATTACAAGAAGAAACCCATATTGGAAGAGTGATTTTTCCTAATTTCATTATAAGGGCAATAGCTGAAGGACTCCTATTTTAAAGAGACAATGTGAAGTATCACAGATGAAGTTATACAGTATATGAGATTGGGATGGGACAGAATGGGGAGTACACATAAAATAAGATTGGCCAAGAGTTGATCATTTTTGAGTAGACACAGGGAATTTAAAACAGAAGCAAGAATGAATTCTCAATGGGAATATTAGAAAAAACTTAATTCTATGCCTGTTGTTGTTAGGTGCCATCAAGTCAGTTCTGACTCATAGTGACCCTGTGCACAAAGGAACAAAACACCACCTGCTCCTACATCAGCCCTGAAGAAGTGGTTTTGCACTGTGCTGCTACCCTCACTGTCAGCAGTTCAAAACCCCGAGGGGCTCCACAGGAGAAAGAGGCTTTCTGCTTCCATAAAGAGTTACCATCTCTGAAAGCCACTGGCAGTTCTACCCCAAGCTACAGGATTGCTATGAGTTGGAACTGACTGGGCAGCAGTGAGAATTCTATACTTCGCCCAACGGTTTAAGTGTAATGGTAGAACAGATGTGTTTTCAGATGAGCCAACTCTCAAAAAAATTTTACTTCTTTTTTAATTGACTTCTTGTGCATCTTACCTGGGGAAATTCCTACTAGAAGTATTCCATCTGAAAGAGAAAGTACATAAAGATACAGGAAGCGATGAAATCTAACAAAGGGAAAGTTCAACACAACAGGAAGGCAAAAGGACTTCCCAAAGGAAGCCAGGATGGCTTGCTATGCAGCAAGCTGACAAAGGACAGCTTCAGATCATGGCGCAGGTCAGAAACCTCCTGGAAAAAATGGTGCCGCTGCCCTGGAAAAGTTTGGCAGTTCCTCACACAATTAAACATGGAGCTCTACGGGGCCCAACAAATTCCACTCCTAGGTGTGACAAATGAATAAACAGAATGTAACATATCTATACACTGGAACACTATAGAATTAAACAAAGGAATGAGGTATTGATATGTGCTATTATTTGGATGAGCCTCAAAAATATGCTAAGTAAAAGAAACCAGGCACAAAAAGGTCACGTTAAAAGATTCCATCTATGAAATATATATGGTAGGTAAATCCACAGAGATGGAATGCTGATCCCTGGTTGCTAAGAGTCGGGAGGAAGAAGGAATGTGGAATGAGTCTGCTTAATGGGTGTAGACTGTTCCTTGGAGGTGATGAACATGCTTCGGAACTAAACAGGAGTAGTGATTACACAGCACTGTGAACATAATAAATGTCACTAAATTGTATACTTCAAAATTGTGAATTTTACATAATTTAAAAAGGGGGAGGGGGCCTCCAGGAGAGTGCAAAAAATCATAGAATACTAATGCTTTTTAACACATGAACACACAATTTTGACAAATGAGGCAATGTTTGAGACAACTAGCATTCATAAATGGAAAATTAAGTAAGAAAAATCAGAAACTCAAGAGTTCACCTACTACATGGCTTAGTCAGGAATAGTGTTTACAGAAACACAGCAGTTCAATTATTACTATGGCTCAAAACACCTTGATGCATGAAGAATCAAAGGTGGGTGAGAAACACCTAAAATGCCCAGGTATATGGTAGGCAGGGAAGGATGAACATATGAGCTACTAATCTTCCATAGTGAGAGTTCAATTAAAAATACCGAACAGTGAAAAAATCAAATAGAAATGTCAGTCCAAGATTACAATTTCCATGTATGGAAGTAGACACACTGAAAGAAGCTGTGGGAGCATCACGAAGTTGTCTGTGCTGAATGGCAAGTGAGAAATGGAGTGTGATGCCCCAGGGGACGGCTATTTTCTGTAAGATATATCCTACAAATAAGAAGAAAGAGAAGGAGCGGGAAAGCACGGGAAGGAAAAGTGTATAGGTACACCAGCTAGCAAAGCTAAGCTCCATGACTATTGGTCTCTACTTGTCTGGAGCAAAAAGAAAGAGAGAAAGTCCAAGAAGAGACTCAACTGCAGGAGAAAATGCCTGCAAGAACCACAGCCTCTTGTAGCCAAAGAACAGAAGAACTAGATGGTGCCCAGCTACCATTACCAACACAACAGATGGACCCAGATGGAGTATGAGAAAATTCTAAGGCAAAATTCAAATTTTTTAAAATGATAAAATAAAAAGACCCAACTTCCTGGAAAACTAGCTGAACTTCCGAGACGATTTGCGCTAAAATACGCATTATGCTTTGAACTGACCTAAAGTTCCCAGAGGACACTTTTCAGGTAAGCAGCTGTTTGGCTCATAAAAAGGAACAGTAGTCTATGAGCAACCACACGGTCATGAAGGCAAGCAACGATGACAGAGGCTGAAAAGCCAGAGTGGAAGTAATGAGCGTAGTGACACAAAGTAGAAAAGAGAGCCAATGCCATCGAACAATATGTCGAAAACATGTTGACGGCACCTAATTTGCTGTGTGAACTTTCCCCAAAATACAACAAAACAAACAACAACAAAAAACCCTCACCTGGAGAAACTGTGTGAACTCTGTGTAGCTCAAATGCTTCTTCCGGTTATGGCCAAAATGCAGCCGGATAAACTCACAGTCCCAGTTAAAAGGGATGTGATGGTGGATGATAGTCTGTCCAAAAATTTCTTTGACATTTTCTTAAAAGGGAAAACAAAAGCAAACCCATTAGATCCGGGATAAGTCGTTTGATCCACTGCAATGTTCCTACAGAAAGAAATGAAGAGAAGTTTTACAAGTCAATAGCATCTGCCTCTATTAAGATTAACTGCAATTTTTTGTGTGTGAGCCTGAAATCACATGCACAGATACAAAATATAATTTTACACTTAAGATTGTGTACCATGACATATAAGGCCATGAGATTCTTAATTTCTCTTGATTTAATTTTAATTAGGAAGTGATTTATATCTTGCACTATAAATGGCTGCTACTTTGCATTCCACTATAAAATCAATAGAGTTTTCCTGGTTCCTTAAGGAGTCGAATTAAGCCCTTTATCAGAAGCCTGAATACCTAAATTACAGTAGAATACAATATTTGTCATACTAAGTATGGTTTGATTGAGGCTTGATTATTACATTCACACTAGCCTGAATAAGTCTATTGAAGATAGGTATAAGAAATACCCCCAAAAGCATATCATTAGCTCAGCGGCAAGCACCTTATTAAAAGCTTCTGATATTGTCAAAAAATATGGTCTTGACACAAAGCTTCAAAATTCCCATAAAAACCATAATTATTAGTCTCAATTATTAAGATATTCTAGGATAAGTGAAATGGTGATTCGCTTTTAAATAAAGGAGAACTGACTACACAGAGTACACTAACTTTTAGATTGGAACGAGTCACCCTGGATAATACACAACCAAACCATGAGGCCTGCTCTGCTGGACATCTTCACGCACTCACACTCTTCAACACTTGCAATAAAAGTCAGTTCACAAATGACTGGTACTTTAACAAGCACAGACTGGATAGACTAATTGAGAAGCTCATGCCAAAAGAAAAAGGGGGGGGGGATAATTAACGAAGTTAAGAAAGCAGGAAGCCTATTTTACTGATGTCTTCTGAACAAAATTATTTTCGAATTCAAGCCAATTGTATTAGTGAAATGGATTTTAACTACCAACAGCTATTAATTATACTAGAGAATTAGTAAATGCAAGTTTAATGTTTTGAAATCTCCAACTCTGCTATTTCCCCTAATATCTGAAAATTCTTTGACTGGGCCACTAACGCTCAGGATGTAAATGGATTCCCTTTAGTTTCATAGCCTCTTTTTCTTGACAAAAGCATGACTTCTGGGATAGGGTAAGACTCCTGAACCGGAAATCCTACTAGTGTGGACTTAACATCACAGCTCTGAATAGATCACTGCAATCAGCAAAGCTGGATGGAAGCATTGCATGTCACTGGGGAGATGGGATTCTCATCTGTTCTTTCAAATGGAATGGAACATTCATTCCTTGGCTAAATACTGCACTGTCTGGGCATTTGGAAATCATGCAACATTATTTTCACCACCCCTAAAAACAAAGTAAACATATGAGATTTTGTTCCTAAAAGCAAAGACTCAAGAGCAACATATGGACTTCTGACCGACACGAAACATTATCCTTAAATTGATGTGAACTTTCAAGAAGGTACCCAATATATTTTTGGTAGAAGTTTATATATAATAAGGGTTGTAAAAATATTTTTGGCTAAAATTATGACATAGCAGGAAATATATATTATAAGATCCTTTTAATTAATTAGCTATTTCTAGTCCTAAATTAATTTATTATCTTTAAAGTCTAACTGAAAGTGTTGGCCTAAAACCATCTGAAAGCAGAGCAGGCTAACCAATTACTGCATTAACTTTTAAGTACGATTAAAACTGTTGAATGGACTAAGTTATTTCAGGGCAACCTTTATTTTAAAGGTCACAACTCCCAAGGCACAGTTATTTGATAAGAAAAGTACCTATTATTACTTGTATGATGGTGGAATAGAACTAGGTATCCCTTCATCTCAGAAAATATCTGAATCTCAAGTATGAAACTATATCAAGGAAAGATAAAGATTCAAATGTTTTCAAAGTAAATTTATTTTATCTATGGATTTTTTCCCGACTGTCACAAAAAGGATATTTATAAACCCAAATTGCCATGCTTAATTTACATTTGGAAAAAAAAAGTTCTCTAAAATAAAAACTTCAGCTAGAAATGCCATCTTCTAAACTCCCTAGTCCTCTCTAAATAAAATCCCGGACCGCCCTAAAGCCAATGAAAAGTGCTGGCCTGGGTTCCTCAGAGAGACTCCCCAATGCAGCCGGGTTTTGTTTCCATGGGTGTTTGTGTGGACCTTGCTCCTTCTCGCAGAGTGGGTTCCTGGGAGCTCTGCATGTGGTTTGACTGTGGCCATCACTAGATGCTGTGGTTATGAGCAGCCCCCAGCAGCCACATTTAACGATTGGACCCTAGTCACACGGGCCACAACGGCGGTCACAAAGACTAACCATTTCAAACACACTCTGGCACCAATCCCCTTCCGTGACGATTTCCACTACCAACTTCCTGCCACTGGTTCAGGAACCTTACCAAAATCATCAATCCAACGATTGTTTTGAAGGCCAATTCAAAATCACCATTTAGCCTTTACCAGGATGTACTTTATTAAATGGAAAAAGGTATACAAAAGCCCCAGGACTTGGAGATGCCTCTTAAATGTCCTTTATGCCTTTCTTTTCTGGATAAGCTGCTACTTAGGTGAGGCAATGGCACCAACATCTGACGTTCTTCTTATGTTACCCAGGTGTATCAGGTCCTGCCTGGCATGAAAGGGGACACAAGTCATCTCAAACATACCCAACAGATCTAACTGAAACTGCACATTGCAGGTTTTCCCACCACCACCCCACCCCCCAGAGAGAATCCCATCTTTCCAGGGGCAAACAAGGGTCTACAGCTCTAAAGAGAACTCAGAAAGTGTTCTTCCATTGGCCATAGTTCGGGCCTGGATGAAAGGGATATGCCAATCACATCTCACAGGCAGCAAGATCATGATCTAGCGTTTTATACTAGGTTGGCATTGCTAAGAGAAACAGGAATCCATTCATTTTCTGGTATATAGAAAACAATAGTCCACTTTTTCACTTCCTGCATAGCATGGAATGGTCTTATGAAAGAGATGGCGTATAATTCCTTTGAAAAGGGAGTTGGGGCCAAATACAAAAGTGGCCTGTCATTATGCTCTTGCTCACAGGAGAGGGGCACAGTGAGTTGTCTGGAGGAGGGCAGGTAATGGTGACAACTGTGAGTGGGTAAAAAAGTTCACAGATGTATAGATAACATTAGTCAGTTTAGCTGTATCAGTCACTTATGATGATAGGACTAGGTGAAACACACACTGGAGCATATATATTATGCACATATGTCTTACCGGAAGTATTCCTTTCCCGAGCAGCCCACATTGTTGCTCCCCAACTCATCCACCCTCGTCCCTCCCCTGGTTCTCATGGGCACTTCCTACTGGTCTCGTTCACCTTTCTGCAGTACAAAATTACCTCCGACCGGGGCCGGCACTCTTCTCCAAGACTGCCGCCATGCCTGCTCCATGAATGGGCCTGGAAGGAGCTGCTGTACCAACGCTGTGGCCAGAGAACTCCTCCTGTAGGTATACAAGCCATCAGCCCTGTGACACAGCCCTACCATCAGCCCAAAGACACCCTGAGTCCGAAGAGTCCAGCCCAGCAGGGGCCACTTAATAGGCCTGAGACCACACATGTTTATTGTCGGGGGAGAAAAATACTTCAATAGCTGAGTTTCTGCTAAAGTGAAGTCAGAGAGGCTTTTCGAAGGACTTGTTCCATAGGGAAGAACAATGACTGTCTCTTGTGTCGCTGAACAAAGACAACAGTGAGACATGTGAAGTATATCGTCTGTTTGGGTTTGGTTTTGTTTTTTCAGTGAAGGGGAGGAAAGAGGAGGAACAACTAGCAGACCAAAAAGGAAAACAGGGAAACAAACAATAACAAAAAGACCAACAAGAGGAACTTGTAGAGGAAGTGCCAATCAATATAGCACTGGGTCCCAACTTCTGGGCTCTACTTTGGGCGGCACCGTTAGTTTCCATGGTGACCTCCTCTGGCCCTCTGGGAGAAAGTGCTTCTATAGGTGTAATTAAGCTGTACAACCGACCACCATCATAGTCCTGCCGTCAAATCCACATAAAGGTTCATTTCTCGGGAAAGATGAGTTTACACTTAAAGAGCATCTATGACTAAATAAATTAGACGCACCAATTATTGGTCACCAAATGGTATATAAAAAAAGAAAAATATCATGTCTTTTTCCTTTCCTTGTTTTTCTCCCTCCAACTCTACGTTTCTCTAGTAGCTTTGAACATGATTCTGACATTGACATTATCAATGGTGTCTGAAAGCAAGGCACATAAAGGAGCCCCAAGCATGCTGGCTGCTTTAACTTGAACCTCTAGATGAAGCCCCTTACCAGATTAAGGCAGGCATTTACTACCTTTTGAATTTCATATCATTCCATGTCTACAACATTGTTTCCACTGAGAAAGGATAAAGTATTTTTCATATAGGTACTTCTACCTCCACAGCCTCTTAGTAATATTCGTTATGCCTAAACCACTCTTTCCCTCTAAGGAAAAGGAGCTTATTTTAGAGACACAAATGAAATCATTGTTTATTTGCTGGATGTACTGACAACTGGCCACAATCTGAATCAAAAGGAATCCATGTTCTGGAGGGTTCTACAGCCAGTGCAGCAAGGTGGACCATTGGAAAAGTTTACTCTGGAGGGCTCTTATTTCAAGACAGTCACTCTGGACCACAACGTTGATGGGGTTTTAACAGGGTACCTCAAGCAGATTACTTGTTTCATACTCATTTATTAGTCAACACCTGGGAGGGCATTTTTAGAAATGCATCTTTGTTAAAGCACCAGCTTTTTTTGTTTTAATTTGGGGCAAATGGATGGCAACTATCCAGCTTCACTGGTTATCTTGGCTACCTCAGACAGACTATCCAGGTCACAAGTGAACAATAAGAAGACCAAGGTAATTCACCCTGCATCCAGCACACACCAGTCATGCAACGGCCTCTACAAGGCTCATGCCACTAGGCAGAAACACGTATACAAGCTCCTAAGTAACTACCCACAGCATGCATTGGGCGTTTTATTAAAGGAACATCAAAGAGGAAACAATTAACTAATGGTTTTCTTTACTCTTTTAAAACTCCAGGCTTCTCTCCTAAACTTGCACATTCTGCCGTGGATTGCCAAGATCTCTAAGGAAATCCTCTCTCCCTGAGTGAGGGCCTTTCAAGCAGGAGAAACCTTGTTTGGCACTCAGGTAAATGGTGTTCGGTTATCGCTTTTTATGTAAGTACTTGCAAGGATACACACAATATAAGTCTATAACTTAATGTGTATAAAAAGCATACCTAAAAAATAAAAGCAGATGAGAGCAATATGTACAAATACACAGGGAACGTTGTCATTATAATCCACAAGAGAGATTCTTTCTGTTCATGGTCTAATAGCATTCCCCACAGGATTGTACCTTCCAACCAATAGTCTCTCCCACTTTTCTTCTCTTCATGTGCACAAAGGAAGGTTCTACTTTAAATATGCCTCCAAACTAGAAAACATAAGGCTATTGGGGAGACAGAGCTTCAGTGGCAGAATGAACTTAAAATTCCCTTCTGCCTAACTATCTGTCTACACATACATAAGCACAATTCATTTTATTAAGTGGGTACAAACATGAAGACTGACCTTCATCACAGATCCAAAATCCTATTAAAATAAACTCCAAGCTAATTATTTCCTTATGCAGACATTCTGAAGTCTTGAATGCAGCCTGAAATAAGTGGGCCTCAGAAATCTTGTTAAATGACATTTGTGATAACAGTTTCAATGTGTTTCCCCGTTTCTTGTGACTATGAAATTAAACATTCACCTCTTCATTATGCTTTATTTTATTTTAGTTAAGGAAATCTGTCTCAAAATGGGATTCTCAAAATCAGGGAGGAAGGATGGGGAGGGAAAAGGAGCAACAACCAGAGGAAACAGGTGAGCTGGACTCTCACCTGTTTGGTCACGAGGACCATTCAGGGGACTAGAGATCACACAAACAAGGCTGAAAGGGAACCCGGTTCTCGCTCCTTCTGTGCGAATCTCCCTGTGTGCTGACTGTGGAGCAAGAGCAGGAATGGAAGGACTCTGGAAGGCTCCTGTGCAACCCAGTTCATACTAGGCGCCAAAACGCAACCAAGTCAAAACTAAAACACAATTTTTTTAAATTTGGTTTTTAATCCTTGTCGTACCTGCTGCAATTCTTAACTTTTAAGTCATAGAGGAAAACAAGAGACCTAGCATATGCTAAAAGTGGAATCTAAAAAAACTAAAACTGTAAGCTTTCATCTCCATGAAATACTAAAGGGTGTGTGCACCGACTACAGTGCTCCTGCCAACCCTCATATTAATCTCCTATTAGAGGGTGGCATGGTCTCAGTTAGCATGTTGGATGAATTGAGTTGGTCACCTTATTTTTTAAAATTAAAGTTGGGGAAAGCACTACAGTGGAGTGAATACAAAGAATCATGATATCAAGGGTGGAGGGGCAAAAGAAAAATTTGGTTTGGGGACGTCTAATTCTTGGGCAATATATACGTGAGTTAAGTACAGGTAAGCCATCACTAGCTCAGATATTCGTATTGTTACTCCCCAGGCATTTCTGCAACACCCTTGGAAGTAAGACAGAGCATGTGTGACACCTACTGAATAAAGAAAATGAAACATTATTGCTATCATAGGTTTAACATACACTGATAAGAGGGCGAGGTCTTGTGCTTTCAACTACAGAATCTAGGTTTTGCTGAAGAAAGTCAACTATTGTATCTCTGGAAGACACAATAATCAGAGTTTCGGCAGAGAGAATGCCAAAACCTCCCCTGAATCCTGGAGAGCTGTATGTACCTATTTATTTGGAGTCTCATCTCACACAGGAGACGATTAGATCAATAAGCAGCCAGAGGGAATAATCAATACCAAGCTAGAAAATGCGCTCACTAGACCCCAGCAAAGGCCCACTGGCCCTTCCGAGTACCTGAGCTCACTCTACATTCTGACCACGGCAGTCACAGGCTTCTTTCTTTGGATCTCAAAGGGCAGTTGGTTGATAACTCAGCCTCCAAGTGAATCAATATTTAACAGCTGTGTCTCAAGGAAAGCCTGACATTGAATGGTTTCTCTATGATTTTGGTGCCAACTCAGCTAAACAAGGGACTCATTGTTTTGGTTGAAAATCCGGTTTCAGGAAAATTAACTGATGCGCTTAGTAAACGTAAGTGAATTTGTGCAAGTAAGCATTTCTAAAATCAAACACTTGGCTACAAATTGTAATCTCACTTTGCACTTCTGTGAGACACCAACAATGTGTAGGTTCAGATTTGCGTGTCCCAGCTTTGATTCTGAAACTCCAAATCTAAACTAACTAATCCTGCCTGAATTCTCTCCACCAGCCCCATTCTTGCTGTTTGAAGTGACATCGAATCAATTTTTAGCAGAGACTCTCTAAACTCCCTGCCCAGGAATCCCTCAGAGAATGAGATCGCGCCATGCTGTTCACAGTCTATCCTTCAGGAAGGCGTTTTCCCAGGCTGGCCCAGAACTGGAATCTCTTGGACCAGCTATTTTAGGAATCTGAAAGTGACTCAAAGGCTGAGGCAGATCCTTTGACCTTTGGCAACAGCCTAATGCTTTAAAGACAATAAAATCATTTGTTGCGCCTGTGTAAACTGTTTTAGGAAATTAATAAATTACATATTGACGAAGGTCCTACATCAGTAGCGGTCTGTACTGTTGGTACAGACTGGACCAGCCTCACTGACTTGACTTGAATGCTTAGGATCTTCTTTATTCCTTACCAAACGTCACCTCTCCACTTCCACTCTTGTCAAACAACTGGAAAGCCACTATGAACATGGAGTCTGGAGCGCACAAAACAGATTCAAACGCCAGAAACTCTTGATAGGAGATCAACCTGGAATGAAATGTAAGGGGTTACTGACTGGTAACCGAGCTGCTGCATGAGCTGCAGCCGAGAGTGACTAAGGCACCGGTGAAGGGAAGGTTCTCTCTCAGAGGTCTTCCAACAAATGAAGAAGGAACACCAGAATTAGGATATTACCCTTTTTCAAACCCTATGAAGGTAACAAAATTGGGGAGTACACACACATATAATAATAATCAATCAACCGTTTCTAGCATCATGAAAGACAGAACCATACTGAGATAATTAAGCTTCAATCTGACCAAACCTCCAAACCAGATTCTTGCAACCTTGGCATTACCCCCATATAGGATCATTAGATCACCCTTTGCTCTGGGGTCTCCAGTGCCTGAACTTTACCAGCATCCCTGGCCTCTGCCTTCTGAATGCTCATGGCACCCCAAAAGTTGTGGCATGCACAACTATGTCCAGGCAGAATCATCATCAAGGGGAATTTGACAATGAGAAGCACTACTCTAGACTTAGTTAACAATTTGTAAAAAATGCAAGATGCAGAAGAAACACCCATGAAACACCATCATGAGAACTCAGACAGCCAAAATTCAGTCTGGGGAAAGCTGCAAGGCAGATGTCTACAGGAAAAAATTTCACTAAAGATAAAAAAAGGAAACGTTGATTTTAAAAGACCTCAGTGGAAAGTGAAAGGAAATAGAGGAAAGAACAAGGAGGCAAAGACACTTATAGAGGCGTGAACATAGACAAACACACATGTAAACACATTAATATGCAACGAGAGAGCTACAGGTCTATGTGCGTATATTTATAAGTATTAAGGTAGCACATAAACATTGGGCTCTACTCAAGTCCTCCCTCAATACAAGAACACTTTGTTCGAATAACCTGGCATTCTGTGATGCTCATCTTCCTGACAAGATAGCTGAAGACAACATGGGTGCATAAACTAATGTGGTGAAAAAAGCTTATGGTGCCCGGCTATTACAAGATACAGCGTCTGGAGTCCAAACGGCTTGAAGTTAAATAAGCGGCCATCTAGTAGGAAAGCAACAAAGCCCACCAGCCTCTATGATCACAAGGTGTCCACGGAATCAGTTGTCAGTCATGAAAAGACCCAAAACAAACAACCATTCCAATGTGAACAAGGGGGGTCAAAATGGAGACCCAAAGCTCGTTGTAGACAAGTGGACATCCCCTCACACAAGGTCACAAGGAAGGGATGAGCCAGCCAGCGTGCAGTATAGCACCAATGAAAGACACAATATTCCTCCAGTTCTTTAATGCTTCTCCCCACCCCACCTCTGCCTCCACTTATGACCCCAGTGCTAACTTACAAATCCAGCAAGACCAAAGTATGTACACTGGTACAGATAAGAGCTCTGGACACATGGAATGCAGGACAGATAAACCCTCAGGACCAATAATGAGAGTAGCGCTACCATGAGGGTAGAAGGAAGGTGGGCGGGTAAGGGGAAGAAAGGGGGAACCAGTCACAATGATCGATGTATAACACCCCCCCCCAGGGGGACAAGCAACAGAACCATGAGTGAAGGGAGACAGTGGATGGTGTGCAATATGAAAATAAAAATAATTTATAAATTATCAAGGGTTCACAAGGATGGGAGGGTGGGAGAGGGAGGGGAAAAAAGAGGAGTTGATACCAAGGGCTCAAGTAGAAAGAAAATGTTTTGAAAATGATGATGGCAACATATGTACAAATGTGCTTGATACAATTGATGTATGGATCGTTATAAGCGCTGTAAGAGCCCACAATAAAATGATTTATTAACAGCAACAAAAAATACTTCAGTGATGCAGCAATATATAGACCTTAAATATATATATATAGAGAGAGAGACCTTATTTGGATCAGATTTTAAAAATTGTAGAACAAATTTTGAAGATTGGTAAGACAATTTTAAAAGTGGAAATACTGATATGACACAAATGATTAAGAAATCGATGCTCCTTTTTGGGAGGATTTTGGAGTGGATAGGGCAGGGGAATGCGCTCTTATCTTTTGGAGTCATAAACGGAGATATTTAAAGATGAAATAGTCCATCTGGGATTGACTCAGAACAACAATTACAGAGTTCTAAATGAAACAGGATTAATATTTTGGTAATTATTAGATGTGAGTGATAAGTATACTGAGTTCACTACATATTACTCTCAATTTTGATATGTTTGACATGTCAGCATGTTTAAAGAAAAAATGAAAACCAAGTAACTATGAGGGAGGGGGCACTACAGCACAGTGGAGGTCACCCTGAGTAACAATGTACTTCAGGTGCAACAAACAGCACCTACAATGGTCTGGGGTTTGTTTGGTTAATTTTGTAATGATCTATTTGATTATATAGTCTGGTCCTAGGATAAATAGTAAACCAATCAGAATCAGGTGTTAAAGGCTGGGCTGCCACCTGCACAGCTGGCCTAGGACCTGGCCAAGAGAAAACCACAGCCACACTTCAGTGGCCACCAAACCACTCAGCAGAGCTTCCTTTACTGTGAGCTGCTTGAAGGGACCAGTGTGAGCACCACTGACCAGTTCAGGCTCGGACTAACTGTACGGATCTCAGCAGAGGTTGGAGGAATCAGTTCTCCCTTGGCATAGTGCCAAAATGTGGTCAATGGAGGCTGGAATAAGTCACAGCATCGTTTGCCATCACTGAGCCTTCTCCTCCAAGTTACAGATAAATTGGGCCACGGTTCATTTTCTGTGTTGTTATTGTTAGGTTTGGCTTTGTTTGTCTTGTCTTGTTTTATTTTGGTAGTGCAGGAGCAGTGAATTATTTAATGTGGCTCTTCTAGCTAAGTCTCTAACTCCCCTTTTCCTGCAAGGGTTTAGAAAGAAGGTGGGGGAAGATCCTGATAAGATGCACCTGTGAGTCACTGTGAACAGGATTCCTTTGAATGTCATCCTGCTGCAGATAGAATAAGCCCTCTGAGACGCAAGGGGAGGAGGGCAGTTCTCACTAGCAGCCACAGCTAGGAGTGGAGCATCCTCTGGACCCCCAGAAGACACCTTTACCAACAGAGGAGCAGCAGGACCGGGAGCCAGACATGGAAGAGAGTAGTGCTAGTTGAACCACATACAATGTTGCAATACCTAATGTGCTGATGCTATGATTCACTGATGTTCAAAGATCATAATTAGAATGATACTAATAGCTTAGTAATACATTTAAAAAAATGTATCAGACCAACTTACGATGATGGAGGCATCAGAACAGGATCCAATAAGAGCTATCTGTATTGGGTTTCTAAAATTTAATGATTCCTGTATCACTCAAGATAATGTAATTAACCAGAGGTCAGAACTACACTAAAATTGCTTTCAGTGACTTTATGGAACTGGAATACGATACATGGAGTCCTCTCCCATAGCAAGCATGTTCTAAGCCTTCTATATTGTTTCTATTGACAAGTAACTGGTATCCAAGTAAAGGCATTGGAAATAGGGTGTGAGGTAGTATCGATGAACACAGCTTTCCCCCAGATCCTGGATGCTTCCTCCCCCCAACTACCATGATCCGAATTCTACCTTGCAGGGCTGGATAGGACAGAGGCTGTACACTGGTGCATATGAGGGTTGGAGGTACAGGGAATCCAGGGTGGATTATACCTTCAGGACCAAGGGTGTGAGGGACAATGCTGGGAGAGTGGAGGGTGAGTGGATTGGAAAGGGGGAACTGATTACAAGGATCCACATGTGACCTCTTCCTTGGGAGAGGGACAGCAGAGAAGGGGGGAAGGGAGACTCCGGATAGGGCAAGATATGACAAAATAACGATGTATAAATTACCAAGGGCATATGAGGGAGGGGGGAATGGGGGGGGGGAAGAGGACCTGATGCAAGGGGCTTAAGTGGAGAGCAAATGCCTTGAGAATGATTGGGGCAGGGAATGTATGGATGTGCTTTATACAATTGATGTATGTATATGTATGGATTGTGGTAAGAGTTGTATGAGTCCCTAATAAAATGTAAAAGAAGAAAAGAGAAAAAAATGATTAGGGAAAAGACTGTACAGATGTGCTTTATACAATTGATGTATGTATATGTATGAACTGTGAAAAGAATTGTATGAGCCCCAATAAATTGTTTAAAAAAAAATTGGTAATAATAAAAAAAGAAAGACCATAAAAAAAAAGGCATTGGAAATATCTATTTTATATGCACACATGTGTATGAACTTACATGTCAGTTCATTGTTCTCCTTAAATATGTAAGATATAGCAACTTACACATTTTGAACGATATAAACTAACTGATATTTTGACAATTCAGGAAAGATGAACACCTTTGAAAGTTACATTAAAGATTTTCAGCCCTCTGAAAAACATAAGCACCCGACTTTGGGGGCTCATGACCATAGTTTCTGGAGACACCATGGTCAATTAGCATAATATAATTCACATAGACACAATATCTATGGGTTACCGGGGCTGTCTATCTTTACAGGAGCAGAAAGTCTCCCCTTGCCCCCTCAAAGGGGTTGGTGTGTTGTTAACTGCTGACCTTGCTGTTAAGGAGCCCACCTCTTAACCCACTCCTAATACCAGCCCTCCTAGTAGCAGCCAGATCGTTTTCAAAGGCAAATCTGATGAGTGAGTCACTCTTCTACTTACTACTTTCTTTGGCACAGAAAGCATTCTGACTTTTTTCAAATTGTTGTTAGTTGCCAACACTACATAAATATCCCGTTTTCTATCAGCAAATTACAAACTTGAGCAATATAAGGGCTCTAGCCCCAAGGGACATCAGCCACCTAGAGCCAAGCCCCAACTGTCTCTGTCAGGCACATCTGTGGATTTGACTCCCTTTGCTGCACAGATTTCCAACCTAGTAACCAGATGTTCACATTTAAAAGATAAAGCCTATCTGATCTGCTGGGGATTCTTCCATCTCGGCATCTCCAGCCCTGCTCTTCTTGCTTCATCTTTCTGTTTTCTGGTCCATCAATCCTGGCAGCTACATAAGTTAAGAAAATCCTCCAACTTAACATCTGACCCACAGACTTGAACCCGATGGAATTTACCCACTTCTAAAATCATATGAGCCACTTTTTTGATAAATATATAATCATCACTGGGTTTGCTTCTCTAGAGAACCCAGCTGACCACATTCAGTTAAGTTGGAATTCTCAAATGTTTCATGAGATACATTGTTACGTGCTAATTCAGTAACTCAGGTCTAGTGGAATGGAAGATTTTTGGTTTTGTTTTTCATGTACCACAGAATTGCCCAAGTTGGCAACAACGCACCTGCTCTTTCTTCAAAGGTATCAAGGACTGTCTTATGAGAATTTCAGGGGAAATTTTACCCTATCAACCTCACAGCCCCGATCTTCAGACTCCTTTTGCTCTCTAAATGCACAGACACACACACACACACACACACACACACACACACAGAAACATTGAAAGGGAACATGATTTGAGTTCTTGAGAATACCAAACTGTTGTTTTGCAGTGAGGTAACGAAAGGCCACAGAATTGTCCAATGATGGGTTAAGGAAGAAGAAAATATCGCCTTCAGAAATGTAGAGCTAGGTTGAAGACATGTTGAGAAACAACTGACCCACATTTTTATAATCTTGTTCAAACGAAGGTGACCATGCTTTTGTAACAATACTTGTTACCTACTCTCATGTGGATGTTCACTGCAAACCTCTTTCAATTTTGCTTATGTTTGAAAAATTTCCTAACTGAATATTGGGGACATGGGGAATGAATAGGTCACTTGACAGTCTCTCTTAAGTCCCCAATCTGTTTTTAATGGGCAAGCATTATGTCACATTATAATGTAACAATGTTTTTCAAAAATCAAAGAGTCTGCTCATCTGTTAACATGAAGCAAATGGTTTCAAAACCTTTTTCCTTTAAACTACATCAAACTCCTCTATTACTATAATATTTCATATAACAAATGCAAATCACAAGTCACAGTGGAGTGAAGAAGCCACTGATTAATTCAGACTTAGTAGTCTGCTAAAAATGGGAAGACTGAATTTTACTTTCTACCATGTTACCTTACTATTTAGCTTTTTATTTTTTAATACAATCTCAATTTTAAATAATGTATTACAGGAAGCTTTGTTGTTAATTTTCTATAGTTTCCCTCTTAAATTTAATGATGGGAACTAACAGAATTCCAGAATACTGTTAATTTTGCCATTAAAAAAACAAAAACAAATGTTCTTGACACATGTATGGTTTGTGATAAGTTGTACAAGCCCTCAATAAAATTATCTTAAAAAGAAAAAAAATTGGATTTCCACATGAAAAAGCTCTTCTATATCTTAAAGTTACCCTGCCTGTCTCAGCATTATGCTATTTTAACATCAGTGTATGTGGGATCAAATTTACAAAACATACTTGAAAGATTAGACAGAAATTTTATTGGGTAATAGGTTTATTAATGAGAGAGGGTGCACGTGGTTGTATAGCTTAAAGAATATAATTGACACTAAATTGTAAATGGAGAAATTATGTTTTACTATGTATGCGCTCAACAAAATAAAATTAGGGGGGAAATTTAAAATTATATATGTATACTTATATATGTATTTAACTATACATATTCCATATTTTACATGCATATGCTCTGAATGAGGGATAGTATTGCTGATGTCAGTGGGATGTGCCTGGAAGCAGAGACTATCAGAAAGATGCCTACTTGTATTTTATTGATTATGCAAAGGCATTTGTGTGGATAATAAGCTATTAATAACAGTGCAAAGAATTTAAATTTCAGAACCCTTAATTGTGCTCGTGCTGAACCTGTACTTGGACCAAGGGGCAGTCATTCAAAGAGAACAAGGGAATACTAACTGGTTTAAAATCAGCAAAGGTGTGGGTTAGAGTTAAAATAAATAGCCTTTCACCATACTTATTCAATCAGTATGCCAAGCAGATAATAAAAAACCTGGGCTATATGAAGAACATGCTATCAGACTCGGAGGAAGGCTTATTAACAACCTGTAATAAGCAGCTAAGACAACATTGCTTGCTGAAAACAAGGAGGACTTAAAACACTTGCTGATCAAGATTAAAAATACAGCTTTCAGTATAGACTGCAACTCAATTTACAGAAAACCAATATATTCACAATTGAACTAATAGACAACATTATGAAACATGGAGACAAGATTGCAGTTGTGAAGAATTTCATTTTACTTGGATCGCAGTCAATTCTCAGGGGAAGCAGGAGTCAAGGAATCACATGATGTATTTGCACAGGGTAAATCTGCTGCACAAGGTCTCTTTAAAGCATGAAGAGCAAAGATATCACCTTAAGGCCATGGTTCTTGACCTTCCTCATGCCGCGACCCTTAATGCAGCGCCTCACGTGGTGGGGACTCCCGACCATACAATTATTTTCATTGCTACTTCATCACTGTCATTTTGCTACTGTTATGAATCGGGCGACTCCTGTGAAAGGGTCGTTCGACCTCTGAAGGGGTCACAACCCACAGGTTGAGAACCGCTGCTTTAAGGACGAAAGTCTTCCTAATCCAAGCCTGGTACTTTTAACTGCTTAATACATATGTGAAAGTTGGAAATGAAGAGAAATTGATGCGTATGCATTATGGTGTTGGAAAAGAACTTTGAAAGTACTGTGGGCTGCCAGAAGGAATAAGTCTGTCTTTGACAAAGCACAACCAAATCCTCCTTAGAAACAAAGATGGGGAAACTAGTGCACGTACTTCAGACATATTATTAGGCAAGACGAGTCCCTGAACAATACCTCATGTTTGGTAAAGTGGAGGGTCACAAGACAATACCCTGAACAAGGAGTCCTGACATGGTGTCTTCACTGAGAACAGAGCAGGACCAGGCAGTATTTGCTGTTGTCACAGTCACCATGAGTTGGAAATGGCTTGGCAGCACTAACAACAGTATGCACACGGAATATTAAAGGAAAATATTGGTGAGAAAGCAAAAGAGAGGAAAGTATCGCTTTCCATATCATAGAAAGGGAATTGAGCCTCCAGCAGAAATTCTGTCTAGGGCTAAATATAGAAACTATGGTTTTAGATGTTACAGTTTCAAACGAGCAACTGTCTAAATATTTGAAACTCGGATCATACAATAGTCCCCGAGATCTGCATTGAATGCACAGAATCATTTTACTTTCATTATGTAACCAGAACTTCAGAGTTTAAGCCGCAATTCTTCAAATAACATTTGGCTAACAGCTTTTCCTTTTAGACAACCTATCATGCTATTTATACGTACAATCCTGCTTTCCCTTGGCCCGCCACTGCAGGCACCTGTACTACAACAGTCCTGCTTATTTTACTCCCCATTAAGGGAAATGGGTGTCAGGAGGAGACAGGTACTTTCTATGTTTAACAACATGGGAGGAGGGGCACCAAGGGGCATGGGATTGACCTCTCCTAAATGTATACATTCTCATTCCACTCACTCAGGCCTGCTCTTCAGTAATGAAGAGCAATGTTATGTGGTGCTATTTGAAGTTTGCGCCTATATTACTTCTCATGAAAAAACTACCATACCATCCTGAGGTGAGGAGGAGGGAAACACCGGGTCCACTGAGCTATTCAAATCCTCCTTCAAGTAGGGACGTTGACCATTTGGATTAAGTAAAACATTAGCAGAGCCTTTGATTTTGTGAAATTAAAATTATTTTAAAGAGGAATTTCAAAACTGATACTTAAAAAAATTTTTTAGTCATAAAACTTTATGTAAATCTGACTCTTGCTTCTAGCCTGGGATAGCTCCTCAGAGCGAGGCAGGGACAAACCCATTCATTTGCACTGCTCTTCAGAAAATGCAGTCGTCTCTGAAGAGCATTCCAGACAGGAAACTAAGAATCTTTATCATTCTGGAAAATAACACCTTTATGTGTTTTTTTAAATGATGTACATATTCAAGTAACATTAATTTTTATGACCAATTCCTATGATCAGATTTCCTATGTAATCCTCAACAGACTCATCCCAAAGAGGGAAGAAAACAAAAATGAAGGCTTATGAAGTTTTCCAAATTTGAATTAGCATGGATTTACCTGTTTCAAAAGTGAGGTGGGGAAATCGAGCTACCATATGACCCAGCAATTCCACTACTGGGGATCTGCCCAGAAGAAATAAGAAACAGATCACGACCCCTCATCTGCTCTCCAATGTTCATCCTTGCGCAGTTCACAACTGCAAAAAATTGGAAACACCCTAAATTTCCATCAATAGAGGAATGAATAAAGAAAACACTAGTATTTACAAACAATGAAGTATCACACGTCCCAAAAAACCATGCCGTTGAGGCCCCACAGTGGGGAGGGTGAAGATTAAGGACGGCAGTGGGGAGGTCTGTTTCTATTTCCACAAGAAAGGGAGAGGGAGAGTAGACCTCATTTGGGTGTGCCAGTTTACGAACCACATTACTGCGTGGAGCAGCTTGCTCCCAGAGATGACTGCAGGGCCAGCCTCAGCTCCAGAGGTGACATCCTCTCCCTTGATGACAGCCACAGAGGGCAGCTCAGGAGAGCGGCCAGTCTGACTACCCACCTGGGTGGGGCCAAGCCAAGATGAATGTGCAACGCACCACAAAGTCCGTGAAGAATTCCTAGCGTAGACTTCTGACTTGGGGGACAGCACTTGGTACCCCAACTGAGCTCTGTGTGGATATACTCCCAGTACAGGGGTAGCTAGGGGTGGGGTGGGGGTGGGGAATAGACTGCTCCATCCCTGATGGCTGGAAGAGCAATGTGGACTTAGGAGCTTGCTTTTCAGACATGATAACTGAATACAAAAAGGATATAAGAAGGGTTAGGTATCAGGACCCAGGAGAGGTGGTAGCCCTGAAAGAAATGGGGACTGGAATGATGGTTTTTAACATGTGCCTTTCTTTCTTTAAACAGAGACGTCTTTATCTGCTCGATGTCATTATTCTTGTTAGAGTCGTAACTATTTGCATGTTTTTTGGTGTTTATCTATACAAATAATCCAGGATGGGTGACCTTACAGAGACAGTGACTGAATTGATGGTTCCTGGAGGGCATGGGAGGGGAGCAGGGAGTGGGGAGGGAAACGGGGAACCAATAATGACAGGCACAAGAAAATAGTAAGTTTTCTAAAATGGACAACAAGGAGTGGGTAGCTTTTCTTGACATATTTGAACAATTGAATTGTATCTGAGAGAAATTACTGAAATGTAAATGATGGGTAAAAATAACTGGGATTGAAGGGAAAAAATAAAAATTTATATATATGTAACATATATTTAATAAGGACGTGGATGGACTTGGGGCTTCTAGTTAAATCCTTCCTCAGTACAAGAATGATTTGGTCAAATAATGTGGCACTGTATGATACTCACTTTCCTGACATGACATTTCTTTCCTGACATTGCTAAAGACAACATAGGTGCATAAGCAAATGTGGTGAAAAAGCTGATGGTGCATGGCTATCGAAAGATACAGCATCTGGGGTCTTAAAGGCCTTGTAATTTAACAAGTGATCATCCATCAGGGAAGCAACAAAGCCCACATGGAAGAAGCACACCTGTGTGATCATGAGGTGTCAATGGGAAGCACACCTGTGTGACCATGAGGTGTCATTGGGAAGAGGTAATTAAAAAATACATAACCAACCCAAAATGAAGAGGGCATGGATGCAGTAGAGGCCCCAAACTCACTTGCAGGGTAATTGGACATTCCCTCTCAGAAGGGCCACACAGAACGGATGATAAATCCAGGGTGCAGTATGGCACTGATGAACCACATAATCATCTGCTAGTTCTTTAATATTTCCTCCACTTACTATTAAGGCTGTTATGCATTTTTACCTCATTAATCATATTAGATTTGTGTATGTTCATTGTATATTTAAGATTGTTCAGAACATGAAAGTCAAAATAGATAACCCTGCAAAAACAGTAACAGGAGTAATGGCTCCCTGAGGGTATGGGGAGAGGGGCAGAGAAGTGGGGGAAGAAGGGGGCTGATAGCATTGGTGACTGTATAACTCTACTCAGTGGGATGGAACAACAGAACTGTATGTGAATGGATATAAGATATGTCAATAAAAAATTATTATAAATAAATAAATAAATAAATGTGAGGTGGGTTTTACTTTTTAAAGTAAATATCATTAACATTGTTGGAGTGTTCACTAGCCCAAAGATATTTTTTATCTATTCCATTATAGCAACTTAAACCTTGACTACGTGAAAATCTCCTACTTTAAAAAGCCCACTTGGCCTGGGAAGACCACATGAAGCATCAAAGAAAACTCTCTCTCTACTATTCAGTTGAAACTTCAAGAGTTGGTCACAAGAGGAAGTCTCTAAAAAGATAGAAATATTCTGAAAGTAGGTCTCAGACCAAATTAATAACATCAAATACTCTGACAGGTTCTAAAAGAACTGAATTCATATTTTCACTTTAATTATTCTGAAGAAGGAATTCTAATGAAATGTAAGTAATTTGCATATGTCTTACTGTATAATCATTATTGAGAGATCCAATGACTAAGCAGTCCAGAGTGAGCGCTCAACTAATTTGATTTTTTTAGATTAGATACAAAATATATGCAAGATCTCTGTTATAAATTATTTATGTTACGCAAAATCTTCAATTTAACAAGCTTTCATTGAGCACATAGTAGATGTTATAAACTGCGTTAGGTTCGGTAGGGAAAATAAGAAGAATAAAGCACTAACACTGGATTCAAAAGCTTAAGATAACAACATTTCCATTTTATCAATGGCGAAAGCCTCCTAGATTTCACTGCATTTCAGTCCTGTCCTGTTCCTACCTAAAATCTGATCATATTTGTAGTTAGTAGAAACAGTTTTTGATGACTCCTCATTGTCCAGTTTTCCAACGTTTTCACACAAGAACCTTTCTTGCACACAGAAAGAAAAAACTCTGAGGCCTGGAGGCTTTAAATCAGATAAGCCACTCGACATTCAGAATTCATTCATGCAGATGTTTTTAGTTGCTCCACAATACACTCATATTTAGTTTTTATATAAAAATAATGGCATGCTTTCTCCCCACAAATTGAGTAAACCGACACTCCAGTAAGTGCACCTTGTTATTTTTGTGCCTTCACACATCCACCCACTGCCAAGCTAAAAATACCACCAAGACGGAGCATCACAAGTCTACCCAGGTTCCAGTAAAAGGCTAGCACACAAGGTCCCCAGCGCCACCCCTCCCGCATCTCCCAGGGCAGCAAACTAATGCCTCGCCAAGTACCTGCAACATAATCTCTCTGCTGACACTTGCCAACACACACACACACACACACACACACACACACAAATATGCACCTCTTAACATAATATTTCATGCCACTGATGGTTTTTTTCTTAGAATTCTCCCACTGATCCAATCACCAGATTTCACCCATGCCTCACCACTTCTGTGAAGCTGATTGCTCCAAACAGGGTTATCCATACCCTCCTCTGGGCCTTACATATGCCACCATGATAGCACCCCATCCCAGACATATTGTGGGGTATTTTCTTGATATATTTACCCCTTTTCTGAGCAAAGAGCTTCTTCAAGGCATGAACCCCATTGTGTTTGACTGGGTTGACATTCTATCCCTTCACTCTATTGATCAAGTTGACATGAAATTATTTAACTACCACACCCATTTTATTCATGTTTGTATTTCTAAGGCCCAACAGTGCTTAGTAAATGATGGTTGTAAAATATGTTTGTTAAATAAATAAGCAGACATATACATAGATAAATTACATTCCCCGATCTCTTCCTAGATTTTTCTTCATAGCGCTGGTGAGCTTCTACCATTCTATTTAGTTTTATATTCTTCATGGTCTATAATTTATATACTGATGTAAGTCTAGTGTCTACAACAGTGCTTGAAACATAGTAGGTGCTCTGTATTTATTCAATGACTGAAATATACTTAAAACCTAAAACCTGTTCTATTCATATTATTAAATATAAAATGTGACTTTTTCAAGGGAATTATTTTTTTAAATGCCAAGATCCTTGATAATGGCAGTAATTAATAATCTTTATAAACTTCTAAGGAAATACAGTTTAAAATATTTTTAAATTTATTGTTACTAAGATATTCAGTAGACAGTTTTCAGAAAACATTTAAAGGTTCTTACCCATCCTTGGTTTGATCAGCTACTCCTGCCAAGAGTTGCACAATCTTTGGATTGCTATTTGGATCATTATACAGTCCAAGATAACGCTGAACGAAGTCTTCCGGGGTCATGTAATGTTCTCCATCAACCTCAGTACTGGCATACTAAAAAATAAATAAACAGTTAAGTTTATTCACTATCATTTGGTAGCCCACAAATATTTTGTGAAAGGTCCGCTAAAAGTCAGTAGTCAACTCAAAAGAAATGCAGGATTGTCACCTGGGTCATGAAGAAACAACCAACTCCCTAGTGCTTGATTTACAAACCTTGGTAAAGTGGTGCTACATGCTGCGACATGGACAGCCCCTGAGCTCATGGAATAGAAACATTCAGTAAAGGAGCAGCCCAGGACCAGTCAACTGGTGCAGTTATTGATCTCTCCCTGTCTGAACCAACAAAGAGTAAGGAAAGCCAAAGGTTCATGGAGACAATGAGTCCAAAGAACGAATGGGCCACACAAAGTTCCACCTGACGGCCTGGGACCAGAACGAGATAGCTGCCAGGCAACTGCTCTAAAAGGGATCACAGGAAATGGTCCTGTATAAGGTGGGAGAAAATGTGGAACAAAACTCAAAACCGTAAAAAGACTACTGATAGAGCCTGGTGGAACCCCCGAAACATGGCCCTGGTCACCCTTCTTCCACTTTGGATTGCAGCTAGTCAGTTTAGTTAACTACTACCCAAAAAAAATCTATCACAAAACTTCCCAGAAATAGACTACAGGGGTCCCCTCAAGTACCAGCATGACAAACTGAAAAGAAAAAACCTTAAAAATATATACAAGAAGAAAAAAATATATATATATATATATATATGAAGATACATCATAAAATTTCAGACCATGTAAATAAAAAGAAAATCCTGAAAGTTTCGGAGAGAGGAAAACAAAAAAGATTCCATAAATCATGAATTACGGGTATTCACCTCAACAGCAACATCTAAAGCTTAAAGGCAATGGAAGAGGCCTTGAAAAATTCTGAGGAATTATTTCCAATTTAGAATCCCAAATTGAATCAAACTTGCAGCCAAATGTCGAAATAAGTTTAACGTGCTTTAAGCTATCTATCCTCTCAATACATTTTTCTTCCTGCACGGAAGCTTTCCAGAAAGCTATAGGAGAACCTGTTTGACAAGAAAGAGTATAAAAAGCTTAGAGGAAGATATGGGGCCCAGGAAGCATAAAATCTAAGACAAAAAAGTAAGAATAAAGGCAATCATTTGATCTCTTGACTGCTGCTTCCATAAGCATTAATTGTGGATCCAAGCGAGATAAAATACTTGACAACTTCAATCTCTCCTCCATTTATCGTGATGTTGCCGACTAGTCCAGTTGTGAGGATTTTGGTCTACTTTACATTGAGTTGTAATCCGTACTAGAAGGCTGCAATCCTTGGCCTTCATCAGCAAGGGCTTCAAGTTCTTCCCACTTTCGGCATGCAAAAGTCTTCCTCCAATCCTATAAAGCTTTCCAGGAGGAGACAGCCTCAGATTTTTCCCTCAGAGTGAGTAGTGAGTTTGAACCGCCAACCTTGTAGTTAGTAGCCCAATACCAACCCACAGTGCCTCTGGAGCTCCTTCTCCTCCTCCCAGGTCTCTGGAGATTTGGCACATCTATAAAACACAGACTGAATAATCTCTGAAATCTCTTAAGCAAAGGTTACGCAAACACAGTGTGAAGGGAAAACCAGACTGTACAATGTTGTCACTAGCAACAGTGAGTGAGCCTGTGGTCCTCTTGTCAGTTCCTGCTAACAGCTTCTCCACTCATAACCTGACACACGTGACCGACTCTCAAAGGGGCCACACAATGTCAGGGAGATATTGTAATTCAAAGGATCAACACAAAGACATCTCAAAGTAGATTTTTTTAAGTAGAATTCAAGGAGACGGACAACCAAGTCCTTGCCCATCTTCCGCAGAGTAGAACATGAGTGCCACCCAGGGCGGTGCCCATGGAACGAATGAGGACGGGTTCAAAGGCGGCGCAGGAGGGCTTGTGGAGGGAGAAGGAAGGAACCTTCACCCTGGGCTTCGAAAGTAAAGGCCACTTCCAGCTGCCAATGAGGAGGGAAGCCTAAAAATAATCATGTGACCCCCTACGCAAATAAGAAAACGTCTGTTTTCTCTCGGTGGGGAGGGAGGAGAGGCTGGGGGGAGAGAAGCGGAGGTGAAGAAGGGCAAACAACGCTCTGTGATAGTGACAGTGAAGCACAAGGTTGTGCAGCGTGGCGCTGGAAAGGCGATTTCAGGCCAGATGATGAAAGCACTTTAAATGCTAAAATGGATCGTCTGAATTTTACTCCCTGGGCTGCGGGATGGCATCGAACAGCTGAAAGCAGAGGAGCGCGTTGGCCTGCTCTCCTTGCTCTCCCTGGTGCCAATGTGAGAGCGGGGTTGGCGAAGCGGCGAGCGAGACTGCATGACTGCTGCGCAGATAAGAGGGAGATTCAACCAAGGCGGTTGCGGCAGCAGCAGTGAAAAGAAACCCTCGGTCACTCAGTTCCCCGTCCCAGGCAACCAAGTCCTTGTACACATAACCAGTTAGTTACACAAACATTCATGAATACAGGGTTTGGTTTTTATCAATTTCTCTTTCTTCTAGTGAGAGCATATTATGTATACTGTTTTTTCCATACATTTTGCTTCGCCCACCGCCCAGGTTTAGTCCTTTTGAAAAGCTCTCTCTCTCTCTCTCTCTCTCTCTATATATATATATATATATATATATATATATATATATACACACACATACATATATATACACATATATATATCTCAAAAACTCACTGCCATCAAGTCAATTCTGACGTATAGCAACAGAGTAGAACTGCCCTTTTGGGTTCTCCAGGTTGTAAATCTTTACACAAGCAGCAGAAAGCCTTCGTGCGCTCCCTCTGAGTGACTGGTGTGTTCGAACAGCTGACCTTGTGGTTAGTGGCCCAACTTTTAACCTATTATACCATCAGGGCTCATATATATATATATATATATATATATATATATATATATATATATATATATATATATATATATATATATATATATATATATATATATAAAACCATGAACCATTATCATCAAATCGATTCTGACTCATAGAGCCCTGTAAACGCTTTCCAAGGCTGTATATCTTTACAGGAGTTGACAACCTCGTCATTCTCCCAACGTGCATCTGGTGGGGTTGAACCATTGCTCTTGCTGTTAGCAACCCAATGCCTACCCCACAATGCCACTAAGGCTCCATATATGTTCATCTATAGATAGATGTGTGTGTATCTATACATACATACACACACACACACACACACCAGAGTGTAATTTATTTTTAAAATGGAAGAGATGGGAAACCATTTCAGAATTGGCATGTTAGTATAGATAGAATTTGAGAGGTGTCTACTTGTCTACCACCATTATCTACACAGAACACACACACAATGGAAGTATACTGGACTTAGGGAATCACCAGAATTTCACAACATTCTTGACTTTAAAACTATCAGGAAATAGAACTGCCTTAGCACACAGCAGGCAACCAAGAAAACAAATGCTTTTGTTGACACATGTTGGAACAGGCTTTGCCAGTATCTGTGGTTATAAACGATGCCAGAGAATCACTTTCCCTGCGGTGTTAGCTAGTGTTTCCCCTCTTTCTCTCTTAGTCTATTTTAACTTGATTTTAACTAAAAGATAGAGTGTATTGCTCAGAGGGAAAAAACTCAAGTCTCATCCACAAGGACTCAATACTTGACTTTTAAGGGAGGCAGTGAACTAATTGGCTCATTAAATTAGACACAATTACTTGGCAATGTCAGTGAGCCTGTTGATTGAACAAGACAGAAGAAGGATTTTAGACCTAATACTAGAGTCTGCCCACAGTTAGTCCAGACGCTGAAACAAATGAGGTGCAACACTAATAGAATAAACAACAGTTTCTAAAAAAAGTAGATTTAAACTAAAAGTTTGGTTGTTGTGGTTTCTTTTAACTTTTAAAATATGGTAGATATGCAGATTTTAAACAACTAACTACTTTTAATACTTCATATTCTCATTAACTGAGAAGCAGTGTTTTGTAGAGATTAAAAGTATAGTATAACAGATCTAAAACTCAAAATAAGAAAATGTTAAGTGGCTGTATTGATACCTACTCTTTCTACTAACCAAAATGATGGATGTTTACACTAAAAGTGACCCCAAAGAAGGCAGTTTTAAAAAAACGTTTTTGCTTTTCCACCCATACTAAAGATGTAGCATACCAAGTAATTTACTCATTCCAGAAGACCATTCCATAGTCTCACTACCATTTTACAGGACGAACTAAAGTGTCTTTCAATGAAACTAACTAAATAGTATATCCAGGCGCCAAATAACTTTAGAGTTAATCATTTGCCATTTAAAAGATGTCTCTTGAGCAGCTGTAAATCCCTCTCGGGCAAAAAGTCAAGGGCACATGAAAGGCACTGCAAGAAGTAGCTGACAGTGGCGGAGTAAAAAGAGGTGGTCTCTTTGCTTGATTCAACTTTTTTGCAAACCCACGAGAAGTACTTGAACATAAAAGTGCACACAGCTTTGACATTTCCAGAAATATTTATATTTACACTGGACATACAGTTCACAAGTGACTGAAACGGCCTTGGCATTCTCAAGTTTGAGAACTAAAATAGACCTTAAGAGAGATTAGAATCTTTATATATTTAATCAAAACTATTGCCTATAGAAGATGGCAGTATATCACATGCAAATTTTACATAGCAAATGACACTGAACTATGTTTAGCTCCATATGAGAATAAAATCATCTTCGGTATCTCGTAATGTATTGTCTATGAGATCAGCATATCAAGGCCTCAATTGGCTGGTGTAAATGTAATAGTAATAACTTTTACAATCTGCCAAATTTAACCATAAGTGAAGGAGTGCTGGTGACACAATGTTTGGATGCTTCAGCTGTTAACTGAAAGGGCTGCAGTTCAAACCTGCCATAGGGAGGAAAGATAGGCTAGGACACAGAACCAACGTAACCACACTCAACAGCCACCTTGAGTGACCTTTAGAATGTGTGCAGGCTACCTCAGAGTTTAACTGTTAGGCCAGACCTTGCCAAGAACTTACACATTATCTTACATTTCCATTGAGTAAGGAAAAAAACATTAATTTAAGATTCAATGATGTGACATAAAATCATATTTGGGCTTAGTCCACAGAGGATGTATACCCTTAGCAATGATTAAGAGCATTTCGTTAACATATTTAAAGACAGTTTCATTAATTTCATCTTTTAAAATTTTTTAATAGTTGCAGGGAGTAGGAATTATCGAACGTGGCTCTTCTAGCCAAAGTCTCTAACTCCCACCAGATGACCTTTCCCTGCATGGGTCTGGTAAGAAAGTGAGAGACTGATAGATTTCACCAGTGAGTGATTGCAAATTCACCTGTGAGTAATGGCAGGATTCCTGGCATGGCATCCTGCTGGGTATAAAATCAGCCTTCAGAGAAGCAAAAGGGAATCTCATTATCAGCAAGAGCCAAGATTGTTGCATATCTTCTGGACCGGAGATGCCTGCACAGTGAACCCCCTGGATCCAGATGACAACTTAACATCAGAGGAACGGCAGCAGGACCAGGAGCCAAAGCATGGAGTAGAGTGGTGGACTTCCCAACCCCATGAGCAAGGAAAGCAAGTGCTTTGGTGCAGGAGACTGTGGGTGGAGAGCCCTTTTGGGGTCAAACGACCCTTTCACAGGAGTCACCTAAGACCATCGGAAAACATATAAATATTTCACAATATATAATTACATAGTGTTTTGTGATTAATCACTATGCTTTTATTATGTTTAATTTGTAACAATGAAAATACATCCTGCATATCAGATATTAACATTATGATTCATAACAGTAGCAAAATAACAGTTATGAAGTAGCAAAGAAAATAATTTTAGGGTTGGGGGGTCACCACAACATGAGGAACCATACTAAAGGGTTGCGGCATTAGGAAGGTTGAAAACCACTGGCACAGGGGGACAGGAGGCCTCAGTCCTACGACACCCTGTCCTGCTTGACCACTGGAGCGGGGCGACACAGCAGCAGGTTCCAGCATCGCCACATTCTCTGCACCTGTCAGCCAGCCACTTTCCCTTAGAAATCCCTAATGGAGATGCCAGGCGTGGTATGGCTAAACACAGCATCAAACGACCTAGTCTAGATACTTAAATGGGGAAGTTGGGCTTGCTGACCCATGGAAGTAGAGCTGAATGTCTGCAGCTTACTGGAGGAGGGTGCTTCTGGGTTAATTAATGCAGGAAGCATAAGCTGAATGCTTCTCTGGGCATTTATCATCAGGCTTGAGAGAAATTTGGAACATGTCCTTATAAATAACTCAATCCTCCACAAATCTCACTGGCATTACAATTTGTTACTTCCTTAATAAATCATGAGTTTAATTATAAATTCTGTCTGAGTTTCTGTGTAGCCATTGCAATGGATATTAGAACCTAGAGGTAAATTCTAGAACATTAATTATACCAGCACAATAGTTTTACTGAGCTATAATTAATATATAATACAATTTAGTAGGTCAATCATTTTAAAAAGGAAAGCAAAATCATCACCACAAGCAATTCTGGAATATTTTCTTCCTTTTTGTACCCAGTGCTATTGACTCCCTATTTCCCCCCACCCAACATCCCCTTCGGTGACACCAGGTAATTATTAATCCAGTTGCTGTCTTCATAGATCCACTCACTCTGATTTCCCTATACAGAAAAACAAACAAAAAATACAAAACATAGACCCACCCATCCTGACTTCCCTGTACAGAAAAACATACAAAACATAGACCCACTCATCCTGACTTCCCTATACAGAAAAACATACAAAACATAGACCCACTCATCCTGACTACCCTATACAGAAAAACATACAAAACATAGACCCACTCATCCTGACTTCCCTATACAGAAAAACATACAAAACATAGACCCACTCATCCTGACTTCCCTATACAGAAAAACATACAAAACATAGACCCACTCATCCTGACTTCCCTGTACAGAAAAACATACAAAACATAGACCCACTCATCCTGACTTCCCTGTACAGAAAAACATACAAAACATAGACCCACTCATCCTGACTTCCCTATACAGAAAAACATACAAAACATAGACCCACTCATCCTGACTTCCCTGTACAGAAAAACATACAAAACATAGACCCACTCATCCTGACTTCCCTGTACAGAAAAACATACAAAACATAGACCCACTCATCCTGACTTCCCTGTACAGAAAAACATACAAAACATAGACCCACTCATCCTGACTTCCCTATACAGAAAAACATACAAAACATAGACCCACTCATCCTGACTTCCCTGTACAGAAAAACATACAAAACATAGACCCACTCATCCTGACTTCCCTGTACAGAAAAACATACAAAACATAGACCCACTCATCCTGACTTCCCTGTACAGAAAAACATACAAAACATAGACCCACTCATCCTGACTTCCCTGTACAGAAAAACATACAAAACATAGACCCACTCATCCTGACTTCCCTGTACAGAAAAACATACAAAACATAGACCCACTCATCCTGACTTCCCTGTACAGAAAAACATACAAAACATAGACCCACTCATCCTGACTTCCCTGTACAGAAAAACATACAAAACATAGACCCACTCATCCTGACTTCCCTGTACAGAAAAACATACAAAACATAGACCCACTCATCCTGACTTCCCTGTACAGAAAAACATACAAAACATAGACCCACTCATCCTGACTTCCCTATACAGAAAAACATACAAAACATAGACCCACTCATCCTGACTTCCCTATACAGAAAAACATACAAAACATAGACCCACTCATCCTGACTTCCCTGTACAGAAAAACATACAAAACATAGACCCACTCATCCTGACTTCCCTGTACAGAAAAACATACAAAACATAGACCCACTCATCCTGACTTCCCTGTACAGAAAAACATACAAAACATAGACCCACCCATCCTGACTTCCCTGTACAGAAAAACATACAAAACATAGACCCACTCATCCTGACTTCCCTGTACAGAAAAACATACAAAACATAGACCCACCCATCCTGACTTCCCTATACAGAAAAACATACAAAACATAGACCCACCCATCCTGACTTCCCTGTACAGAAAAACATACAAAACATAGACCCACCCATCCTGACTTCCCTGTACAGAAAAACATACAAAACATAGACCCACCCATCCTGACTTCCCTGTACAGAAAAACATACAAAACATAGACCCACCCATCCTGACTTCCCTATACAGAAAAACATACAAAACATAGACCCACTCATCCTGACTTCCCTGTACAGAAAAACATACAAAACATAGACCCACTCATCCTGACTTCCCTGTACAGAAAAACATACAAAACATAGACCCACCCATCCTGACTTCCCTGTACAGAAAAACATACAAAACATAGACCCACTCATCCTGACTTCCCTGTACAGAAAAACATACAAAACATAGACCCACCCATCCTGACTTCCCTATACAGAAAAACATACAAAACATAGACCCACCCATCCTGACTTCCCTGTACAGAAAAACATACAAAACATAGACCCACCCATCCTGACTTCCCTGTACAGAAAAACATACAAAACATAGACCCACTCATCCTGACTTCCCTGTACAGAAAAACATGCAAAACATAGACCCACCCATCCTGACTTCCCTGTACAGAAAAACATACAAAACATAGACCCACTCATCCTGACTTCCCTGTACAGAAAAACATACAAAACATAGACCCACCCATCCTGACTTCCCTGTACAGAAAAACATACAAAACATAGACCCACCCATCCTGACTTCCCTATACAGAAAAACATACAAAACATAGACCCACTCATCCTGACTTCCCTGTACAGAAAAACATACAAAACATAGACCCACTCATCCTGACTTCCCTATACAGAAAAACATACAAAACATAGACCCACCCATCCTGACTTCCCTATACAGAAAAACATACAAAACATAGACCCACCCATCCTGACTTCCCTGTACAGAAAAACATACAAAACATAGACCCACTCATCCTGACTTCCCTGTACAGAAAAACATACAAAACATAGACCCACTCATCCTGACTTCCCTATACAGAAAAACATACAAAACATAGACCCACTCATCCTGACTTCCCTGTACAGAAAAACATACAAAACATAGACCCACTCATCCTGACTTCCCTGTACAGAAAAACATACAAAACATAGACCCACCCATCCTGACTTCCCTGTACAGAAAAACATACAAAACATAGACCCACTCATCCTGACTTCCCTGTACAGAAAAACATACAAAACATAGACCCACCCATCCTGACTTCCCTATACAGAAAAACATACAAAACATAGACCCACCCATCCTGACTTCCCTGTACAGAAAAACATACAAAACATAGACCCACCCATCCTGACTTCCCTGTACAGAAAAACATACAAAACATAGACCCACTCATCCTGACTTCCCTATACAGAAAAACATGCAAAACATAGACCCACCCATCCTGACTTCCCTGTACAGAAAAACATACAAAACATAGACCCACTCATCCTGACTTCCCTGTACAGAAAAACATACAAAACATAGACCCACCCATCCTGACTTCCCTGTACAGAAAAACATACAAAACATAGACCCACCCATCCTGACTTCCCTATACAGAAAAACATACAAAACATAGACCCACTCATCCTGACTTCCCTATACAGAAAAACATACAAAACATAGACCCACTCATCCTGACTTCCCTATACAGAAAAACATACAAAACATAGACCCACTCATCCTGACTTCCCTATACAGAAAAACATACAAAACATAGACCCACTCATCCTGACTTCCCTATACAGAAAAACATACAAAACATAGACCCACCCATCCTGACTTCCCTGTACAGAAAAACATACAAAACATAGACCCACTCATCCTGACTTCCCTGTACAGAAAAACATACAAAACATAGACCCACCCATCCTGACTTCCCTATACAGAAAAACATACAAAACATAGACCCACCCATCCTGACTTCCCTATACAGAAAAACATACAAAACATAGACCCACTCATCCTGACTTCCCTATACAGAAAAACATACAAAACATAGACCCACTCATCCTGACTTCCCTATACAGAAAAACATACAAAACATAGACCCACTCATCCTGACTTCCCTATACAGAAAAACATACAAAACATAGACCCACTCATCCTGACTTCCCTGTACAGAAAAACATACAAAACATAGACCCACTCATCCTGACTTCCCTATACAGAAAAACATACAAAACATAGACCCCAAGAAAAGGACCCAGCAATAATGACCCAAAAAACCCAGAAAATTTTAATCTAAAATCAGAAGAAATCAATTCAAAATAGGTCAAAAAGGAGAGCTACTGTCAGGTGTTACATTCCAGCCCAACGACAGCTGTTAAAATCCACTTTATAATGCTCTTTGTCTGATAGTAAGGGTATTCACACTCCTAGACTATGATCAGTGGAGATTCACCAGAGAGTCCATGTAGGAGCCTTGCATCCTTAGCATTCCACAAATAGGTGTTTAGAATTTAGGCTGTGGTACAGCTTCCTCCTCCAGGTTTGGGTTTTATTATTTACAGTCCTTGGCTCACACAGGTTGGTGTGCTTCCCATACCTAATAACTTATAGTTAAAATACTTCACACCTGCCTTTAAAATAAACGATTGTTTTAAATGCAATGGCATGAATTAGAAAAAGTCTAAATGAGTTAGGAAATGTAAGTCAGGGGAAATAGTATAAATCAGCAGCTCTCAACTTGTGAGGTGTGACCCCTTTGGGGGTCGAACGACCCTTTCACAGGGATCACCTGATTCATAATAGTAGCAAAATGACAGTGATGAAGTAGCAATGAAAATCATTTTATGAAAAAAAAAGAAAATAATTTTATGGGAGGGGGTGTCACCAGAACATGAGGAACTATATTAAAGGGTCAGGGCATTAGGAAGGTTGAGAACCACTGGTCTAAATGATACAAATTGCCTTTGTTTAAGTGGGTTACACATTCAGAAATCGATTCTTGATTTTCTTTTTCTTCTTTTAAATTTATTTCTAAAAGATTTTCCAGAGATGTAAAATGTTAATCTCTTATGAAGAGAAGGCTGGTTATGGTTTTTGGTTTTATCCTGTTTGCCGTTTTTGTTTTTTTTTAAACTTTATGCAGTGCACCAAGGCCATGGATTTTCAGGTGTGAACACCAACACTTAGGTCACATATCTAGCAGCACTGTTTTTTAATCCAAACATTTGCTGAGATCAACTGTCCCCAGTTACTGTGCTCACGCAAAACCATGTATTAAACACTAGCTATGTGCTGGGGCATGCACGGTACAGGGATACAGAGCTCAGTAACCCAGTTCCTGAAGTAGCTCAGAGGCCAAGGCGTGACAGACACTGAAAGCGGAATCGGAAAATGTGGGCTGTCATCTCCCGTACTATTAACTAGTTGGCCATTCTTGGGGAAAACTTGCAGCTTCTCTGAACCTCTTCCCTACTAAGGGACTATGGGGAAATTGCTGTCCAGTTGTGAGGGGGAAAAGAGATCTAAACGCAGTGCGTGTGCATCTTGGGACAGTTCCTGTAAATGTCTAGAAACACAGAAAAGCAGAGGACCCCCGTTTCTCCCTGGCCGACTCGATTGTTCAGGGTCTGCCCACACATGAAGGAGTCATTGTTCTGACCCTTCCGCCCTCTCCTCACCCAGGTTTCCTTGGCTTCCCTCGCGCGCCCTGGCCGCCGTCCTGAGATCAGTCCTCACTGGTCCTGGCAGAGCCTCTCTGCTTAGCCAACATGTGGTGGTAATGTGAGTCAAAGCAAACTGTTCCTCCACGACTCGGTTCCAACGGAGATGAGCTGACATTTTCGCATCTTCACATCCTCACAATTCCAGCAACTCAAATGGCGCTGTCACAAAGTGCAGTGACTGTACATTGGGCATAACACATAGCATTTCCCATATAGAAAAATGAGTTACAATAACAATGGATTAGGACCCTGTGTACCAAGGCAAGGCGCCGAGCATAGGAAGTTAATCCCCTTCCCTCTTTCTGCTCTTACTTGTAACGGAAGCCAAATTTAGTCAGGAATGCATGCCCTTTGCTGCACAAGTTCTCAGCATAAGGAGCAGTGATCACAGCAGAACTGACACACAGTCCTGTTATAACCCGGCAATATGGACTTCATCATGTGGGATCAATTAAAATGAACGACTATTTATTCCATTGTAATGAGGGAAAAATACAGCAACAAGTCTACCTTAATTTTTTAAAGCAGAGATTTTAATTATTTATATACAAGTATTCTGCTTGTTAACTAAAATTGCATAGGGGGTGGTGAGGTGGGGGAGGGAGGGGATAAAAGGGAGCTGAGATCAAAGAGTTCAAGCAAAAAGAAAATGTTTTGAAAATGATGGTGGCAGCAACTGTACAACTACGCTAGATCTAATTGAATTATGGATTGTTACAACATCTGTAAAAGCAATAAAATGCTAAAACAAACTAAACTGCATATGCATTAAGGAAAGGTAGTTCTTATACGTCTAATTCCACTAGCACTTTCAGCTGCATACTTCCTATACTTGATAAACAATCTTCTATATGATTTTGCTAAAAAATATCTGTGGAGATCAGTCTAACTCAGGCTGTGTGTGAAATGTTATGTCCTTTTTTGTTTTGCTTTGCCTCATCTATGTATTTTTACCATATTCATTATAACAAATACCACTATCAACTAATGAACAGTGAAGTTTCTAGAACAGGGAAGGATCAAGGACCTTCATTGATTATTAAAATGAACTGAAGCAATTATTATAAACTTGAAGTATTAAAACAATTTTCCCCTAGAAATGACCAAGAACTTTGGAATAGTGGCCTCAGGAAACCAGAACCAGAATACTTCCCAGATTAAGTTGAATGATTAATTCGCATTGTTCTAAGTAAATATTTCCATTTCAGGCTCTAAGTGACCTTGATAACATACGAGGAGCAAATCTAGTTTTAAGCCTGGACAAATTAGGTCTCTTTGACAATCAAGGTGCAATTCTTAGAGAGAAGGATGCCTTAATACTGGCAAACTTGGATTAAGTACCAATAGTTTTGCCATTATGGAAACAGGATTTCTACCCTGGTAAGCCATGAAAAATATTAAAATACCTAAGCAAAAGCAACCAAACACACTGTATGAACATTGCTTAGATTCTGACTTTAATATAGCAACTTAAAAAAATATATGAAACAACATAATTTCAACAGTAAATGGAAACTGATATTAAGGAAATGTTTTTTGGGTGTGATTTGTGGTTTGGTTAGATGGCTTTTCAGACTTTTATCATTTAAAGCTACAGGAAACATTAAGAGATGTAGTGATGTGATGTCTGAGATTTACTTCAAAATAACCCAGAGCAGCTGTGATACAGATGAAGCAAGATACTTGATGAAGGTGGGCGATGGATAGACAGCATTTCATTCGATTGTCTCTAGCTTTATCTACAAATGTTTGAAATTTGCCCCCAAAAAACTAAGTCTACAAAAAATAACAGCATGGCTCCTAAGGTAAAAAAGCCTGTTGCGTTGACATATAAAAGTCAGATTCCTCACATACTTCACGACCTTGAGCAAGTCACTGACATTTCTGGACACATTTCCGTACGTGTCAAACTGAAACAGTAAGACCTATCATGATAGTAATACCTACCTTGTAAAGTTGTTTGGATGATTAAACATGGTAAATTGTATAAAACACTTAAAATATCACCCACTACATAATAATGACCCCAGTAAGCACTAGCTCCTGGTAGTCCCTTTGCTTTACAAGCAGCCAAACATCATATTTTCTACGCAAATGCTTTGGGAAACACCTAGAGAGAAACACAGCCAAGAATCTCTTAGGATCAAATGAGGACTCAAACCTAGGTTAGACGGCACAGCCTAGGTAGGCTGCAGCCACACCATGTTGTCTCCGGAAGGAAAAGAGGTTACATAATTGAGGCGCAGCTCAAGATGTTCTATGAACCCTTACAGGCAAAGGGAATTTAAATTGGAAAACTCAGTCTACTCATATAGACACAAAAACAAAAAATAATCAGTAGCAAGGAAATATTGGGTTTGGCGTAGAGTGTATAAAGGACTTATCTAGAATGTTCTCATATTTAACAAAAAATAATGTCTTGGTGTATAAATGTGTAACTTACGTGCTTGTTCGAGTTAAGTCTCTGAAGGACCAAGCCAAAGTGGATTCACAGCAGCAGCTCTGTGGTCCCGAGAGCCACCCACGGGCTCCGCAGGCTGTACATCTTTACAGAAGCAGACTGCCACGTCTTTCTCGGAATACCTGCTAAATTTGAACTGCAGCCCTTTTGGCTGACAGGTGCCTTAACCACTGTGTCACCAGGGTGATTTTTACCTTATTTTTTTAAGGACAGGAATTTCTTATTCATTTGCATACCTCTAGCACCATCCTTGGCTCATTGTAGGGCCAGCAACATCCATCTCTGTTGACCCGAGCTGCCCAAATACTAAGCAATGAGATCAGAGGAGTAAGGAACAGGAAAGATGAGGAAGGTTATCTGAAGAAAGAATAGAGTGAAGTGACATTTCTTCTTCAGAGAGCTTCGTTTGCATTTTGTTGTCTGTCCTTTTAGTTAAAGCATCTTTGCAGGCAGCATGAACGCACTGCTAGAAGCACGTGGCGGAAGTCGGTGGAGACTCAGAACCTCTTCCCACTTCTGCCTTTCAGCTTCCCTGAACCACCTGCAGGCCCTGGGTCTCTCAATCCCTCTTAGGATGTCCATCTGTTGCTTTATCCGGTCTAGGTTTCCTAACCCCTTCTTAGGCACTGCGTCTAGATTTCCTTTTGAGAAACAAACGCCTCCCCAACCTTCCTGCCTATGACTCAAGCGGCGCTGACTTGACCCAACAGGTACACAGGTGACTCAGGTATGGCAATGAAAGAACTACATCCCTCTGGTACCTGCTGATTAATGCAGAGGAGGGGGGAACCTTGCATGTGACTCAAGCTAGGCGAGGTAGAGGTTATGAACAATAGTTGAGATTTAACTTGGAACCTGGGGTGGGAGCAGAGGGGTGGGAGGAGCATCAACTTTCTCCTGTAAGTGTCAAACTGATAGGATTTTAATCTGGGGCCCCACCCCCCACATGGGCGAGCCTGCCTGAACATGACATCTACGGTGACTATGCTTTCTCCTCTGACCCAGACTGAGCAAACTGAAAATTCCACAGATATCCTCCATGGTCCCTCGGGTTCTATCAGCGCTACAACATGGCAATACCCCTTCTCGGAGTCCCTGGGTGGTACAAATGGAGAAGCACTCAACTACTAATTGAAAGGTTGGTGGTTCAAACCCACCCAGAGATTCCTCAGAAGACAGGAATTCCTCATGATTGCATCTGAAAGATCACAGCCTTGAAAGTCCTGAGAAGCAGCTCTGCTCTGAGCACAGGGTCACCCTGTGTTGAATCACCTCAATGGCTACCAACCCTGTGTTGAATCACCTCAACGGCTACCAACAACGACAAATATCCCGTGTTAGAACCCACGTGTTGGAAATGATCGCTGATGGTAGATCTCTGCATGAGGAAGTGTGAAGATCCCAGATGTACGTCTCAAGACTCTTAAGTAATTAACTGACTGCCTGTGCATGCTCATAAACACTTATTAACATCCTCATCACTATCCGGTCCTGCAGTTGTCTGGGGAAGATTTGGGATTCCGCCTGTTGGTATTAGAAGAGAAGGAAGTGGACAAGGCCTAAGCTCTATTCAGTTCTCCAGGTGCCAAGCATACTTTATACACTGCTTCACTTAGTCTCGCCCTATCATACGTGGTAAACATGCTTATCCTTCTCCCATGGATGGGGAAATAGGCTCCAAAAGCAATATAAGCACCTAAAGTCGCACAGAAAGGTCAAAGGAGAGAAATGAGGCTTTTTGCCGAGCCAGCTTAAAGTGGAAAGCCCATATCGGCCCCAGCCACATCGTGCTGTCTCCTGGATGAAAATTAAGCTCTTTACTGAAGGTCCGTTCAAGATGTTCTTAGCATCCCTATGGCTAGGAGGGAATTGAATGGGAAGAATCACTGTTTACTCAAAGCACACATCCATGAGAATTTACATCTCGTGGTGGTTGTCTGGTGCCATTGTTGGGCCGGGGGTAGGGGAGGGGGGTGTTGTCGGACCCATCGCGACCCTGCACACACCAGAACAAAACACTGCATGGTCCTGTGTCATCTCAATAGTCTATTTAAAATATATACTAAATCACTCCACTTGCAAGATGATGGATCTTCCATGATTTCCAACAGTCCTGAGGTGAAAATCCAAGTGCTTCTCTGTGCACTGCCAAGCCCTCTTTGATCCGACGGCTTTAGCCTCATCTGACTGACCATTTCTCTCCTCACTCACTGATGCTTCAAGCACACAAGGCTTCTGTCCCTTTGGCGAGTATGCCAAGCCCTTTCTCACGGCTAGGCCTTCGTCCTTGTGCTCACCTTACTGACCTTTGAGTGAGTCGTTCCTAGTCTGCGTTCTCAGAGGCCTGCCTTGACCACACTCTAAAACCGCAAACGGCCATTGTCATCACTCTGGCCATTTCCTTTTCAGGCTTGTCATAGTTTGTACTCTTTCTAATTTACCTCTCTCACCCCTATCTTACCTGTACAGAGACCTTGAGTGGCAGTCATTGGACCCGAACAAGGGGCTATTGAAGAGTTTAAAATCGGGATAAGGTGTGGATCGAGGTTGAACCCTTTCGCCACACTTAGTAAATAATAGAAGCTAAATTAGCTGGAGAAGGACACAGCATCAAGTTTGGAGGAAGGCTCTTTAACAACCTATGATAAGCGCATGACCCGACTTGCTAAAAGTAAAGGGGACCTCAAGCTCTTACTGATGAAGATCCAAGAATACAACCTTCAGTCTGGATTACAACTCAATGTAAATAAAACAAAAGTCTTCACAATCAGACCGATAAACATCATGATAGTGGAAGAAAGCCTGAAGTTGTTAAGGATTTCATTTTATGGACCCAAGCCAGCCTCTCAAGGAAGCAGAAATCAAGAAAGCAAACAAACAAATCTGCTGCCCAAGACCTCTTTAAAGTGCTGAAAGTCACCTTGAAGACCAAGGTGCACCTGACCTCCATTCAATCTCTCATGTGCAAGTGAAAGCTGGCCAATGAATACGTGGGCTGCCAGAGCAAACGCCTCCCAGGATGCTCCTTAGAGACGCAAGGATGGAGACACCATTCCACATACTTGGGAGTGCCCTGACCCTGAGAAGGACATCATTCCTGAGAGAGCAGAGGTCAACAAAAGCGAGCAAGACCCTCAATGAGCCATCTCACTATGGCTGACGTAGTGGCTGCAACAAGGGGCTCAGACATGAGGGGTGCGCTGGCCTGGGACTGGGCAGCGTCCTTCTGTTGCACACGGAGTTGCTAGGAGTCAGCCCACGTAAGGGCACCTAACAACAAAAGCTCACTCCGAGAAAGCGGGGCCTAACCTCAGCAAGCTCCTCTTCCTCATTTCGCAAGAGCTATCACTTAGCACAAGGCCTGGCTTGGCACAAAGTTGTTGTTCAGTACCATTGAGTCATGTCTTCGATCCAATTTATGCATCTATCTTCAGATTCTAAATTGCAAAATTCTCACTGTTAATTATTCCTTTGCTCCAAGTTTAATAATGTCCATTAAGACTTTGCTTTTCTCTTTCTCGTCCTCCAATCAAGTTAACAATCCAGTATGTTTCTTGCCATATGTTTTCCAATGCTCATTATGTCATAAATAAACACATATAGAGATACAACCACATGCATGCAGTGACTTTGTTTTTACTAAAGTAGAATTGTGCTATACACGCTTCTTTACGTCTTCCTTTCTCACTTAAGAGTTGGGAATTCTTCTCAATCAGCCTTGGTCATTTTTACTATCACCTGAAACTACCATGATATAGTTATTCCATAATTTTTCTACTAGGTGCCCCCTTCCAACCCCCTTTGATAGCATTCAATAAAGTGTACTTCTGAGGGACTAGTCTTGCAATTAACAATCATGTACTTATATATTATTCAGTACTTTTATTTCTCTAGGAAAGGTATCCCAAAAGTAAGATGGTTTGTTCAAGTGATACTTTCTTTTTATGTTTTTAATTGGGTTATTTGCTTTATTTTTTAATTTAAATCATTTTATTGGGGCTCATACAACTCTTATCACAGTCCATACATACATTATTTGTGCAGAGCATACTTATACATTCGTTGCCCTCATCACTCTCAAAATTCGCCTAGGTTCCTGGAATCAGCTCATTTTCCTTTTTTTCCTCCCCCTCCCTCCCGATACTTTCTTTTTAAACTACTGCCGGAAAACTTTCCAAAGAGGCTTTTGTTTCCACAAATACTGTATGAGAGTTCTCCACAGTTCAGCTTCAGATGTTACCACCTTTCACACTTGCTAATCTTTCTGGAACTGTAATCGTTGCAGTAAAAGTGCACATCCCCACTTAGAGAATACAACCCTAGCCCATAATCAAAGCATGAGGTACTCCTCCTAAAAGCCCTTCAGCCAGAAGTTATTACCAAAATAAGTAAACAATTATACTACGTGTAAACAAATGCTCATTTACCGAATACAAGGGCATTTCTGTCAAACTCAGTATGTCCAATGTATAGTCTCAACAACCACAGAAAGAGAAAAAACAAATGCATTATCGTGAAAGCCCAAGGAAGAACCATTGTTTGCTTTATATTGGCACATCTTTTTCTGTTTATTCTCTAGTCAAAAATAAAGATGAAAAATGCATTTCATAAATTTCTGTGGATGTCATCTTCAGTGCTACATTGGTGGTATAAGGAAAAGAATTTGATCAAAATAATATGCGAGCCTAAGTTTCAAGACCTTTCTAGTCTGGCGTACCCAGTTGCCCAGTCTCTCAACAGGGCTGGGTCTCAGTCGATTCCACTTCGCAGCAACCCAGAGGGCAGAGCTGAACTACTCCCATGCGCTCCCAAGACTGTCACTGCAACCGATGAAGAGCACAAAGCCTCATCTTTTTCCTATGCAGCGACAGGTAGTTTCGATCTGCTGGCCTTGTGGTAAGCAGTCCAACACACAACCCATTAGGCCACCTTGCCCCCTCACACCACAAAACACTGACCTTTTAATAAGCAACAGAAGAATCATCAACTAAAAAATATAAACTAGAAAAGAGATTTTTAAAACTCATTCACTAAAAATAGTTTTTGACACACCTACTTTGCCACAAAGCACAGGACAGACTAACTCTTCATTCTGAAATCTGGCAAGCTTACCACCAGCATTTGACACGCCTGTTGACCCAACACCACCTCCCTCTTTATTGCTTCTTCTCTCTCTCCTTTTGCTACTATTTCTTTCTTTTCTTTTTTTGAAAACTATACTTCTGATGTAGCAAAACTGCAGCAATGACAGTGTGTGGGTCCGGGACATATAGAAAGAGAGAGAAATCAGGAAGGGCAGTTGTGCAAAGGTAATACACAATAGCGAAATCTCACCTTGACAACTGGCTGTGAAACTGTAGCACAACCTAACACCTAAGAATTCATTTGTGGAGCTCCACTGTCACGAACTTGGGGGCAAAGTGGAATCCCAGTGAAGACCGCTGGTTAGTTTGGTTTGTTTTAGCCAATAGAAAGCAGAGCCCGTCAAAATCTGAGAAGCAGTGAAGGACATACACCTATTTCCTTATGCGCAAAATAGTGTTTTACTCTTCTGAAATTCTCTTAAAAGCCTGCACACCTAATTCCACTCTACACAGATATACCAACGCGCTTTTTTAAAAATCATTTTATTGGGGGCTCATACAATTCTTATCACAATCCACACATACATCCATCGTGTCAAGCACATTTGTATATTTGTTGCCATCATCATTCTCAAAACATTTGCTTTCTACTTGAGCCCTTGGTATCAGTCCCTCATTTTCCCCCTCCTTCCATGCTCCCCCCTCTCTCAACACTTTCGAATAGGAATATTTTGTTATTTATAAGACAAATTAACTATATTGACTCTATTAACTTAGTCAATGCCACAGTGATCTAAATTTTTAAGAGGAGTTTTCCCCGGTGTCTTAAACTATAAAATTCTACCTACCCTTAACAGTTTTAAAATGACTCCAATGATCCTAAACCTAAATGTCCTCAAAATCATGTCAAAATCAAATCATACTAATTAGAGAATAATCTAGTCTGATCATCCACTATACCTATGTTATTCTTAAATGCCAATTCTCCCCTTTTCCACTTTATATGTGGTTATCCCCAGAAAAATCACTCCTTGATCTTCTGTCCTATTTTATGTTTAATTTCCTTGACCTGTACAAATGTGTATCTGTCCAAACTTGACTTGAACTTACTGAGATACGCTTATTGAGTAACCAAATTACTCCACACGACTGCAATCTCAAAATGGAAGCTTGGCCAATTCATCTCTATCCTAAAAATGCCAGATTCGCTAGTGCTTCCTTCACTTCCACATTTAACACCAAATTCAACGATTCTTCCGTTACAGTGTCCCTGGGATTGTCTTCTTTTCTATTTTCCCAGCCATCAGCCACTCCAGGCCGTTATCTTCCATGTGCATTATTTCAATAGCCTCTTAGCTGATCGCCTTCCTACTTCCAGTCACTCCACACTTTATCCAACAAACACAGAACTGCCAGAACCCACCACTTCAGTTTACCCGCTCACAGAACCACAGGGCCTGCCCACTGGTTCCAATCCAAGCTCTTTGGCCAACTGTTCTAGAGAGCAACAACAAAGAGGGAAGATTTTCCATCAAGGCTTAGAGTGGTTAGATTTTAATTTTTTTGTTCTGGATCATGTTTTTTTTCTCTCTCTCTTATTTATTTTTTTAATTAATAAATCTTTTTATTGGGGTTCATACAACCCTTATCACAATCCGTACATACATCAATTGAGCAAAGCACCCTTATACATTCGTTGCACTCGTCATTCTCAAAATTCACCTTCCACTTGGGTTCCTGGAATCAGCTCGGTTTCCCTTTTTTCCCCCCTCCTCCTCCCTCCCCGCTCCCCACTTCAGTTGCCAGTGGTCCCTTCTATACCTCTGCCTTTGAAAAATCATTTCCTTTTTCAAGATCCTACAAACAGGATAGCGCAAGCAAGGCTGAAGAGCACAGGTCCTGGCATTTGATTTGACTGTGGGTTCTGTCATTTATGGACTGAGAAACATTAACCAAGTTATTTAACCACATCTATATAACAGGGACAATAAACCTGTCTTATAAAGGTCGTTATGAAAATTGACATGACATAATTCATTTAAAACATTAGACCAATTTCTGGCACGGCTAATAATAAATGTTATATGTTGTTACTATTACCATGAGCAATATGATCTGGGTGAGCCAATTTGTTTGCTCCACCATAAATTATAGGAGTCCCAGTGGTGCTATGGGTTAGATGCTGGGCTGCGAATCATAAGGTTAGTGGTTCAAACCCACCAGCTACTCTGCAAGAGGAAGATGAGACTATATGCTCTTATATAGATTTACAGTACAGTCTTAGAAACTCTGTATAAGGTTATTATGAATAGGAAACAACTTGATGGCACTGGGTACTATCGATTATGCATTTCCCTTCACTAACTTTGATTCCTCACAGGCAGTTAAGAGTTGGAAGGAATCTCTGAGAAGAGTTAATCACACGTCCATCACCATTCAAGATGTGACTCAGTCATTCTCTCATCGTCACCATTCAAGATGTGACTCAGTCATTCTCTCATCGGTATGATACCTACTTCTGATCCAAATACAAGATACCTACTTCTGATCCAAATACACTCTACAACAACTATGATCTCAAAATAGAAGGTTTGCCAATTCATCTCTATTCTAACAATGCCAGATTCACTACTGCTTCTTTCCTTCCAGATTTAATACCAAATTCAACAGATTCTTCCCGTACAGTGTCCCTGGTACTGCCCTTCGTTTCTGTTTCCCCAGGCATCAGCCACTCCAGGTCAGTACAATCCCCAGTAAATAGGTGCTGAGTACTATGTTAAGTGCTACAGAAATATAATATTTTGTCTCCTATTATCTCTACAGTATTAGTACAACATATACATCTAAAATAAAATGTCAGGTAGCTATAGTTTGAAGTATTCAAGCAAGAAATCAAAATCTAACATGTTGACAACTGTTCTCAAGTTGATTCAATAGGCTCTATTTTATCATTTCAATCTTTATGCTTTCCTAAAAGTAGTTAGCTATGTTTTCTCTCTCACCTATCAGTAATGCCGGGAGCAATGCCCTTATTAATTAAACAAACAAATCACTGCCATCGAGTCAGTTCTGACTCATAGGGAGTCCATACGTCAAGGTTGAATTGTCCTTGTAGGTTTGCAAGCCTGGAACTGGCTGGTGATTTAGAACAACTCTTATAATTACTAATTTATGAATTCCATAAAGTTTCTATATAAAAATGAAATAAGGTCATCAAACCAATATATAAATAGAGAAGATATAAGCCACTAAATGAAAAGATTTAAAAGTTTTCAAATTGCTGGTAACAGCTCTGGCCTTTCTCCTGGAAACCTCCCTCCTCCTTGTATTCCCATCCCCCCAAAAAAAACACCCACACAAATCCATACAGAATCACAGACAAAAAAATTTTTTCCCATAGAACTTTTAAAGTTGGAAGGAGCTCAATTCCCAGTTCTTTAAGTTTCTTCAAGTTGTACATGAGAAGACAAAGCCCAAGGAGGTTAAATAATGAGCCCGAAATTGCCACAGACAGTGGGAGCGCTGGGAACTGAACCCAGTGTCCCTGACACCTAGGTCGGGGCTCTTGTCACTGCTTCATGTGGGGTGCCTATTAATCTAGAAAATATAATTAACTATCTCACAGGAACGCCTCACAAAACAATTGAGTATAATCATATGGTGCAGTTACTACTGACATGTTTTTGGCTATTCTCAAGAACTCTTCTGGGAATAAAGGTTTCCAGGCCACAATGGAGCATTTTCATCACAATTACTTTTGTTCTGGAAAGAGGATTCTTCCCGTATCAAATTTAAGATTACCATCTTCACTAATTCTTTTTCATGAATACACATGAAACGTGTATGGTCACTGATGCAGCCTCTCCAACAATAGCATGAGCATAACCACATGTCACCGATTTTTAAAATGGCATCTATTCTAGGCTCATCAGCATATGTTCAAATCTGTTCCTAATATAGAATCCTAGACTTTTGGCATTAGAAGGAACCTTGAAGATCACCTCTCATTTTACAGAGGAAACCAGGGCCCAGCAGAGACCTGCCCAAGGTCAAGGTGTCTACACACACACACATACACACACACAGAATAGAAAGTTCTTCAAAGAAAAACATCAGAGGAAAACTCGTGATTTAGTGAAACACTTTAGCTTGTCTCCCTTCAAATCTACTTCTCAAGTACAACTTGCTAAGTAGGAAACTTTTGAAATTTAAGAAAAGAAAGCAAAACAAGAGCTAAGCCAACCTCTTTGGGCCCTGCACTTGTTTTTAAGTTTATAGCCAAGTCACTGATCCTTAAACCTGAAAAGTGAAGGAGGCTCAGTAGAAACATGTTAGAGAGTAACATTCTGTTTGTGTTTATATGTATTTAAGTGGAGGCAGAAAAAGACAGACACAAATTAAGAACAGCTATAATACACTCTGTAATAAATTATGTGGGAAAGTATTTATAATTAAGAAAATCACAAATAAAACTGTAACTGCAACTGTCAAGGAAGGCTGTTAGTCACCATACCTATCAATTATATAAGAATGCCCATTCACTTTGAAATGTTATATTGGTATAGGGCTTAAGCCAAATGGGAACATCCTTCTTTTTAGCCATAGGATATGTGAAGAAAAAGGAATTTGAGATAAAGCTTTCCACCAAGCTTTAATTGAAAAGGTAAATCTTTCGCCAAGCTTAAATAAAACAAAATAAGGGAATCATAAGCTACATTGCCTGGCCATGTTTGTAAGAATACCATTTTAAAATAGTCCAATCCTCAAAGTTAAGGTCAGAAAAGGGCTAAAGACTTCATTTTGGGGTGGGGGTAGGGATGGATGTCAATGAAAAGCACACTGCGTAAGGCAAGTTACCTGCAGGAATATGTTTCTTAACTCATGAGGATCGCCTCGCTTGGTTGTCTGCACCTGTAAGAAGCAGCAAAAAAAGAGGGGGGGGAAGGCCAGTTAATGCTTCACCAAGAGACTACCAGACTACACAATCTATTCAGATTAGAGTTCACATCACTAGCGATCAATACTCTTATCTTTTATAAGGGCACTTAGTTTAAAACAAACCCAAAGCACTAACCGCTGGCTGATAACAACTGTCAAACTGGAGAGCCCTGACTGGAAGGCGAAAAGACAGGCGTAAAAGCCTAAGAGAGCGAGTCTGCGGACAGGGCTGCGTCCGGACAGGGAAGGGAAGAAAGTGAGGATGGGCCTTTTACTTTATTATCCATCTGCTAGCAACACTGTAGCAACCATCCACCTTCCCAGCAAGAGGCCAGCAAGGGTAGGATCGCAAGAAAGTTCAGGCACCCCAAATGAATCCCTTGGCCTACCAGCCTTTCTTACGGGTGAAAAGCAAACGGAGCATCTAATTACTTCCACGCGCCCCTTTTCCCCACCCCATCTAAAATACGGTACCTGCTACAACCTTTCCCAATGCTTTCCACACCCGGCAACCTGCGGTGCAAATGCCCACCCGGACCCCCGCCCGCACTCAGGCCCCAAATGACTCAATGGCTCTCCCCCTCCCCCACCGCAGCACACAGTTATCTTAGATATGCCGGCTTTGCACGCCACTTCCTCCTACCCATTTCCCGATGTCCCCTAACTCTGGGCTCACGACCCCACGCTCTAAGGGCAGGACTCGATTCTTGCTTTCCCGATCTGGGGTCCCCACGAGCTCCTTGAACTCACAATCCCTCCTCCTGCCCCTCCCCCAGCCGGGCATCCTCTCCCTCCGGTCCAAACCCCGTCCAGCCTCCCCACGGCGAGCTGGTGCCCAGGACACGCTATATAAGAAGAGGGCAAAGAAGGAAACGAGAAGAGGTGGGGGGCTGGAAGGAGGACCCCCGGTGTCGCTTATGCAATAAAGCCAGCAGCAGAGGGTTGGAGTCACCTTGACCGCCATGCTGTGCTCGGAAGCCGGGGACGAGCGAGTGAGCGAGCAGGGCCGATCTGTCAGGGTGCGCGCGCGCGCGCCGCCTTGCCGGCCGCGCCCGCCTTCCAGCTCCACGCCGCCGCCGCGCGCACCCCTATGCAAATGAGCTCGGGGCCGCGGGCGCGGCGAGCCGGCCCAGGGAGGGACCGGGCCCGCCGCCCCGGCGCCCCGCGCGCGGAGCAGCCCCGGGAGGGGACATGCTTCCCACGGGGAAGACCGGCGGGCGAAGCCGGGATTCCGGCGCGCCGAGTGCTGCCGACCGCCCAGACGATGCCAAGAAAGCCCTGGGTTACCCAAGGCCTCTTAGTGGGTGTGGCCTTGGGCAGCGACTTCTGCCAGGGTCCTCTTCCCCAAGGCTTAAAGGGCCACTTGGGGCCAAGGTTGAGCAAGAGACTGAAGGATCAAAGAGCAGGTCCCATTAATAATAATAACAAGTGACTTAATGACAGATACTGACGACCAGAAAGACTCGGAACCACACTCTCTGAGTGAGAAAGATGCCCTGAACTGGCCCGCAAAGGTACACTTAGTTTCTTTTCTGCTGCCGGCAGTATTATAGTGCTAGCCTAGTAGACAAACGCCACATTTCCAGTCCCCCAAGCCCTTTGCACCATGAAGTGGGGTGCAAATATATACAGAAAGGGGGGAAACATTTGCCTTCAAGGCTGGTGGTGTTGAATCCCTGCCCAGCGTGAACAGAAAGTAATTCTCCATTCCTATTTCCATTTCTTCCTACTGCCTCAGAAGTAGTAACTACCTCGAACCAAAATAATGTTTCTAAAACTGCCTTGCCGTTATCACTATATTGAACTGCCTCATTTTTCATTCAACATTAACTGAGCCAGGCACCGTTCTGCTTAGAAAGAATACAAGCACACAGTGCCTGTTCTCAAGGAGCCTGCACATGGTCATGCACCCCCACAACCCCAAACCGCGGGGCCGTGGGAACCACCAACTCCAAATCAAATCTATTGCTACGAGTCAATTCCAGACTTACCGGGAACTGATAGGACATAATTGAACGGGCTCATAGGGTTTCAAAGGCTTTCATCTTTAGGGGAGCAGACAGCCGCATCCTTCCTCCCTTGAGTATCCAGCGATTAAGACCCCTGAATGTTTGTTTAGCAGCTGAGCACTCAGTCACTGCACTACCAGCGCTCCCACCAACTCCAAACGGTTTGAATCATACATTGGACATAAGAATGGAATTTACACATTCATATTTAGTCCTACTAGCACCTGATACTCTTTGTTCTATTTCATTCGCTGTCTAAGTAGGACTCTCACGATGTTAATTCTGCATTACTGAACAGGACCTCCAGCTTGGGGAGGGGTGGAGTAAGAAAAAGAGAGGGATTTATTCTAAATGTTTTTTGGGGTTTTTTTTACCCTATTGGAATACATTGGGTTTATTGGTTTTGTTTTACTCAATTCAATGAAACTAGTGGCTGGACTGCCCACTCTGAGAGGAATAGATTACACAAGCAGAGCCCATCATAATAATTAATAGGTTTAGGTAATAGGTCACAGTGAAAATGTTCTTGATTAAAAATGGCTGATCTTAGAGGAGTTCAAAGGTTTCATTGTTGTGCATCTAGTTGCAATGGAAATTATATAAATAGTTAAAACTAAATATGGCTGTCACATGAATAAGAGAGACCATCTCAGCTACCCTAAATAAGTATAAATTTTGCTGGATTTTTCACTGATCCAAATATAGTAAACAGCAAAAAAAATAGGGGTAAAAGTTTAAAATATGTGTAAGGGAAATGTTATTCATTTGTAATCCTTAATTAATAGTATTAGCAGAACTTAACCCAAGTTAAAATTTACCTTTGCCTCTATTGTAAATGACCAGAGTTGGAGAAAACTAGTTAATGTGATATCAAAAGATTATCTAGTCAAACAATATACACAATATATGAGGAAAGATGATAAAAATTATTCAAAACATCTCATGATTTTTAAACAAAGTAGTAATTTTAAAACTCTCTTTAAGTTCCAAATGATATTTGTAAACAGGAAAAAATGTTTAAACTTTGGAAGAACAAGTTAAAATTGAGAACTTGATCATTAAGATAGCCTGGAAAGAAAGGCATTTCAGAAAACAATGTTTGGAAGTTAAAGCCTGAAAATCATAGTTGCAAATATATTGTATTTCATTGTTGACCCTAGATAGCAGATATCACTAACAAATAGTTACTTTGAGGGTCAGTTTCATAAAAGATTCACTATGAACCACAACTAAGCTAGGATTTTAAATTTGCTTATGAAGTTATCAATGAAATGTTATATTATGACCAGATTTGACCCAAACCCACAGAAACCTTGCCCAACTCTAGGCAACTCACATTCTATTTTGTGTGAAACCAAACAGGCACCTTGTAGGTGAAAGTAGGAATTTTGCTAGTGACTAGGCTCTAACATCCAACAAGCCTGTTCTGCTCTAACTCCTGGCCCTCTGTCCATATAATTTCTGTGTCTTCTGGGCTTCTCTGATGACTTTGCTGACATAAATACATTTTGTTTCTGCTTCCATACCCCAGACAGCCCTATGGATGTCATCTCGCAAGCAGTAAATCAAGACGGAGTGCATCCTTCGTAGAGTCTTAGAATGGCACCAATTAGACCAAGAGTGGAGCGCTTCCCAGGTTAACGCTAAACACACAGTCCCTCTGATGAAGAATGAGCGGGATTTACAACTCCCCACCAAGATCAAGCTCATTTAAAATATTTGGAATAAATAGCATGACCAGGACTTGGAGAAAAAAAACAACAAAAAATATTCCAACATCTGGAACTACTTAAGTAGATATTGATTTGGGCCTAGAACTACAATTATAAAATGATTCTTATTGCTTACGGAATCCCTGCAAGCCTTTCAAATGAAGTTATACTTTTAATGCCTTCCTTGCTCAGGTTCTATATGGAGACAATGGGTAGAAGGGGCAGGACTAGGGAAGACCATAAAGTGAGTAACTGTCCAGAGTGAAGCAAATTAAGTTCTAGTTTATGGTCTGGCCTGGAAATCAACAAATCCAAAACTATTCATTTAGTTCAACCTAAGCCACTTATAGTTAGACACCAGATCAACACAATAATTTAGATCTTCTTTGTGTCGTTGTCAGGTGCCATTGTGAGAAGTCCATTGGAGCTCGGTGACCCTATATACATAGGAAGGATTGTGAAGTGTTGGAAGGAAGGACTGGGCAGTGTTGTATTGGGTTGTATACAGGGCTCCAAAACACTGTGAAGAAGCAAAGCAAGTCTAAGCAGCAGGCAAAGCAAGGCATTGAGGGGCCGCCCGGCAATAAAGAGGAAGAAGAGGGAAAGGATAAAGCGCAGGGATGTAGAAGCATCCCTTGTGAGGAGGAAGCAGACCTGCACTCAGAAGTGGTTCTGGAAAAGAAGGGCATCCCACAGACCTGATGAAGCAACAGGCCAGGAGTCAGACAAGACGGAAGCCTCGAAAGTGGACAGGAACCAGGTTGGTCCAGTGGGACACTGCTGGTTTTGAGAATGAGGACCAGAAACTGAAGTTTCTCAAACAGATGGGTGATTTTACAAACCTGTCACCTTCGCTCAGCTGCCCCATGGGCGTGGCTGGCTGGCGCAACATGGTGCTCAACAAGGCAGCAGCAGACAGCTTTGCGCAGGGCTTGTGGCAGGACTACAGCGGGCCAGGAGCTGGCAGGAGAGCCAGGAGCCAGCCTCCGCTTTCCCAGACAAAGTCACCAATTGAACTGCTGATTAAGGACAACTATCTTGATATACTGGAAGGACCTGGGATGGGTGGAGGCAGCTCAGGTTCCAGGTGACAAGGGAACAAGTGGCTATTTATTGTACCAAACATTCCCTTTCTGAGGACCCCAGTTGTAGAGTAATAGCTAACATTTGTTGGGAGTCTCTGGGTCTGATAACGGTTAACACACTTAGGCTTCTAACTGAAAGGCTTGGAGGTTCAATTCCACCCAGAGGTACCTTGGACAAAAGGCTTGGTGGGTCACTTCCTAAAAAAAACCAACCTCTGAAAATCCATGGAGTGTAGTTTGACTGTTGATACACATAGGTGACCGTGAGTCCACCAGGGAAACCGGTATTTGGTGTGGACCAGATGCTGCATAACACTGTGTTCCTTGTACTACTGTATTTCTTAAAATCCAGTCTATGATCATTCCATCTTACAGTGGAGAAAACTGCCATCAGGGAAGTAGTGGCCCAGGGGCACTCAGCCAGGAAGGGCAAGTGCTGTACTTCTGTAGCCCAAGACCTAGGTCACTGTGACATGACCTCTCAGGGACTATCATCTGGAATCTTTGGGATTAAAGTGTTTGGATGTTTAAAAAGACCAAAAACAAAAGTTGCCTTGACCTTGATGCTGTGGTGCTGAAAGCTATTCCACTGGCATTTCAAACACCAGCAGGATCGCTCCTATTCATCTATGGTGAACAGATTTCAGACCCGCTTCCAGGCTAGTCTGAGGCACTCAAGAAATGTTCATTAAAATCTGGGTCATTTTAAATCATGAAATTAGTGTTTTAGAAGAAGTATTCAAGGTCATCTCATTGCCACTGAATCAATTCTGACTCGTGGTGACCCTGGAGGATGGGGTAGAACTTATTCCTGTGGGTTTCTGAGACTGTAACTCTTTACCTTTCGATTAGCAGCCCAAAGCTAACCCACGACGTCATGTTGGCCTGCTAACCCTAAGGTCAGCTGTTCAAAAGTACTGGCCGCTCCACAGGAGAACAATGAGGCTTTGTACTAAAGAATACGCTTGGAAACTCACTTAGGCATGTCTACTCTACCCTCGAGAGTTGCTATGAGTTGGCATTGACTCGATGGCAATGATTTTTAGTTTGGGGTTTATTAAAGCAACCCTTATCCAGTTCAATCCTCTCTCTGATCATATGATTTTCCACTAAATCCCAAACCCACTGCCATCAAGCCAGTTCTAGATCACAGTGACCCTCTAGGACAGAGTAGAACTGGCCCTGTGAATTTCTGAGACTGTGAGTCTTTACCAGAGTAGAAAATCTTTCTCCTATGGATAAGTTGGTTTTGAACTGCTGACCTTGTGAATCGCAGCCCAAAGTGTAACTACTACTCCTATACAGAGTTACAGTCTCAGAAACTCACAAGGGCAGTTCTACCCAGGGTCGCCTGACCTATAGGGAATGCCGAGTTGAATGCCAGTGAGTTGTACCAAACCGAAACCAAACTCACTGGTATTGAGTCGTGCCTAACTCATAGCGACCTCCTGTGGCTTGCCAAGACTGTCACTGTTTAATGGAGCAGAAATCCCTGTCTTTCTCCAGTGAAGAGACTGTTGGTTTCAAACTCCTGGACCATGAGGATCACAGCCCAGCGCATAACCACGATGCCACCAGGGCTTTCTCATGAGTCTGTAGGCATTTATATGTAAAGGTCTCATAGAGTGATAAGGGACTCACAGCATTAAATGTACTAAGCTGCTCATTCCATGGATTTCTTCCAAAATCCATTGAAAAGAAAACTGGCTCTTATTCTCTCCCAGAGGGATTAAGTCACCTTAAAAAAAAAATAAGAGCCCTGTCCTCTTCAGTACATAATTTAGAAAACTTAGAACTAAACTTCAAGAAAGAACAGTTTAGAAAAAGATGTAATCGCAGACCTTTCATTGTTGATTTTTAATTGGTATTATTGGTATAATATTCAGATCATGGAATTCAATAGCTCAATCACATCAAGAAGAGTTGTAGAATAATCATCAAAATCAGTGTTAGAACATTTTCTTCTTTCTTGTACTCATTGTTATTAGCCATCCATCCTCTACCCCCTCAACCTCTGCAGCCATGCCCCCAAGGAACCATTAATCCAGTTACTGTCACTATAGATTTAGGGAGATCAAATGATAAGATGCTAAATTTCAACCTAACTGTATCTGCAACAATTCACTTTCCAATGCACTCTGCATGTTAGCAAGGACATTCACATCCCAGTCTAGTCACATCCATGGTTAGAGGGGAGTCACCAGGGGCTAAATCCACACATATTTTCTTTTTCACTTTTAATTTTTTTAACTGAAACAGCTTCAAAATGGATCAAAAGATCTTTTGATACCGCTCTTCTCCACCCAAATGAAAATGTATTTCAATTAGGAAGAATGTTTGTGAAGAGTGTCTGGTACTTATAGAGTGTAGAGAAGTATAGGGAATATTCTTAGAAGTGAGAATGGCCAGACTTCATTTCATGTACTTTGGATCTGTTATCAGGAGGGCCTAGTCCCCGGAGCAGAGCTTCACGCTGGGTGAACTCGAGAGTCCATGAAAAAGGGCATCCCTGAGATGGAGTTACACACTGGCTGCAATAGTCCATCAGTCATTTGGTCCGTCTCTAAAGAACTGAGGGTCCTGGCATTTAGCCATGTCAATGCAGTCTTTTAGCCATTATTAACTGAAGAAAACTGAGAGCCTCTTAAAGATTTCTTTAAATTTTTATTCCAAACATAGAATTCATCATCATTTCTTTTTTCCTTGTTTTTTTTTTAAAAGATTCAGAAATCTAAATCGAACCAAATTATAACTGTTAAGTGGATGGCTAATGATTTCCCGTCGAGTTCTTGAAAAATTGCCTTTGTTTGATGAGGAGAAGGAACGGGGGAGGAGGAAATCAACTAAAGGTAAAGCTAGCAAAAAAAAAAAAGAAGAAAGTAAATGTTTAGAAAATGATGGTAACATATGTATAAATGTGCTTGATCCGACTGACGTGTGGCTTGTTGTAAGAGCTTTATGAGCCCCAGTAAAATGATCTTAAAAGGAAGAGGACCAGGAGGATCCTCTTGGCAGAAAAGGTCTGCCTCGGGAAGCTTGCTGGGGTGGGGGCGGGGGTGGGGTTCTGCTGAAGCTTTGGCTAACTTTCTCAAAATACTCTTCTAATAAGAAGATGTTATCATTATTTGGCTTTCCAGAAAGCCAATAGCAAAACACCCCGAGAAAAGAAAGCTAATGTCATTGATCTTTGCGCTTGTCTAGTCTGCTTTTTCTGTGACAGGACTATTTCCACCTTTTGGTAGTCATGGGTTTGATTGTGCTTTGTCTTCAGAATCATCCTGATAAAACTGTGTGTCATATCCTGTTAACATTCTTCTAGGAAAGGCTTCAGAATCTTGGATTCACTCATTCAACATTTTCATCGAAAGCTCTGCTATTGTCTGCAGCTGATCTGGGCCAACAGTTTTGGCACCCATCAAGAAGAAACCTTGCTCAACTCTTCTTTCTCAGCCAGAATTGCATAAGGTGAACCAATTGGGACGTCTTTGGCTACTGTTTGTGTTGTTAATCATCGGCCTTCTTCAAATAGAGCCAGCACAAAATCGTTTCCTTGCAAATTGATGTGGATGGGCTGCCACTGTGGGCTTCATCTTCAACATCAACATGCTCCTTCTGAGAACAATTTACCCATTTGTGCTTTGAAGCATTGGTCTTTGCACAGCCACGATAACACAAGTAAACATCTTCCTGGTATTCTCTGCTTCCAGTCAAGATTCACCCCCATCAGCAATGATATGGCCCGTTCCATGCCTCTTCTTAATCCAGCTTGAATTTCTGGTTGTGCAGGATTAATGTACTGCTGCAGCCGTTTTTAAATTATCTTCAGCAAAATTTGACTTGCATGTGATATTAATAACATTGTTAGATGTGGGAAACTGAGAACCGGGAAGAGACTATTGGGTCTTGACCATATGCTACATCCTGAATTGGTTGAACACCAACTACTTCTTTTTTGGCACATTGACTGTGTATTCCTTCCATCTTCCATAGATGCTTCCTGCATCATTTAATATTTTACCCATAACAAACTTTTTCTTCAGTTATTTCAGGTTGAGAAATGCCAGGTATGTTCTCTTCTTAGGGTTTTCTAACTCCAAGGTTTTCTCACATTTCATTAGAATACTTGACCTTGTCTTTTCGTGCTACCCTCAGAAATCTTCTGTTTAGGTCATCATTTTCTTCCATTCACTTCAGTAACTCCACATTCCAGAGCAAGTTTCAGAGTCTCTTCTGAGATCGATATTGGTCTTTCTTTTCTTTTCTGATTTTTTAATGACCACTCGCTTTTTATATGTGTGATGAGCTTGATGTCACCCCACAATTCACCTAGTCTTGGATCACTAGTATTCAATGCATCTGTTCTTGAGATGGTCTCTAAATTCAAATGGGATATACTAAAGTTTATGCTTTTGTTTTCATGGACTTGTTTTAATTTTCTTTAGCTTAAATTTATATATGAGCAATGTGTTAGTCTGCGTAGACTAGAGAAACAAATTCATAGCTATACATATGTGTATAATAAAGAGATTTATATATAAGACCAATTGAATATTGAGAAAACATCCCAGCCCAGTCCAGATCAAGTCCATAAGTATATTAGCCCGTATGTCCGATACCAATCTATAAATTTCTCTTCAGACTCATGAGACACATGCAATGACATCAAATGCAGGAAGATCACAGGCCAGTGGGTGGGAAGTCCTGTGGATTCAGTGGTGTTGTAAGCATCTCAGTGCTGGCAGGATCTCCACGTGACTTCTCCAGCACTTAGGGCTGCATCAGGGTAGGTCCATGTGGCTTCTCCTCAGGGATATCTCACAGGGAGTCAGCCTTGTCAGTAGATAATCTCCAAGGGAGTGAGGAGAGAGAGAGAGAATCGCTCGCCTCCAAGAAGAAATACAGGAGTTCCCAGAATCCTCAGGACAAGGCCAGGCCCACACAGAAGCTTCATTGGCTATATCCTGATTGACAGACTAGACTCCACCCCTACACTCTTAATCCTATAATGACACCAGATTATGTAACCACCATAAGCATTTAATAGTCTGTTTCACTCGGCCTCTGGTCTTCTTCTGTCTGATGATGTTGAGCTTCTCTATTGTCTCTTTCTATAGATGTAGTCGATTTGGTTCCTGTGTATTCCACTGGGAATGGTCTATATGTATTACTGTTTATGTTATTGAAAAAAAATTCCAACAAATAAACCATATGGTCTTGAAAAATTGCCATGCATTTTCCAGCATGTTTTCTATCACCAAAGCCATATTTTCCAGTTACCAAGCTTTATTTTGTTGTTTCCATTTTTTAATTGTCTTTGTTTGGTTCCATTTTTTGCATTCTGACTACCAGTTACTATCAATGCATCTTGATTACATGGTTGGATAATTTCAGGCTGCAGAAGTTGGTAGAACTCTTCAATTTTTCATCTTTAGCTTTACTGCCTGGTGCGTAAATTAGAATAATAGTAGTATGAACTAGTCTTTCTTTGATGGATATTATCCTATCACTGACAGAATTGTACTTCTGAATATATCTTGAAATGTTCTTTTTTAATGATGAATGCAATTCTATTCCTCTTCAATTTATCATTCCCATCATAAGATGGTTCAATTCATAATGGCCAATTATGTCCATTTCAGCTAGGATATTGATCTTTATGTATTCTATTTTTACAACATTTTTTACATTTCTTAGATTCATATTTCATGTATATTATTTGTGAAGGTTTGTAGCTGTATCTTTTCATTTTGACATACCAACTCTGCTTTGAAAAGACTAAACTTCCTACTTGCTCTCCATATGCCTTCCACCCTGAGGGGCTTCTCCTCGGGCCGTCATCGTCGGCACGGTCGCAGCAAATTCTGCTGCTATTCATAACGTTTTCAGTGGTCAATTTTTAAAGGAAAAGATGACCAAATTTTTCAAGTACAAGAAAGTAACCGATTAATGGTGGCTGCAAAAAGTTCATGAGAATATGGAATGAAAAGATAAAGAGAATTTTCCCACTAAGTTTTGAAGTTCTCCTGGTGCATACATGTACATATGGCTTCAGGCAGTTTATGGGAGGGGGGATACATTATCTTTTCATTACACTTTCCCATGAACTCTTTGGACTTCCATCGTATACATATACATATATGTATACATATACATCATATACATATACACCACGTACATATACATGTATACACATGTGTATACATATACATGTATATGGATATATGTGGTATGTCACATACATGTGTATGAATAAATAGATATAGATCACAGTTAAAAAATAAATGGGGGGAGAGCAAAGGTCCCAGAATGTCCAAAACAAACTTGAAAAAGAACAACGTTGAGAGACTTATAGATATAATCCTATCACAGACAGCACTGAACTTCAAAATAGATCTTGAAATGTCCCTTTGAATGTAATACCACTCCTCTTCATGTATCATTCTCAGCATAGTAAGCCATAGGTTTTCCTGACTCAAAATACCCAATGCCGGGCCATTTCAGCTGACTAACGCCTAGGATATTGGTCTGTATGTACTCCTCCAGCGCTGTCTTTGACAATGCGCTGCTTCCATTCCCGAGGCCTTCAGTGTCTGACAGTGTCTCCATGTTACATGGAAGGTTTCCAGCGGCTACTTCCTCCAACGTGGCCGGTCAACTCCTTTTTCGTTGTCCTTAGTCTGGAAGCTCCACAAACACCTGTTCACTTTGGTGACTCTGCTGGCATTTGAAACACCAGTGACATAGCTTCCACACTTAGCAAAAGTTATATGAATTACCAATAAGCATGTTAAAAAGTGCATATCGTCAGTAGTCGCCAGGGAAATGCAAATTAAGATGACAGTAGGTATATAGCAATACACTCTCCTAGAATTACTACAATTACAAACACTGAAAATACAGATATTGGCAAGAATGTGGAACACCAGGACTCTAGTACACTGTAGCAGAGTGTAAAATGGTACAACCACTTTGGGAAAAGTTCTAGCAATTTTTTAAAAATATAAAACTGAGCATTCTCTTACCCTGTGACCCAGCATTTTCACCTGTGAACTATTTACCAGAGAAATGAAAATATGTTTATTAAAAGGCTCATACTAAAAGGTTCACAGTCACTTTATGAATAATAGCCAAAAAAATGGAAACTGCCCAGGCACCCATCAATAGAAGAATAGATAAGCAAAGGATAGAATAGTCACAGAATAGACCACTGTACAAGAGTAAATAGGAGCAAAACTTGAAATTGCTGATACAGCAAACCCAAGCCCACTGCCACTGAGTCTGACTCTGTTTAGCAGAGTAGAACTGCTGCATAGGGCTTCTGAGACCGTAAATCTCGGAGCAGATAACCTCACCCTTCTCCCAGAGTGGCTCTTGGGTTTAAGCTGCCGACCTTGTGGTTGGCAAGCAGCCAAATGCATAATCTGAAAGCAACACCAGGACTCTGGCTGATAAAGCAACATGAATGATTTTGAAAGCACTAGGTTACGTGAAAGATATTTTGCATGATTCCATATATAAAAGTTCTAGAACAAGCAAAATTAATGTCTGGTAGAAAAAATCAGAACCTTGGTTGCCTGGGTGAGATGGGGGACAGGAAAGCTACTTGAAGGAACTATCTGGAATGTTGATAATGGTCTATGTCTTGTTTAACACTTGGGTTACAAGTGTATGCATTTTCCAAAATATATGCTTAAAGTTAGTGCATTTCATTGTATGTAAAATTTTTCTTAAAAAGACCAACTGTGAACAAATAGTGAACTCTGGTTTATCATATGCACGCTGGAGTAGTTAGAGAGAAGAGCACTGGTTTCTTAAATTTACTTTGAACTGTATCATAGATAAGAAAACTCGATGGGTGAATTGAGGCATCATATTAGTGGTAGCATGCAGGAGTTCATTGTAAATACTCTTTCAACTTTTCTAAACATTTGAAAATTTTTATAATAAAATGGGGCATATTCGTAGAGTCTTCGTGTTACTAAAAATGTCTGTCCAGGTTGATAGTTCCATAATTTGACTAGGGATTGTAGTGGAATCTGCTTCTTATCACTGGTAGACCTCTGTGTCTTGTTGGAGAGGAAGAAAACAAAGCTGAATCTGCTTGACAAAAAATGTTGTGTGGGTAGGTGTGGGAATTAGGTGATTTGATGTCAACTTGAATTTTTATGAATGGGGGGGAGGTGGAGTCCGACCTATCAATCAGGTCACAGCCTGATGATGTCTCATTGGGGGTGTGGCCTTCTTATAAGAAGAAACTGGACCCTCCCTCTCTCTCTGTGACTGCTTGCTGAGATTCTGCCTCCAGGGAGGCTCCATATGGGCCCCCAGTCCCTTGGAGCACTTGGCACCGTGCCATGTTTCTACCAACCTTGGAGCCTCAAGCCTCCGCACCCACTGCTTGTGCTCTTCATACATTCTGCATCACTTTTTTTTGCGTCACCAGCCTGCAACTGTGAAAGTCTGAAGAGGGACTCTATGGACAAGCATCAGACTTAGGGACTTGATTTGGACTGGGCTGGGATGCCTTCTTGATATAAGATTATTTCTTGATATAAAGCTCTTCCTTATACATATATGAGTATCACTGGATTTATTTCTCTAGATAATCCGACCTAATACAGCAGGGAAATTTGTGAAATTATGTTGCATTGAGAAAAGCTGTCAGCGCCAGTGAAGATGTACAGGGTCACTGTGCATCATAATCAGCTCTATGGCAACATGTTGGGTTCGGTTTGGGGCCGGAAGTTAGGATTTCAACATACCTTTGAGGGCACATTATTCAATTCATGATGCTGAAAGAAGAACTTCAAGCTGCACTGGCGGCATTAGTTAACAAAACTCCAGAAATCGATGAACTATTGATTGGAAGGACTCACTAATCTATGTCAAGACATTTGGAAGATAGCTACTGGGCCAGTTGGCTAAAAGAGATTCATTCATATTTATGCCCATTCCAAAGAAAGGTGGCCCAAAAGAATGCAGAAATTATTGAACAATATTATTAATAACACATGCAAATAAAATTTTAGTGATGATAAGTCAAAAAACACTTGCAGAAGTATATCAGCAAGGAGCTCCTAGAAATTCAAGCCGGAGTCGGAAGGGGATGTGGAACAAGGGATATCATTACTCTCGTTGGATGAATCTTGACTGGAAGCATAAATACTAGAAAGATGTTTACTTACGTTTTATTGACTATACAAAGGTCTTTGACTGTGTGAATCATAACAAACTATGGATCACATTGAGAAGAATGGGAATTCCAGAACACTCCATTTTACTCACATGTACATGCCCCAAGAGGCAGTTGGACAAACAGAACAAGGGAATGCTTTGTTTAAAACACATGGCTTAAATCAGGAAAGGTGTGCACCATTGTACTCTTTTACCATCTTAAATCTGTATACTGGGAAAATAATCTGAGAAGCTGGAATATAGGAATATAAATGTAGCATCAAGATTAGAGAAAAGCATATTAATCTGCAATGTGCAGATGACACAATCATAATTTTGCCTGCCGAAAGGAGGAGGATGATTTAAAGAACTTGCCAAAAATCCTCACAACTGAATCAATAAACATCATAATGAACAGAAAAGATTAAAGTTGTCAAGGATTGGATTTTGCGTGGATCCACTCATCAAAGCGCAAGGAAGCAAGTCAAGAAATCAAACCACCTATTGCATTAGGTCAATCTACCACACGAGGCCTCTTTAAAGCATTGAAGAAAAAGGATGTCACTCTGAAGAGTATGATGTGTCTAAGCCAAGCCATGGTATTGCTAATCCCGCAGGAGGTCCAAGTGGGACAATAAATGAGGAGGACCACTGAAGACTCAATGTATTTGGATCATGGCACTGGAGAAGACTATTGAAAGTACCAGGGACTGCCAAAAGAATAAAAAAATCTGTCTTGGGAGAAGTACAGCCAGATGGTTCTTAAAAGTGGGGATGGTGAGACTTTTGTCTCACATGCTTTGGAAATGCTAGCAGGAGAGACCAGTCCTTGGAAAAGGACATCATGCGTGGTAAAGTGGGAAGTCATGGAAAGAGAGGACAACCTCCGATCAGATGGCCGGTTCTAACAGTGGCCTCACAAGCATAACAACAACTCTGAGGATGCCCCGCACCAGCAGTGTTTCCTTCTATTGTGCGCACGGTGGCTGTGAGTCAGACAGCACTGAACAACAGCATTCCATTCATAACAAGCAGGAATATTTTTAAAAGTTGAAAAATATTTCAGAAAGTTTTCAACAAGAAGCAGAAAACGGGAAAAGATTAAAAATAGGGTACGACTCAAGGGGGCCCAATAACTGACTCCTAGGAATCCCAGAGACCTCAGAGATGTAAAATGATAGGGAGTGTGTGTCTGCTGGTTACACATGTTATGGCCTCAAGGAGGAGCAGGAGCGTTGGCAGCTCAGGCCCTAAGGACCTCGATCCCAATGGGGGTAGCAGCAGGGTCCTGTATGGTGACTGGAGGCAGCCTCCTTTTGGGTGATGAGCAGGTGATGGGGCTGGAGAGGAAGGTCATGATGGCCACACACATAGGGCTGGGTCCATACAATATGCTTGCTCTGAAGTCAGCTGCAGGCACCAAAGACAACCCTAATCATGCCCCTCCATTACCAACAAGCGAATCGTGGGCTGCATCTGTGAAGAGAACCACAGTGCTGTCATTTGGTTTTGGCTGCACAAAGGTGATGCTCAGTGATGTCCTCGCTGCAGAACCCATGACAAGCTGGTGCCCCACCAGTTAGCCCACTGAGCCTCTGCACTGACCCGCTCTAAATGTTTTCTCCTCTTTAATAAAGACTAGCCATTGCATTGGCCCCTTCTCCCATGAAATAAAACAAAACATAATAAAATAAAATGATAGGGAAGAAATCATCAAAGGAATAACCTATGAATTTCAATACTCGAAAGGTGAAAGTGTCCTAGATATGAATGAAAAAAGTTCCACACTAATATACATCATGAAACTTAATAGCATTGGAGATTAAAACAAACAAACAAACTCTTAGCCAGATATACCTGCCAATGAATCAGGAGTGGAGATGAGAATGGATTCTTTCACTGTCATACCAAATAAGCGACGGAACAAATTTTTGTTTTCCTTCCTCATAATCTCTCAATTACAGTTTTTTCCCTACATACACATTGTACCACTGAGCTGCACCCCTTTAATTAACTTAGTTTTTGAGATCCTAGTCCCCAAAGGGAGCACTATCATGAGTCAGACCAATTGGAAACTGAGACTGCCTTCTGAAGCTATAGAATGAAAAGTAGAGAGGGCTCACCAAAGTAGTGTGGTGATCAGTCCCAAACAATAAGGGGAAACTGAGTTGCTGCTCTGGAGCAGAGATAAGGACTATGTCTAAAACCCAACTGAGGCATCTCAAGAAACACAGCCAATCCAACAAAAGTAAGACCAAAATGCGCTAGTCCACCAAGTCTGAGGACAATATTCCAAGTCAGAGCAGCCAAGGCACAAAGAGGATCACAGGGCCGGCCCCACCACGAGCCCAGACAACATGTCCCTCAATGACACAAAGTGCTAAGGGTGACAGCACTGGGGACACGGGGTGGGAGATGTGCCCAATCTGATCCCACTGCACTGGGGTGAGCACTAAGGGTGTACAGCAGAGCAGCAAGGGCAACAGAGCCACAAAGTCCCCAAGAAATGCTAAAGGTGGACTTGGGGGCCAGGGCATGGCACCCCAGTGGACTCGACTGGAAAACACTCATAAAGGTCAGTAGACAGACCTGGAACCACTTGAGGACTTTTCAGTTTTTGCTGTTGGTTTTTATTTATTTAGTTATATTTGCTGTTGTTGATTTATTTTTTGTCTTTTTTGTTATGTTTGGCTCTGTTTTTGCACATCTTATTGTCTATGCATGTAACATCTGGACAAGAAAGGCAGGGCGCACAATCCAGAGGAGAGAACAATGGGACTGACGGTTCCTGGGGAACACTGGGAGAGGGCGAGATGGAGCAAAATGAGGGAGGTGCCAACAAACCCAGGGACAAGGGAAGAATAAATTATCTTAAAAATTGATGGCAAGGAGGGCATAGGATGCTGGCGGGGTGTGAGGAGGTGGGGTTGTGCTCAATCAAGGGCAATGCAGCTGAGAGGAATTGCCAAAGCTCGAATGAAGGCCAGATATGATAGTGGGATGGGAGGAAAGTAAAAGGAAATAGAGGAAAGAACTGGGAGGCATAGGACAGTTTAGAGGTTTAAATACAGGCATGTACATATGTAAATACATTTAGATACAATTACAGGGAACTTTATCTACGTATATATATTTATTTATAAAGTATTATGGTAACAGATGGACGTTGGGCCTCCACTCAAGTACCCCCTCAATGCAAGAAAAGCTTGTTCTACTAACACAGCACTCTGTGATGTTCACCTTCTCTGACATGATTGCTGAAGACAAAATGGGTGCATAAGTAAATGTGGTGAAGAAAGCTGATGGTGCCCGGCTATCAAAAATTATAGTGTCTGGGGTCTTAAAGGCTTGAAGATAAACAAGCAGCCATCTAGCTGAGAAGCAACAAAACCCACATGGACGTAGTACACCAACATGTGTGATCATGAGGTGATGATGGGATCAGCTATCAGGCATCAAAGACCCAAAACAAAACAAACAGAAAGCATATCAATGGGAGTGAGGGGGAGAGCAGAGTGGAGACCCAAAGCACATCAGTATTCAATTGGACACTCCCTGTCAGAATGGCCACAAGAAGAGAAGAGGTTGTCAGGGTGCAGTATAGCACCTATGAAACACACAGCTTTCCTCTGTGTCTTTAATGCTCCCCTGATCCCAATTCTATCTAATCTGACTAGACCAGAACATGTATACTGGTACAGATAAGAGCTCAAAACACAGGAATCCAGAACAGATAAACCCCTCAGGACCAATGAGGGGAACAGCGAGGAGGGTAAGGGAAGGGGGTGGGGAGTAAGGGGGAACTGATCACAATGACCGATGCATGGTCCCCATCTCAGGGGGATGGACAGCAGAAAAGTGGGTGAAATAAGATAGCAGTCGGTGTAAAACATGAAAAAAAGAGAATAATTTATAAATTATCAAGGGGGCATGGGAGAGGGAGGGAGGAGGGAAAATGAGGAGCTGATGCCAAGGGCTCAAGGAGAAAGAAAATGCTTTGAAAAAGATAACATATGTAAAGATGTGTTTGACAAAATGGATATGTGTGGATTGTGATAAGAGCTATATGAACCCCCAATAAAATAAAATTTAAATGTTAAATAAAAGGTAAGGCCAAAAGCGACCCAGGTCATTTGGTAATTGAGATTTGGGACACTACACTTGATTTAAAAAATCTCTCCCAGTGCTTAAAAGGGATAACTCAAATCCCCTGCCACCAAGTTGATTCTGTTTCATAGAACCCATTCATAAGGTTTATGAGACTGTAAACAGGAGCAGATAACCTCATCTTTCAGTGTTTACTTGGCAGTATCACCAGGCCGCCTTGAAGGGATAATAGGGAATGGAAAAGGTAGGTGAAATAATCGACTTGGGCATAATCACCTACAGAAGTGAGGGTCAAATGTAGCCAGCCATGTGTTATGTTGATTAGCCTCACTCCCCCCACCATCCCTTCCTTACATGAAGAGCACTGACATTGGCTAACCCAACTCCTTCCCCTTTTTTAAAAAGAGACAAAAGTATCTTTATTGCAATAAATTAATCTGTGATACCCACAAATCAGTTGGTGAGGGCAATATGGGTCTTGACCACACTGTCACGTGCTCCCACAAGCGCCCTTCTGCTGCTGCTCTGGAGATCTCCACCTCGATCATTATCAACCCCAGATCTTCTTTCTTAAGAGTGACTCTTGCTAGCTCCTTCTCCGGCTCCTGTTTGGCTTTCTGTTCCCTGGATGGTTTGTCTCCAATCACATGCTGTCTCCAGACTGGAATTCTGGATCGCCTTCTCTTCCACATAGTTGGTGACTCGCTCCAGGTGCGCTGCACCACTATCACGCTTTCTCCAGGCTTCTTAGCAGCCTGCTCCAGGCCACTGGCCTCAGTCTCCAACTCCATCACCACATCCTCTGAATAGTCCTGTTGATCCCCAGCTAACCTCTTAAAGTTCAGATGCAAGTCTGACTGACTTGACATCATCCCGTGATGACAAGATCACTGATAGGCCGAAGCATGTTCCTCATGTTGAGGACACCAATTGATACATAAGGGATGATGCAAAAATTTCTTCTAGCTCAATCGACACCAGGAAGATTTTGGGACTTGCCCTGCCTCTTCAGTGCTCTACCCAAAAGGCAAACTGACTTCTGTGTAGTAGAGACCATAGCAGTAAGAAACCAGGGTTTTCTCTTCAGAGAACTGGTGCAGTGTAGCCTTTTTAGGCTCCTTGAAGAACTTTGAAAAGCAAGCTAGGTGAGAAGAAGTACAAACATGATGGCCTGCCAATGCCAGCTAGGGAAACAGAAATAACCAGAGAGCGGTTAAAAAGGTTTATTTCTCCTCTGCTCCTCCTTCTAGCACCAATATCAGAGGAGTTGACCTTGAAAGAAAAGAAGAAATATCCTATGCCCAGATGCGATTCTAGTCCAGGTGATTGGGAAGAAGGAAAAAGTGACTATAATCCTTGTGTTAGGTTGGGTTGTCTAGAGAAACAAAACCAGTGATGCTCATGTACTTGATATAAGAAATACTTTTATATCAAGAAGGCATCCCAGCCCAGTCCAACTCAAGTCCACAGGTCCAATGCTAGCTGGGACCCTGTTCAGACTCAAATAGCGACAAGCCAATAAATCATAATGGTGATTGGGAAGCTGGGAGATCACAGGCCAGTAGGTGCAGAGTCGCATGCATTCAAGGTCTGTGGGAACATGCCAAGTTGCAGACAACTCAGAGGTTGGCTTCTAGTGTCAGTAGCCCACATGGGGCTGCCCCTGGAGGCAAACAGAGTCCCAACATGGAAGAATGTGAAAGGAGAGAGAGAGAGAGAGAGAGAGAGAGAGAGAGAGAGAGAGAGAGAGAGAGAGAGAGAGAGAGAGAGAGAGAGAGAGAGAGAGAGAGAGAGAGAGATCTATCTCTTATAAAAAGATCACACTTCCAAGGAGGCATCTTTAGGCTGTGATTTCATTAAAAGGTTGGACTCGCTTTTCGGCCGGAACCGCCATCTTGCAGTGACCTGCCAAAATGACGAACACCAAGGGAAAGAGGAGGGGCACCCGCTACATGTTCTCCAGGCTCTTCAGGAAGCATGGCGTCGTTCCCCTGGCCACGTACATGCGAATCTACAAGAAAGGTGACATTGTGGACATCAAGGGCATGGGCACTGTTCAGAAGGGGATGCCACACAAATGCTACCACGGCAAAACCGGACGCGTCTACAACGTGACCCAGCACGCTGTCGGCATTATTGTGAACACGTAAGTCAAGGGCAAGATCCTCGCCAAGAGAATCAACGTGCGCATTGAGCACATTAAGCACTCGAAGAACCGGGACAGCTTCCTGAAGCGCGTGAAGGAGAACGACCAGAAGAAGGAGGCCAAGGAGAAGGGCACCTGGGTGCAGCTGAAGCGCCAGCCTGCCCCTCCACGAGAGGCCCACTTTGTGCGGACCAATGGGAAGGAGCCCGAGCTGCTGGAGCCCATCCCCTAGGAGTTCATGGCCTAGTCTGAAATAAAGCTGTCCTGGAAAAGGAAAAAAAAAAAAAAAGGTTAGACTCTACATTTTCACACAGGTTCAAGTTGACATAAAATCTAACTAATGTACTTCCTTCTCCATTTCAAGTTTTTGTGGCCAGCAATCGAGGAGGTTTTTTTAATAGAAGAATAAAGTTTTAAAGTGGGCCAGGCTGAATTTTAAATAATTTTAAAGACAAGAAAAGTATGGAATCTGCCTGGGGGAAAGGGTATTCAATATAAAGAAGTGGGAGTAGTGGCTGGCGAGAGGTAGATAGGTAGGTAAGTACATGCATAAAATATTTTACGGTTGTAGTTCTAATGGAACCATGTTGGTTATGCATTGGATTGCTTACCACAGGTGGGCAGTTAGAACCCACCAGCTGTTCTGCGGGAGAAAGATAAGGCTTTCTGTTCCCATAAAGACTTACAGCCTTGAAATCCTATATAGGATTGCTATGAGTAGGAGTTGATTTGATGTTAGTAGATTTTTTTCTTTTCTTTTATACACTTATTAGTAGATGTACTATCTTCAAAAGTTGGTATACTTTTCTTCAATATGATAAACTGAGCACATTGTAAGCTAGGCCTTTGCCTGATGGTAGTGGATTTCTGTGGGATTTTTTGGTATGCTTGTAGCTCAATCAAGTTTAGAGGTCTTGTAGCCTGTTCACAAAAAAGTAGTATATGGTTTATGATAAATACTACGTGAGTGAAACAGTGGAATTTTAATGCATGTGGCAATAAAATTGTATGAGTATTCTAAATATATTAAGCAAAGCCTGGAACAGATCATTGAATTTTTCCTAAATCACAATGTTGTCTAGGGTGGCAATGATCATATTTCTAACCAAACCTATTATTATACCCTTTTTCTATTTACTTGTTTAAGATGTAAAATAAGTTTGGCGTGATTGCTTTTCACAGACCCATGCTGGATGATAGATACTTGGCTACCTCTGTAGACCCTTAAATTGTGGGGGTCTTTTTCTCTCTTTTTGTAGTTGTTGTTTCTTTTTCAAGATTAATGCTATAGTATTTCAAAGAAGTAGACTAAACAGACGATGATCCCTCAGTTCCTCCCTTTTCCATTAAAAATTGAGTATTCTTGACTTTTTCCATTATCTATAATCACTCCAGTTTGCAGGGAGTCCATACATATAACTGTTAATAGTGCAGAGATTTCAGAGAACATGTCTTTGAACGCTCTAGTGAAGATTCCTTTAGGCCCACCTGATGTGAAATCATCTTCCCTCACCTGTTCCATCTCTAAGTCCCATTTCTATAGCAGCATCACTGGTCATATTTGTATGAAGACTTTAACGTATGGCGTCTCGTTGCCATACTGGAGTGATTTAGGACACTGGAGCAGGGTTAGACATTCTGGGTATTATTTGTGTTATATTGATTTCATTCCTAAGAATGTCATACTCCATTTATAAATACTACCCTAGGTAATTGTTAACTTCAAGAATGCACAAGATTGACAAGAGATAAAAAGTTTGTGCCTGTTGTATTTTATAGCGAGATTTTTCTAAAGCCATTGTAGGTTTACGGAAAAATTATGCAGTTTAAGTGTAGAGAGTTTCCATCTATCCCTTCTTGCCTCTGCAGAGTTTCTCCTGTTATGGACATCTTGCATTCATAGGTTAGTTTCTTACAAATGACAAACCAATATCGATATGAACTAAAGACCATTAGCGTTCACACTCTGTCTTGAACAGCCTATAGGCTTTAACAAATGCGTACTGTCTGCAGCCACCATTACAGTATCAATATAATTTAACTGTTCTGAAAAATGCCTTGTGCTTTACCAACTAATCCTGGCTTTATTTTTTATTTCAACCTTATATAAACCCATTGGGAAATATATATAAAATAGATAACATAAAAATAAAGTGAAGTTCACCAAACAATGACCCTTTGAAATTACAGCTATTGTTCTCTTCAGTCACAGTAATGATTTACATAAGTATTTATCCATATTTAATAAGCAGAGAAGGCATTATGTACTAAATATGGGCTCATAAACAAATCCTATAATAGTAAATAAAATTGCCATTTGGTATTTAAACATATCTAATTTAATTCACTTGAGAGCAAAGAAATGCCTAAGATAATTAACTCAAACTGATACTATTTGAATGAATAGAATACGCCGTGTCCCTGCGGCAGTTCTTCAGTGCATTTTACTCAAAAGAACAATGTGAAGATCAAAATCTGAGAATAAAAGAACTTGCAAGTCCACTTGAATGGGAAAAAATGGAAAAACATCTTTATCAAATGAAAGAAACATGCAATTTAGCTCAGCAGGGCTTCTACATATCCAAGGTCAATGTGGATATGTAGCCACCACAGTTTTAAAAGACATTTCCCTCCCAGTTGTTGTGATTTTGACTTAAAACTTACATAAACCAAAATGGTATAATTATTTTTAATATTTTAAAAGACTTTAGAAACCCCTTGAAATTAATCCTACAACTTTTTGAAATGGACGGTATTATTTCTTGTTATTGATTCTTAAAGAAGAATATTAATCACTACATGCTTTTTAAAAGTTACATCCCGATTTTGTCTAAAATGAGGATATAGCCCAGTATTTCAGTGAACAAACAATTCTATTTATATAGGAATTGTCCTTAAGGACCAGAGAAGAGGAGGGAGGATGAGCAAATCTATGAGAATATCCATAGGCTAAGAAGAGATGATATGAACAAGCAAAAATATTAATGTATTGTATTATAATATATTAATAAGTGTTAAAGGAATTTGTTTTTACTTCAAAGTAGAACTCAGGAGTGAAGATGACTTAGTTCCAGTCCTGGGGAGTTATCCATAAGGGGTAAATAAGTGTAGGAGTGGAGAATGTTGTGATGCATAATTATCCTGCAGAAGGACAGATTTGAGCGAAGCACTTGCTCTTTAATAAGCAGACCACCCTGGGTGGTTGAACATGGTCCCACCCAGTGCAGGCCCCAGAGAAGCCAGCTGAAGTGCAGTGAGAGAAAGGTATAACAGCCTTCCTGGGGGTGAAAGGTAGGACTTCTGGAGAGAACAGCAAGGGCTTGTTCTTGTTTGTTGTGGGAGACCCAGTGAGAAGAGCAGGAAGGATATTAGATCCACTGGGCCCATTACCAAATTCCTCTTCTGAGCTCCTTAAGTGTATCCAATTAGGGCTCTAGACTTGGGAGAAGTCGTTGCTGAAATGGTTACTGTCTAAAATGTTTGGGTTTTGGTGACTGAACAGAGGGGAAGGAGAATTAGCGCCTAGTGAGAATGAGCTAGTCTGCTTTAGAGATCTGTAAGAAGAGGAGAGCCCTGCTCACATGGTGGTTTTGTGTTGGGCTGCTAACATCAAGGTCAGCATTTTGAAAAACAAGGCTTTTTATTTCCCTAAAGAGTTACAGTCTCAGAAACACTGTCCTATAGCATCACTGAGTTGGAATCTCCCAGAGGGCAGTGAGTTTGGTTTCATTTAAAGAAGCTTAGAAGTCAATTTGTGCTAAAATGTTCTGTAGAAATATGGACTTATCTTTAGAGCCATTGTAACAAGATATAATTTACTCTGGCAAATAAATAAAATATCATCTAGAAATAGTGTCCCTTAATCACGTTGGTCAAATCTGATGAGATCCAGAAGACAATTTAGTAAGAGGGAGAGGTCTCTGTTACCCACATGTTGGTAGTAATGGGTTAAATGTGGATAAGGTGAAGTTTAGCCTTTTGGTTCCAATCATATGCTCAAGGGTGTTTTAAATTTAAAAAAATTACTGGTTTCCAATTTCAGGAACAAGAAGTGTTTGAACTAAAGTGGAAAATTCATTGTATTCTTTGTGGTATTAGCATGAAATCATTTAACAAACATTTAATAGGTGTTAACCATGTCCCAGACACAGTGACTTTCTGTCCCAAATGAAAATATTTCATGAAGGAAATCAGCTCTTTCTACAACATGAAACAGAGGGGGAAAGTGGGAAATCACAGAATCAAATACAGAAACTTGGACCAAAATATCAGCTCAATCACTCACTGAATAATTTCAAGGGAGAATGTGAGATTAATATAGGGATTTGACAGAATGGATAGGTGGTCTACTGTGGTAGAAAATAATTAAAAGTAAGCAAAATATGAACTAACATTAGTAAAAAGATATAGCATATATGTTGGTAGAGAGATATGAGCAAAAGTTTTTGTGCATATACACACAAATGACTTCACTCTAAAATTCATGAGTTTATATTATTCATAGTGCACTAGCTTATCTTACATCAATAAGACCATGTCCATAGTAAGATTAACTTCCTTATATTAACAAATTTGACAAAAAAACCTTTTTTTCTATATAGATCCTATCTGACACGCTCTTCGTACCTGATGAAGTCAGTCATCTTTGTATTACAGGATGCCAGCTGACCTGCCTCTTTTATTTTTCTTCCTTCAATTAAGACATTGGCAAAAGGATTCTCTAAGAGATTTGAGTTGATGAGCTTAAACCTTCAATTTAAGATCTAGGATCTCCTAACAAATTTTTTTTTTTCCATTGTCCTAACAAAATTTTAAGAAAAACAAATACCTTTATTTATACATCACAGTAACTTGATCCTGGTTGATTTAGCTTGCAGAAAACTACACATTCCTTCAAATTCTCATTTTAAAAATTTAGAAAAAACACTACCACAAACCTCAATTTCATCAGGTCCTCTTTTTTTTTCCTTTTTTCCCCTCCCTCCCCGCTCCCCCCTCCCTCATGAGCCCTTGATAATTTATAGATTGTTATTTTGTCATATCTTGCCCTATCTGGAGTCTCCCTTCCCCACCTTCTCTGCCGTCTGTCTCCCAGGGAGGAGGTCACATGTGGATCCTTGTAATCAGTTCCCCTTTTCCAACCCACTCACCCTCTACTCTCCCAGTATCGCCCCTCACACGTCTGGTCCTGAAGGTATCATCCACCCTGGATTCCTTGTGCCTCCAGCCCCCATATGCACCAGTGTACAACCTCTGCCCTATCCAGTCCTGCAAGGTAGAATTTGGATCATGGTAGTTGGGGGTAGGAAGCATCCAGGATCTGGGGGAAAACTGTTTTCTTCATCGGTACTACATCGCACCATGACTGTATGAACCCCTAATAAAATGTAAAAAAAAATAATAATAAAGTATGCTTTCATTGCATAGTGTTTATATTTCAGGAATTATATGTATTTGATCAAACTGACAATAATAACTTTATGAAGCACATGTGAACATTTTTAAGGGTTAGAAAGAAAAGGGAAATGAAACAATATGGACAGAGGTGATACGAATGGTGATACAATGTGAAGTATGTAACCAATGCCATTGAAATGTATATGTAGAAACTGTTGAAAGTTCATCTTTGTAAAAGCCCCCAATATAATGACTTATTTTTTAAAGTGTCTTTGCTGTGCATATTCCCACCAAAAATAAATAGAAAATTGTAATAAATTATAAGAAATGTAGAATAAAAAATCAAACTCTAAAAAAAACAAAAACTTCAATTTCATGTTCTTGTTACTTTGTGGGCCCAGATCAGAGGCAGCAAAGAGTCTTGCTCTACATCTTGATTTATGAGTATGTAAATAGGTTACAAAGGAGTTAGCTTAAAAGTAATTCATTAAAATGACAGATTGATAAACAACATATCAAGTTAAATTATTTCTAGTCATTATTTTCACCACCTTTTAAATCTTACTTCTTCAATATCTAAGTAGCTTTGAGTTCTTAAAAAAACCTCCCCTACCCACAGCTTCCTCACATTCAGCAAAATTTTGTGTCATATTGATTGGTATATTTAGATAATGTCCACATGCTATTGTATCACCTTTCTTTTGACTGGGCACCCATACAGATCTCTTCCTGTCAGTTGGCAGGCTATCTGTCTTCAAAATATCTTGGTACAGACAAGTGAGCATTGCCAGGTTTGCAGCTGTTTGCTGAAACATCTCAATGGGCCTTCCTTCAATTCCTAGAATCATGTTTTTCATCAAGTTTTCAGTGCTGCTTAAACTTTTTTCTTTGTATTATCAGTTCTTGATCATATGCTCCCTCTTAAAATGGCTGAATGTCGGCCAATTCTTTTAGAACTATGGTCTTGTGTATTCTTCCCATCTTCTCTCAATGCCTTTGGCATTGTTTAATATTGAACCCATGAAGCCCTTCGATATTTCGACTTAAGGCTTGGCTTTTCCTTGGAGTTACTTGTTTAAGAAAAACCAAATGTGTTCTGCCTGCTAGTTTGCTAACTCCAGGTCTTTGCATATTTCATTATACTGCTTTCCCCTTTGAAATCTTGTTTAGCAGATCTATTTAACCATTTCTTCCATTTGCTTTAACTACTTTATGTTCAGGACCACGTGTCAGAGTCTCTTCTGACATCCATTTCTATTTTTTCTTTCTCTTGTCTTTTAATGACCTTTGCCATTCTTCATGTATGATGCTCTTGGTATCATTCCACAACTTTTCTGGCCTTCACTCACTAGAGGCAACACTTAATGCATCAAATATGTTCTCTTCCCCCCCGCCCCCAATGGAGACAAGAAGTTTTATTGATATTGATGCAGATGGGAAAGGCCCCTAGGGACACAGGGACTGAGTCAGTGGGATGCATGTGTCAAAAGCACATGGGGCCAGTTAGGGCACATTCATCGTCTTAGGAACATCTTTCCATTGAGTGGGAAAGGGCAGGTAATTCCACGAGCAGCAAAGACAGATGTTAGGGATGGCTGAGAGGTCCTAAGCTGAGGCACCACATATAGGCAGTAATGCCTGTGAAAAAACTGGCTGAACTGTCCAGCAGGGAAAAACAAGGAGAGTGCACTAGGCTGGCCACTTAGAAAGGGATCCAACCTTGGCTGGGGAGAACTCATGAGAACACCTAGTGTTCCAGCCCCACAGTCGAATGGGTCCTTAGGAACAGCCTGTGCAATTAAGGAAAATAGAGAAGATGGGTATAGTTAACCTTTTGGAATAAAAGAGCGAGTTTATACAGTAAAAAGGCATGCAAGCCTCCATCGGTGACATACACAATAGATTAGGCAAAGTATGAATATGGGATTTTCAGGGGAAACTTCAAAGGAAGCATCTGGCAGGCATAAACACCTGGTGTCAATCTCTGAGGAGCTGATACCAAGGGCTCAAGTAGAGAGAATATGTTTTGAGAATGATGATGGCGACAAATGTACCTGACACAATGGACGTATGTATGGATTGTGATGAGTTGTATGAGCCCCCAATAAAATGACTTAAAAAAAAAAGAATGGGAACTTAAAGAGGAATTATTGAAACCCAAATGAAGGCTAAGCATGATAGTGAGACAAGAGGAAAGTAAAAGGAAATAGAGGAAAGAACTAGGAGGCAAAGGACATTGAGAGAGGTATAAATACAGGCATGTACATATGTAAATATATTTTTATATAACGATAGGGAAATAGATCTATGTACATATATTTATATGTTTAGTATTAAGGTAGCAGACAGACATTGGAACTCTACTCAAGTACTCCCTCAATGCAAGAACACTTCGCTCTAATAATCCAGCATTCTGTGATGCTCATCTTCCCAACATGATCGCTGAAGATAAAATGGGTGCATAAGCAAATGTGGTGAAGAAAGCTGATGGTGCCCGACTATCAAAAGATATAGCATCAGGGATCTTAAAGGTTTGAAGATAAACAAGCAGTCATCTAGCTGAGAAGCAACAAAGCCCACATGGAAGAAGCTCATCAGCCTTTGTGAACATGAAATGTCAATGGGATCAGGTATCAGAAACCAAAGACCCAGAATAAAAATTCATATCAATGTGAATGAGGGGGAGCATGGAGTAGAGACCCGAAGCCTATCTATAGACAATTGGACATCCCCTTACAGAAGGGTCACAAGGAAGAGATGAGCCAGTCAGAGGGCAGTATAGCACCAATGAAACATACTTTCCTCTAGTTCATTAATGCTTCCTCCCCTCCCCACCCTCACTATCATGACCCCTAGACCAGAGTGTGTACACTGGTACATATAAGAACTGGAAACACAGGGAATATAGGACAGATAAACCCCTCAGGACCAATAATGAGTGGTGATCCCAGGAGAGGAAGGGGAAGGTGGGGGAGGGAAGAAAGGGGGAACTGATCATAATGATATACATATAACCCCTTCCCAGGGGGATGGACAATAGGAAAGTGGGTCAAGGGAGAAAGCGGTCAGTGTAAGACATGAAAAAATAATTTATAAATTATCAAGGGCTCATGACAGAGGGTGGGTGGGGGAGGGCTCAAGTAGAAAAAAAGTTTTGAAAATGATGGCAACATGTATACAAATGTGCTTGACACAATGGATGGATGGTGTTAAGAGCTGTAAGAGCCCCCAGTAAAGTGAATTTTTAAAAGAGATTAAGGTAGCAGATAGTTTTAGAGATAAGCATCCTTATAAACTGTGTGTCAGCATTCTGTAAGAGACAACTTATGGTTTTATAGAGGATATATGTGAAGAACCTCTTTCTTGGAGAAATATATGCATCTGATGCTTATTAATCATCTTGAGAGATCTGTGGTGGTCTTCCTCTCAACACTAGTCCTACTTTCCCAAGTGCTGTAGTCAGGAGTATACACCATTTACACCTTCTTCCAGGTCCTCAGTTTCTCACAACCTCGTGTTCTCAATTTTAGTGGGGAAAGCCCCCAAACCCTTTCCCTGTCAACCTCCTTAGAAGGAAAGGCATGGAGAGAAAATGGAATGCAGCAAGTCCCCTGGCAAGGGGTGCCAGAATTAGTCCATAGACACAGCTATGGAGAGACCAAGCACCGAGGTACAACCGGTAGGAGGGCAGGGGCAGGCTCCCACCTGAATACTAGTCTCATGAGGATACTGGACAGAAACCAGTTATCCGTCCAGAAACCTCTTGATCTAGTCTACACTGGATGACACTAGGTTTGATTTAGGGGTTGGTTCAATCCTTGCAAACTAAGGGAAAATTTGCGTAATATTAAAGGGCAAGTATGAGTTTTCTAAGTCAGATGCTCATAACCTTGGGGACTGCCTTTAAAAATTATAAAAGAATTGTCCTTTTTCTGATCCATGTCATTAGTAGTGGTGATTTCGGTTTTGTGTTTTAGTATTATAACTATTAATTTCTAGTGTTTAACTAAGACTTAAAGAAAAAGAGTCTGGGGATGAGTTTCCAAGACTGTAACTCTTCATAGGAATAGGAAGCTCCACCTTTCTCCTGTGGTGATATTTGAACAGCTGACCTTGCAGTTAGCAGCCCAACTTGCAACCATTCCACCAGAATGGCTCCTGTAGGGTTATAGTCTCAGAAATTCACAAGGGATGCAGCAAAAACACATACATGCATAAGGGTTCCTGGTTTGGAGGGGGTGGGCAGGAATAAAGAAGAGCTGATATCAAGGAGTTCAGGAAGAAAATGTTTTAAAACTATGTACAATTGTACAATAGTGCTTGATGTGATTAAACTATGGAGTGTTATGATATTTGTAAGAGCTCCCAATATAATGATTAAATAGTTAACAGAAACTCGAAAGGGTGGTTCTACCCAGTGCTATAGGGTCAATAGGACACAGCATTGACTTGATGGCAGTGACTTGTCTTTTAAAAAAATTATTAATTGGTAGTTAATACACATATCATTCAATCACATAAAACAGAATTATACAATTGCTCCTACAATCAGTTTCCAAACAATCTTTTTCCTCTTGAACTCCCTGACATTGTCTCCCTTTTAACCCCCACCACCATTTTACCTCCTGCTCCCCGAAATTCTTATTCAGCTTGCTGTTCCTATAGGTTCATGAGTCCTGAGTTTGATATACAAAAAAAAACAGAAAAAGGGTGACTTCAAGAGGGTGACCTCTGATGACATAACACTACTGAGATACACCCTAATATTGAATGAACAGAATCAAAACAAAAATACAGAGAATGTTGAAAACCAGATCAGGTCCAGCGTGCATCAGAGGGGTGAGTCAACTGACTAAGTTTTAACTGTTTAAGTCAGATGTATGCCTTTGATCTTTTATACTTCTCTCCATTGTCCGCTGTTTAGGAGCCCCTTTCCTCCCATCTCTCAATTGTGGATAGAGGGAGTTCACTAGATGCTTGTTTCCTGTATAGTTCCCACAAATGAATTTTGGGTTCCCCTGACATCCAAGGTCTTCTACAAACTGGATTCTCACAATTTAGGCTCAGATACTAATCCCTCCTTCGATTTCACATTATGCAATTTACAATCCTTCTGTGGGCTTCTTCCAAGTGGAGTTAGTTAACATCTCACTTAAATGGCTGCTTGTTTGGAGACAAAGCTTTTAAGACTCCCCCAGATGCTATTTTATCTGATAGCAGGGCACCATCTAATTTTTTTCGCAACATTTTGCTACAGTACTCATATCTTCTGTGTTCCCTTTCTGAGGGTGAGTATTGAGCAGGGCCATGATGTAAGAACTACTTGTTGGAGCTAGGATTTATCCTTTGTTTTAAGTCTTGTGTCATTCTCCTAATGGTTGTTTAATTATATATAATTAAGGACACCGAAATAATAATTTATATTTTAGAGGAAACAGAGCTGGCAGCTACTAAATATTAATAAGTACTGTGATCAAGCCACTAGAACTTGGGAAACAGACTGAATCAGGCCACTCTGTGGTGTACTAAATGGCTGGCTAGGACCTTGAAAGTTAAAGTTGAATATCTAAATATCACTGGATAGTTAAAAACGTGAGAGGAGAAAGAAACAAAACACTTAAAAATATTTATAGCAAACACAGAAAGTTAAGAAAAAGAAAACAAGTGAAAATGCCTCCCTCAATGTCAAAGTCCCTCAAATTTACCTAGGTAAAATTAAAACTGAACCAATTATTGTTCATCCAACGGGAAAGCTTTCAACAAGTCATCGAAACAGCCGTAGAAGGAAAGGAAAAATGGTTGTGGAGTGTCCATTTCATTCAAATCAAGTCCGAAGGGAGTCTTCCCGAGCCAGCGCGTCCGTCTACAATGGAGGTCCCAGTTGCGGCCTCCCCTCAAGCTCAAGCCTGCAGGAGGCGGCGGCCCGGCAGCCCTTGCGGTTGCCAGGCAACGGACCGAGCATTCCTGACGGCGGTAGCTCCCCTTCTGGCTGCGCTTCCGCTAATGCGCGCCTTGAACGCTCTTCTCTCATTGGTTAGCGTCGCGCCGAAGGTGGGCGGGGGAACAGTGTTAGATTGTGCGCTCACTTCCGGCCCGAGAGCGCGCGGGTTGATTCGTCCTTCCTCAGCCGCGGGTCTTCGCAGCTCGGAAATGGCGGGTAAGTTCCCGGGAAAAGTTTACCAAGGGGAGGAAGCGGGCAGGGCCGGGAAAGGACTGCAAAACGGCAGTGGGAGTGCCCGCCGGGGACTTTGGGGCTTCCGCTGTAGTTCCCGAAGGCCGCCTTCGGCCGGGAAGCGCCGGACGCTCCTCGCGGCTCTCGGTCGCCCGCGTTCCATGCCCCCGCCCCCTCCCCCACCGGTCTGGGGTCCGCCTTCTGTGAGGAGCCTTCGCGCTGAAGGCTGAAGAGGCCCGGAGGAAAGTACCAGCGACTGGGGCCTGCAAGGTGCCAGATGTCCTCCAGACCTTGCCTGTTCTGGGGCCCGTTTCTCTTTGCGTCCCCTCTGCGGGCTATCAGCCCAACCCCAGCTGGTCTTCCCGCCACCCGCCAGCTGATGCTAGTGCTCCGGGGCTCCCTGCTTCACCTCGCTCCCTCCGCTGGCCACCAGTCCACTAGCGTCGCGCCGCCCCAGGAGGCTCCCTGGGTCGTGACTGCCTTGGAAGTGGGCTCCGAAATATCCCACACTCGTTTCGCATTTAGACTTCCTTCGGGAAAGCGTTAGCTGCCGCCCGCTAATTTCATCCAAACTGGTCCGTGAGAGTGATCGACAGTTCTCCCCTGCTCTCTCCCTTCGCTTCGTCACATTGAAAATGGTTATTATGCCTTAGGACGTCTGTGAGGGCTGTCACCTTTGGTGGGAGCACGTTTGGTCCACTTACACGTCTTGAAGTGACGGGTAGTTTCTCTTTATTTCTATTCATCGTTCCCCAATGCCTCTATGGATGTGCTTGAGTTTACATATGTTTAAGGGAGGACTGTTGTACCAGACAGTATCATGACAGAATGAACATGGGGTACCACCGCAAGTACAGATGGGGGCATATTGCAATAATTACACCTAAATTCTCATCTCAGCGTCATCATTTAGTTAGATGGGTGCTCTTGAGGACATCACTAAACTTACTGAGTTTTTACATTGGAAATGTCACTGGCATTGTACCTATGTGTTTTCTAGAACTGGAGAAGTTTAGTAAGGTAATGCATGATTTCCCGTTAGATTTCGTTCCTTGGGTTAATCATAGGTTTCTTGAGAGTTCTGATGATCTGTTTCGACAATGATCAGATATTAAGGAAGGTGCTCAAATTCACAGAGCTGGTAAGTAAATGGTGAAGCCTGGATTTAAATCCAGGAGTTCCGACTTCAAACCATTCTACACTATGTCACATCTTTCCCATTTTCTATGTGTTTTAGTCACTTTTTAAGTATATGGTATGTCAGTGTACTTGTTTCATGCTGTTCTTTTTTGGCAGATGGAACTGAATTTTTACTAATTGTTGATATCTATTTTATCAGGATATTGTCATATTTACCTGAAAACTTCTCTTGAAAATGATGTCTTTTAGTGCTAACCTTTTGTTACATGTACATTAATGGGTAGCCATTTCGTCAGGCCAGTAGCCCGCAATGTTTGACTTTTATATGCACATGGTAAAACAAAAATAGAGTGAAATTTTTTTCTTTTGTATCTCTGTTAACTAGTAAGCTGCATATTCTTTCTGAACTATCTGCATTATCTGTTAATGTTTTTTAATAGTCTAAAGCACTAGAAAATTACCAGTAGCAGAAATAAAATGTTACCAGAATTATCAAAAGATCATTTCACCTTGTGTCTTATTTATATCTACAAGTGGTAGTATTGATATCCCTTAAACATTTGATCTTTAGAAGAAAGACTGCCTGGTTATAAAGCCTACAAAGTAAATAGTAGTAATATGAAATATTCAGACATGTCCTTAGTCTGTCCTTTTCAGTGTTAACTCATTTTTAAAAAGCAGGCTTCATTTATAAACTTCTATTTCAAGGGCACGTTTTCCCCTCTTCTGTTTTGAGGTAATCATACTTAGTACATTGATTTAGCAGTATGTGAAGAGTGGTCTATATTTTTATGATTTATTAGCATGTTTTAAATTTTATCTTAATTCCATTTCTAACTTTAACTATGTAAACCACTGCCACCCAAACCTTTTTTAAAAAAGCCTTTTCTTGTAGGATTTGGTGCTATGGAGAAATTTTTGGTTGAATATAAGAGTGCGGTGGAGAAGAAATTGGCAGAGTACAAATGTAATACCAACACAGCAATTGAATTAAAATTAGGTATGTGTTTCTAAATGATACTATATATCTCCTATATGTATGTAGTGATTTTTAAAAAATTTTGAAGTAGGATTTTATGTAAGAACAATTTGTAGTTTTACACTGCACTTAATGAGCATATTTAGATGTTATTCAGTCTTAACATTTTAGGTTGGGAAGATGTTTGAGAAGTAGAGGTTTACTTGTGACTATGCAAAGACATTTGATTGTGGATCATAACAAACTGAACAGCATTGAGAAGAATATAGAAATTTCAGAACCCTCGTGCTGTTCTGGAACCTGTCCATGGAGCGAGAGAGCCATTCTTCTAATATAACAAGGGAATGCTTCCGAGTTTATGTAAGGGTTGTGACCTTTTGTCATACTTACTCAATTTGTATGCTGAACAAATACTCCGAGAAACTGGATTATATGAGGAAGAATGTGGCATCAGTTTTGGAAGAAGGCTTATTAAACTGTGATATGCAGGTGACACAACCTTGTTTACTGAAAGATGGGAGGACTGAAAGCATTGCTGATGAAGCTCAAGAACTGCAGGTCAGTGTAAAGAAAACTAAAATTCTCACAACTGGACCAATAGTTAACATCATGGTAAATAGAGAAAGGATCAAAGTTGTCAAGAATTTCATCTTGCTTGGGTCCACAATCATTGTTCATGGAAACAGCAATCAAGAAATCAAAAGGAAACAAGCAAACAAGAAGTCAAAGGACACATTTCATTGGGCAGATCAGTTGCACAAGACCCCTCAGTTGTTGAAGAACAAGGATGCCACTTTGAGGACCACGATGTGCCCAACCCAGACCATGGTATTTTTGATCACCTCTTATGTTTGTGAAAATGGACATTGGTTAAGGAAGACAGAAGAAGAATCGGTGCATTTGAATTATAGTGCTGATGAAAAGTAATTAAAGTACCATGAACTGCCAGAACAACAAACAAACCTGTCATGAAGAAGTACAGCCAGAATGTTCCTTAGAAGAGAGGATATGAAGACTTGTCTCATATACTTTGCACATGTTATCAGGAGAAACCAATCCATGTTTGGTAAAGTGGAGTGGCATTGAAATGGAAGACTGCATTAGATGATTGACATTGAGTGCAACAATGGCTTAAATATAGCAATTGTGAGGATGACCCAGCACTAGGCAATGTACATAGGGTTGCTATGAATTGGACTGGACTTGAAGGCACATTACAACAACCGCATTAAAGGACCATGGAGGAGCTGTTGATCGAGTACTACTATTGGACTGCTAATCTGCAGTGTCCGCCTTTCAAGCCCACCCGCCTCTTTGCAGGAAAATGAGGTTATCTGCGTACATAAACATTACCATTTAATTAGAAATGTTCTTTTTATTTCATCTGTGACCAATGGATTATGCAGAAAAGTTATGTACTCAATTTTCCATATCTTGGGGCTTTTCTGATACCTGATTAATTCTATTATTTATTTTTATTTTCATTTATTGGGACTTGTTTCACAGCCTAGGTGAATGTTCAGGTTCATCAGGGAAAAATTTAATTTGTTGTATAATGTTCTATAATTGTCCTTTGGCTTAATTGTTTTATTCAGTTTCTTAATATTTTTACTGATTATTATTTTATATCAATTAGAATAATTAATTGAAAGGACTTTTGGAATCTAACAGATTGAAGATTTGTCTCATGTTTTCCACTGTCAATTTTGTTTCATGCGTTTTTGTCTAAATTTGCAGATAACTTGGCTCATGTTTCTTGATGAATTAACCCTTTAATCATTAATCATGATCAAGTGAAACTTAAATATTAAATGCTCCATCTTTTCCTTATCTTGAAATCTTTGTTAGAATACTAATATGATAATTAGTTTTGAAACATTTTTATATACTGATGTCATATCTGTCAGAGAAGGGGGAAGTGATTTAGGAGAGGTAAGGGAGTACTGAAGTGATGTCCTTGAGAACAGTAGAGGAAAATATTTTATTCTTAAGTAAAATAATTAGCTTTAGTTGGGAGCATAGGGAAGTTTTGTGCCATAACCAGAGGAAATTTGAGAGTATGAAATATAGAGTAAGGAAAGAATAAAGCTGACAGTCTGTACAGGTTTCTCTGAATGTTTCTGTTTCCTAATTGAACCGTCAGTGAAGTTATCAGGAGAAAATTTGTTTCTAAAGGAAAGTTGTGGGTTGTTTGTGGAAATAGTTATGTGGGCGAGTTGGGGAGGGGAGGATGAATATGCTTGAAAAATAGTATATGAATATGAAAGTTAAACATCTCAAAAAGAAGTCATGGGAATAAGACACAGTGAAGACAAGTATCCCCCCTGCATACACATACCACTTTTACTGAGCACTTAACCGTGTGTTAAGTCTTTATGTATATAAAATCTCATCGAACCCTTAGGCAACATTGCTGAGATGGCTGCTATTCATGTTTTATGGATGAGGATAACTGAGTTAACTAGTGAGAGGTTGAAAACGGAGGACGGGGCTACGCACTGACCAGAGGAAGGATGGGGCGCCACAGAGGCCCCTCCTGTTGGTCCCGGGTCTTTCGGCACCGAGAGGTTGGAGACGGAGGCGTGGAACAGAGATAGAATTTAGCCAGGAATGTGAAGTTGAGAAAGGGTTTATTGAGGCAGGGAAAGAACTTCCGGGAGGGAAGGGAGAACAGAGAAAGGTACAGGGGCATCTTAAGCCCCCTGTTGGGTTCCGAGACTCAAGAGTTAGGAAATCGCGCCTGGCCATGGGCAGTGGGACATATAGAGGACTTGAGCCTGGCACGCATGTACTGGTAAGGGGAAGGAGGGCCTTCTGGTGCTGCAGTTGCAGGGTCTGAGTCAGGATGTGGTCTGTCAGTAAATCATTCCGGAACACTGAGGGAAGGGGCTGTACAGACCTAGTCTGGAGAGATAAGCTCCTTGGAATGCTGGAGGCAGGGACTGCACAGCCCAGCTCTGGCCTTGAGAGGCAGGGGAAAGGACTGCACAGTCCAGCAGGCTATCTTGCCGGAGAGCTGGGGGAGGTGGAGGTGGCTGCATGGTCCGGACCTGGCCCAAACAACTAGAAGTAAAGTGCTTTATGTAGGGTCACACATGTAGTGGTAAAGGAGCTGGGGTCCAAAGCCAGGTATTTTCTCATGTCAAATTCAGCCTTTTAACTACCATAGAGAATAAGGGAAATAAAAGAATTTAGCATTGGTTCCTGTCGTGGCTTTAACATTTCTTCTGGTAGCTCCCCATGAGTTTTCAGATAATGAGTAGCAAGATCTTTCTCCTTATTTAAATTAAGCTGCTTAACTTGTAAGATGTTGTTAGGTACCATTAAGTTGGCTCCAATCCATAACCACCCTGTGCACAACAGAAGGAAACGCTGCATGGTCCTCCGCCATCCTCAAAATTATTCCTATGCTTGAGCCTATTGATGCAGCCACTGTTTCAATCCATATTGTGGCCCTTGCTCTTTTTCTCACTTTCCACTTTACTAAATATGATGTCCTTCTCCAGGGACTGGTGTCTCCTGACAGCATGTCCAAAGTATGTAAGATGAAGTCTTGCTATCATGCCTTCAAGGAGCCCTATGGCCTTGCTTCTTCTAATACAGATATTTTTGTTCTTTTAGCAGTTCTTGGTACTTGTAAGATAAGTTATGTTAAAACTCTTCAAGGAGTTGAATAATCAGGGAACCATGAGGGGCGAGGTTTGAAGATTTATTATTTGTGATTTTGAAGTTACCAATAATGATATCCAATGTAATGTTGGTAATAGTATCAAAGAATAAGAAGCTAAATTCTAAAAGGAATGGGTGAGAGACATCTGTCATGAGCTTCAAAGTTGAATATTCTTGAGGAGATAGAGGTAGGGTATGGTATAGAGAGACTTTATTCCGAAACAAGGGAAAATAAGGACACCTTGACCCAACAATGTGAAGATACAGAGCTTGGAAAAGTGCTATAAAAAACACTGTTCTGGAAGAGAGTGTGGTTGTCACTGAACTGATACAGGCGGAAAGCCTTAGGAATCATTCTCTTAAGAAGAGGTGGTTATAAGGAGAATTTTGCTTGTCACCAAAATGATCATCAAAATTGACCTGTGAATTTCACAATGGCTAGGAGAGTTTCAGAAGTCCTGGTGGCATAATGGTTACATCTTGGGACTGCTAACTGCAAGGTTAATAGTTTAAAACCACTGATGCTCCAAAAGAGAAATTTGGGGCATTCTACTCCCATAGAACTGTAATTTTATCTTGTCTTATAAATTGATGCTATGAGTCTGCATCAATTCAATGGCAGTGAGAGTTTTTGAGATCAGGAGGAGTTGCAAAGGAGTTGGAGTTGGTATCAAATTAATGGTTTTACTCTTTTGTAGGATGAAAATCTAGATAAAGGAAGCCTAGGAACTTGGCTAAATTATAATAATGAATATGATGTAATTAATTTTAGTGGTCTCCAAAGTAGTTTCTAATAATTTTAGAGCATACACCAATTCAACAATTTCTGTAATTTTTTTCATTTTCTGCAATTTCAATGTGCTACTCAGTCACAATGATTACATTCTTCAAGATGTGCATCCATTCTCATTCTTGTTTTCTGAGTTATTTTTCCATGTTAACAGAAATTCACAAAAAAACAAACAAAACACAGAAATTCACTTTCCCCAGAACCTCTTTTGTTAGGCTTTCTAGTTGCTGTTTTCAATTTAATCTCATATAAATAGATTTTAAAAGAGCACTGTGCTCAAGGCAGACATTCTTTACAAGTTAAACTGTTTCATTTTAGGAAGACTTGAGAGCAGTGGTTCTCAACCTCCCTAATGTAATACAGTTCCTCATGTTGTGGTGATCCCCTCAACCATAAAATTATTTTCATTGCTACTTCATAACTAATTTCGACCCCCAAAGGCGTCGCGACCTACAGGTTGAGAACTGCTGTTCTCAACCTATTTTTGGTTAAGGTTTAAAGATTAGAGCAAGGTTTAAAGGTTAAAGCAATAGTTTCAGGGTTTCAAATGTGTATTGTAATGATAAAGCCTCTGATATGTAGCCTTGTGCTGATGGGGTTGTTGGTAGGAGCACACTGAGCCCTTAGCCTCACCCCATTTAGTATTTATTTTACTATATATTTGCTTAAATTACTTATTTTCAAACAATTTTTGGGTTTCCAGAGCCCTATTCACTTAACTGCATGTGTCATTTTAACTATCACCAAATATTTCTCAATAACATGCTTTTTAATGATTTTATAAACCCTTTAATGTATTTGTATTTACTGTAATTTAATTGATTGACATTTGGTCTGCACTGCTCACATAACTGCATTGGAAAGATTGTTAAAGATTCTGTTTACAATATCCCATAAGGTTCACGCTTCATGAATATTCTTAGGTATCTGTGTATATCAGATTATTAAGTGCTGTTGAGTCAGTTCTGACCTGTAGGGACCCTAAGCACAGCAGAATTAGTATGTACACTGCCCAGTCCTGTGCCATACTTGGCTTTCCTTGCCTCTTTACCAAGAATGTCTGTAAGGGTCTGGTCTCTCCTGAAAATATGTCCAATCTTGCCATCCTTGTCTCAAAGGAGCATGCTGGCCATACTTCTCTGGGACAGATTTGTTTGTTCTTTTGGCAGTCCATGTTACTTTCAGTATTTTTGATGAACACCACAATTCAAAGGCATTGATTGATCTTCCATATTCAATGTCTTATCTTTCACATGCATACAAAGCAATTGAAAATACCATGGATTGGAATAGATGCAGGAACCCTTGTGGCATAATGGGTACACATTGAGCTGCTAATTGCAAAGTAAGCAGTTTGAAACCATCAGCCAACCCTCCAGAGAAAGACGTGGCTTTCTATTCCCATAATTATTGTGTTGGAAACCAACAGGGGCAGTTGTACTCTGTCCTGTAGAATTGCTATGAGTTGACATGGACTAGATGGCAGTGAGGTTTTAATTGATTTGGTCCAGACCCACCTAAGTCCTCAAAATAACCCCTCTGCTTTTCAACACTCTAAAGATGTCTTATGCAGCAGATTTCCCCAGTCTAACCAAGACAAAATCCTTGGCACCTTCAATCTTTGCTCCATTTATCCTTATAATTACCTTTACTTATTGGTCCAGTTGTGAGACCAATCCTTCTTTATACTGAATTGTAATCCATACTGAAGGACATTAACCTTGATCTTCATCAAGTGCTTCAAGTCCTCTTCACTTTTGGTGAGCAAGTTTGTCATCTGCACAAAGTAGGTTAATTAGCCTTCCTTCAATCCTGATCCCGCATTCTTCATAAAATCCAGTTTCTCTGATTTGCTCAGCATATAGCATATCAGATTGGCCAATCTTCAACCAACTACTTACCAAATTCATTCCTTCAGAAATTCAGTCTTTATTGCATTTTTCATCTTTAAAGGCAAGTAATAATGGTGCTTGCTTTTAATGGTTTTTGTGATGATTAACTGCAGTAATGTTTATAAAATCTTTAGAACATTGCCCAGAACATAGTAAATATTCAGGTAAAAACTGATATTCTTAATAACATATTGCTTTGTGTGTGATTTTTTTCCTTAAAAGTACACCTAATGTTCACACAAAAACTTTCACTTGAGTGTTCATAATACACTTTGTTTTTTTCATACACTCACAAAACAAAAACCCACTGCCATTATTCTGACAGGGACCCTGTTGTAGAAACAACCCAGATGCCCATTAACTGTTGAGTGCGTAAACAAAAAGTTGTATATACAGATAATAGAATATAACTTAACCACAAAAGAGTATGAATGACTGATAGATATTACAACATGGATAATGGACCATGCTAAATGAAAGAGGCCATATATTGTATGGTTTCATTTATATGAAATATTCACAATAGGAAAATTTAGAAATCTGCTTTTGTTTCTAAGTAATTACTACTCTTGTGTAGGAAAGATTTTTCTGTTAGAGTAAACACAAATGATCCATAAATAATAGACTTAATCCTTTCTTTAAGAACTTAACACTAGTTGTTAGTTCCTTTTATCTAAGTCTAGAACTAAACATGAGAAAGATGAAGCAGCCTATTCCTGTAAAGTTACAGTCTCAGAAACCCATCTACCCTGCCCTATAGGGTCATAAAAAGTCAAAATTGACTTGACAGCGGTAAATAAAAACTAAACCAAAAAAGCCATGAATTGCATTATTAAAGTTCATTATTCTTTTAACCCAAAACATTTCCTCCCTTCAACATACAACCTCACCCTCCAATCTGATTGATTTTTTTTCTGAGTTTTTTTAAATCTTTTTCTTGGGGCTCGTAAAGCTCTTATCACAGTCTGTACATACATCAATTGAGCAAAGCACCCTTATACATTCGTTGCACTCGTCAGTCTCATAATTCACCTTCCACTTGGGTTCCTGGAATACGCTCGGTTCCCCACCCCCCCCTTTTCCTCCCTCCCCCTGATTGATTTATTTAAAAGAATAAAGTCATTTTATAGAAATAGATAATAGCCATTTTCTGGATTGGTAAGCATTGAAGTACCAACCACGGGTTGGCAGTTCAAACTCACCATCATTTCCGTGGGTAACAGATGAGACTAGCTGCTCCTGTAAAGGGTTACAACCTCAGAAACCCTGTGTGCAGTCACTCGGAGTCGGAGTCGACTTGATGTTAGTAGATAACAATCTGGAATTGTTTAATTATTTCCTATTATGATTACTTGTTTCTCTATCCTTTGTATTTTCTATAAATTAGAATGGCTAAAGCCTGACTAAATTTAAAATATGCATTGTTTGGTTAAAGAAACTTGTTAGATAATGATATATATTTTATAATGAATCAGAAGACATGATGTTGGGCTACTCTGTGTTGTGTGATGCCGTGCTTTATCAGTGGAAGATACTTTCATAAATTAGTAATCTGCATTAGCACCAGTCAATTACTTGCTCAATGAGAACAGTGTCAGAAATTTTTAGTCTATATCTTGATCTTTTCACTCATGTTGTTTAAGGTTCCTTTTGGTAAATATGGACTTTATAAGGAAAATATTTTTTTAAATGCCCATATCAGTACTCATAATAAATGTGAGTAAAAGTAACAAGACACTAATTTTCATCTTATTGGTAGAAGATAATTTTGAATATTTTCAGAAGTATGGGAACCAAGGAACTCAAGTACCTATTGGTAGATAACTGTTAGAATGTTTTTAAAGAACTGTTAGAATATTTTTAAAGGGATCAAAGCAGTACTTTTGAAGATACTTTAATATATTAATTAGCATTTTCCCCCTAAAATGTACTCAATTTTATGCTTGTAAAAGTGTATACATGTGATTGTCAGCACGTCTGTCTGACGGTTGGTCCGTCGGTCGGTCGCTCCGCGGCGCGGCCCCGGAGCCTACGTGACGCGCTGCCCTGGCGGCTGCTTGGCCCCCGCTGCTCCGTGTCCGCCGCGGGCCTCCGGCGTCCCTCCAGCGCCATGTCGCAGAGCGGGGCCCCAGGGCTGCAGGAGGAGAGCCTGCAGGGCTCCTGGGTGGAATTGCACTTCAGCAGCAATGGGAATGGAGGCAGCGTCCCTGCCTCGGTGTCCATGTATAATGGTGACATGGAGAAAATACTGCTGGACGCCCAGCAGGAGTCTGGACGGAGCAGCTCCAAGTGCTCCCACTGTGACAGTCCACCACGCTCCCAGACGGCACAGGACACAAACCGAACTTCTAAGACCGATGCCCACAGCCTTGGGGAAAAGAACAGCTCTCAGTCTGAGGAAGATTACATTGAGAGAAGGAAAGAAGTCGAAAACATCTTGAAGGAAAACTCGGACTGGGTATGGGATTGGTCAAGTCGGCCAGAGAACATCCCCCCCCCCCCCAAGGAGTTCCTCTTCAAGCACCCCAAGCGCACAGCCAGCCTCAGCATGAGGAACACGAGTGTCATGAAGAAGGGGGGCATCTTCTCGGCAGAATTCCTGAAGGTTTTCCTCCCGTCTCTGCTGCTCTCATTTGCTGGCCATTGGCCTTGGGATCTACATCGGGAGGCGTCTGACCACCTCAACCAGCACCTTCTGATGGAGACCTGGCTCGACTGTTCCTGCGGAGGGGTTCTGAGGCCTGCCAGCTCCTGGGTGGGGGCGTCTCAGCCGGGTGGCTGCATGCCTGGTGTTTGTTGTGTAAATCATGGAAGAGTGACACCCAGACCACACTAACCCCCTGCCCTGCCTGTGGCTCCGTTACTAAGCATGTCAGGGATTCTCACCACTGCAGTGTCTCCTGGTGAGTTTCCCTTGGATATTTTATCTAAGGAGAAATAATTGTAATATGCAAGTCATGACATGTAGTGCTTTACTGAAAATTAGCTGTAGTTGTAGTTCAGTTCAAACACTTTGTACTTCAGGAGGATGAAGACTGTTGATATTAAAACTACATTAAGGGGGTTGTTCACAGTAAATATTGTGGCCTTATATTCATTTGGTAGTGAGACGACATCTTGTGCTGCTTCTAAGCGGACACAGGCTGCCCACCAAAGACGGAAGGTTACTGCGTCAGGTAAAAACTAGAATTTCCTGCCACTTCACACACTAGCCCTAACTGGACCCTCCCTCTCCCACTGACTGTGAAGTTGACATCTCAGACAATGAGTTTTCCTTCCAGGGCACCTGCCTGCTAGGCCTCTTCCTTAGGCCTGGATCATTGGGTCCCATGCTCTTTGTGTGGAACTTCCTGTTTCTTAGAATCAAGTGTATGCAAATCCATGTATTGGGTTCAAAGACTGGAAAGTGAAAAATTAAACCATTGCCAAACACCCCCACCAAAAAAGTATATACATGTGTATTTGGATATCAGCATATAACCCAATTTTATGTAAATAATGAGACATAGACATATAATAACAGGCACATTTGCAAATGTCCCAACCCCTCTTGTTGAGTTTTTCTGTGTACTTTATGCATGTTATATTAGAAAAATAATACTTTAAATGACAAATTGGGAGAAACAAATGTTATTAGCACTCAGAAAAATGACATGATCATACTCAATATTATACTCAAGCTATTCTTTGATTGTTTCTTAACTAGATACTATACCTTTTCTTATCTCCAAGTATCTTTGTTTTCTATTTTTGCATTAGTTTAAATATATAGAATAATAGAGAATAATTCTCGCAGTACCTTCATTTTTTTATTCTAATTCTTGGATTCAGTAGCATTTTAAAGCCAAAGGAATTGGTAATTTTCTAATTTTTATGAAAATCCAGTATAAATTACATAATATAAAAATGACATTTTAAGTTAGAAGGTGATGGCGTTATCTTAGTTACACTAAGAGATATATCTGTTATCTTTAATTTTATCTTTAACTTGATATCTTATATAGCTATATCTTACACTTTTTTTCCCCTCCTTTTAAACAGTTCGATTTCCTGAAGATCTTGAGAATGACATTAGAACTTTCTTTCCTGAATATACCCACCAACTCTTTGGGGATGAGTAAGTAACTTAGTGAAATGTTGCCAAATGAGTACGGCAAAAATAAAAAGAGCATTCTTTTTCTTTAGGTCCTAGATAAAAATTTTTCTTTTGTGTCACTTTTGAATATTAAACATATTGGAATGGCATTTTTTACATTGAGTTACCAATCGGATATAGAATTGTCCTCTTTAGTGCTATATATAGATTATCATTTCATTTTCAAAACAATACTGTCTGGTATTATTTATTATATTTATTGTATATTGGTAGCTTTGGAGAACTGCCTAAGGACATATGAATGTTGACATTCAGATTCAAGTAATCTGATTCCAGGAACCAAAGCCATAACTAATCATCCCCCTCCTCCCGTCTCATTTTGCTGTGCTACTTGGAAGTACCAAAAAAAAAAAAAAAACCAGTAGCCATTGATTCTTGGTGTTGGAGAACTTTGAACTCTGAACTTTTCAAAATCGATTTCCAGGCCTTCCTTCAGAGAGGCTTCTCAGTGGGTTTCAAATGCCAAAACTTTTGATGAGTAGTCACAGCTCCTAGTGCCCCCCAGGGGATTTTGCTTTGAGTCTACTACATGTTATTTTATTTCATTTTTTTAAAACATCATTTGTGGGAGTGGGGTGGGGGGAATTGACAAGTGAGTTACAAGATTACTATATCTACATAAAAACACTCTTATTTTTTAATAAATATGCCACCCCTCCACATATGCATTAGTTTCTGCATATACTGTGTACATTATATACATGTGAGCATATAATATACAGTAGTACAGTGAAATCTCATTCCCTAGATTCACCAGTTAATGTTTAATTATATTTGTTATAATCACTCTTATATAAATGTTATATTGTTAGTGAACCATTTGTGAGTAGGTTGCAGATATTATCCTGATTCTAAATTTTTCAGTATGCCCCCAAAACAAGGTCACTAACCATAGTGCAGTTACCATTAATTAGGGAATTTAATGTAGTATTGCTGATTTTTATAGAACTTTGAATTTGGGTTGTCTTATTGTTCTTTGTGATTAAATTCAGGAAAATGCTTTTTTTTTTTTTTTTTTGCAAAGAAGTGGTATTGTATCCTTTTCAGTGTATTGCGCCAATAGGTCCATATCAGTTTGTCCCATTGTTGGTTAACTGGGATAACTTGTTTTGGAGATGTCTACCAAGTTTCTTATATTTTAAGCTTAATAATAGTTTCCCTTTGTAGTCTGTAAGCCACCTGTGGGAAGTAGTCTGTTTCCTATGAATTTTCACTTGGTCATTTTTGCCTTAATTTCCTCCCCCTTTCCCCCCACCCTTTTTACTGTGATTGTAAAATAGTGATTTTATAACTATTATTCCTCCAGTTTAAGGTAGTATTGTTTTTCCCCTTTCTTTGTTTATAGCAGAATGAAGTCAGGTTTGTTTGTTTTTTTAATTCAATGGCTATAGTTTATTACTGTTTATTAAAATTTTATTGTTAAAATACATAAACATTCGCTGTTTTGACCTTTTTAAAATGTATACTTCAGGAACACTATTTACATTACTGTTGGACAATCATCACTACTATCCATTTCCAAGTGTTTTTCATTATCCCAAACAGAAACTTTTTACCCTAAAACAGTGTTTCCTAAAGCAGATGTTACAGCCCAGGGGCTGTGTGCCAGAATGATCCAGAGAGGTTGCAAAAAGGTTTACCTACACTTTATCCTGGATTATGGGCTATAGCACGGAAGTTTTTTAATTGCCGTGGGGGGCAAGTAATTTTTCTTCCGAAATGGCATGGTAAGCCAGGTAAGTTGGGGAACCTAAGCCCTAAAGCAGTAATTCCTCACTCCTCTCCAACTCCTGGGAACCACTAAATAAGCTTTTGTCTCTATCCGTCTGCCTATTTTAAACATTTCATTTCAATGAAATCCTAAAATATTTGTTCTTTTGAGACAAGTATTTTGCTTAGCACAATGTTTTCAGTCTTATCCATGAAAATAATTTTTCTTTATGGCTAAAAAATACACCATTGTATGAGTAGTACCACATTTTGTTTGTGTGTTGGTGGGTAATTTGATTGCTTCCACCTATTGGCTATTGTGAGCATTGCTGCAGGGATCATTGGTCTGTGTCTGTTAGAGTTTCTGGTTTCAGTTCTTTTGGATATATGCCTAGAAGTGGAATTGCTGGGTCATGTCATTCTCTGCTTAACTGTCTCCGGACCAACCATGTTTTTCCCATAGAGGTTGCACCATTTGACATTTCCACCAGCAATATACAAGGATTCTGATTACATCTTTGCTAACTCCTCCCTCTCCCTCTCCCCCTCCCCCCATAAACCCCCCCTATTAGGTAAAAGTGCTATCTAGTTGATCTTTTATTTCCTTAAGGACTAATGATTGTTAAGCATCTCTTGTGCTTGTTAGCCAATTGTGTATCTTAGGAGTAGTGTTTATTTAAATCCTTTGTTCATTTTTTAATTGAATTGCTTTGTAATTTTGGTGAGTTATAAGAATTCTTTATATAATTTGGATATTAAGCTAATAAATTGGAGTTGCCAAATAAAGCCCTCTGAAGCAAAGTGGTTTTAATGTTGATGAAACCCAACTTAACTATTTTGTCTGTTTTGCCAATAGTTTTGGAGGTACATCTAAAAATTCATTATCAAAGACTAGACCCTGAAGTTGTTTCCCTGTTTTCTTTTAAGGGACTTATTCTAGTTTTGAAATTTAAGTCACTGGTTAGTTTTGTTAGTTTCTTTATATGGTGTGCATTATGTACCCAACTTTATTTGTTTACAATAAAATACAGTTATTTTAGCACCATTTATTAAAGAGACTATTCTTTTCTCATTACATGGTCTTGGCACTCTTGCCAAAATTTTGTTGACCGTAGATGTATGAACCTACCAATTTTGATGTTCCACTTGTCCCAGATTCTACACTTTACAACCCTTTCAAACTAACCTCTGAGCTCTTTTGATATGGTCTTCACCATTTGAGGGACACTTTTTGGTATAATGAAATGCTCCAGATTTATCTTGAAATTTGCCTACTAGTCTGGAATCAAGGACTTTTCCCCCTAAACAGTTGACATTTAAAAGATTATATTCATGGATTTTCTTTTTTTAAATCATTTTATTGGGGGGCTCATACAATTCTTAGCACAATCCATATATACATCCATCGTGTCAAGCACATTGTTGCCATCATAATTCTCAAAACATTTGCCTTCTACTTGAGCCCTTAATATTGGCTGCTCATTTTCTCCCCACTCCCTGCTACCTCATGAACCCTTCATAATTCATAAATTATTTTGTTATTCATGGATTTTATATACATTATTTTAGCATTGTATTTATTTTATGTGTTTTTAAAATGATAAATATCTGACAAAAACTTTTTAAGAATGTCTCATTGTTTAAGTATTAAGGGATTTTATGGGCTTTTTAACTTAATTATATTTTGTAATTTTAGTTCATATAAAATTTGAGCTTTTCATACTTGAAAGTTTTTTATTATAAAAAAAGCAAAATGTTTTCCCTGGATTTATATCTCTAAGGGGATATTTTCTTAATTTGAAAGATTTTTCCTGTGCTGATATCTTCGTGGATATAGATATTGCTTCTTACTGGCACTTTGCATGTTCACCTCTCTGTTTTGCATAATGTCACTGAGAGTGTTGAGGTTATATACCACTCTTTTAAGGAAAGCAGTTGGTATAATTATAACCCTGTGTTTCATGACCCATCATGGCATTAGTTTTGATACATGTCTCATTGCCATTCTTTTCTACTGTACATTTCAGAGTCCCTGTAGTGCACATATTTTAATTTGATAGCCTGGACAGAAATCTGGAAAATGGCACTGCTTTTAAAAGACATTCTTCTTTTGGCATTCCTATTTAAGAAAAAAGTATATAAAAATAGTATTTTGGAGCTGTAACTATTCACCTTCACTTATTTAGAATGTGTAATTCATTGGTTTTATGCAGCCATCAGAGTCTAATTTTAGAATATTCTCACCACCACTATAAGCTTTTAGGGGCAAAAAAAAAACAAAACAACCCTGCCTACCCCTATTATCAGCCTTGTCTCCTTCCCAACCCTCAGTTCTGTGCAACTCTGAATCTACTTTCTGTCTTGGTAGACTTGCCTATTGAGAATACACATTTCAAATTTCATTTTTTAGAAGACTTAATAAGCTGGCAAAAGGAATCTCAAAAAGTCAGGTTAGAAAAATGACAGCAGTGCTACATATGCTTTTTGGGTTCATAGAGGGAATCACCAAAAAACCAAACTCAGTGCCATCAAGTGATTTTTGATTCATAGTGACCTGCCCACCCTATAGGACAGGGGTAGAAAGCCCCATCTTTCTGCCCAGGATTGGCTGGTAGTTTGGAACTGCTAGCCTTGCAGTTAGCTGCCCAATGGGGAATCACTAAGTCACCTGGGCTCCTTTAAGTATACTTAGCGTTGGTTTTCTAACTGCAGGATTCAGTGATTCAAACTCACCAGCTGCTGCTCAAAAGAATGATGAGGCTATCTGCTTCCATGAAGATATAACTCACAGTCTTACCAACCACATGTACTATATATTATATAGGGTTGCTATGAGTCTGAATCAGCTTGTTGGTAGTGGGGTAGTATATCACCACTTTCAAAGGCTCAAATTGTTGCTATTGCTATTCAGAAACCCTGAATATTGGTGATTGAATAAATATTAAGTTGAGGACAGCCAAGCTTAACTTTTAGCTGCTTGCCCAGCTAGTTCCTGCCCTAGTTTTTATACTACTTTGATTTGAAATGCTTTTATTAAACACTAGTGATAGCAACACCAACAGCATTTGCAGTAGTAGTAATGACTTCAAACCACGCCAAACTCACTGCCATCAAGTTGGTGCCAACTATTTGGTAGGGTAGAACAGTCAGTCCCCTGTGAGTTTCTGAGACTGTAATACTTACAGGAGTAGAAAGCCTGTCTTTCTCCTGAGAAGTAGGTGGTGGTTTCAAACTGCTGACCTTGCTTTTAGTAGCTGAATGTGTAACCCATGATGCTACCAGGGCTCTTTGTAGTAATGACTAACATTAAATATTTAAAATTGTTATATTCTTTTGTTTTGTTTTTAACTTACTTAACCTAAATAACAATCCTAAGGTAAGTTCTGCTATTCACTCCATTTTAGTAAATGAGGAAAACTGAGACACAGTTTCATAAAAAATACGTTTTAAAAAGTAACCTTCTTGAAACTGCATGTGGTCTAGAAGAGGACACTGGTGATGTATAATTCCTAGAACCAAATACTACTTGGAAAGCAAAAAGTCACTCAGTACTATAACCCACGCTATTAATTTGGTATCAATATACTGTAGTTGGCTCCTGTCCTTCATCTTTTTCAGTTTTCAACTTGGGCTTCTCTTTATTGTTCCCATCCAGTTGTACACAGTATAATTCCAGTGTTATGTAAGTTTCCTGAATAAGGACATAATTTTTGTTAAGCTTGGCAATAAAAGGACACTGAGTACTGGGGGAAAAAAGAAAAAACTGTGGGATTAAAATTTTATGTAGGGTTAATAGTGGTGCTAAAATAATTTTAATTCATTTGGCTTTGTGTTTTGTTTTTAGTGAAACTGCTTTTGGTTACAAGGGTTTGAAGATCCTTTTATACTATATTGCTGGTAGCCTGTCAACAATGTTCCGTGTTGAATATGCATCTAAAGTTGATGAGAATTTTGATTGTGTAGAGGTAAGAACAGAAATAAGTTTATATTAAACTGTTTTCCGATCTTTAAAATGCAAAGACATGAGGGGGAGAGATACTATTATGTGGTGCTTGTAAAATCACATTTTTAATCTTTAGTTATAGAGACAGCTGCTAGAATCATGAACTTTATTGTTTCCTAAGTGGATCTTCTCCATAAAAACCTGGTTTTTATAAATAAATACTGTTAAAAAAATAAATGGAATCCATTAAAAAAATAAAATCCTGCTTTCATTATCCAAATTGTATTTCTTAAAAGTTTTATTAGCATTTCATCCACATGTCTTACAATTCAATAATTCAATCCTATCAAGAAGAGTTGTGCCCCCCCAAAAAAAGAGTTGTACAGTTAGCACTATATTCAGTCTAGAACATTTTCTTACTTGTGCATATTGTTACTTATGTAAATATTTTTTCTAATTGTGGAAAAAGTATACACAAAACATTCTCCAACTCTACACTTATACATGTATACAACGTAATTTGGTGCCATTGATTATACCCTTCATTTTGTACCCCCAATATTGATTGCCTTTTGCCAAATTATTCCACCACCATTAACATAAACTCAATGCCCCCATAAGTAACAGCTCTTTCTCCTTCACCCATGGTAACAATTGATTAAGTTTGGTTTCTTTTCTTTTTTTTTTTTAGTAGTTTTCTTGATGTAATTTTCACATAGCGTATGCTTCCATGGTTAAATCACTTTTAGAAAAAAAAAAAGAAAGAAAGAGTTGTATTTATATACATCATCACAGTTAGTTGTAGCGTTTCCTCCTTCAACTTATATTTTCTTTTAAACTTTACCAGTTCTGTTTTTCATTGTGGACATGAAATTCCTTTTAATCTTTTTTTTTGGTAGGTAGGTAGCTTTCTTTAATAAAATCATTGTCCTTTTAATCTTTTTATTGGGAGCTCATACAGTTCTTAGCACAATCCGTACATACATCCATTGGAAAATATTTTTTTAAGAAAGGGATTAAAGGCTATGTATCCTTCATAATGGCCCAAAAGATATTAATCATCCAATCATTAGAACCTGTGGATGATAATTGATGGCAAAGCAAAACCAAAAAACTAAAAATAGTAAGTAATGGATCTTGGTGGGGAGATTATTTTGGATTATCCAGATGGACCCTGAATACAATCATGTAAAAAGAGGTAAGCCAAAAGTGATTTGACAACAGACAGAAGAGAAGGCATTGTGATCAATGAGGCAGAGATGAGAGAGATGTGGTCATAGCCAAGGAATGTCAATGACCACCAAAAACTTGAAGTGGCCGGGAACAAGTTATTCCTAAAGTCCTCAGAGCACACCGTATTGCTGATGCTTTGATTTTGACTCGGTAATTTTAGGCTCTGCCTCTAGAATTGAGAGATAGTAAATTACTGGTGCTTTAAACTATTGAGTTTTTGGTAAATGGTTATAACCAGTCACAGGAAAATAATACAATATTGGTATCAGCAAGTGGGAAGCTGCCTTGGGAATGACTTTGGAATTGGGAAATGTGTATACTAAAGGATTTTTAGGTTTATGGTAGGAAAAGCCTAGGTTTCCTTGGATACAGGTAGAAATATAAGCCTTGATTGCTGGTTGGGAGAGATCAGAAGGAAGTTAGAATCATGGGAGAGAAAGCCTATATCATTTTAGAGATTATGTACTATCATCTTAAATAGGAAGTTAGTAGAAATAGAATATTAAGACACTGGTGGGAGGTGTTGCCGAAGGAAACGAACATGTTACTGGAAACAAGAAAAGGTGACACTTAATATATAAAAGAGCTGTCAAAAAGTTTGTAGAAAAATTGAATTTAAAAAAACAATGGTGCTTTTCTATGAAATTTTTAAACCCCCTCATGTAGTGTCAAACCTAGCTGAATTGTATAATTATTTGGAAAATAGACCTTGTGAATAATGAACTTGGTTAATAAGCTTTCCAAGAGTTGTGTTAAAAATGTAGTACAGTTTCTTTTTGCTTGCTTTGAGTGAAATATGAAAGAAATTTATCTCTTTAAAGGAAGAACTAAGAAGCATAAAAGGGTCTATATATATTTGAGGATAGAGGAAATTCTCAGCCTGTCCAGATTGCGAAAGACGTGAGTACTAGGAGATTTATCTTTAGAGAAGTGTACTCTAGAGAAGGCCAAAAATGGTGGCTGAGTGCCCTTTGGTTGTGTGGAAGAGATTAAGTGTGTAGGTCATAACAGATTTACTACTACGGAGTGGATACCGACTCACAGAGACCCTGTAGGATAGGGTAGAACCTCCCCCTCTGAGTTTCTGAGACTCTCTTTATGGGGCTATCCCCGTCTTTCACCTACAGAGATGCTGGTGGTTTTGAACTGCTGACCTTGAGTGCGCAGCTCAGTGTGTACCTACTATGCTGCCAGGGGCCCCTGGTTCATACCCAAAACTCCAAACTCAATGCCTTCTAAACAATAACCACTCAGCAACAAGGTAGAATTCCCTTATGGGTTTCCAAGGCTGTAAATCTATTAAGGGACTAGAAAGCCTCATCTTGCTTCCATGGAGCTGCTGGTAGTTTTGAACTGTCAAGCTTGAGGTTAGCAGCTCAACATGAAATATTGTGCCACCAGGGTTCATAGAATCCTTAATCATTTTCCCCCTAAAGGTCAGAAATAGAGATGGAATTGTGATTCAGTAAAGGTCTATGGAGAACCATCTTGTCCAATTTTGCAAGTACCAGTAATAAACATGAGACCCACAAGGATTTGGAGAGTATTTTATCAGCATAAACACTGCTTGGACTGAAAGGGATAGAGACATGACAAAATTCTCAGGGTGGAGCTATGAAACTTAATGGACTTTGCCTTGCTGGAGTTTGTCATTGCTTGACAACAGTGACTCCTATTCCCTCCTCTTTGGAATGATAATATCAATAATTATTACCCTGTGCCTATACTCTATTGTGATTTGAAAGCAATACTTTGGGCTGAAGGGGTCTTCCACATGGCCACAAATGGAAAGGAATTTTGCCCTAGGATGGATCATTGAGTCTCACCCATATGTAATTTAGTTTAAGGTAATGAGATTTGTGAATTTTGAGATGTTAATTGAGATTTTAGACTTAATGAGTTGAGGCACGGGAATGTTGAGATGGATTTTCATGTAGGATTGGCATGAATTTCTGGAGGACTCCCAAAATTGTGCTTTAAGCTTTTTCTATTACTGGATATTCCCAGTAATAATATTAAAATATTCAAATATATTGTAAGATTTTTTTTAAATCGGTTGCTTTGCAGTGCTGATTTTTTTTTAAATCCTTTTGTTACTAAGTTTGTAAAAGTGTCAAGTGGGAAATTGCATTCTTTTAGTAAAACTCTTCTAGACCTATGATTCTGGCAATCTATTTTTCTTTCAAACCATTTTATTAGAATCTAATCCAGCCATCATACCTTTCCATAGTTCAATCATATCAGACAGTGTTGTACAATCCCTACCACAATCAATTTCAAAACATTTTCTTCCTCGTACTCCTTGAAACCACTTTCCTCTTACTCACCCCCCCCCCCTCCTGTATCCCCCAGGTTATTGTGTCTGTAGATTCACCCACTGTGGGGTTCATGAATCTGGCAAGTTTCTATCAAATCAGATATGTTCTATTTTAATCAACTTTTACTTCATCCAATCAGGCACAGAATTAAAATATGGGAAATGAAGACTTTATATATATATATATATATATATATATATATATATACATACATACATACATACACACACAGAGTATACACACAGTCTAAGACTATATATATTTTCTGTAGAGGTAGCGATTCCTTCAAAGAGGTCAACTTTTTCAAGACTTTCAACTGACTTTAGACATGGAGGAACACCAGCATCATTGTTCAGTGCTTTCTAGGGATAGGATATTTGTGGTAGCTAACACTGATTAATAAGCAAGTGATACTGACCTTTATGCTGTGAACTTCAATCAGTTTGGCTGCTTAACTGAAAGAACTGATACTTACCTATTATTGAGTAAGAAAAAATATTGCCGCAAAATTATATAAAATTGCATTAAGCAAAAATCAAAATAGGAAACATTTCTCAACTAATCCTTCATGTAGATCTACACAGTTTTCATCTTTCTAATCCTTCTCTGAATAATTCTATGTTCTTCAGTTTACACTGTGTTAAATGGTGCTTTTGGCATCTTCAAGGTACACAGATCTTGTTCTTTTTCAGTGTTTGAGTTTGGGGAACAAAAAGAAGTCTCAAGGGACAGAATCGAGACTATAGGGTATCTGAGTTGAAGTTTCCCAATAAAATTTTCGTAGGACAGTCCTTGCTACTCTTGAAGAGTGAGCAAGTACCTAAGATTTAAAAAGTAATCCATAAGATTTCATTGACAAATGAGTGGTGATTTTTACTTAACGTGGACTCGTTAGTCCTCACAGCAATCATATAAAATAATCATTATTTCTGTGTGTTTTTGTGGTTTTAATAAGGAATAGAAGCTTGGGAAATAAGAAGGAACTTGCATTAAGATTCCCCAATGGTGACCCTGACATTGTTTTCAGGTTTTACAAATCTTTTTGCCTTACCAAAACCAAATGCATTGCATTGAATCAGTTCTGACTTACTGAACCTACCGTATATATCGAATATAAGCCGACCCGAGTATAAGCCGGGATACTTAATTATTAACTGGGAAACCAGAAAAACTGGTTGACTCGAGTATAAGCCTAGGGTGGGAAATGCAGAAGCTATTGGTGAATATCAATAATCAAAACAAATAAAAATAAAATTACTAAAATTTGAGACATCAGTGGGGTAATATGTTTAAATATTTATTTTAAATAAAAACATAAATAAAAGGACAAGTCATTTAACATTAGTAAACCAGCACAGTAAGTGGAAAATAGGTTCAACAAAAACAATATGGTATCAACAATGATACCTTAAGAGTACTATTCCCTGAGCTCAATCAGCAACCAAACTAAAATGTAAAGAGTTAAAATCCTTCAAAACTGGATTCCTCATCATCATCCGTATCCCAATGCAGAGCTTCAGCTGGTGTGAGGTCATCATAGACGCTGTCCTCACTGAGATCAAGGTCCTCACCATCACTGTTGTCATTTTCATACAAAGCGCAGTTTTCACTGCCATCCATAGCATTACTAATAATACACTTCTGGAAGGCACATCGCACCATGTCTTCTGGAATGTCTTCCCGTGCATCTTGAACCCACTTTGCTATTAACTCTGTTAGGCTTCATGAGATATCCTCCTTTTGTTAGTGGGGTTTGACCAGATGTGAGTAATCAAACATTCAAAGCCCTTTAGTGTCAGCGGGGCTTTGAATGAACAGCAGAGAAATGGCAATCACCCGCAAGATAACGGGTGCTCCTCCCGTTACCTTGGGGGCCCCAGCGAGATGTTACACCTCGCTGGGATACCACTACCTGTGTATTAGCCGAACCCCAGTGTTTCAGCAGGTTTTTTGTGCTGAAAAACTCGGCTTATACACGAGTATATGTGGTATATAGTGTTTCCAAGACTACATCTGTTCTGGAGCAGTCTCATCTTTCCCTAGAAGCAGCTGGTATGTTTGAACCATCATCTTTGCAGTTAGCCCTTTCACACTTAACCCTATAGCATTCCCAGAGCCCCTTCCTTGTGTCTTACAGATTAAAAAAATAATACTAAGCTTAGTGGAATTGTATGTAAAAACCGTGTGCCATAAGTATGGTCTGAATAGTCTTTCACATCTGCTATTCAGCTTTAATGTTAGAAATATTTTGAGCACCTAGACAGGTTTTTTTTTAGTTCATTTTATTGGGGGCTCTTACAACTCTTGTTACAATCCATACATCAATTGTATCCGACAGATTAGTACATATATTCTTTTGTCCTTTTCTAGACCTTTACTTTCCATTGAGCCCTTGGGATCAGCTCCCCCCCCCCCTACTCCTCCCCTCCCCAACCCTCATGGGCCCTTGATTATAGATTGTTAATTTTCAAATATCATACCAAACACACTCTTCCCTTCCCCTCTGGTTTCTGTGTTCTTCCCCCTGGATGGGGGTGTGTGTGGCTATATGCAATTCATTGCGATCGGTGCCCCCTTTCCCACCTCTCCCCCCTGTCCCCCTATCTTTTTGGTATCTTTATTCCTGTTCCTGGGTTCTACGTGTTGTGAGTTTTATCTCTTGCTTATACCTGTGTACATGCTCCTGTCTAATCCAGAGTGGGAAGCAGCACTGGAGTCATGATAGTGGGGGATGAGGAGGCTTCAAGGGTTCAGAGGTATATCGCGTGACCAATTTAGTGCTCTACTACACCCTGATTGGTTCATCCCCTGCAACCTCTATGTGGAGGGATGTTCATTGTCTACACGCGGGCTTCAGGTCTCCGCTCCACCACCACCCCTCTCTTCTTACTAATGCATTTTTGTTTGTTGAGCACCTACCGTATATACTTGAATATAAGCCGACCCGAGTATAAGCTGGCATACTTAATTATTACCTGGGAAACCAGAAAAACTGATTGACTCAAGTATAAGCCTAGGGTGGGAAATGCAGGATGTGAATTATAGCACAGAGACCAGAGGGGAGAGATAGAACACAGCCACATCCTTACGGCGTAAGTGAATCACTAAGGATGCTTCTGCGAATTGGAGCCATCCATGTCATAGGATGGCTCTGATTGGTTAGATGTGAGTAAACAAACATTCAAAGCCCTGCAGTGTCAGCGGGGTTTTGAATGAACAGCGGAGGAACAGCAATCACCTGCGAGATATTACACCTCGCTGGGGTACCACTGACCCGTGTGTAAACCAAACCCGTTTTTCAGCACATTTTTTGTGCTGAAAAACTTGGCTTATACACGAGTATATGTGATAGTTTTTTTATTGCTCCCACTTCCTAGGCAGGTTTGAGAATACTAAGCTTACCAAATAAATATGGAGTTGTACTTACTTGTTTTATTTAGCTGTTTGTGTTCCTTGGAAATTGTATGGATTAAAAACTAATTTTTAATGATATTGTAGTTATGGTGACTTGATATTTGAAAATATTTCATCTTTGATAAACTAGCATTTTACCATAACTTTATTAAAATTGCATTTTTCCCCTTAAGTGGATACTTTTATTAGATGTTAATCTTGACATTCAGACTCACCCAGGGCTTATTAAAAGCACAGGTGCTATTGTATATTGTACAAAATTCACGGTTCTATTTTTTTTTTTTTGAGGCCAATAGAGCACAATCAATTTCTTCCAAAGAAACTATTGACTTTGTTATTGATAAATCTTTCAAATGTTGTGTGCAGTAAAAATAGTTGTTTTATTTTCATATAAAAAGTGGAACTTCTAATAGTACTTCTAATAGTACTTCTAATAACTTTTATAAGTTCCACTTTTGAAAACCATTTATTACTGCTTTTACGAGTATTGCGTTGGGAATCAATCTTTTATACTGTCTTTGCAGTGTTACTTAGTTGCTTTTTGGTCAGATAACTTTATTAAATGTTCAAGTAGAGACCTTTTTCTCCTTTATTTAAAAAAGAATAAGTAGCAGAGATGGGCCCATATAGAGGGGTCAGATACGTAATAAGTGGGAGGGAGGAGTTGCAGTGCAGTGAATTGCTAGCTAAGATTCTTCTCGCCATAGTCTCTGAATTCCCACCAAGTGACTGGGTAGGTTTTGCAATGTGGGGTTTTTATGCCCCAGCAAGGGAATTGGATAGTTTAGTAATAATGTGAATAATATACAAGGCACTTTTGTATGTATGGGGGCATGCAGATTGGGTATATGGAACCCTTAACATGGGAGTTAGTCAGTTTTGCCATCCAGCTAAGTTTAAAATGAACCTTCTAAGCAATAATAAGGGTGATCTATCTATATAGATTCAAACTGACAAGAGCAACTTGAAAGATTACAGATAGAAACCTTAGTGGTGAGTTCATAATAATGGAGCAAGCAATAACTTTATTGTTTGGTTTTTAGCATGAAAATAAGTTCATTTACTTGGTCAGAAACCATAGCAGATCTTATTAGGGGTAAATTTGCCATTCATTTTTGCCATTAAATTATTCAATTATCTGTTTATTTTCCAAACTGAATTTTCTAATTGTATCAAACTTCTGGAGACAGAGTTAAGATGTCTATAAAGTCTCTCAATTAAGCACTACCTTAATTTTTTTTTTTTTTTAAGTAGTGAAAACACTCGGAAATTATTCTTCCCAGTCATATGGCTTGGGGACTGACCTCTGCTTGTTGAATGATGACCCCTGCAGGAACATCTTGGAGATGTGATGGTCCTTGTTGACAGGGTTGGACATCTTGACTTTGCCTCTCAGACCTCAGTTCATCTCTCCTTCACATTCCCCAGCACCATGTTATAGTAGTGCCAGTCGAAGACCTTCATGCCAGGCAGTAGCTTCTTGTTAGACCTGGATGTCGTTTTCTACCAACTGTGTGAGCACAAAGAGAGGCCTTAGGTTGAACTCCACTCTTTTATCCTGGAACTGGTGGCGTAGTGTATACATGTTGGGCTGCTAAACACAAGGTCAGCAGTTCAAAACCATCAGCTTTTCCTTCTTTCTACCCCCATCAAGAATTACAGCTTTAGAAAATCACAGGGGCAGTTTAGCCTTGCTCCATAGAGTCATTATGAGTCGGCCTCAACTCCATTAATGTGACTGAGTTTGAGTAAATTAGAGCAGTTTTGTTTTATAATATCAGGATTTGATAGCCTCTTTCTGGAAAATTCTATGCACTTAAAAAATCTTATTTTGAATAAACTTTCTATGCAAAATTTTAACATGTAAATACTAATATTCCACTACATTCTTCATAATAGGACAATTTTATTTATGGGTAATATTTTATAAAATAAATCTTAAGATTTTATGAGTTTAGATAGTAAGGTGCTGCTATTATTAGTAGCATCTAGTCTAATCCAGTGAAAGTAAATAAAATATGACCTTATGTTTGTCCAGTAGTGAGGAAATGTGCACTTTAAAAACAATTTACTTTCTGACAGTACTCAGCTATACCGTTAAAGCTGTAATATGGGGGGAGTGGGGAGAGAGGGGGGAAATGAGGAGCTGGTGCCAGGGGCTTAAGTGGAGAGCAAATGTTTTGAGAATGATGAGGACAGTGAATTTACAGATGTGCTTTACACAATATATGTATGGATTGTGATAAAAGTTGTATGAGCCCCTAATAAAATGATTTTTTTAACTGTAATATGAAGAGATTTCTAGAAGTTTGTAGAGAAATTCCATTATCTTTCCATCCCCTTTTTCCAAATACATTTTGAAGCCAGCGAATGTACAATTAAACAAGTTGACTAAATGTAGAAAATTGTTTTACCTTTTTTTTATATATAGCATAATCTTAGTTATTCTTTGAATTATAAATCCCCCCAAAACTAACAAACTACTATCGAGTCAATTTTAACTTATCACAATATAAGACCCTTTGGGTGTCTGAAGCTACATTTATGGGAGCAGAAAGCCTTATTTCTGTTCCCCTCCTGTGGATCAGCAGGTGATTTTGAACTGTTGGTCCAGTGGTAAACAGCCCATTTATAACGCACTGTTAAGTTTATATACCACTGTATCCAGGTAAAAAACAACATCTACCACCTGCCTAACATGCCTTTGGCTACTTAACTACCTCATTCTTATGGGTAAAAAAGAGCCTTGGTGGCTTAGTGGGTTATGCATTGGGCTGCTAATTGTGGGGTCCACAGGTCAAGACCACCAGTAGCTCCTTGGGGAAAAAAAGATGAGCTTTCTGTTCTATAAAGATTTACAGCCTTGGAAACTCCATCTAGAGTCAGGTCAGTATGAGTCAGAATCTACTCAATGGTAGTGGGTTGGCTATTTTATTTAGGTTAGGAAATGACTACTTAGTTTTCAGATATATGTAAATGCAAATAAGTGTAAATGTAAAAAATCACCAGTTATTCTCAGATACCTTTAAATACAATGAAGAAGAAAAGCAAAAATTGCTGCTTATTATACTCTTCATATGTAACAAGTATAGAACATTTGAACTTGAAATGGCTAAAGTGATAAAATATAGTCCAAAATGTTTCTTGTTTTTTAAAAGGAATAGCCACATATTAGGAAAATTTTGTAAGTGATGTCTTCTTTTTGGCTGACATCAGGCTGCATTCTGGATTCTTGGTCTCTAGTCAGTGATCTGCAGAAAGTAGAATTGACTCAGCTACAAGCATTTAAGTGAAAGTTTCCATTAACCATTAACTACCTACATTTAATTAAAAGTTGCTTAGGTAGAGTTTTTCTCTAATGATGATTTAATTACCTGGCCAATTTAAAAATCAATGTTAAATTGTTAGTAAACTTTTTTTTGAAGTACAGATCTCAATGACATGTAAAGTTCCTGAGGTTTTTTCCAGTGGAATCAATTTAATACAGTAATTTTTTCCTGAGAGAAGCAAATACCTTAATTTTAAGTTCAGTAAATATTTGGTCTTTTATTAAGTTACGTGTTTTGTGTAGGTCGAATAATACATTATTTTTTAGTCTGTTCCTCTGTAGCACCCCTCTTTTATTCCTCTGTAGAATAGTTGTTTACATAATATGTAAACTTGCTGAGAGAAAAATATTTTAAGACATTTATTAGATTATTTCAATGCTGAAATTTAAATATGAATTCACCAACTTTACTTCAAACTGTTGAATTGCTGTCTTCCACCAGGATTGCCATTTGAAGCTTAGTATCTGAGAAATGTGTGAAGTAGATATGAGGCAAGAAATGTTTAAAGTGATTTGATCAAGTTTTTGAAGACTTACTAAGAAGACAACATAGGGAAATTTTTCAAAAGTTAAAATTATACATACTGTAAATGATTGATTATAAATCCTTTTGGTAAGGGTAGTTTTTCCTTAACTTTTTAAGAACAGAACTAAAATTATGCTACTTTGTTCATCATTACTTTGGATTTTAATTACTACACAATAGACCTATTAAAATTATCCCTTGTTATTACAGTATTCACTTGTATTTATTGAAATCTATACTAATTCTATAAGATATGGTTATGATGGTCACATTTGATAGCAGTTATGAGGGAAAATATTTATCACATAGTATTTTTAAAATAAGCCAAGACAGTCTGATCAAATGCAGTTTATTTGGTCTTCAGGGTGAATGGATTGCAAGGACCTGGTTTATGTATGTTGGGCAAAATGTTGCAGATCTATATTTAAAATAAAAGCTCTTTTTTAAATAGCTAGAAACAAGTTACATATAAATGTTGGTGGTACCAGAGTATTGAGAATAAAACTTGTTTGTGATAAATGCCATCTCTGGTTCTCTATCCTAAAATGTAACTGAATGATAATAAAGTGCTATTCATCTGCAGGTGCATTGCGTCTACTTGGTTTAAAAGATGGTTGAAAGGACAGGAATTAGTAGCATGTTGTATTAGCCTTTTGTAGTGTATTTTGTCCTAAGCATCTTAATTTCCCTGTTTTGAATGCTAAGTAGCAAGGGTCTTGGTTTAGAACTAATACCCATCATGCATGTAAACGGTATGAAAGAGCTGCTTAGTAAGTTAACACAAAGTGTTCTTGTGTCAGTCCTTGTGGAAATAGATACAATACAAACATTACAGCTGAACTCACGGCAAACTCCATTAAGTAAAAACCTGGCTTCATTGTTCAGGAAAAAGTTTGAATAGAATGCAAGCTCATTTTGTTGAATGTAATGTCAGGCTTTTAGGGACTGTATTGAAGGATAAGGTTTTGTTAAGTTGAGACCAATTCATTAAGTTTTATTGCCTGGTGAGAAGCAGTAATACTTTATTGTAAGACTTCATCAAATATTCATGGTTAAAGAGAAGTAGTAAATGTATTCAATCAAGTGGTCTTTTGGGGTTTTGAAAAGGATTATGAAGTCTGCTCAGCTGATAGTTTTAACATTCATCAAGGTTGTTTAAGAAGGGTAATTTTAATCTTTGAGTTTAATTTTGTTGTCCAGACATGTCTCTATTTTTACCTTCACAAATCCAAGTCGATAAAAACTGCCACATTATAGGAAGGAGTGGATAATGTAGCCATTCGTATAGTTTATGTGTTTCTTATGTGGGTTTATTATAAAAACTGTCTTATTTTTGAGTTTGACATGTGAAGTTGTTACCTGTCTGCTAATTCATTGGAGGTTGTTACTCATTTGCTGAGGCTCTAGCCTCACGTCACTAGTTTTGGTAATCCTTTCATGTTTGGATAATATAATCTCTGACACTTGTAAAATACAAAACCCCTATTTGTTTCGGCTACTTTAAATTGCCATGAAGGGATATTGTCAGCATTTTATATATGTCAGGAATTTCAATATATACTTTCCCTTGTTTACGTATTTAACATCAGGCTACTTGACACTTTTATTTTTTTAATTTGTATTTCCGTTCATCTCAAATTACTGTGGCAGTGTAGTTTTATGTACATGAAACTTAACCTTTTCCAGTTCAGTATGTTTGTATAATTTGTGAATGGAAGTTTTGTTATGTTCTTTTCAAAGAAATTGAGGATATTTGACCAAAAGTCTAATATGCTATTACTTTTTTTAATGTCTTTTAAATCTTCATTTCTTAGGCTGATGATGTTGAGGGCAAAATTAGACAGATCATTCCACCTGGATTTTGCACAAACACAAATGATTTTCTTTCTTTGCTGGAAAAAGAGGTTGATTTCAAACCATTTGGAACCCTACTCCATACCTACTCTGTTCTCAGTCCAACAGGAGGAGAAAACTTTACTTTTCAGATTTACAAGGTAAAGATATGAGTAAATCTAGGGTATAGTTAAATCCACTTGCCTGTAACCTGTATGCCTTCCCCTCCTCCCCCTCTCTCTCTACATTTTCCCAAAGGATAGTTTTATGCTTTGCAGACTTACTTACCTCTGTGATGAGCTTCACCTGACTTTTCTTGGCTTTTTCCCTAGGCTGACATGACATGTAGAGGCTTTCGAGAATATCATGAAAGGCTCCAGACCTTTTTGATGTGGTTTATTGAAACTGCTAGCTTTATTGACGTGGATGATGAAAGATGGCACTACTTTCTAGTGTAAGTACAGTTCTAAAGCCACAGTAGACCTTATTACCTCCACAAAGCCAGCATTTTAATTGTGGCGGCCCAATTATTGGGACAGTATAATGATATTTTTCCCAGGAATGAAAAACTATTGTTTATGAGGCTTGAGTTTTCCTTCATTATGCTTTGGGAGACCTTGAGAATAGAACTGAATTAAATGCTGTTGTCCGTTAGGACCCTGAATGTAGGCTTAAACAGTAAAATGAGCTTTGCCTGTGTTTTCTTTTACTTGCCACCTATTCATCTTTATAATAGGCAAGTGCACTGAAGTGATGTAAAGAGGTCTGATTTATCCAAGTTGCTGCACACCAATTAAGTGAATTGTACATTCAGAACGTAGCAGGTGTACCCATTGGGCCCTCACAGAGTAGCTTGCTGACACTGAAAATTCAGTCAGAGAATGGAAAAGAAAATGGACACTGCATGGGAGCGCGACTGTAATTGACCTGCTTGGCTTTCTGTTTTATCTGCAGATTTGAGAAGTATAATAAGGATGGAGCTACGCTCTTTGCGACCGTAGGCTACATGACAGTCTATAATTACTATGTGTACCCAGACAAAACCCGGCCACGTGTAAGGTAATTGGCAGTATAACACGTGCCTTGTCTTTTATTTTAGAAGAAGGAACTGCTGAAGTTTCCAATACTTGTTATAATAGTGTTGATTTGTTTTTGTTTTTTTAAAATCACCATTATTTACTGGCTCTGTACTGATTTATTTCATTGTTCCCTTTGAAACAATATGGAAGATTAAACCACTTTTGAGTATCATAATAATTTGGGGATTTATTGGAGGTTTTTAAAATTTAAATCACACAACTTAAGTTGTTTATAACATATTAATGCTTTGTTTTTTCAAATTGTCATGTTTTAATTTTAAAACAATTTTTTATTGTAGTCAGATGCTGATACTGACTCCATTTCAAGGTCAAGGCCATGGCGCACAACTTCTTGAAACAGTTCATAGATACTACATCGGCTCTCCTTCAGTTCTTGATATTACAGGTATATGAAACTTCTTTCTTAAAAATGTTTTCTTTACTGGTTGATACTGTTCTTGTCAGAAATTAACTCTTCTGCTTCAGCTGATACCATTCTCCTTGGGGGCCCTTTTTTTTGAGCTGTCTAAAGATGGCTTAAGACTAACATTTTAGACTATGATCCTGGTGGTGGGGGTTGGATTACATCCCTAATTCTTAAGTATTTAGTTGACCAAATTGAAGATAACTTGAATATATACTCAAAAAATCTTGGTCAGCCTTGAGCACATTAAGTAAATTAACAAGTAAGCTACAATAGAACTTACTGTTTCACTTTCATTGGTAAGCTCTTAAAAAGTGTTCATAGGCTGCCCATGCTCTCATTGTATAGTCTGTCTTAAAGAGGGACAAAGATTCTAAATTCCGTCAAGGGAAAAAAACCAAGGGAAATATTCCTGAATACACATATTTATACTTTTTAAGTGCATGCTTTCACAGCAGTCTGAGGTGGCTTCAAAAGTTTGTAGAAAAATTCCATTCTCTTTTTAATCCCATTTTTCTCTAAGTTACTTGAAGCCCCCTTTTATTTGATGATGAACACTGGAGGCCTGTTTGATTTGAAAATGGATTTCTGTATAAGTAGCCTTCGACGTAGTTATAAATAGGATGTTTAGAAGAGATTCTACTCTCTTCTGAGTCTGCTTACCTGCTACTGTTAAATGGGCTTGAAACTTGGGAGATACAATGTTAGGGAGTGTTACATTTGTTTCTGCCAAAAGTTATAAATTGTTTAAGTGATAACTTTCACTGACTTGGTCACTTATAGAAGCAGCACCAGTTTATTTAGCAGAACTGAATAATGTTGAATTTCCATTTGTAGAGTGTGGAGTTAATACCACATGGAGAGTCTTATGGGTCATTTGAATCAAGATATGAAGAGTTCACAATCTTTCTATTGTAGTGTATAATATGTGAGGAGTTCTTTCTTGTGAAACTTAACCACTTTCTTTTGTCTACCACCTTCAATAAAGTCCTTGGTGCTTAGCACCAATTAGCACATAAAGAATGTTATTTCTTAAATCTTAGTGATGAGTCTTTATTCATTGTGGAGCCCTGGTGGTGCAGTGGTTACACTACTCCAGTGTTTGAACCCATTGGCCATGCTTTGGGAGAAAATTATGGCAGTCTGTTTTCATAAAGATTTACAGCTTTGGAAATCCTATTGGGCAGATTGACTATCCTGTCAGGTTGCTAGGCAACGGGAATTGACTTGATAGCAGTGGGTTTCCTTTGGGTTTTACTTATTGCAAGGTGAAGTCTTTAAAGAGAAAGGCCTAAATCTAAAGTACTTGTGAACTTAACAACTGAGTGTTAGCCTTTAGTTTTAGCATAACATTTATAATTTCAATACTGAAAATGTCTTAACTGTTTTTATTAAAGTATTCTAGATTCCCATTACCTAGTACATGGAGAGAGAGAGAGAGAGAGAGAGAGCGTGTGTGTGTGTGTGTGTGTGTGTGTGTGTGTGTGTGTGTGTGTGTGTGTGTGAATACACACAGAATTTCCTACTCTGGTTGCCTGTACATTTGATTTAGTTTTCGTTTATAACCTCTTGGATTTTTTTGCAGACTCTGGCTCTCCCTTTAAAATCATAAATGTTCTTTATAGTGAGGGTGGTATTTTGCATACTTAACCTTAACAAGAAAACGTCACCACTCTTGAGTCAACTTCAATTCATAGCAACCATATAGGACCGAGTAGAGCTGGCTTTTGTGGTTTCTGAAAGTAATTCTTTAGGGGTGCAGAAAGCCTCGTTTAATCTGAAGAGCAACTGGTGGTGTTGAACTACTTGTGGTAAGCAACCCGTTTCATAACCCACTGGGGCTCCTTAGCCAGATAGAAAAATAATGAAACCTTCACTTATTCTTATAGAAAAATAATGAAACCTTCACTTATTCTTAGACAAAAGGCCAAGAAGCAATAATAATTAAAACTTAATAAAGGTGCCCAGGGGCTTGGATTGCTAACTACAAAGTCAATGGTTTAAACCCACCAGGTTCTCTGTAGGATTAAGAGACTGCTCTAGTCTGTGCTGTAGATTTGCTATAAGTTGGCAGTGAGTTTGGGTTGCTTTGCTGTTGGTGACCAACGTAGGTGTGATACCTACCTGCTTGAGAATAGTCTGCTGATGAATAGGTGCTTTGGTATTAATCGCCGTCTATTTTCAGTTTTTAGTACTCACTTTGAAAAGTAAAATACCCCAGGACAGTAAAATACCCCTCAGGACCAATAATGAGAGTAGCGATACCAGGAGGGGAAGGGGAAGGTAGAGGGAGAAAGGAAGGACCAATCACAATGATCTGCATATAACCCCCTCCCAGGGGGACAGACAACAGAAAAGTGGGTGAGGGGAGGCAGGTGGTCAGTGTAAGATATGGGGTAGGGGGAAATAATAAATTATCAAGGGTTCATGAGGAATGAAGGGTGGGGAAACAGGAAAATGAGCTGACATTAAGGACTCAAGTAGAAAGAATGTTTTGAACATGATGGCAACATGTATAAAGGTGCTTGACACGATGGATGTATGGATTGTGATAAGAGTTGTAGGAGCCCCCAATAAAATGATTTTTTTAAAAGAAAGAAAATGATGATGGCAACATGTACAAATGTGCTTGCACAATTGATGAATGTATGGATTGTGAGCCCTTAGCTACCAGAAGATAATTATTTCTGGAATTGCGCATCTGAACTTGAATCTCTTATTTATAAAGCTACTCTTAACGGAAAATAAAACTAAGAAGCATGTGATAACATGCCAGTCAAAAAGTTTTCATTTCAAAGTAACTATCATCTCACAAATGATATTAAGTATATTTGCAAAATACACTTGCAAAAGGTTTTTACCTACAATTTTGACAATAGTTTTATTACTAATAAGAAATGGCTTTTTCATGTTTTGACGCTTTTAAAAATAGTTTTATTAGATGTTTCAACTTTCATATATTCTTGAAAGACTGTGCCTTCTTATCCTAGTGTGTATACTTATATTGTAAATAATGAAAAAAATTAGATTGAATAAAGGAGATGTTATTCTGACTATTTCTGGTGATGGTCATATCACCCTGAATGCACCTGATCTCATCTAGCTTTATTTCTTTAGCGGAAGATCCATCTAAAAGTTATGTGAAATTAAGAGACTTTGTGCTTGTGAAGCTTTGTCAAGATTTGCCTTGTTTTTCTCGGGAAAAGTTAATGCAAGGATTCAATGAAGAAATGGCAATAGATGCACAAAAGAAGTTCAAGATTAATAAGGTATTTTTATTCTGTTCAAGATTAAGGTGTTTTTATTTTAAAATTTAAATTTTAAGGCTTTTGTGTGTGTGTTTAGTTATAAAGTGTAACAAGCAGAACAGAGATGGACATAAGATCTAGTATTTACTTAAAAAATGTTTAAACTAAAAAAAATGTTTAAACTTTATACTAGACACAGTATTAACAGGAAAGGGATTGAAGTAGAATACATACATACATTCACTTATTTATAGGTACAGAAAATAATATGGAGGTTTAGAGGATGGAGTTTATTACATTGACTATAAGCACAGAAGTCAGAGTATGGCATTTTATTTAAGCCTTGGAGGTTTGTGGGATGAAGAGTATTCCAGTAATAAAGAGCACTCACTGCCTTGCCTTCTAAGACACTGTATCCTCTGGTTTTCCATCTCCAGCTAGCATTAATATCTTATTAGAATTCCTTCACTGGCTCCTCTACTTTTTTTCTATGCCCCTTAAATGTAACTCTCCCAAAGGTTCTGTCTCCAGACTGTTAGATCTATATTTATACATGAAAATTTATTAACTATTTCTTCTTTTTAAAGAGAGCATGAAAACAACCCCAATTTTGTATTTGTTTTAAACAAGTCCAAGTTCCTTAATAACGGCATTCACCAGCGATTCTCAACCTGTGGGTCGCAACCCCTTTTGGAGTCAAACGACCCTTTCACAGGGGTTGCCTAAGGCCATCGGAAAACACAGATTTCCAGAAAACACAGATTTCTAATGGTCTTGTGAACCGAGACACCGGTCCCCTATCGTCTCCACCCTAATAACCTGAAGACTGTTACCCATGCTATACTGTACTTCAAGACAAAATTTCATTGATTTGTAATTGGAAATAAGTATTTCGCAATATATAATTACATACTGTTTTTGTGATTAATCACTATGCTTTCATTATGCTCAATTTGTAACAATGAAAATACATCCTATATAGCAGATGATTCATAACAGTAACAAAATTACAGTTAGGAAGTAGCAACGAAAATAATTTTATGGTTGGGGGGGTCATCACCACATGCCGAACTGTATGATAGGGCCGTGGCATTAGGAATGTTGAGAACCACTGACATACACAGTTCATCATAACCTGAACCCTGCCTACCTCATTAGCTTCACTTTCCTAAATGCTCTGGCTTTACCTAATCGCTTGCCCAGCTATGTCACAATCACTCTTTTGTGTACCTTTATATACTTGAAGGGATTGAGAAGCTTAAGGAAAAATTTCATCATTTTTCCATAAAAATTTTGAAGCTGAGGATATTCCCTATGCCTACGTTCCCATTTTTGCCCCTTAAAAAAATTATCTCATGTATCCCTTACAGGAAGTTTAAATGTATCCTCTGAGCTTAATGTATACAACCCCAAATAAATAAGTGAAACAGTGCAAATATGAAGCTGTGACTTCAGGGATAACTTCCTGATTCTTCTGATGCTTCTTTGACTTTTTTCCTGACTTTTATTTGCCCTGTCACTAAACTACTGGATTCTTCTGACCTTTTCCCCCTATATTATCATTATGCTTGCTTTCCTTGTTGATCTTAACAAATGACTCGACTTTAACTCTTTATCTATCTATTGATAACACTTAAATCCCTACCCTTAATCCAGAAGTTCTTTCTCATCTTCAGATTTGTTTTTCAACCTCCTCAACTCTTAGACTGAAAATTCACTGTAATTTCACACCCTCCTTTTTAGCCAGGTTTACTTTTATGTATTTCTAGAATATTTGCCTCGGTCTTTTTTTCTTGGGTTGTTTTTTGTCTGATTTAGTACCTCAACTTCCCAGTTCATCTTGCCCTTTCCATCTCCCCATATCCATGTAACTGAAAGAGTGCTTTACTCAGATCTGTATGTGCTGCTCACTTGCCCATGTAAAACCTCTGACTTACTGTAAGTTCAGCTCTTTAAATTAATGGAACAGGCTCCTTACTAGTTTAATGGCACACTCCCTGCCTTCAGGTTCATCTCAGGGTTTATTTTCCCAGGAAGTTTTTCTGCTACCATAACACTACCAATTTTTCTATCATTCAATTGACTATACTTTAATAATTAATATAACATACTAGATTACTAATCCTTTGAAGAAAATGACTTCATTGCTTTTCCTCTAAACCTACCACAATTCCTTTTCCACAATTTAATTTTAAAAGCTTCATATATTTATTTTGCTTCTTATATTAGCAACATACTAGACGTGTTTATGAAATTCTTCGACTGTTGGTAACTGACATGAGTGATGCTGAACAATATAAAAGCTACAGACTGGATATTAAAAGAAGACTGATCAGTCCCTATAAGGTAGGATTTTTTAATAATCTTAACCATTGTATTCTTGTCAGTGTTTAAATGGGAAGGAAATATAATAATGCTCTTTTATGGGAGAGGGCAAATACTTTTTAACTATATTAACTTTTATAAAAGTGCACATGTTCTTCCAGGTTGATAGTAAAAATTCTCACTGTAAATTTTGTAACTTTAGTTAACAAATCTGTTTTTCTTTTGTTTCAATGCTAATCCCACACATAATCTGTCTTTCTTGTCCGATTTGCCATATTCATCCATCTGTGCCATAGCTCTCCTTCCTATTTTGGCCTTGATTGCCATTTGTAAACTATACCTCACGACAGCTGAAACTATACCATGGCAGTTTCTTATCTATTTGTTGTCCCCCTCCTTTCACTTTTTCATTCCCTGTAACTTCTTTTTCTTTTACCTAAAAAAATTTGCCTAGTTCATTTGTTTTCCTGATGTGGTAATGAGGATATTGTGCCAATTTGTGTGACTGAAGAGTCACTTTGCTAGTTAAACTGTGCCATGAGCTGAATGAAGAGAATTGGGTTTTTTCCCCAACAAATAATGACTAAGCACCTGTTATTAACATGGTTTCTGCATTGATATACATTATCCCTGTAGGCTTGCACTTAGTGGTGCATTGGTTAAAGTGCTTGGATCCAAATACGGAGTGTTGGTGGTTTAAACCCAGAGGTTTGTCCAAGAGAGAAAGGCGTTGCTATCTGCTTCCATAGATATCATGGAAATGCTCAGGGGGATAAGTCTACTGTGTCCGGTAGAATTCTGAGTTGGAGTTGAGTAGGCTACCTGGAACTATAAATGACCAATGCAAATCTGTTTTAAAATTAATATGAAGAAAATAATTAATCAGTAATTCATAAATCATATACACATGGTTCTAATTTTCCTTACATAAGTTCAAAGAAAACTCAAATTTTACTTGCTATATATTTTTTTGTAGAGCCATTTTTTTAAATCATTTTATTGGGGGCTTGTACGCTTGTTGCCATAGTTTCAAACATTTTCTTTCTATTTCAGCCCTTGGTATCAGCTCCTCATGAACCCTTGATAATTTATGTTATTATTTTTTCATGTCTTACACTAACTGGTGTCTCCTGTCACCCACTTTTCTGTTGTCCCTCTCCCTGGGAGGGGGTTATATGTAGATCATTGTGATCGTTTCCCCCTTTTTCCCCTCACCTTCCCCTTACCCTACTGGTGTTGCTACTCTCAATATTGGTCCTGAGTGTGTTATCTGTCCTGGATTCCCTGTGCTTCCAGCTTTTATCTGTACTCACGTACATGTTCTGGTCTAGCCAGATTTGTAAGGTAGAATTGGGGTCACCATAGTGAGTGGGGAGGAAACAATAAAGGACTAGAGGAAAGTTATATGTTTCAATAGTGCTATATTGCACCCTGACTGACTCGTCTCATCCCTGGGATCCTTCTATAAGGGATGTCCAATTGTCTACAGATGGGTTTTGGGTCTCCACTCCCCCGCATTCACAATGATGTGATTTTTTTTTTTGTTCTGGGTCTTAGATGCCTGATTCTTGATCCAGTCAAGACCTCATGATCACACAGACTGGTGTGTTTCTTCCTTGTGAACTTTGTTGCTTCTCAGCTAGATGGCCGCTTATTTATCTATAGGCCTTCAAGACCCCAGACACTCTATCTTTTGATAGTTGGGCACCATCAACTTTCTTCACCCTTGTTTACTTCTTTTACGCCTTCCAATTTAGACCGAAGATCGACCTAATTTTTTGTTGGGTCAGTTAGCTTATTCTTATAAAGGCCTATTTTTAGTACTGTTATTTCCCTTATTTTAGGAATTTTGTGTGACTAATTTTATTATGAGTTTTTAAGTAGTGATCCTAACATTTGCCTAGTATTCTAAAATTATTGGGGTGCTTCTTAAGGGACTTTTATTGCATTTTAAGAAGGGTATAAATTAATGTAATGGTATGTTAAAGGGCAGTTTGATATGGAGACTGAGAGTACAGATTCCCAGCCGAACTGTTTGTTGTTGAAGCTAGACTTCTCAGTTTACTTATGCTGTAACTCAGAAAGTTAAAATCAACTCATATTCTAATAAGAATAGTGGTAAAATCTATAACAGTCTAAAAAGTGAGGGTAATGTATATGTTTGAACTGTGATAAGAATTGTATGAGCCCCTAATAAATTGTTAAAATTATAAAAAAGAAAAAAGTGAGGGTATTTTTTGTTCTTTCATTTATCGTTCTGAAAATTTTCTAACAGTTAAAATTAACATGTGGTCAGAAATAATATTGGATAAGGGAACCTGGAAATGAGCATACAGTGGTGGTAGTCCCCAAACTAATCGTGTATCTATAGCTCATCTGCGTTATTTTTCTATTAAAGACATGGTTGAGCATCTATACGTAATGAGACATGTACGATTTTTATTAAGCTCTGGAGCAATCTTCTGTTCACATAACCTTTATTTCCCATCAATTGGTGAAAATAGTTCTTTAGCACCTTTTAGAGGGTTTTCCATTTGTGTTTAGTCTTAAGTTTAGGTTCTTTAAGAAAGAAAAAAAACAGACAAATGGGTATATTCATGCACTTTTTAATAAAAATATTGGAGATTTAAAATGATGATACAAAGAAATATCTCGTTTTTTGAGTCTAACAAATATTTGTCTTTATTGCTTAGAAAAAGCAGCGAGATCTTGCTAAGATGAGAAAATGTCTCAGACCAGAAGAACTGACAAACCAGATGAACCAAATAGAAATAAGCATGCAACATGAACAACTGGAAGAGAGATTTCAGGAACTCGTGGAAGATTACCGACGTGTCATTGAACGACTTGCTCAAGAATAAAGATGCAAATGTCTGTACAATGTGCTGTGAAAAATCTCATGATGACTTTAATTTTAATATCCTGTGATATTTTACTTACATTAAAAGTTATCTTTAGTTGAATATTTTCTTTTGGAGAGATTGTATATTTTAAAATACTATTTAGAATCTATAAGCATATATTCCATTGAAAAAAGGTATAGCTTCTGAAATACCACTGCAATTGCTTCCCCTCTTAAACAGTATAAGCATATATAATAAACACTTGATTGTGATACGTTAATGTGTGACGATATGATCCTTAAATAATGGTGATACATTTTCCATTTATTTTTAAAATACTAAGTTTTAAAGTTTTTATTATTCCTTCCATATTTTGCTTCTACATTCTAGCACCTTTAAAATAACATTCTTTAAGGTCTTGGTAATCTTGGTTTCTCTATGGGATTTTTCAAAATGAGAACTATGCCTAATATAAAGTTGGGCTTTTTTTGTTAGCTCATTTTTAAGAAACTTTTAGTAACTGTTTTGTGGGATTTGGACAGGTAAGAGAGAAGAGAAACTTGGCAGTCTAAAACCTAATGTTTGGCATCAGATAATAAATTTAGTCATAATTTAGAATTTGGCATAAACATTTTATAAACTAAGGTATTATAGAAAGCAGTTTATAGAATCCAACTTTTAAAAATCCAATTTATATATACCATTGTAAAAATAGATCTTATAAAAGTATTTGGATACTATTATATTTAAATCAAAGGGAACATGAAGGTATTTATTGCCAAAATGCTTAATTTTTGGTAAGTATCACAAATTAATTGCTAGATAATCACTAAAAAGTTTGCTGTTTATGTTACAGAGTAAACCAGGTATTATACAACATCTAAAGCCAGATGTAAAGTTGAATTTTTACCTTTTAAAAATCTGGCTTACTCATTGCTGAGGGCAAAGTCCCACTATCTTATCCTTCCATCAGTAAAGTATGGCAAACAAAGCAGAAGGCAAAAAACATGTAGCTTCGAAAGAAGACAAAGCAACTGTGACCAGCAACATGCAACCAAGCTGCCCTCTTCAGATGGGGTGCTACACAGACTTCAACCCATTTCATCTCAGAAGCTTGAGTATAGGTAAAACTTGATTTTCAAGAGCCCTTGTGTATATGCATGTTTCCACATGATTGATAGATAGGATGAACTGTGAAGAGGAAAAACCCGCAAAATACATTTTCTATTTTGTAAGCAAAGTGTTCCTATGCTCGTAGGTGAAGATGTTTTGACATTAATCTTCAGTACTTGAAATCAAAATAAGAGAATGATAATCATTCATACCAAAAGTGTTACACTGGACCAGGTGTGAAACCCCACACGGCCAGTCTCTTCGGCCCACTTCTAACACTCTCCTTGTCTTAGCCTTCATTCCATCTACCACCTACATACAAGTTGGGTCCTGGAATGATCTCTAAGCTCCTTCTAAGAGCTGTATGTATTCTTTTCATTGCGTTTCTCCCTCTCAGGTGTGAGTATAAATGTCTAAAAACGTTTTAGTCACAAAATTCTGTGTATATAAGATAGTTTGTGTATATGATAGGAAAAATATACAGTATGATTCTTGATTGCCTTCCCAGTTGTAGAGACCCTAATTAGCTGTTTCAAAACTTAGTTTGCAGACCTCTCTGCTCCATGGCGGGCGGCCCTGGCCTCCTACAGAGGACCTGGCTAAAAAGCACCCAAAGGCAAATCGAGGACAGCCCTTGGGGATCATCGGATTTCATTCCTCCAAATCATTCTTAAGTTCGTTTTTCTTGGAATTACAAACTAGGTTAACAGAAATACCGATTTTTTTTAAGTTCTTAATCTTTTAAATGAATTCATTTTTGTATTAGCTCTATAGACATTGAAGGTTTACTTACGTATTTTCTTAACATTCTAGTATTCAGAATGGTTTTTCATAGATGTATAATACTTCATGTTGATGTGCTCATATTAAATAATTTTCCTAGGTGATTTGTTTCTGACTTGATGAAATTCAAGTGAATTAATATATTTGTATGGAAATATATTTTTGTATCTTAATTTTTTTTAGGATCAGTTCCTAGGAAATGCAATCACTGAGTCAAAGCATAAGAATATTTTTATAGCTCAATACATTAATGTTCCCTGTTGCTTTTTCACAATGATTTGGTTAAAATATTACCAGATATGAACATGTATACTGCTTTTTTAACAGACTGTCAGTAACACATGTACTGATTTTTTATTGTTTCTGTTAGAAATATATTGGGAAAACAAAATTATTTTTCCATATTTTTTGTGGGAAAAATCATTCACTGAGAAACATTGTTTTATGTATTTTAAAATATTTTTTCTTTAAGGTTTATACTTTCAGTTTAGAGATGACAAAGAAAGATCTGAACTGTTCTTCTATCATCATCTTCCATCAAGTAGGGCAATCAAATCTTTGTACTTTTATTGGTATGTGTGTATATATATATATATATATATATATATATATGACTTTAAAATCCCATTAATATTTTTGCCAGTTTGTTTTTTATGTGTACAGTTTATGTGACATCAGCTATATTAATTATATCGTGTAGCCATCACCAATATCCTTTGACAAATTTTTATCACCATAGCAGTGAAGTTTTAGGTATACAAGCCATACCCCATTAGACTTCCAGAAAGTAAAATCAAACCCATTGGGACAATTGAATTCTGGCTTATGGTGACCCAAGGTGATAACAGAGTAGATGTACGCCATAGTTTTCTTGACTGCAATCTTCATAGGCAGCAGATGGCCAAACTGCTTCACAACCACGCGGTAGTTGGAACAGCCAACTTTGAGGGTAGTTGTTTGGGCTTTCAGAGTTAGTTGTATCTCATAGTGAACCCACATACAACAGTCAAACACTGCTTGGTCCTGCACCATTTTTAGTCATTGCTGTTGAGTGTTGAAACCACTGTCCCAGTCTATCTCATTTAAGGCCTTCATTGAACCTTTTTCTTAGGGAAGTAGTTGAGCATAACCATTGGCAGCACTTGGGGATCTTAGACTTTTTGTCTTCGAAAACAAAACATTGACATAAAGTTAATCCCAAATTAAGTTTCTATGGGAATATACAGCCTCATCTTTCTCTCACATTATCACCTAGTGGGTTTGAACCTTGTTAGAAGCACAATGCTTGGACAACTAAAAAGAAAACAAGCCTACTACCATTTAGTTGATCCTGACTCCTAATGATCCATAGAGTTTCTGAATCTACCAAAGCACATAGCCTCATTTTCTCTCACATACAGGCTTGAGCTGACAACCTTGTGGTTAGCAGTCAGATGGCTCTCCCACAGCATCACCATGGCTGTTGTATTGCACGCAGGTGTCCGGAAAAAAGCCAAACTATCCTCACCAACAGGAACATGCTTCACTTGCATATTTGTCCTAGTCACCAGACAGAATCCCCAAGTACCCTCTTGTTTTTATAACGTCAGAGGGGCAGATATAAAAATGGATATTTGATAGCAAAGACAACTTACTAATGCCTCTTGAAATATAAATCAACATTTAATCTACTTTTCTGTATTCTCATAATCCTCTACATTTCTGTAATATATCATTCACCTTGTATCAGGCATAGAAACATGTTAGGTCCTAATGAGTCACTCTCAACTCAGCGCCCTGATGTAAACAGATCAAAACACCACTTGGTCCTGTGCCATCCTCATGATTGTTACATTTGAGCCCATTGTTGAAGCCACTGCCAAATCCATCTCATTGACGGTCTTCCTTGTTTTTTAATTATATCTAAAAAAAAAAAATCAAACTCTCATCAAGTCGATGCCAGACTCATAGCCACCCTATAGGGCAAGGTTGAACTCTGCCCCTGTTGGTTTCCGAGTCTGTTTACAAGAGTAGAAAGCCCATCTTTCTCCCACTGGGTAAGCTGGTGGTTTCAGACTGTTGGTCTTGCAGGTAGCAACCCAACACATAACCACTATGCCCCAGGGCTCCTCTTTTTGACATATTTAGGTCTTCTCAATAGGTAGAATGTATATCAAACAAGATATAAAAAGCAGACAGTAAAACATGTCTATCCAGTCCTCTAGAAAACAACTGTTCTAATTTGTTTATCTTCATGTGTATATATGAGCATATAATGCATATAAATTTTAAACAAGGGTAAATTTAAAAGCATTGCTACTTGGATTCTAATTCATACATGCACAGGTTTATTCCAACACATGTATAAACATGTCTGCTCTCAGTGGATGGCTACAAGCCAGTTTGCACAGTAGAGAACTTGTCTTAGTATCTTTAGGATGCCTTGCCTTCCAAATCAGTCCAAAATTGGTTTCCAAGGGGATCTCCCGAGTCAGTTAAATTCAAAGCAGAGGGTTACAGTGACTGCAGTTTGGGATTTCACAAGGGGTCATCTTGATATTTTTTCTCAAATGACAGGACAATCAGGCTTATTAGGAAGCTTTAAGAACACAAAACTGCATTGGTAAGAATAGGGCCAGGAAAGTTGTACCTAGAAATTTCTTTCCATTACATTGAACCTGCAAATTCTACAAGGTTAGCAAGGACTGTTTCCACAAGAATTTATTGGGAAACCTCCATTTACCCTAGAGTCTTGATCTTGCCCCTTCAAGCTTCCTTTTGTTTTCCAAACTCAAGGAACAACATGCTTTAAGTTCTTCAAGGATGCCAACATTGCCCTTTTTACTTGGTATAAATCGGGCACAGAAATCTCTGGGCGAGGGTTCCCACACACTGCCATCTTGTCGATTCTAACTCAGTGATCCTATACCAGGCTTCCAAAACTAAATCTTTAGGGAACATCAGCTATGTCTTTCTCAGAGTGTCTAGTGGGTTTGCATTCCTGACCTAACTCATGGCACTCCCACGTTTAGAGAGGAAATACTACCTTAGAAGTATAGACATAGGTGGAGGCTTTATCAAGTGATAGCTTCACATTTTAATGAAAGGTTTCTATTAACTTGTAGAAGTACTTTCTGATTTACCAAGACTGTCTACTCCCCTTGGAAACCCTAACGAGTGTTTCTAATCTGTCCTATAGGGTCCTGATGAATCAGGATTAACTATGGCAGTTGATGCTACTTAATGACTACACGGTAGTTCACTGTATGGATATACTAAATTATTTAACCAGTTTCCTATAGCTAATAGTTTCATTATATGCAATGAGCATGTGCAATATACATATATCACAGATAGGGAAATATGCCTCTAAAGTCTAAAAATATGTGAGTCTAACCTTTAATCTAGTTACTACATTGTTCAAATCTGTTGCCATCAAGTCTATTGAGACTCATGGGGCCCCAATGTGCCACAGAGTATAAATTCCATGGGTTTTCTTGGCTGTAATCTTTCTGAAAACAGATTACCAGGCCTTCAGTGATATTGCTGGATGGGACTAAGCCAGTTCAAACTAGTTCAATCATGACCAACAAAGTGAAACGAATCCATCGCCATTGAGTTGGCTGATTCACAGCAACTTTATTGAACAGAATAGAACTGCTCCCTAGACTTTCTGAGACTAAGTCTTTACCAAGGAGCGGCTGGTGAGTTTGAACTACTGACTTTTCAGTTAACAGCCCAACCTGTAACACACCAAACCACCAGGGTTCCTTAAAACTAGAACAGACAAAATTAAAAATTTGGAGTGATCCAGAACCCTAGCCAGCATGGGAAAAATTACAGGTCAAATTCTAGGAATGGGAGTTACGAAAAGGGTAGTGAGCCCTTTCAGGAGTTTGGTGCATGACACTGAATTTCTGCCAAGGCTGTGGAGAGTGACACATTCAAAACCGTGCAGTTGGCCACCATCTTTGGGCCATGCACTGCTGTTTTCCACTTAGCCAGTCAAAAGATTTGGTTGCTATGCAACATGCACAAAGCCTTGGTTTCTAATAGGGAGATTAAATTCCTAACAGCTTTAACTGTAATATTTCCCATTCTAGTTAAAGCTTCCATTACCCTACATTTTAAAAATGTATGTCTGTTGTGTCATTTTGTTGACCATAACAACTAAATCAGATTGAATTCATCGTTTGAACCAATGGCAAACTATTTGCACCCCCACCCCCAGGGACCTTTGACTACACTATTACAATTAAAAATCATTAATATGATTTAGGTTACAGAAACAACGTAATGAGCTCTGTAGGCCAACGGGAGCTTATTGGACTTCCATCTTTTTTTCTCAGGTAGAAACATGAAGTAAAGGCACAATGAACTGAATGCATGGACATGCAAGGACTCCCGCACCCCCTACCCCCTTCCCTTAGTCTTGTTTAAGGAGCCCTGGTGGCATAGTGGTTACGAATTGGGCTGCTAACTGCAAGATCAGCAGTTTGAAACCACCATCTCCACAGGAAGAAGCTTTCTGATTCCTATAAAAGAGTTCCAATCTCAGAAACAAGGCAATTCTACCCTGCTGTATTGGGTTGCTAAGTCAGCATCGAGAAGAAGGCCATGAACTTAGAGCAGTGGTTCTCAACCTTCCTAATGCCACAGTTCCTCATGTTGTGGTGACCCCCCCCCAACCATAAAATTATTTTAGTTGCTACTTCATAACTGTAATTTTGCTACTGTTATGAATTAGGGAACCCCTGTGAAAGGGTCGTTTGACCCCCAAAAGGGTTGCAACCCACAGGTTGACAACCGCTGTGTTAGCTTTTCAAGTCTTGTTTAGCATTTTTTAAACTTTAGCATCCATAAAAATTGTTCTTCTCAGCTTCAGCACTATTGCTATTTTGAACCAAATACTTCTTTGTTGTGCCTGGCTGTCTTTCCTGTGTACTACAGAATACTGAACAGCACCTATGGACAACCAAATACTGTCTCCAGACATTTTCACACATTCCCTGGCAAGTAAGCTCACCTTTGTGTAAGAACCACTGCTCGGTAAGATTAAATATCCATCTGCTGCAAGCAGTGGCTATTTGATGGATTTTTATTATGCAACATGTATATTTTATTCAAAATTAAAAGTATTTTGATGAGAAATTGTTCTGCCCAGATACCCAGTACAATTCTCTCCCCAAAGGTAATTACTTTTTGAAAAAAAATTTTATTGTGCTCTAGTGAAAACTTACACAACAAATTAATTTTCCAATCAATAATTCATCCACAAATTGTCCCATGGCATGGGTTACAATCCCTGCAATGTGTCGGCACTCTCCCCTGTCCTCACTGAGACACCATTTCTACTCATCTAATTTCACTATCCCTTCCTACCTTCTCATCTTTGGTTTTAGGCACATGTTCTTTTGGTCTCATATCTCTTCAAACTCACTGCCATTGAGTCAATTCTGACTCACAGTGATCCTACAGGGCACAGAGAACTGCCCCTGTGGGTTTCCATAACTAACTCTCTATGGGAGACGAAAGCCTCAGCGTTCTCTCACAGAACAGTGGGTGGTTTTGAACTACTGATCTTGCAGTGAGAAGCCCAACAGATGACCGCTATCCCACCACGGTTCCTTCTTGGTCTTGTGTGGTTGATTGTTTTAAGGAGCACATTCTTCCTGGATATTGTTGTTAATTTTGTAGGCCCATCAACTAATTGACTAAAAGGTGGCTTCCAGGGGTTTCTTGGTTCAAGTAACTAAAAAGACTGTCGTAGTGCAATGGTCTCAGGAATTCTCCAGTTTCCGTCATGTCAGTAAGTCTTTTTTTGGTTTTATATTTTAGTTTCGTTCTAGTCAAACTTTTTTTTTTTTGTTCCCATTCTAACTGGGACCTTCTATTGTGGTTTTGGTCAAAGTAGTTGCTGGTGGTAACTAGGAACCATCTAGTTCAGCAGTCCTCAACCTGTGGGTCACGGCCCCTTCATAACAGCAACAAAATGACAGTGAGGAAGTAGCAATGAAAATAATGTTATGGTTGGGGGTCACCACAACACGAGGAACTGTATTAAAGGGTCGCAACAGTAGGAAGGTTGAGGACCACTGATCTAGTTCTTTTCAAGTTGTAGGAAGCCGTGGTTCATGCGGGCCATTAGTCTTTTGGATTAATTGCTTCCTTGAGTCTTTGTTTTTCTTCATTGTCCTTTGTTCAAGGTAGGAAGAGACCATAGTTGCTTCTTAGATAGCTGCTTACAAACTTTTAAGAACACAAAGATGTAGAACATTATGCTTATGAACTGTGTTTTGCCAAGTAATCTACATGTCCTTCAAGATTATGAAGCTTAACCTTCAAATCTAGTAGTTTAGCCTCATTGTCTAGATAGTGTCTATAACTTTCCCAGTGATGTACTCTAGTATATGAAGAGGCTTAAAAAGTTCCTGGGAAAATGGAAGTTAAAGAAAATGAAAAATTTCCACAAACTCTTTGGCACCCCCTCATGTATATGCATATATATGCAGCATTTATAGGCTTATGTGTAGAACTATCCATGACCATACCTATAAATATATGGGGGCATATTCCTGTTTGCAGTGGAAATTATTTTTATCAAAATCTATTTTATCCCTAAGAATTGCCAGTCTGAAAACATGTAATTTTTGCTTACATATATACTCGAGTATAAACCATCCCAAATATAAGCCAAGGCACCTAATTTTACAACAAAAACTGGGAAAATCTTATTGACTCGAATATAAGCCTAGGGTGGGACATGCAGAAGCTACTGGTAAATTTCAAAATAAAAATAGATACCAATAAAATTACATTAATTGAGGCATAAGTAAGTTAAGTGTTTTTGAATATTTATTTCAAAGAAAAACAGTAAACTAGCTCTGTAAGTGGAAAAGAGGGTCAACAAAAACAATATGGTATCAGCAATAACTTTAAAAGGACAAAAACCTTAGCTCACTCAGCAACCGAGCTTAAACACAAGAGTTAAAATCCTTCAAAACTGGATTCCTCCTCATCGTCTGCATGTCCAAACAGAGCTTCAGCTTGAGCAGGTGTGAGGTTACCGGCACGGACATTGTCATCCTCACTGAGTTCACAGTCATCGCCATCACTGCTGTCGTTCTCATACAAAGCACTGCACTGCCATCCGTAGCATTACTGACGCCACCTTTCTTGAATGCACATTGTACCATGTCCTCTGGAATCTCTTCCCATGTATCATGAACCCACTTTGCTGTCAATTGTATGTCGGGCTTCATCAGATTTCCAACTTTTGTCAGTCGGGCTTGACCAGATGACATCCATTCATGCCACTTATTTGGCACACGGTCTTTGAAAGGTTTATTTAAACACACATCTAGGGGTTGCAATACAGATGTAAGACCACTGGAATGGGTGGGGGGGAAGACCACTGGAATGATGGCCAAAGTAAATTGAGAAGACCTTGACAATTATTTTATGTCATCAAATGTGTGGGCTCTGAACATATCCCAAACTAGCAATGATGTTTTTTTCTTTAAAGCTGCTTCTGGTTATCCATTCCAAATTTCTTCCAGCCATTTTTTGTTCTGTCTTCATCTATCCAGCCTTTAATACGTGCATGCACTGTAATTCGTGGTGGGAATTTGAACTTTTTAGGCAAGGTCTTTCTTTTAAAAATAATGAAAGGCTGCAGCTTATCATAGTTCCATTAGCCAAACATGACAGAACAACTGTGAAATGGTTTGTTTTTTAATTTCCTGTGGTTCTGAGTATAAAATAGTAGTTTTGTCTCCCAAACTTGCCACAGTTCTGTTGCTTGGAATATCAAAGGTCATAGGTGTTTCATCCATATTCCCAATATCTCCCAGGTCATAGTTATGGATTCTTCTTTGTTTTATGATGAATGAATACAATGACATAATTTTTTCATCAAAGTATTTTGGCAGCTTCTGTAAAATCTTTGTTTTTTGCTGCAAACATAGGGCAAACCTATTCATGAAATGGGTACACCATCCTGCTGACACAACAAAATTTTCAATGCCTGGTGCTTTTGACTTGTCTTCTTTAGCCATTTGAAGGGTACAAAAGCAAATCCCCCTGCATGTTGTGCAGTAACCATTTGGACATTACTCCATAACCCATTTATGCAATCAGTCTCTAGTGTCCCATATGAAGTTGTTAAACCACATCGAGCTTATTTTGCCTTTGGAATCTTTTCCAAGTCAGCTTTTGTTTTCTGCCACCCTCTCAACTTGTTTTTTGTCAACACACAATTCCCTACTTACAATACCGTTACTGCATCTCTGCTCTTGACACAACCTTAAGTTTGAAACCAGCTTCATATGACTTGCGTTTTTGTTTTGGTCCAGGATTAGAAGTATTATCCATTTCTTACAAGATTGAAAAAAAGAGGGCTTTGGAAAAAAATTCTGTCCCATAGCAATTGAATTCTCAAAATATACCGTAAGCCCTACTCTGAAAATAAGCCCTAGTTATAGTTCTTAAAAGAGGTCAATTTACAGTAAAAACGGTGTGTCCAGGCAACTACCGGTATACATATGAACAAGTAAATTCAATTGGCAATGGAATGCAACAAGACAGACTTCACCATGGAAAACAGACCCTTCCCCCCCAAAAGAATCGTACTCAAAAGCCACCATGAGACCCAGAATATTGCTGGATCACCAAGGGAACTGACAGAAATTCAGGTTTGGAGAGTTTGGTGTGATAATAATCCAGAATGTGATGACATGACTGCCTAGAGCAGCCTGTGGTAGGGCTCATACTGTGCACACACTGCGCGCTGCATTACTACCTACGCTGCCTTACCGCATGTACACAATGCAGCTTGTATAGTCTGAGGCCCAATGCAGGCTGATGATATCCCAGAATGCGGTGGCATGACTGTGTTTGGCTAGAGCAGCCTGTGTTGGGGCTTATAATATACACACTGTGTGTGCGCGCACTGTGTTCCTGCATCCGCAGCATTACCACATATGTATGGGAAGTGCTAAGGCAACACATGCAGTAAGTGCGTACACAACGCAGTGTATATTATGAGCCCTAACACGGGCTGCTCTATGCAAGCATAATCAACACTGGATCCAGATAAGGGTTAATAAGAAAATAAAAAATAAAATATAGCAGACTAAGTGCTGTAAATAAACATACTGTATATCTAAGACCAGAGATATACCGGTACTTGTATTCAGCAATGCTTGGGCGTAGCAAGGGGGCGTCACCAAGCACGGGTAAGTTTACAAAGGCTACGTCATTGGTCGCAGCCCTGGAGAAGAGCGGCTGCATTTACCTGACAAGGATGCGGTGAGTCCCGGGGACCAGCACACAGAAGCGGGCAGGTTCTTGCCCAGTGTGGCACGGTCAACACAGACTGCCGGTGTGCAGGAAAAGAAGAGCGGTGACATCAGCAGTCAGCGGATCACCCAGAGAGGCTACAGGCACCTGCAGATGAGCGGGAGAAACCGGAGAACACCCGCACTGCACTGGAGACCAGGTAAGTGGGACCCTCACTCCAGTATAAGCCGAGAGGGGATTTTTCAGCATAAAAATGTGCTGAAAACTCGGCTCACGCAGTAATCAAATTTTTGTTCAAAACATAACATGTATAATTTGTTTAAACCTATCTCCTTTAACTTGAGACCTGAAGAATAATATGCAGTGTTCTGAATCTTACGATTTTCAATTAAATTTAACTTATGGCTTAATTATAGTGGTTATGCATTAGGCTGCAAACCACAAGGACAGCAGTTTGAAACCACTCGCTGCTCTGAGAGAGAAAGATGAGCCTTTCTACTCCCGAAAGAGTTATAGTCTTAGTAACCCATAAAAGGTACTTCTGCTCTGTCCTATAGGGTCGCTAGGTTATGGAATCAACTTGACAGCATTAAGGTATTTTTTGTTTGTTTGTTTGTTTTTTCATGTCTTGGTTTATACATATTACCTAAAACCCACTGCCATTGTCTCTTAGACACTAAATCTTTATAGGAACAGATAGTCTCATCTTTTATCATGAGTAGTAGCTGTTGGGTTTGAACTTGAACTACTGACCTTTCAGTTAGCAGGGCAATGCGTAAGTGAGAGAACCACCAGGGCTCCGGCTCCTTTAATATATATTAGAATGCCTTTATTCTCAACTGCTGCATAATAAATACTCCAGAGTTTAATTTCAATGTGTTTAACTCAACCCTGTACTAATGAACATTTGGGTGGTTTCTATCTTTTGCTATTACAAGAAATGATGCAATGACTATCCTTTTGCTAGTACCATTTTGTACATGTGGGGGTGTATAAATAGGATAAATAGGATGGAATTACTACATGAAATGGTGTGGATATTTTACATTTTGGTAGCTTTTTCCATTTGCAAATATCATATACTCGGGTATAAGTTGAGTTTTTCAGCACTTTTTAATGCCGTTTTTGTGGTAAAACTAGGTGCCTCGGTGGATATTCAGGTCGGCTTATGCTTGAATATATAGAGTAATTGAGACATTAGGGAAATTTGACTATAGATTAATAATACATGCTATAGAATTTTGTTAATTTTCATAGTGTGGTAGTGGTATTATAATTGTGAAAGAAAATGTCTTTCTCTCATTGAACTATTTAGCAGCATACTCATGACACCTGTGGCTTATATTCAAATGGCCTGGAAAAAGAATTTTATATGGATGGGGACATATGTACACACCAAGAGAAATATATGTATATACAGAAATACAGTAAATGGGACAAATTTTCAAATGTTGAGTCTAGGTGAAAGTTATCTATCAGTGTTCATTTTATGACCCAACTTTCTGTAATTTTCCAAAATAGAAATTAGGAAAATAAATAGTACATGAAAACAAAATCAGGATATAATGAAAAGAGAACAATCCATATACAAGAAAAGGCTCTTAGAGGAGCCCTGGTGGCATAGTGGTTTACACCATTGGGCTATTAACTGCAAGCTCAGAGTTTGAAACCACCAGTCGCTCCATGGATGAAAGATGAGGCTTTCTACTCCCATAGTTAATCTCAGAAACCCACAGGGACGGCTCCCCACCCCCACCCAAAGCCCAATAGACACAGTTTTTAAAAAGGCTCTTAGAAATCTGAAAGTTGAGAAAATTTCACTGAACACTAAAAAGAAAAAATAAGATAAAAGATAGGGTCAATGTGGGAAATTGATAACCAACTAATTTTGGTCTCAGAGAGGAAAAGCAAACAGAAGTATATTATCAAAGAAAGAGGGCAATTTCCCAATAGAAGAAATAAGTCTTCGGATGAGAAGAACCCACTGAAGGTTGAGCAAGATGAAATCATCACGAACATTTATTGAGCACCTACCTCCTCTGAGTACTTTATACCAGTTTCTCAATTCTCACACCAACCCATGGCAGATGGCATTATCCGCAAGTGAGGTCTAAGACGATTATTTTGTGCAAGATCACACAGCTAGTTAAGTGGCAGACATAAGATTTTCAACTCAGGCAAGTATGAATCACTTGGATTCACATCATTTAACAGAGCCCTGCTGGCACAGTAGGTTACACGTGGGGCTGCTAACTGCGAGGCCAACAGGGACCACCAGCCACTGCGTGAGTGAAAGATGAGGCTCTCTACTCCTTTCAAGAGTTACAGTCTAAGAAACTCACAGGGGCAGGTCTGCTGTCTTCTATAGGGTTGCTATGGGTTGGAATCCACTTCATGGCAGTGAGGTTCATTTTGAATTCGAGATTTTATTTCCCTAAAAAAGATCTGCTCTGCCAGGAGGGGAAGGAGAAGGTGGGGGAGAAAAGGGGAACCTATTACAAGGATCTACATATACCCTCCTCTCCAGGGGACAGACAACAGAAAAATGAGCGAAGGGAGACATCGGACAGGGTAACACATAACAAAGTAATAACAATTTATAAATTATCAAGGGTTCGTGAGGGAGGGAGGGAAAAATGAGCTGATACCAAGGACTCAAGTAGAAAGAAAATGTTTGGAGAATGATGATGGCAACAAATATACAAATGTGCTTGACACAATGGATGGATTGATTATGATAAGAGTTGTATGAGCCCCCAATAAAATGATTTTAAAAAGAAAAAATAAAAGATCTACTCTTTGGCATTTTCAAATTTCAAAAGAGTGAGGATTCTAACAGATCCTAACATGGGTAACCTGTTTGTTGATGGCCAGAGCAAGCTGAACTAGCATGACTTCTCAGCTGTACCGAAATGGACCGATATCTTCATGGGTCTGACACTAAAGTTATTTTGAATCTATTCTACCCAATCAACTTTGAATGAAAGTATGTGCTCCAGGAAAGAGGAAGAAAGTCGGTACAAGACAGAGTCCAAAGAGAGTGGGCTAGAGCTGCCACGACTGTGTAGTCACTTGAAACAAACCAGCGCAAAGTGGTTGCTGTTGGGATTGCACTGGACACAGGTTGGGTGGGAGCCTATTGCTTGTCATGGTAAGCCTCAGATTTGTTACTGTTTTAACTCGATGCATATTACTTTGCATAAAATTGTGACTAAATAATATTACTATATTGTGCAAACACTGGTGCTTTATATAACTCAATTAAAATCCAAGAATAAAGCCAGGATACCTTTAAAGGGAAAAAGTGAAAGTTTATCTGTAGCAGACAGTGTGGCTACACTCAGCTGACTTCCACAAAGTAGCAAGAGGAGGTAGTGAACAGGCATGCTTTAAGAATGGGGGAAAAGAGCAATACTCAATCCTTTCATCCAGAGACAGGTTCTCAAAGGACTCAGGGTTAATTATGCACTTTATTTGGCAAAGGACTGACTAATCTGGGGAAACATTTGCTACTAAAAGAACAAGTGTCTCTGTATTGACAACCCCCCAACCTTGTTCTGTGAATCAGCAGACACTAAATGTACAATCGGAGCTTTGAAAATTGGAGGAAGAAACATAATGCTAATAAAAGTACAGTGCCTAAAATCTACAATAGTCTGCTCGCTTCCAAAAAGAAAAAACCAATAGCCCACTTGAGAGGTGGGCAAAGGACTTGAACAGAAGTTTCACAGGGGCAGAAATCCAAATGGCCAACAAACATGAGAAAATGTTCCCGATCTTTAGCCATAAGAGAAGTGCAAATTAAAATAACAATGAGGTACCACCTGACACCCTCAAAGGTAGCCCAATTCAAAAAATCAGAAAGCAGCAAGTGTTAGAGGGGCTGTGGGGAGACAGGAACTCTCATCCACTGCTGGTGGGCCTGTAAGTATGTACAGCCACTATGGAAATCAATCTGGCGATACCTAAAACAGATGGAAATAGAGTTACCATATGACCCAGCAATCCCCCTACTGGGCATATACCCAGAAGAGGCAAGAAACAAACCAAGGCCATACATCTGTGCTCCAATGTTCATTGTGGCACAGTTCACAAGTGCAAGGAGCTGGAAGCAACCCAAATTTCCATCAACTGACGATTGGATTAAAAAACTGTGGTATATACATACAATGGAGTACTATGCATCACTAAAAAGCAGTGATGAATATATGAGGCACATAGTGGCATGGAAAAAGCTGGAGGAAATCATGCTAAGCGAAGTAAGTCAGGCACAAAAGGACAAGTACAACATGAGCCCGCTGAGGTTAAGTATTAAAAAAATAATGCAAAAGGCATAGGGAAAAAGCTACTGTATACAAACATTTTTGGGGTGAAGACTGTATAGTATGGCAGAGACCAGATCAAAACCAGGGATGCACATGGTAGACAACTGGGGAAAGGAAAAAAAAAAGGATGAATATAAGGAAGAAACGGGGAGCGGGGGCATGGGGTGCTAACCCACCCAAGGGGAGGGTATTGTTTATATCTCCACAGGGAAAGTGGGACCAGACTTCAACCCAGTGCCGCAAGGTGTGAATGCAACATCCCGGCGTGGAGTAGGTAACCAGTGCAGAGGTCTGGGAGGCTGGCCCCAGCATCAAAAATTAAGTGGATTCCTGCCCTTCCCCCGAGAAGAATTTGTTCCAAAGGACGACATTGGTTGTGCAGCTCCGGGAGAGGGACGTATCTGATCAGAGCACACGGGAGCAGATAAAGGGGAAGGAGGAGAGTGGAACACAGCCTGGCCCACCAGGCTGTGAGGATGATGTTCCTGATTAGAGCAGCCAGTCCACAGAGAGGACAACATGGCTGGCCCCACTATGAGACATGATGCCCCTCAGTGACCAATGGCGCTACAGGGGACAGCACCAGAGACACAGTGTGGGAATTGCACCTGACCTGATCCCACCACACTGAGGCAAAGCACTGGGGGAGTGCAGTGGAATAGCAAGGGAAGGGAGCAGCAAGGTCCCCAGGGAATGCTGGAAGTGGACTTTGGGGCCAGGGCGTGGTGCCCCAACAGACTGGACTGTAAAACACTCCTAAAGGCCAACAAATGATCCTTGAACTAACTACAAGCGTTTCTTTCTTGATGTGTTTTGTTTTGTTCTTTGTCAGTGGTTTGTTGTTGTTTTGTTGTATACTGTTGCTTTGTTTTCCTCTGTTTTGTTTTTGTGCATGTTATTATCTCCACAGGTCTATCTAAATAAGACAGGCTGAATGAACTATCTGGAGAAAAAACAACGGGACTGACAGTTCCGGGGGCACTTGGGATAGGGGGAGGTGGGGGGTAAGGAAGTGGTGTTAACTAACCCAGGGTTAAGGGAACCACATGGGATCCAAATTGGTGGTGAGGGGGGAGTGGCAGGCCTGGTAGGGAATGATCAAGGGTAAGGTAACGTAAAGAAGAGGTATAGCTGTAACCCAGGTGAGGACGGAGCATGATAGTGGGGCAGGAGGAAAGTCAAGGGAAATAGAGGAAAGAGCTAGGAGGCAAAAGGCATTTATGGAGGTTTAGACAAAGACATGTACATGCAAATATATATATATATATATATATATATATATATATATATATATATATGGATGGGGAAATAGATCTATGTGTCTATATTTATAGGTTTAGTATTAAGGTGGCGGAAGGACCTTGGGCCTCTACTCAAGCACTCCCTCAATGCATGAGTACTTTCTTCTATTAAACAGGCATTCTATGATGCTCACCCTCCCGACACAACTGCTGAAGCCAAAGCGGGTAAACAAGTAAATGTGGTGAAGAAAGCTGATGGTGCCCGGCTATCAAAAGAGATAGTGTCTGGGGTCTTAAAGGCTTGAAGATAAACAAGCGGCCATCTAGCTCAGAAGTAACAAAGTCCACATGGAAGAACACACCAGCCTGTGTGATCACGTGGTCCCGAAGGGATCAGTTATCAGGCATCAAAGAACCAAAAATCATATCACTGGATGCACACCTCCATGATATGATTGCTGAGAACAACCAGGTGCATAAGCAAATGTGGTGAAGAAAGTTGATGGTGCCTGGCTATCAAAAGAGATAGTGTCTGGGGTCTTAAAGGCTTGAAGGTAAACAAGCGGCCATTGAGCTCAGAAGCAACAAAGCCCACATGGAAGAAGCACATCAGCCTGTGTGATCACGAGGTGTTGAAGGGATCAGGTAAAAGTCATCATCAGAAAAAAAAAAATCTTACCATAGTGAATGAAGGGGGAAGTGCGAAGTGGAGACCCAAAGCCCATTAGTCGGCCACTGGAGATCCCCTCACATAGGGGTCTAGGGGAGGAGATGAGTCAGTCAGGGTGTGATATAGCACCGATGAAGAATAGTTTTCCCCCAGATCCTGGATGCTTCCTCCCCCCGCCAACTACCATGATCCGAATTCTACTTTTCAAGTCTGGATAGAGCAGAGGATGTAAACTGGTGCACATAGGAGCTGGAGGCACAGGGAATCCAGGGTGGATGATACCTTCAGGACCAGGAGTGTGAAGGGCGATACTGGGAGAGTAGAGGGTGAGTAGGTTTGAAAGGGGGAATCGGTTACAAGGATCTACATATGACCTCCTTCCTGGGGGACGGACAACAGAGAAGGGGGTGAAGGGAGACACCAGATAGGGCAAGATATGACAAAATAATAATCTATAAATTATCAAGGGCTCATGAGGGAGGGGGGAGTGGGGAGGGAGGGGGAAAAAAAAGGACCTGATGCAAAGGGCTTGGGTGGAGAGCAAATGCTTTGAAAATGATTAGGGAAAAGAATGTACAGATGTGCTTTATACAATTGATGTATGTATATGTATGGATTGTGATAAGAGTTGTATGAGCCCCTAATAAAATGTTTTAAAAATAAAAAGTAAAAATTTTTCAAAAGGAAAAAAAAGTGCAGTGCCACCCCTGGTGGATATCTGAAGTGCTACTTTGTGTACAATACTATAAGTACCTTGTAAAAAGCATCCTTGGAAGCAGTTAGTTATATAATTGTGATTAGGAGCCTGGAAAAGGGAAGAATCTTTTCTCCGACCACCTTTCTGGGCTTCTTCACTGTCAACATCAGAAGCCGTGAGGTTAGAGTTGGATCAGGTGGCCTTTGAAGCCCTTTCCAGTTCTTCAACTCTATTTTAACTCCCTCTTCTTGATAAAGGACCGTTGGATACTGCTTTGGTTAGAGACTTTCAATCCCCAGACAGTTCTGTCTGTGTTTAATGAATCATCGTGGCAAGTGAATCTGTGCGCAGGTCCTGTGCTGCCCATGCTTGTTTGCCGGGCTCTCTGAAGTCCCCTTTGTGCAGGCCGGGGGCCACCAGAGCGAGCGAGACTCATTTGCTGCCTGCTACTGGAGCAGCTGTAGCCTTTCTTCCTTTGGCTGGAGCAAAAGAAACGCGGGTGTGCGTGCGTGCTTCTGACGGGAATGCGCTTCCAGACAGGTCATTCTCCGGGCTTGCGTGGAGCTCAGCTCTAGGTGCAGAGAGGTCGTGGCCGCATCTGCCCTCTGGTTTGTCTCACGGTGTGTCGGGACCATAGAGTTTAAGGAGTGAGAGAGGAGTAGAAGTTAGGAAATGCATCTCCTAACTGCTGAGCTTGTCAGCCAGTTTGGGAAGTGGAGGCGGAGAGTGGGAGGATACAGCTCCCTTCTGTTACTGAATTCCTTATTTCATAACCTCCACTCTGGAGATTCTGACTGCAGTCTGTTTTGTAAAACCGTCAACTGACCGAGTCCTGTTTCACGCTAAAGCAAACTCCGGCCTCGCTGCCATGGAGCCACTTGCTCACGCCAGCGACCCCAGGTGGGTTTCCAGGATGGTAACTGTTGGGGGGCCTGTTCAGAAAACCCCGCAGAGCGATTGATGGTTTTGAACTGCCCACCGTGTGGATCGAAGCCTACACACCGGCGCTCCTTCTCTTTCCTGCCAGGTGGTCGGGAATGTCGAGAACGGTGACGTGTTTCCATCTCTGACACTAACGATCTGCGCTCTCCATGAACAAGCTTCACTTGATCACGCAGGACCGAGCACTTTTAGCTAAACACATTCAGAATTAAGCACAGAACCGTCAACCTAGGAAAAGAGTACCTGGAAGAGGGAGATAGGGGTTGGGGATGAGACGACAACCAGGAACAGGTCATCATTTCAGAGGGAACCATCGGAAAATAAGGAATTTAAGATAAGGGCAGGGAACTTGAGAGAAAGAAGAGAGCATGAAGGAAAAGGCGGAAGCACTAAAGACACAGGGAAGCGTGCTTTCGTGCTCTTTCTCATGGGATCGGCACTGTCTATTGTATTTTATAGAGACCTGGGACTGGTCACAGTAAAAAGTAGGCAACGTCCTTCAGAACAGTATTTTCTAAAGTGAGCGTTATTGCCCCCCTGGGAAGTGCCTGAGTGACCCAGGGGGTGGGAAAAGCAGATGCTTACACTTTATCCTGCATTATGTGCTATAGTGCAAAAGTTTTTCATTGCAGGGTGAAGGAGGTGGGGTGGATGGGTGCTGAGTAATTTTTTTTTTCTGATAAGGAAGTGATAGGCCAAATACGTTTGGGAACCTTAGAAGTTCCAGCAACTACATATGCATATGAAACAACAATGAAAAATCTGAATAAATATTTATCAAATAAAAAGAAAGAAATATGTATCAACTTGTTAACTGTGGCTACTGGTTGGGGAGGATAGTTTTTCTGGGGAGTATTCTCTATATTATATATTTCTGTATTTAGATTTTTGTTTTCATTGCAAAAATATCAAGAGAATATTTTCTTTTCTCTTACAAGAGTGGATTCTCTAAAACCAAACTCTCCTATCAAGGCGATTCCAACTCACAGTGTGTTAATCTGGGTAAACTAGGGAAACAAAACCACAGAAACTCATATGTATAAGAGAGAGTTTTATGTAAAGGGTGAGTGCACCTTAAGAAAGCATCCCAACCCAGTGCTGTCCAAGCCCATATGTCCAACATTGGCCCATATGTCCGTCACCAATCCACAAAGCCCTCCTCAATTTCGCAAAACACACTGATGATGCAGACTGCAAGAGGAGAGCCGAGCTAGTGACCATGTCAGCATCTCAGCGCTGGCAGGAATCTCCAGACAACTGCTCCAGCACCCAGGGGTGCATCACGGTAGGTCCAGGTCCATGTGGCTTCTCCTCAGGGATGTCTTGCAGGAAGTAAGACTTGCCAGCTGAAGCAAGGAACTGGCTAGGGCAGCTGCACCCTGGTCCAACCATCAGAAAGCAAGAGACCCGAGAACTAGGAAGGCGAGGCTAACAGCCATTTATCTCTCCACCCTTCAGTTAATTCCACATGTGTTTATTGGCTGGGGTGGCACAATAAACCTTAACTATTTCACACAGCTACCCTATAGGGCAGAAAAGAACTGTCCTTGTGGGTTTCCAAGACTGTAGAGTTGTAGGGAGCAGACAGCCTCATCTTTCTGCCAAGGAGCAGCTGGTGGTTTCACACTGCTGATGAGGTTAGCAGCCCAACATAGAGCCGGCTACACTACCAGGGAGTGGGTATATTATTTCCCCCTTTCTCAGTTTTTATAGGAAGTAAAAAAGATTAAAAACCAATCAAACCCATTGCTGACTCAGTCTCCCCTCCATGTGTTTTCCAGGTCTGTAAGCTTTTATGGGAGCTGACAGCCTCACCTTTCTCCTCTGGAGCAGTGTGGTGATTTTGAATGGTTGACCTTGGGGTAGGCAGTCCAATGCTTACCCAGCAGAGCTACCAGAGCTTTTTGTGAAGATTAAACAAATAAACTTACATAAATGGAGTTCCGTATTTTTCTCAGTTCTTGGCCACCAGGAATGACAGGCGCCTGACCCCTGGCATAGTTCTTGGGGGCCTTCTAGTCTCAAGGGACTCATTTAGTCCATGTGTGTGAACAATGTTGTGAGCAGGTACGTCTCAGCTTCCAGATCTGTTTAGGAACAGTCTCATGTCTCCTTGATGCATAAGGTGGCACAAGCTTACTAATGGATTGCTACATTCTTTTGGAAATGTCTTGTCTTCCCACCCTACTGTGAGTGGAAGTCTTTCTTCTCTCCAGAAGCAGATAAGCAGGTGCTCCTTGCCTGGGATTTACACATTTGGGGAGGGCAGCCTCTAATTGGACAAAATCTTATTTTGCTTCCACACTTTGTTTTAACCCAACTTCTCTCATAGCCAGTGCCAAGAGCTGAGGCCAGGAAATGCTCCCCCTCAACCCTACACGGCTCCAAGCCCCGCCCTGGCCAAAGCAAGCAGCACATCCAAGAGCACTGATGTACCAGCCAGTAGGCAGTGGGACAGCCTCATAATCTTCCCTAGCCCTACCCCCAATCCCACTCAAGTTGGCCACAGTTTCAGAAATGGGCACATTATTATGGTAAAGTATCATCCCTGCTTAAAATCTCCCCAATCTCCGGAGCCAACAAGTTGAGCCAGCTTGAAATGGATGGTGCCCAGGTTGGGCCTGTGACCAACATCTCCCTTGGGACATTCAATGTTTTGGTCTTATCTCCCAACTAAGGTCTCAGTGCCTGATCTCATTCGACCCCCCCTTTCCTGACAGCCTGCAACATGGGACTAGCTAAGCCCACTGGCCTATTGCTATCAATGGTGTAGATCCTTGAAGTCTTCTGAATTTTATTGTCCAATGTAGGAAGCTCAGGCTGGACTCTGGTTCAAGTGAGGTGGTACCTACCATTTCATTTGTCAGGAATTATATGAATGAGAAAATGCCATTAGATCAAATATGAGAGAAGCGACTGAAGTTGGCATTTAGGTATTTATTGATGAGCTGCTTTCTTGGAACCCAATTCTCCTGGCACCTTCTTGCCTTTCTGCCTTATTGTGAGTGGTGCTACTTCCCCCCCCCCCTCCCTCCTGGCCTTGCTACTGCTATAGATCAAGGAAACAGCATGGCCCGGCAGCAGAGAGAAAGCCACACAACGGTTGTGTTTTCTCACAACTGCTTCGCAGGCGGTGTTACTTTTCCTCACCACACATGAGATATTGACACATTTTCTCTATGACGACCCTAGATTATCCAGCCACATGTCTGTGATTGTCTCAAATGATTGGTGTAGGACATTGACAGTCTGCAGGCCAGATGGCTAGGAGAGCCCCTTAGGAACTATCTGCCTAAACATAATCATTTGAAGCTGGATCTTAACTCGAACAAGCAGGTATTGAGATGGGTCCTTGCTGTTGGCAGAAAATTGCATTTACGCAAGACTCCTAGTTCATGGAAGGAATGTTCATGTGACTTTAAGAAGTGTAAATAAAGAAAAGCATTTCTGCACACTAAAATTGAATAGATTATAGGGCAGGCTGGGAATCGTCTTCATAGGCCACAAGGGGAAATGCTAAGAAATGATCCTGAAATCAAATCCCTGGGCTAATCTTTCTGATTGAGATGGCAAAACCAAGAAGCAGGGTCAGGAGGGAGAAGGGAGATACCTCAGGCCAGAGGACAAACCTTTGGGGCTTCCAGGACCCATTGAGACTGGGAGAATAAGCTCTGAAAGTTTTGCCCGAGACACTCTGTAAACCTTGAACAGACTTGACACTCTGAAATCACCCTTTAACCAAATAGCAGGTAGGTACCAAAGTAAAGAATTCCATGCCTGAGAACTCTGCTCTGTCACAAATCATCCCTACGAGGCCAGATGGACAACACTTGCTCTCCAGAGTAGATGGGGAGTTTGGGGGCAGTAAGGCTAAATCAGAGGGAGTGGCACCGCTAGAATGGAAATAATGGGAGAGTTGACACCGTGTGAAAGGCGTAACCAATGTCACGATACCTCACGTGCAGAAATTGTTGAATGGGGACTGGTTTCGCCATGTAGACCTTCACCAAAAAAAAAAAAAAAGACGCCCAGTCCACAAAAGCTCAATGGGTCCCAGGAGACCCATTTCCTTCATCAGGCTACAGAATGTGCTCTGGACCCAACAGGAAGTACCTCATTGTTTCAGTCTATTTCACAACCTGTTCACATAGAACACTTCTCTTTGATAGGTATGTAGGAATCTTTTTTTCTTTACAGCCTACATTTTTAAGTATGTTTTATTACAGGCCATCCTAACAAACATAAAAATCTGGACTTGTGAAACAAATTACCAGATGATGGATTACGAAACAGTTTGTTTTTAAAGGGATGTACTTTCTGGTACATAATCCCTTAAGGCATTTTAAAAACATGAATATTGAATTAAAATGCAATATATCATTGTAGAAACCTATATAATTTAAACACAGCTTTTGGAAAAAAGTAATGATTTATGGCTCAGGAAATACCATTAAGTAGGACAAGGAGGAAGAAAACATCAACTTCAAACAGTATGCAAATCATTTATTTGATTTTTTTTGTAAGCAAAGAGAAACATTTTAAATATGATAATGAAAACATTAAGAATGGGGGCAAAAGACAAAATATCACAATGACTAAGAGCAGTTTGACATTCAAAAATGAGTTTTAAACACTGAATCTGAAGGTCTGAAGAAGTTACCCTTTATGGCTTGAGCCATAAAGGTTTTCAAAAAGAATTCAAGGTTTTAAGAAGCCCAAATACAGAATTTGAGTAAAGGTGAGATTCAAGTGAGTGAAGAACCACACCATGATGAACCTTCATTTCACAGGTGGGAAGGTGGGCAGAAGGCCGAGAAGGGACTCTGCAGTGGTTACTCATCCAAATAAAAGCATTTGGAATGTCCATGATAACAGAATGTGAGGAATGCAAGGGATCAGAAGATGTCAGCAGTCTAGGCTTCAATCCATTGGACAGTGTGTCCATGTCTCATTGATGATTTGGGAGGACCACTGCTGGCAGTGTCACAAGGATATGGGAGAGACGACAGAGCAAGGCTGTCTGAATGAGCTACTCTCACCTGGGCTGTTTCACAGCTGCTTCATTTCTAGTTCATCCTGGACATCCATAATCTGTAGTGAACTAATTGCTGGCTTTCTCATTGGATTCTACTATACTGAGCCCTCCAAGTGTTTCCTTTTCCCTCTAAACTGCTGAGCGGAATCACATCAACGTGTGTTCTATTTCAGATGTGATTACAGTTGGGCTCAATGTCTCGGACATTTTGCTGAGGACTTCTGGGTTTCTCCCACCCCACTACCTCCCGTCAACACACTTTGAGAGACTTTGTGCCCAGCTGTCAAGCTCCTTTGCTGCACTCAGAGTGCTGATTTCAGTTATAGAGAAGAGAGATTTACTATGAAAAAGACCCGGCTTGCTGGTCAGTTAGAGACTGGTGGAATTCCTACACTATGGACCGTGCGTGCGGTCACCCTTCAGGTCTGGAAATTAACTCCTTGATAACAGTTTTCAGCCCAAAAACAGGTCTATAAAGGGAATGATAACATCAGGGAGGTAGGCACACCTTAATATTATCAACCTTCTGAGATCAAAAGGGTAGCATATACCCAAGGACCAAGTTCAGAAGGGTAAGGAAAAGAGGAATGGAAACCGGAAACCGGAAGTGGGATAAGTAAGTTTCAATGTGGAGAGGGCAATCAATGCCACGAAACAAAGTGGGTATGAATAGTTGAGTGGAAAACGGATCTGCTTTATAAACCTTCACCAGATTCTCAAGACACATTTACAATCATTCAAAAGGCCTCTGAAATTAATCTGAGTTTGGAAAAGGTAGGGCTTGAAGTGACCTGCAGGAGTTCCACATCTAATTTACTTTGGTGGAGACATATTTACCTTTCAGGGTGTCCCCAAAGCAGCCCAAAGTGGGTCAAGAAGAACAGCATGTGTCCTCTAATGAATTGGCAAAATTCACTCACTTTAAGAGGATTTCTGGTCATTAAAAAGCATGAGCTTGAGTAAGGGCTCTAAGATTTGATGGTTACGAGTGTGGAAAGCAAGTTCTAACAGTGGGTATGTGATTCAGTTTCTTAAATGTACATGTTTGCACAGATGAGCATGTAAAAGGCAAAGGGCTGCGATGATGCACAGTGATTAACTGACGGGAGGGGGTGTGGATGAGCTACAGGATTTGCATTTTCCTTGAATCATTTCTGAATGGTTTTGATTTTTCGAAGTGTGCAATTAAATGAAATCTTTCCGATTCATTAGGAGACATCGCCCACATTCAAGACACTCTCACCAACCTTGGTTGGTGGCTGCGATGGAGTTATTCTGACTCATGGGTCCCTATTGTATTTAAAGTCCAGGAAAGTGTTAACGTTCTTGGCTTGCCTGGGTCCGTGGAGAGTTCAGTTTCTTCTTCACACATTTCACGGGCGATGAAGGAAAACACTTGGCCCAAGAAAAGCTGGGAGTCTAACCCAGCCCGCAGGTAAGAACAGCGAGACTGGTTAAGTATGGGCCCCATCGTCACTTGGACTCATCCATGGCCTTTTGTAGGATCCATCTCTGGGCAGCGCAAACCGCAGGCGGCATCCCTCATTCTAAAAGTCACATTTAGGTCAGGATCGAGACTCCACTAACACTGCTTAGCGGGAAGTAACCTTGGAGAAAGGAAACACATCCACCGGGTACCTGGCATACATCATGCAACCGCACACGGATGCTGTCTTGTCTGGCGGCTCTGCTGACTAATGGAGACTCGGAGGCAGCCAAAGGGCAGCTGGTGACTTTGAAGCAGATTTTACCTTTCAGCTAAGTCCGGGGAAATCATTTGCAGCAAAGTGGTAGGCGATGTGAAGTACTATGGTGAACGCTAAATGGTGCTTTTTTTTTCTTCCCAACTTCATATTTCCATGCATCAAAATGTGGATGTTTATAAATACCGGATACCACGCTTACCTGACTGGCTTCTTCCATCCCACCTGGACGCGGGGGCTTGGAGCGTGCGCGCGAGCTCGGCTGGAGCCCGCCTCTCGCGGCCGGAGTCCCCAGCTGGCCCGGGTGCGGGCGCCGCTTCCGCGCGAGGGCTCCCGCAGTCAGCCCGCCGCGCGCACGCGCGCTTTGCTCGGGCTGCCCCGGCGCCGCGGGTTTTCGGCTGGGCGGCGACTGGACCGCTCGGGGGCGGGGCGGGGCGTGGAGGGGCGGGGCGGGGCGGAGAGCGCGCGCGGCCACGTGACCGGCGCCAACATGGCGGCGCCCAGTGGAGCCCACCTGCTCTTCCGCAGAGGTAAGCACCGCCGAGACAGCCCCGCGGGTGTTCGCGCCGTCGCTCGCTCGCTCCTGGGCGGGCTCAGGGGGCTGTGCACGGCGCCCAGACACCCCGGCGCGCAGGAAGGCACATCCGCCCTACGCCTCGCCACCACACTTCTCTGGAGCGCAGACGGGGAGCCTCGCCCCCATCACGTTACCGCGTGTCACCTTTGAGGATTACGGGATATTCCCTGAAGTGTTTGGGTTCTGCCCCCTTCAGTTGTGCGATTGGTGTTTCTTTGTTAGAGCTACGGTGAAGGGAAGCCGAAGATAAATTGGAAGTGCGCCCGAACACCCACCAGGTTTCTTTAAAACTAGCATGTTGACGCAATTACCAGAATACAGTTCCTTCTTTGGGGAACCATACAAAATATGACTATTCTGTTGTAGAGACTCAAAGTGAAGGGGAGGCAGAACGATGTTTGCGTAGGTTTAAATAGGTGTTAGTGTGAATGGTGAGCTTTCACTCAAGACACAACTATTGTGGGTGGATACAGTAATCTTTGTTGGAAAGAATTGTTTAAAAAAAAAGGAAAGAATTAAGTGGTAAGAAAATAAAGAATTAAGTGGTTTTAAAGACAGCAGGAAGAGGGGAACTACCATTTTTAGATGAGGCTACTTAGGCGTGTGTCATGGAGAGCAACAATGGTGAGGTAAATATTTTCATCATTATACCAAACCCATTGCCATTAAGTCAATTCCAACTCATTGTTACACTATGTAAGGTTTCCAAGACCAAATCTTTGCTGGAGCCAGACAGTCTCATCTTTCTCCTACAGAACAGCTGGTATTTTTGAACTGCTGACCTTGTGGTTAGCAGTGAAATGTTTATTCTACAGTGCCAAGAGCACTCCATTGGAATAGCAACTGTTTATTAAGTGCCTTTTTAAGGACTTGGTAACCTTACATATGCTAGCAATATTCCTACTGTGCAGACAAGGAAAGCAAGGGTAGAGGAAGCAGAATGGCTAAAATTCCATAACTGGTAAGACGCAAAATGTGCATTTGAAGAGAATGCTGATTAAAAAAATATATGTTAAGGCCTATTCCATAGAATGGCATGGCCTCTCTCCAAAGAAATCCACATGCAGCATTCAGTTTAGCACAAGTATGATGAGTGTACACAGAAGTAAAGGGGGTGTTTTCAGAGAGGAAGGTTGATAGGCAGATAAAGTTTAGTGTGTCAGTGTTGGTGGAAATGAGTAGTAAAGAGCCACAGGAATATTTGAATTGAGAGATGATAAGGGAAGATGATGTCGGCATCATTTTGGACTGATTAGAGGGAAGGGTAGCAGTAGACATGAGGGAGCAGCCTTGTGAAAAAGCTGTGATCTCTGTCTTGAGATCTAGACTCAAGTTCCCACTCTACTTACTAATCAGGCTAGTTTTCTGTTTCTTTTTTTGACAAGAAATAAAGACATCATTTAGACTTCATTTTTACAGGTAATAGGATTTTCTGGGGAGACAGTCAAGGTAAAGGTAGAAATATATATATACCATATATACTTGTGTACAAGCCAAGTTTTCTGCAAATTTTTAATGCAGTTTTTGTGGTAAAATTAAGTACCTTGGCTGATATTCAGGTTGGCTTATACTCGAGTATATATGGTGCATATATATAAATAACCTCTTTGTAGATTGCAGAACCATTGACAATTTGTTAAAAAACACTTCTGGTTTTTGACACATAGTGGTTGGTTCAAGCAATCTTAGGGAACGTAACCACAGGAAGTCAGGCCAAATTAGTGGTTCCTTTAACTCATCCCACTATACCCCATAATGCTGCTACAATCCAGAGGCAGAGCTCCTGGTTAGCAAAGGAAGGACAAATCCGGAGGGAAGGCTCTGGTAGCCGCCTGTTCACAGCTAGCCTAAAGCCAAAGACATTTCCAAGCACTGACTGCCACCCTCACGGCTCAAAATGAAGGATGAGTACATGGAGGTGTCTCTCTCCTTTTTCTTTCCCCTTGTCACCCAGCTAGATTGACAAAATAATTCCGTTGCAAATCTTCTTGTAACTGGACTCATCATCAGCATCAATGTGTACCTTTCCCACTTGGAATATTATATTTAACCTCTCAAGAAGGACACGGAGGTTTTTCTCATTCTCCCGCTCACTGTAGCTTTAAGCACAATATATCTTATACTTAGCAGTTTCTTACTCCATATCACTATCTGCATCCCTAACTAAAGTTGGTACATTTCTGTTGAATAGGAACCATAGCTTATATATCTGTTCTTTAAAAAAAATCATTTTATTGGGGGGGCTCTTACAAATCTTTTATTTTCTTTGTATTTTTATTTAATTAAAAAATTTTAATCATTTTATTGGGGGCTCAAACAACTCTTCTCACAATCCATACATCCCTCCATTGTCTCAAGCACATTTGTACATTTGTTGCCATCATCATTCTCAAAACATTTGCTTTCTACTTGAGCCCTTGGTATTAGCTCCTCATTTTTCCCCTCCCTCCTCACCTCCCCCCTCGTGAACCCTTGATAATTTATGAATTGTTATTATTTTTTTCATGTTTCATACTGTCCGACATCTCCCTTCACCCACTTTTCTGTTGTCTATCCTCTCGGAAGGGGATTATATGTATAACCTTGTAATTGGTTCCCCCTTTTTACTCCATCGTACCCTTACCCTCCTTTTATTGCTACTCTCATTATTGGTCCTGAGGGGTTTATCTGTCCTGGAATCTCTGTCATTCCAGTTCCTATCTTTACCAGTGTACATCCTCTGGTTTAGCCGGATTTGTAAGGAAGAATTGGGATCATGATAGTGGGGAGCATTAAAGAACTTTAAGAAAGTTGTATGTTTTATCGTTGCTACACTGTACCCTGAATGGCTCATCTCCTCCCCGCAACACTTCTGTAAGGCACTGTCCAGTTACCTACAGATGGGCTTTGGTTCCCCACTCCACACTCCCCCTCATTCACAATGATACGATTTTTTGTTCTTTTGATGCCTGATAATTGTTCCCATCAACACCTAGTGATCACACAGGCTGGTATGCTTCTTCTGTGTGGACTTTGTTGCTTCTGAGCTAAATGGCTACTTGTTTATCTTCAAGCCTTTAAGACTCCAGACGCTATATCTTTTGATAGCCGGGCACCATCAGCTTTCGTCACATTTGTTTATGCATTTTATAAGCAGACCTACACCTATGAACATGGCTCAAATTTAATGGTTTAACATTAAGCTCATTAATGACATACTGATTTGAGAAACTCTTAAGACTTGTTCTTTTCCATCATAGACTTAAAGATAGGTAGAAACTATAAGTAGTGATGGTGGGAAAGGGGAAGAGATAGGTCAGTGTCTTGGAACCAAGAGGGAAGGTAACAAGGGTCTTAAGGGCTAAAGTATTCCCAAGTATTATCACTGGCAGTAAACCCTAGACTCAGTGCAGAATCTCTACCCACGGGCCTAGGAACTCCCTCTTTGCTTAATCTCACACTGGTAGCACCATACTGGAATCCCTGTTTGAACTCCTGAAGCCACTATCCAAGATCCTTTGCTCAGAGAATGTCTGGGGAAGGCAAATAAGAAAGCATATTATTTCCTTTATACTTTTGTCCCTTTTCTCCTCTGAATTGATCTCTCCTGGCTTAACTCTAGCATCTCTGATTTCCTAGATTTTCATTAAGTTAATTTTCCAGGCTTCTAAGCATTAATACTTACTGGCATTGAGTCAATTCCAACCCATAGGGACCCTTATATAGGGTTTCTGAGGCTGTCCACCTTTACTGTATCAAACTACCTATACTTATCTCAAAAGTGTGTGTTTACAATTCTACCTCCACTACTAGAATCTGAGCTTTGCACAGGCAAGGATCTTATCTTCTTTATCTCTCTTCCCAGAGCCTGGAGCATAAAGCCTGCACTTAGTAGGTACTCAGTTTCATAACAGAGTGAGTAGAGGCCTTCAAAATGAAGCCTCCTATGGTAACATTGTGCACGAAAATTGGTGAATGATTTAAAGAGTAAATTGTCCTTAAATGTCAGTTTTCATCACATGGTAGGCTGAAGTAGTGAGGTTATCTTTCTTTTTCATATCCCACCTCCTTCCAAAAATAATTTAAGACAGCTTTACTTCTATATACCCCGGTGGCATAGTGGTTGGGCATTGGGCTACTAACCCAAAGGTCAGCAGTTCAAAATCACCAGCTGCTTCTGGGAGAAAACAGGGCTTTCTACTCCCATAGTTGCAGGCTTGGAAACCCACAGGGGCAGTTCTACCTGGTCCTACAGGGTGCCTTTGAGTTGCCATTGATTCAATAGCAGTGAGTCTATACCTGACGGCAATGGTCAAAAGTTCATTCCAGATAATTTGGTGAGTTACACTGATTGGAGATAATTGGGGGTGAGGGGGTGAAGGGGTGGGGGAGGTTGGGCTTGGTCAAGGGAGGACATCTGAAAGTGAAATTCTCGATATTTAGTCAGTATAGCCATGAGAAAGATGAGAGAAGTTGATGGAAGTAAACCGGACCTGTGTGTCCGCCCAACATGTAAGCAGAAAGACATCGTTGGTGGGAGTGTGGCCTAACCTAGTTTGGCTTTCCCAGAGGGCTATCTGGCAATCTGCATCAAGTTGTAAAATACAGCTTCATCAAACTGCTCTGCTTCTAGGAATTAATCCCCAGAAAATAATAGGATGAGTGTGCAAAGTATGCAAGAATGTAACTCTCTAAACATAATGAATGGGAAAGCTTGGAAATGCACTTCTCTAAGGGAATGGCTCAGAATTCCATGCAATAGAATAACTTGTAGCCATTTAAAAAGGAGGATTTATAGTTGTTGACATGCAGTAGGAGAACAAAAGCAGAGTGTGGAACAGGGAATGTGATCCTGTTCATGTAGAGTTCTATAACTGTCTCATATGCATAGAGACCTAAAGAAGTGTCTACTAAGTGCCGCCAGTTGCTCATTGTTCTGAATTCTAGATGGTGGAATTATACTGCTTTTTACTTTACTCTTGATATATTTGAATTTTGTACACTTAGCAGATACTCTATTATCCAAATCAGTGAAAGTAAAAAAAGTTTAGGGAAATATTTACTTTCCATATTCTGTACAACTTAGCAAGCTGACTGTGTGGTTTACTGTACAACTTAGCAAGCTGACTGTGTGGTTTACTGTACAACTTAGCAAGCTGACTGTGTGGTTTACTGTACAACTTAGCAAGCTGACTGTGTGGTTTACTGTACAACTTAGCAAGCTGACTGTGTGGTTTACTGTACAACTTAGCAAGCTGACTGTGTGGTTTACTGTACAACTTAGCAAGCTGACTGTGTGGTTTACTGTACAACTTAGCAAGCTGACTGTGTGGTTTACTGTACAACTTAGCAAGCTGACTGTGTGGTTTATAGCACAGGGAAGAGAGATCTTAAGATTCCCATGGCCCAAGAGTGGTTTGCGGTAATTACTCGCACACACTCAGCAATGAGACGGACTGACACCGTGGCTACAACGGGGGCCTCAGGCAGCAACAACTGAGTCCGATGCAGCAAGAGTCTTGTCCTGTTGTGCAGAGCGGTCCTTGTGCCTGGGAACCCACTTCAGACATCTCACAACAGCAACATAATTTAAGATGTAGATCATGCTATTACTGTCTTATTCACCAATGCTTATTTTGTTTTAACAACTATAAAGACGTGTAAGAACTTTTATTTACTGTGACTTTAGTTTTGCTGAAGGTCTTAGATTCCTCCACTGAAAATTCTCTTGTGAAACTGGTTATTTAAATATATATTAAATATATAATATATTACCTCCAGCTAGAAGAGAGCTTGTCGTGTATTATGAATTTAGACTTTTGTCAACTTACTCGAGATTCTAACCAGTCTCACATGACTTCTGCAGGAAAATGTGTCCTTCATTTTGCCAAGTCAACTTAGAAATAAACTTTAGGATTCAGTGCATTGGTGATTTGGAAAATACTAACATTAACAAGGAGTTTTCTGTGACGTACTTAAATTCTGTTTATGTTGATAACCAGAGGATGTTAATGGATTTTGCTGTGTGCTGTATTTTCAAAATACACTCAAAGTCTATTGTTTTATGGCTTGTTGCTGCATAGTTTGAAACAGACTTAGACTAAGGTGTCTAAAGGATCTGCGTCCCTAAAGCCATATGTGTTCTAATGCTCCCCCCAGCTTGATGCGGACGCAGATAACCTCCGTCTTCCATTGGATGATAGAGTTTAGCGCGTAGTACCGGGTATGTAGACTCCCAACAATGAATGGTATGCAGCTCCTTAAGGAAAGATGATAGTGACCTTTATCTCTTGACATGGAATAATGTTTGCAAAACACATTGTTGCTAAAAAGTTATTTATAGAACAATATAACCCCATTTTGTAAAATCAAATATCCAAATGCGTGTGTGTTTGTGTGTGAGTGAATATACATCGCTCCCAGCAGAGATGGAGAAAATGACGTTAGCCCAAATGTTCATGGTCTCTTGTGACCCGCTCTCCTGCGAATCAGTGTAAATGCTGTCCATACAGCATACCTTAGGGAATGTTCCAAAGATGAGAGAGGAATGATAGGTATGCAGAGCTTCATTTGAACATCATAGCATACAGTTAAAATTGCTTGTTCTTGTAGAAACTGGACTTTTTCTTTTTTCTAAATTTTTAATATGGAGAATGTCAAGCATACACAAAAGTTGAGGGAACAGTACCGTAAGCTCCTGTAGCTGTCCCCTAGTCACAGTACTCATCACTGTATAGCCACTCTCGTTTCATCTGTACTCCCTGCCGTGTGCCCTCTCCTCGGCTGGATTGTTTTGAAGCATAAGATTGACATCATATCATTCTATCTATGTTTTTCATTATGAATCTTTAAGAGACTGGGAGCCTCCCCCCCACCCTTATATACTATAGTTACGAGTTCCAGAACTTCCATGCTTTAGAAAAATAAATTCATTCATCGTTTTATTGAGGGGCTTTTACAGATCTTGTATCAATCCATAAATCAATTGTAATAGAAAGCATCATCTTTCTCCCAAGCAGCCACGGTGGTTTTGAACTGCTGACCTTATGGTTAGCCGCCCAACTTGTATTCTCTATGCCACCAGGGTGCCTTCTTCTTTTTTTAATAGTTATCATTTTCATTTCTTCAGAGAGTCTCACCGTGTACTCATTATGCCCATCCTTTTCTTTAACTACTTGAACACGCATAGTTATGCATGTAAAATACACAGAAATACATGGTAAAAATAAATATGTGAAATGAAACATTGGTCTATTCAACATGAACATGCATATTTCTAATAGTTATGGTAAAGTCCTTGTCTTCTTATTTAATCATTGGAGTCATCTCAGGGTTGGTGTCTGTTTTATTGACTAGTTTTTTTCCCCATGTCAGTGTGGGTCAAAACTTGCTTGCTTCTTATGTGTGTTAGACTGGGTTCTCTAGAAGAGCAAAACCAGGTATGCTCTTAGGTGTGTGTATGTAGAAAGAAACTTATATCATGAAATGGCTCGGACGGTGGCAAAAGTAGGAATAGTCAGTTGTGTCAGGTCCGTGGATCAGATGTGAAATCAGGGGCTTCTTTTGACTCATCAACTTGAGAGGACTGATGAACCAGGAAGCAGGAAGATGATACAGGACTGAGGGCTGAAGCGGGGGGGTGGGGGGTGGCAGAGAGGGGGGTGCTTGCAGGAATGGCTAAGAAGTTGCCCTGATCAAAGAACTGTCGCCCGAGTCAATCTTTTTTTTCCCCTGCTGATCCTGATCCCGATCCTGAATTGTAGCATGTTACTCCCCCAATCAGCCCCATAGTCTTGAGTATGGTCACTGAGATCTTGGGGCCACTGCAACAAGTGATTAACTCCAGCAGAGAAGCCGAGAGCTCTGTGAGAGGGCGGCTAGCATCAGTGTTGGTAAAAAGGTTGGAGAGTGGAGGTATGTGTGACCCTCATGTCCTGGGGCTCAGCCTTGATTCTGATTCTGCTCCCTGCAGTAAACGGCAAGGGAGGCCATACCTGACCGCCTGTGGCCTCCCTCAGCCCCAAGGCAGGGGTCAGATGTGCCTCTACTCTACATCCTTCTGCCTCTATTCTGACATCAACTGTTCTTCCCACAGCACTCTACATCTGGCGAGGTTCTGTAATTTGTAGCAATGGCCATACAGAACTCACAGACAGTCAACTCCCGGGCAAGACTGTTGACTCGGGAAGTCAGTAGCTTAGTACCACACACAAGTCATGATCAGCAAACAGTAAGGATTCAGGCCGAGAGCTGTATCTGACCTCCTCTGAGGCCCGGTGCCAATGTCTCCGATGCAGCTGGTCTCAGCAGCCTCTGCCAGTCCATTCCAGGGGAAGCCAACCCCATCTTACTTGTTTTCTTTCAAGGATCCCCATCATGGGTTCTCCAATGTCCAATGCCAAAAATAGTTATTTCACAGTATTTTATTTAATCTTATAGTTATTTAAGACAGGAGCGAAATCCAATACCGGTTACATCAACATGGCTAAAAGAAGAATTACATTCTTTTAAACATAGGCGTTTACTTTACTTCTTTCCCTTGAAATTTATTTGTTGAGTCCAGCCGAGCTTAGGGTTTCTTTTGTAGTCGGGAAAGACTGCTGATGGCTTCTGACATTGGAGACAGTATCTCCATGTTAATCAACTCTGGTGGGCTTTTGGGTGTATTGGGAACGGGAAGCCATTACACTCAGTTAAGAGATCTGGTTCAAAATCAGGTGAGAAGGGCTCGGAATAGGGTTAGTGACCACAGGATGGAAAGAGAGAGATGATGCAGAGGAGAAATCAAGACGTGGTGGCTTGTGGGCAAGAAGACTCAGAGAAAAGGAATTATCAAGCTGAAGAGAAGGGCCTGGCCATAGAGGGGAGCCTTGTCAGGAAAATTGTCTGGAAGAAGGTGCAGGATGACTCAGTAAAGGTGAGTGGAGTCAGCCACTAGGTGGTCACAGTGCCTTGGATCAAAATGTTAGCAATAGAAGGGGAAGATTGAACGCTGGTCATTAGTAGTGGTCATAGAGAAATATGAAGGTTTTCCGTTCCCTTTTATTTTAACTTTATTAAAATATAATTCACCTTTTAAACTGTGCAATTCAATGGTTTTTAGTGCATTCACAGTTGGCAGAGATCACAGTCTTATTGTGTGAGCAATGCCTTCTTTTCTATCTACTAGCAGTCCATCTCCCATCCCCATGTCCCTTCGGCATAGGCAGCTGCTTTTTGTCTCTGTGGATTTGCCTTTTCTGGCCGATTGCATATGACTGTAATAAGACAATGTATTTTTTATAGCTTTTCCAGGGTGTATACATGTAGATTTGCCCATACCTAAATTCTTTTTATTGCCAAGTAATCTGTTTTTTATATCTCTCGCCTTTTATCAGTTCATGGACATTTAAGTTATTTCTATTTTTTGACTATTAGAAATAATGCTGTTCTTTTTGCATATTATGAATAATGCTGTTACGAACATCTGTGTACAAGATTTTGTGGGGACTTCCCCCACCATCATCTTTTTGTCCTGTTTTTGAGATAGTGGAAGGCCTATATTCATCAAAACTAGAGGGAAGGAAGAAAATTGATGAGGAAGAAGATCTCTAGAAATTCTAGAAATCAGAGGCTTCCTGAGAGAGATGAAAGAGCACGGAAGGAGAGAGAGGGGAGATTTCTCTTGGAAACAAGGAGGGGCCCTCCACCTCTTAGATGGGAGTAAAAGATGCGAAGGAATTGAATTCCCTAGGGATGGAAATGCCTTTATATTTTGTGAGTCTAAAAGTACTTCAAGGTCACGTGTGCTGTGGTGACTAAGAATGTGCGTTCTCCACGTCTTACTGCTTAGCTTGGCGTCCTGCCCTGTAGGAGCTGTGGAACCTTCTTTCCTACGCTATTGTGAGGATTAAAAGAAATAATTCATGCCTAGTAATAATGTATTCATTACTGCCGCTGTGTAACAAATTAACCTCACACAATAAATATTTACTATGACATGTTTCCTGAGGCTCGGAATGCAGGAGCAGCTTTAAAAGCAAGCAAGCAAGCAATGCAGGAGCAGCTTAGCTGGGTCTCTGACTCGGGGTTTCTCAGGAGGTTGTAGATGAGCTGTTGACTGGCGCTGCAGTCTCCCAAGACCAGCCCGGGGCTTGTCACCCAGATCCCTCACATGGCAGTTGAGGGCATCCATGCCTCACAGGCTGGAGGCCTCCGGTTCTGTTCAGATTGGGCTGTTCCGTGAGTCTGTTCATAGTGTGGCAGTCTGCTTCCTCGAGGGCCCAGTGAACCATGGGAAAAGCAGGTTGTCTCCAAAGGGACATATATCACTTTTGCCATGTCCAAGAAATTGGGAACATTGTGCGCGGTAAAGTGGTGGGGCAGCAAAAAAAAGAAAGCAGAAGGCCCTCAAGTGTGTCATTCTGGTGTGCGCAGGGTCCCATGGATCAGAACCCACTCAACAGCACTTAACAACCCCAAGAAATTGGGGACCATTTCGGAGCCTCGCTGCCACAATAATCCTTAATCATATATGACACATAGCTAATGTCGCTAGCTAATGTCGCGTACTTTGGCATGCTATCAGGATGGACGTCATTCTTGCTAGAGGGAAGAGGCAGCGATGGGCTGAAACGGGAAGCATGTGGGAATGATGGCACAGCCAGAGCAGTGTGTCAGTCATTCTGGACGAGCCTCTCGATGACTGGGAATCATAGGATTAACATCCCGTAGAAATGTGTGAGGAAAAAGACAAGAAATGTGTGAGGAAGAAAGGACGACTCACCCACCAATCTACCATGTACCTAAAGCGGGCATTTCTAAGGGCTGTTCATTTGGTTTTGATTTCTAACCACTTGGGAGGGCTGTTAGTAATATGACAAGGCTTTAGAAAAAATAATTTCTGCAGTATCCATAAGAAAGTTGGTGGATAGAGTTGCATGAGCCCCCAATAAATTGATTTTAAAAAAAGAAGAAGAAAGTTGATGGATCAGTGAATGAACACAGAAAAATTAACTGTTGAGAGCTCTTTATCTCCCGATCCAGAGTCTTGATGAGATCCCTGTGGTTTTCCTCTGGACTGTATCACATTATTTTGAGTGTGGAGCTTCACACACGCTACTTCTGCACCAGTAAGATGACGGTTTTCCTCCGCGATCAAATAGAAATAGGTCAGAAGTGAAAAGAACACTGTCACCTTGCTCGCCTTAGTAAACATGCTGTTGTTTTGACAGCCGGGCCCGCTGGGAATTCAGATGTCAAAGACTGCCCCTTTGCCTTGTGTGAGCACTGCTCTGGGAATCGCAGCTGGTCAGGACGTTGGGCGTGGGGGGCCCTGCAATCAGAAGTGTGAGGGCACAGCAGGGAGGAGGGGCGGCAGGATGGTGGGCAAGTGAGAGGTGGGCACAGAGCTCACTAGTGTGATTGCCACTTGTAACAATTGTCATCTGCCTGGGTTTAAAAAAAAAAGGCAAGCTATCGAAGGTCTCCGTTGCTTTTCAGCAGAGCCATCGACTCCTCGAGACAGAGTCTAAAGAGAAGCCGCAGGTGTGAGGAAAGTCTCCCTTCGCTTGTGTAGGTGGATTCCTACGTGGTGGAGTTCTATGTTGGGGTCAGATATCGTTTCTAATGTGCTTTCTACTTTAATGTTGGTGCTTTAATCATTAGGCCACCACTGGTTCCTTGGGGGAACCATTGAAGATTTAATAAGATTCATACTGCCTGTGTTTAAATGTGGATGACTTCCTGCATGCATATTAATCACTCTTGACCTTGATCTTAAATTCCTTCCCAGTACTGACTCTCATCAAGCCTACCTACTGGATGCCCTAGTGTTCCCCCAGTACCCAGTTTGTTGCTGAATGTGTATTAGGAAAAAAAACAGTTTTTAATCAAGCCAAGTGTTAAGTGCGTGTCAAAATTTCAATACCCTTATCTAGTTTTCCTTCCAATTCTGTAAATCTTGGAAATTAAGGAGCAGAAAAATACCCAACCCTTAGTGGGATTTAGCCTCATTAAAAGAGAATTCATTCTCGGCAGCAGACCTCCAGCCGCTCTTAATTGGTTGTCTAGGTCAGGCCGCTGCACCGACTTAGGATGCCGGGTGGCTTGTGTGTGCACCCCGGCTGTGGAGCAGCAGGGCACGGCCTCTGTTCCCTGCTTCAGCTGCCCCCCCCCCAGCTCACGATCACCCCCTCCAGCTCCGAGGCCTGGGAAACTTGGCTGGCCACCTGGCCCCCTCATGCCCCGAATCCAGGCACCCATACCCCCCAGCTCTGCCCCAATTATCCTCTCAGCCAAGTCGGTTGGCTTCCGGACCAACAGCCCTTCCTCAAACTCAGGCCCTCCAGGGGCGGGAGTTATTGGAGTGGATGAGTGGTGAGGTGAGAGGTCTAAGGGCACGAGGGAAGATGAAAGTGAGGGGGAAGGGGGGTGGGAGGGAGGGGGATTTTAGAGTAAAGGATCACATCCGTTGATGGGAAAATATGTAGAACCTAAGGGTGGGAGGTGGGTATACAGAGATACAGAAGGTGAGTGGGAAGGGGTAGACACAGAGTTGGCAGGAGCTGAGGTGAGGCACAAAGGAGGCAGAGAGAGAAAGAGAGAGAGAGAAAGAGAGAGAGAGAGAGAGAGAGAGAGAGAGAGAGAGAGAGAGAGTGTGTGTGTGTGAGAGAGAGAGAGAGAGAGAGAGAGAGAGAGAGCACCCTGGTGGGGGGTGGGTGGGCGGAGAGAAGGGAGACATGGGGCAAGCAGAACCACTGCTCTCTGACCTCTTGGGGACCAGGCCCATCACCAGAACACAGTATTTTTTCTGACTTGTGACTGTATTTACAACAGCAAAAAAATATTGCTATCAGAGCAGTTAAACCACATAGAATTAAAAGACGACACTTAGTGTAATACACACTGAAGGTTACATTACATTGGGATTCTGTTAGAATGTCCCAAATGTGTAGTCATTTAATTCAGAAGTATGGCCTGCTAGCTAGCAAGTTGGTGGTTTTTAATGGGATCTGCCGCAACCAAGAAGATGGATGGCATTGGTTTGGGTGGTCATGTATCTGCCACTTGTAAAAGAAAACAGCTCCTCGCAGCTCTGGCGGTGGGCAGGGTGGCAGTGGGCAGGCAGCCCCGCTTAAGAAAGCTCTCAGTGCCCGGTGGTTCACTGAAGGAGGAGCCCCAGAGGAGATCCGCCGCATCGGCTGAACCTGTGCCTGCAGAAGTGGAGAAGAACCCACCAAAGTCTGCAGGGAAGGACACATCTTTGGATTAGAATGTGCAGGCAAAAGGGAAAAGGGGAGCAAAGGGCAAACAGGCAGCGGCTGCTCACCATGAAGCTCAAGATTGACCTGCCGAAATGAGGAAAGGAAAACGAGGAGAGCCCAGCCTTTGATGAAGAGGGAGAAAAAGCCAAGTCTGATTCATGTTTATCTACCATGTCTTATCACTGACCCTTTTGTCTTCCTTCTTGTACAATCCAGAGGGATGTTTTTTATCAACGATTTTGTAAATGCAAGTTTTTTTAGTAGCTCTAGAAACATTTTTTAAGGAGGAGAAAATCCCACTTCATCCCATTTTTAAAGTGTAAATGCTTTTTTTGTTAAGATATGAAATCATTTACTTGTTTAGTTTTTGGTACAACCCGAAAATAGCAGATGTCGAATTGTGTGAAGATGTCTTGGTGTCATTCCATGGGATGGTGGGCAGTATGTCCCTAATACAAACATACTTCATGACAATTTGCAGTCACTATCGTGCATTTGTATGACATGTACATTTAACATTTTGTTTTTCAATAGAACTGTGTCTGTAAGCCATTCCGTCAGCTGGCTTTCTTGTCAGAGCTGTGCGCATTCTGTGACACCTTTGGTTGTGGTTGTCTAGTTTTCCTGATCGCTTTGTTAGGTGCTGTGAAAGTTTGAACATTTGAGGGTGCAGTGTGTGTGACAGTAAATTCTGAATTAGTGGGACTTAAGATGTAACAGCTTATCAACATTTGAAGATAATGGTACTTGATAACCTCTCTAAAAAATTTTGCCTCCAAATTTAAAGCTGTAAAATCACTAGAATGTATCAACATGCCATTTTAGGATTTGAGTACACGCATTTAAGAATTATGTGCAAATTGTTTGTAATGTCTCCGTACATTACGATCTCAAAACAAAATGCCAGTTACAAAAGAAAAAGAAATGGGGTAATTTTTGCATATAGATATTATTTTCCCTCTTTTCAAAGTAGGTAACCTATTGATATTATATAATTGAATAAGTGGAAAAATAGCCTCTTTGCAAGGTAGATTAAAAATATATTATCTATAGAGAGCAAATTTTTAAAAGTGTATGCAAGTGTATATGTTTAAAAGTGTATGCAAGTGTATATGTTTTAATTAAATTATTAGATTCCACTAATAAAAATCTGTATTTGGAAAATAATCAAGAAAATAAAAAACACACGGAAACAATTAAGCAATGGACTAATGAACCATGTAAATCTCAGCTTCTACAACTCTGAGACCTGAAGAGCTAGATGGTGCCCATGTACCTTTACTAACTCCTCTGAAAGGGATTACATTTGAATATCCTGGATAGAATGAAGAAATATGAGGAATAAAACTCACCATCATAAAAAAGACCACGTTGGAGACACAGTGTGGGAATTATGCCTAATGTGACCCCACCACCCAAGGCAAAACACTAAAGAACAGAACAGCAAGGGGAACAGAGCAATGAAGTCCCCAGGAAATACCAAAAATAGACTTTGGGGTCAGGGCGAGGCACCCCATCAGACTCGACCAGAAAACACTCCTAAAAGCCAACAAACAGTCCTTGAACTAACTACCAGCTTTTCTTTTTTATTGTTGTTTTGGGTTTTTTTGTCATTGGCTTTTTGTTACTTTGTTTTGCTCTGTCTTGTTTTTGTGCATATTATTATCTCTGCAGGTCTGTCCAAATAAAATAGGCTGGATGAAGAAATTGGAGGACAAAACAATGGGACCAATGGTTCTGGGGGGACATGGGAGAAGGCAAGGTGGGGGAAAGGAAGTGGTGTTAACAAACCCAGGAACAAGGGGACAAAAAGTGATCCAAATCAGTGGTGAGGAGGGTGTAGGAGTCCTGGTAAGGCGTGATGAAGGATAATGTAACTGAGAGGAATTACTGAAACCCAAATGAAGGCTGAGCATGATAGTGGGACAAGAGGAAAGTCAAAGGACAGAGAGGAAAGAGCTAGGAGGCAAAGGGCATTTATAGAGGTCTAAATAAAGGCATGCATATATGTAAATATATTTATATATGAGGATGGGGATGCATATATGCAAATATATATATGAGGAATTATGTACATATATTTATAGTTTTAGTATTAAGGTAGCAAACAGATATTGGGCCTCTACTCAAGTACTCCCTCAACACAAGAACACATCATTCTAATAATCTAGCATTCTGTGATGCTCACCTTCCCAACATGATTGATAAAGACAAAATGGGTGCTTAAGCAAATGTGGTGAAGAAAGCTGATAGACTCTGGCTATCAAAAGATATAGCATCTAGGATCTTAAAGACTTGAAGGTAAACAGGCAGCCATCTAGCTGAAAAGCAACAAAGCCCACATGGAAGAAGCACACCAGTCTGTGATCATGAGGCGTCAAAGGGATCAGGTATCAGACATCAAAGAACAGAAAATCATAGCATTGTGTGCTCACCTCCCTGATAGGATCGCTGAAGACAAACGGGTGCATAAGCAAAAGTTGGGAAGAAAGCTGATAGTGCCCAGCTATCAAAAGATATAGCATCTGGGGTCTTAAAGGCTTGAAGGTAAACAAACGACAATCTAGCTCAGAAGCAATAAAGCCCACCAGCCCACGAGGTGTCGATGGGATCAGGTATCAGGCATCAAAGAACAAAAAATCATACCATTGTGAATGAGAGGGAGTGCATATTGGGGACCCAACACCAATCTGTAGGCAACTGGAAATCCCCTTACAGAAAGATCGCAGGGAGGAGACAAGGCAGTCAGGTTGCAGTATAGCAACAATGAAACAGACACCTTTCCTCTAGTTCTTAAATGCTTTCTCCCCCTCCACTATCATGATCCCAATTCTACCTTACAAATCTGGCTAGACCAGAGTATGTACACTGGCACAGATAGCAACTGGAAACACAGGGAATCCAGGACAGATGATCCCGTCAGGACCAGTGCTGAGAGTAGTGATACAGGGAGGGAGGAGGGAGGGTGGATTGGAAAGGGAACCAATTACAAGGATCTACATATAACCTCCTCCCTGGGGGATGGACAACAGAAAAGTGGGTGAAGGGAGACATCAGACAGTGTAAGATATGACAAAATAATAATAATTTATGAATTATCAAGGGTTAATGAGGGAAGGGGGAGCAGGGAGGGAGGGGAAAAATGATCTGATACCAAGGACTCAAGTAGAAAGAAAATGTTTTGAGAATGATGATGGCAACAAATGTACTTGACACAATGGATGTTTTTATGGATTGTGATAAGAGTTGTGCGAGCCCCAAGTAAAATGATTGAATTTAAAAAAAGAAAGAAAGAACCAGGAAACAAAGGACATTTGTAGAGATCTAAATACAGGCATGTACACATATAAACATTTATACATCTATGTACTTATATCTATATGTTAAGAATTAAGGTTGCAGATGGAAATTGAGCCTTTACTCAAGTACTCTCTCAACACAAGAACACTTTGTTCTAATAATCCCGCATTCTGTGATCGTCACCTTCCCCACATGATCACTGAAGACAAAGTGGGTGCATAAGCAAATGTGGCGAAGAAAGCTGATGGTGCCCGGCTATCAAAAGATACAGCATCTGGGGTCTTAAAGGCTTGAAGATAAACAAGCAGCCATATAGCTCAGAAGCAACAAAGCCCCCATGGAAGAACCACACCAGCCTGTGTGATCATGAGGTGTCGATGAGATTGGGTATCAGGCATCTAAGACTCAGAACAAAATCATACCCAATGTGAATGGGGGAGAGTGGGAGACGTAGAGTGGAGACAATTGGTAGACAATTGGATATCCTCTCACAGAGCAGTCATAAGGAATTGATGTGCTAGTCAGGGTGCAGTGCAGCAACGATGGAACACACAACTTTCCTTTAGTTCTTTGGTGCTTCCTTCACCCCACTATCATAATCTCAATTCTACCTTACAGATCAGATTAGACCAGTGCATGCACACTGCTACAGATAAGAGCCCACAACACAGGGAATCCAGGATAGATAAACCCCTCAGGGCCAACTATAAGAGTAGAGATACCAGGAAGGATTAGGGGAGGGGAGGGAGAGAAAGGGAGAATAGATCACTAGGATCAGTCCCATGGGGACGAATAATGGAAAAGTGGGTGAGGGGTGACAGAGGATGATGTAAGACATGGAAATAATCTATAACTTATCAAGAGTTTGTCAGGGAGGGCAGGCAGGGTAGGGAAGGGGAAGAAATGGGGAGCTGATATCAGGGGCTCAAGTGGGAAGAAGATGCTTTGAAAATGATGAGGGCAAAGAATGTACAGATGTGCTTTATACAATTGATGTATGTATGGATTGTGATAAGAGTTGTATGAGTCCCTAATAAACATTAAAAAAAAAACCCTCAGTAAAAGTATTTAATTGAAAAAAAAAGAGAGACCAAGCTTCCTGTGACAGACAGGTGGAACCTCTGAGGAGACCAAACACTTTAGTCATCCTTTAGGTCTGGAAATGAACTCACCCCATGGCTCAATTTTCAGCCAAGTAAAAGATCTGTAAAGTGCAGGATTGGAGAGTGTTTTGGCCTGTGGCATCATGTCAGAATCAACGCAATGACCCCTAAGAACACCACTAGGGAGGTCCCTGCTCCTTAGAAGAATCAGTCTTTTGAGATCGAACAGCATTTGCCAACAACAGAGTTAGCTCATAAGGTTCGGAAAGAAGGTAGAATAGAAACGGGAAACAGGAGGTGGAAGTGGGTAAGTGGTGTTACATAGTGGGGATTATAATCAGTGAGATTGTTACACACTCATTGAAACACTCCAATTCATTCTTCACAGTGCAAACAAGTGACTTTAAAAAAAAAACATTTGGGATCACTTCACTCCTCCTTCAGATTTTTCATTAGCTTCTCATTGTGTGCAACTTGGAAACCAGACCACCAGGAGAGCTGGACTTATCACCCCGACGCTGCAGCCTCCACCCCAGCTCACTGACCTGCATGCTGGTGCTCTGGCTCTCTGAGCCCCGTGCTTCCCAGCATCTTCCCAACGGGCCATTCCTGTTGCTTGAACTGCTTTTCCCACTAGCTCGTCATTGGACTGACTCCTACATGATCTTGAGGTGCAGAGGATTAAACATAGGACTGTATCAAGGCATGTTAGGGCCTTAACCACTGACAATCGGTGGTGCCCCCTTCTCTGTTTATTCAGGCATTTGAATGGGGTACAGTGAGTTACAAATCCGTGTGTGTGTGTGAGAGAGAGAGAGAAAAGAGCTATCTGTGATATACCTTCTTTTTAAATACAAATATAATATTAGCTATAGAGTGCAAATTTACTTTCACCAGTTTTGCTTTTAATGGCTCATATTTTAACTTCGATGCTTGATTCATAACAAGTGCTATAATTACAAATGAACAAATGAAAAGATAACATAAAAGAAGATATGATTAGAAAACAAATATTACGACAAATTGCTATATTTTATTTTTAAACGGGTCTTTCATCTCTAACATGTTATTAAAAACATTTCCTTCTATTCTGTACTCTGACAAATTCTCAGTAATTTTTGTCATAGTTAAGCTTATGAACAATATTTACTTCCAAGGACAATGAATCAAGACGTTCTTGCATCATTGTCATACACTGAGGATTTCTGAGTTCCTTTAGGGATGAACATGAGCAAAGGGCCAGGGGAACAGAGGAAGACTGTCACCGAGTTGGATTGACAGTGCAACAATGGGCTCAACTTTATGTACCCATGAGAGTGAGAGTGGTGCAGGACTGGGCAGTTGTCTATATTCTTAGTTCTATCTTCCTTTAATCTACTTTCTTTTACCCTAATTTTTCATCCCTGGGGTAATTTTACAAACCAGAAATCTATGGCGCACTACGGACCTTCAACAATGAGAAGGCACAGCCACTACCCTCAAGGAGCCTGCAGGCCACTGAAGACGTGTACAGGGGCTCGGAAGCAGAGACCATGCTGTTTGGAGGAGGTGAGCCCCACCAAAAAGGATGAGGAGCATGAGAGGCAGCTGAGGGACATGCTTAGTGCCAGAACTTCAGTCCTTCTTTAGTCACAGCTGTTGTGTGTGTAACAGTTTCCACCCTCACCTTCTCACACACTGGAGTATCAGATCCTCTAGGGCAGGCAGGAGATGTGTATGAGTAATCTCCATGTTCTCCCTGCTTGGTAACTGCACAAGGTTTCGTAGAAAGCATAAGTAGTAAATAACTAGTTGATAAGTAAGTGAAATGCAGTCATGCTAAGAGTAGCACCGTTATTCAGGTATAAGGCAAACCTTTTAATAGCAACTCAAGACAATATTAGTAATTAGTAGGGAGTCTATAAAACTCTAGGGGGAAATTTTAGTTTATATATAAGAGATTTATCTGAGGATCTGGCTTTAAGTAGCTCTGTCTTTCTAAATATTGAAAAGAAGAGAACTTACAAATGCTCCCCCACTTTGTTCCCCCCCTCCTCTCAAAGATGTTTACGATGTCTAATAGCAGTCTGTTGCACATAGGGTCTCTCTGAGCTGGGAATGATTGGACAGCCAGTCAATTACGACTCAGAGCAACCCCGTCGGACAAAACAGAACCGCCCCTGTGGGTTTCTGCAACTGTCTTTCTTACAGGAGCTCTTGGGGAGCAGCGGGTAGATCCAAACCGCTAACCTATGGTTAGCAGCCCAACACATAACTTATGGCTCCTTGGAATGTCCTATAAATCCCATCACAGAAGGGTCATAAGGAAGAGATGAGCCACTCAGGGTGCAGTGTAGCACTGATGAAACACAACTTTCCTCTTGTTCTTTAATGCTTCCTTCCCCCACTATCATGACCTCAGTTCTACCTTCCAAATCCAGCTCACTAGAGCATGTACACTAACACCGACAAGAGCTTGCTACACGGAATCCAGGACGGATAAACCCCTCAGGACCAACAATGAGAGGAGTGATACCAGGAGCGTAGGGGAAAAGTGGGGGGGGGGGTTGGGGAAAACTGATCACAATGATCAACACAAGCCCCCTACCCCAAGGGGACAAACAACCAAAAAGTGGGTGAAGTGAGAGAGTGGTCAGTGTAAGATGAAAAAATAATTATTTATAAATCATCAAGGGTTCATGGGGAGGGAGGGGGGGGCTGGGGAATGAAAAGCTGATACCAAGGGCTCAAGTAGAAAGAATATGTTTTGAAAATGATGGCAACATAAATTCAAATGTGCTTGACACAATGGGTAGATGTATGGATTGTGATAAGACCTGTAAGAGCCCCCAATAAAATGATTTTTTTTAATGCCCTATAAAACCCAAACCCATACTCAATGCCATCAAGCTGATTCTGACTCATGGCCACTTTATAGGACAGGGTAGTACTGCCCCTTTGGATTTCTAAGACTGTTAGTCTTCCCGGGAGAAGAAAGCTTCATCTTTCCCCCAAGGCACGTCTGGTGGGTAACCCACTATGTCACCAGGGCTCCTGGGAGATGCTCTATAGGGAAGGTGTGATTGCCATTGAACTTCATGTTTTGAACCAGATGTTCAGGATAATAGATGAAATTGGGTCCTATGAATTTGTATCTGCTTCTAAGAAAGGAGCCACATGACCTGTGCTGTTTTAAAACAAGAAACCAGTGCAAGATAAATTATCAAGAGTTCATGAGGGAGGGAAGAGCGGAGAGGGAGGGGGGAAATGAGCTGATGCCAGGGGCTTAAGTGGAGAGCAAATGTTTTGAGAATGATGAGGGCAATGAATGTACAGAAGTGCTTTACACAATTGATGTATGTATGGATTGTGATAAGAGTTGTATGAGCCCCTAATAAAAGGATTAAGAAATAATAAAATAAGACAAGGAACCAGAGAAGTTACATTTTTAAAGTTATTGGGAACTGTGTACTTGCTACAGAGAGAAAAAGTAGTCAACTTCCTTGACTATTAATAAACTTCTGAGAATACAATGACTCTAATAACAGATTACAGTGAGGGTTTGAGACACAAGGAATGAGTGGAGGTAACCAACGACCTTGCCTTTAAAGAAAAGGCTGAGCGCTCCTCCTGTGGTAGGACACAGGAGTGGTAAGGTCAGCTCAGGATTCAGGTTACCCTGTGACCTTAAGAGAGTCTCTTCTTCGACAGCCTATAACTTCCTCTCCACTCTGGGGGGTTTGTTTGTTAATTGCGGTTGAGTGAACGTTTTTCATTCAACAAATATGTATGCACACATTGTTTCCTAACATTGACTGCAATTCCTTCAATGTCGAAACCTTCTTTCGGCAGCCGCCTTGGGTTCCTGCATCCATTTGCCCATCTGTCTTGCCCTCTGAGCTGTTTGGAAGCAAATACTGTTCTTTTGGATTCGAATGGCTAATTGCTCTGACGAGGGCTTCCTCCCGCGCGTTCTTAAGCGAGCCCTTTATAGGTTTGTTGTTTGGTTGCAAGGTGATCCCTGGCTGGGGTGGGCATGGAGGGATCATTTCCAGCTTTGAAGGGAGTCCCGAGTCTCAGGAGCGTCACCAGTCTCTATCAGACAAGGCAGTCCGGTGTTCTGTATGATTTTAAAGTTAGTTCCATATTTTTCCCATTTCTGCCCCAAACCATGGTTGGTCCCTATCAGCAGTTTCTACCTTTTCATTGGCAGGTTGCTTTCTAAATCAAACTCGTCCCTGAACTCAAGATGACTGTAGACCAGTGGTTCTCCAATTGATGGGCTTCTTAAAAGCTTGCTGAGCTGCGCCCCAACTGTGAAAAGCTTGCATTTCCAATAAGGTCCTCAAACCAAAAAAACACTAAACTCAATGCCACTGAGTCAATTCCAACTCAGAGTGACCCTGTAGGACAATGTAGAACTGCCCCAGTGGGGTTTCCACTCCTGTAACTCCGTGCGAGGTCATGCTGGTGGTGGGAGTCTGCGCAGTCACACTGAGAACCACTGCTCTATGAACTCGTCAAAAACAGCTCAAGCTTGGAAAGTCCACCCCTCCTTCTTTCGCTGTCCACGTTAATGACTCCAGCATTCACCCAGGGTCCTGAGCCAGGGACCTCCTTCTCTCCCGACCCTGGAGAGTGTGCCTCTCTTCAACTTCCCAGTCACTGCTCCCGCTGCCTTACTCAGATCCCACTTTATTTGCCCCTTTCATATTATGATCACCTTTTAGTTTGTCTTCCTGCCTCCAGTCTGGCTCACTCCAGCCAGCCCAATCTCAAAACAAACAAACAACAAACCAAACTCACTGCTGTGAGTCAATTCTAATAACACTGGAGCAGGGAAGAGCTGCCCTGGGGGTTTCCAAGACTACCTCTCTACAGGAGCAGAAAGCTGCATCTTTCTCCCACCACGGAGCAGCCGATGGTGATGGAGGTTTCCTACCGCGATCCCTTGGTTAGCCACAGTGACCAGGGTTCTCCCTCTATTTCCAATGGTGTCTAAAATGTAAATATGACCATGACCTATTCTCGCTCAATAACCTTTCATGTCTTTTAATCACTTTCTAAATAAAATACAAACTCCTTCTTTTAGAGCACGGAGACCTTTATGTTTTTTACCTTCAGTGGATGCAAGTGTATCTTTAATCTTAGGGTGGGCAGTCTTCCCTCAAGTCACAGTACCTGTAGATGCCATGGCCTATTCTCTTCCTTCCTATGAACTGCTGTGTCACACCAACCATCTAGCAACACATTCCTGCTCATTCTTGGACATGCACTGGCGTTTATACGCACCATTTCTGTATTATAACCATTAGTTGGTGGTGGTTGGTAGGTGACATTGAGTTGGTGCAGACTCACAGGCACCTAGGGACAACAGAACGAAACACCACCTGGCTCTTCGCCGCCCTCACGGTGATTATGGTTGAGCCCATTGTGGCAGGCACTGTGCCAGTCCATCCTGCCGAGGGCCTTCCTCTTTTTGCCACACCTCTGCTTTCCCAAGCACGATGTCCTTCTCCAGGGACTGGGCTCTCCTGACCACACGTCAGAGTCTAGCCTCCTTGCCTCTAAAGAGCATGCTTGCTGTACTTCCTCCGCGACAGATTCTTCGATTCTCCTGGCAGTGCCTGGTCCTTGTGCTCATCTTTACCAGCACCCTAAGTCAAACGCATCGTTTCTTCTTCCCATCTTCCTCGTTCGGTGTCTAACTTTTCACCTGCGGAAGAGGTGATTGACTCGAGTCATGGGCACCGTAGTCATCAAATAATATCTATGCTTTGCAAAACTTGGTTCATTAACCAGTTTACATAACTTTCCCTTCTCGATGGGAAAAATAGTTCAAAACAGAGATTCTGCTTCAGTAGGTGTGGAGCCAGGCCTGGGAATCAGCATTTCGACAAGCTTCTTGAAGGGGAAGATGTCAAAGGCTCAGGTGTGTTTTTAGAGGTTTCCCAGTCCTACTTCAACTCTGAAATCATGAGGCTTTCTCTCCTTGCAGTTTAGCTGGAATTGGGGAGGAGGAAGACCCATGGGGCAGGTGATGAAAACAAACCCCGTGGACCAGTGCTCTTTGATTGCACGATGGACTAGCACAGTGAGCTGTCGAGTCGATTCTGACTCATGGAGACCTTCGTGTACAGAGTAGAACTGCTCTGCGGGGTTTTCGAAGCCGTGACCTTTTGAAAGCAGTTCACTAAAGCTGTCTTTCCAGGCACCTCTGGGTGAGTTCAAGCCCTTATTTTGCCTATCTGCTCAACTTTTTAAACATTAAAACTACTTATTTAGGGCTTACATGTGCAGAAGACACCCTCATCCTCATGGAGCTTATAACCAAGCTGAACCCACTGTGGTCCAGTTGGGTAGGACTCAGGGAAACTCCGTAGAGCAGAGTGGAACTGCCTTGTAGGGTTTACAAGGCTGTGAATTTCGGTGGACACAGACCGCCCCGACATTCCCAAGGAGCAGCTGGTAGGTTCAAACCTTGGATCTTTGGGTTAGCAGCCCAGCTCTTAAGCCATTGTGCCACCAGGCCTCCTCTCTGGGGCTTACATAGTTTAAAAAAGAAAAAGAAGCAAATTAAAGAGTAACTTAGAAGGTGCTAAGTGCTGTGGGAAAAAGTACAGAGTAAGCAGGACTGCTTGGGGAATAAGGAGGTCTATTATTTTCTCAGTACTTAGTAATCAATTGATAGTCATAGTAATCCATTTCATTTGCGCCCATTAGATAACTCATACTGTAGAAAGAAGAGTTAGCTAATACCCAATTAGAAGAGAGTCTGGGATTTGCCAAAATTAGGCCTGTTTTCCTTTTATAAAATTAACAATTATTGATGTCAGTAGGAGAGGAAGAATTTAGGGTTGTGGGGATTTGCTTCCAAGGAATCCAAAGTAAGCGATATTGGTATAGAATCTTCACGACTCCAAGGAAACGAGGGTGGGAGGGATTCAGCCACAGTCCAGAAAAAAGTTCTTGTCTCCTGCTAGTCCAATTTAATTTTGTTGTTTAAAAGCAATGATGATGACTCTTCCTCTAAAACTTCTTATGTCTACGTTTCCACTTTTAAATGTTTTTTGTTTGTTTGGGTTTTCACGTTTTGTTAAAAAAAAAAAAAAGATAATTAGGCCAAAGAAGCTTCCGAGGGACTGGGGAGGCGCAGGCCTTTGCCTTCTCTGGGCTGCTTAGGAGTAAGAGCCACAGGCGGTTTCCAGGGGCCAGAATCACGTCCCCATCTCTACTGTCAAAGAACTTCATCCAGAGCGCTGACATTGCCTGCAAACGGTCTCAGAAGTCCGAATGAACGGCATCTGCCCAGCAAAAGAAACCCGCGAGGAGGATTGTTTCGCACAGCAGTTGGAAATTGTTTTCAAAGTCCTCCCACAATGAAAGCCTTTGCTTGCACTTCTTACAAATGAAAACTGTGGAGCAGTTCCCTTGGCTGCCCGTTCCTGTGGGGTGTTACACAAAGGGACTTAGAAATGAAGAGTCGTTGTTTAGAGCAATTAGGGAGGAGGAGAGACAGCGAATAGCTGCTCAGGGGCCTGGCAGGTCGAGGTGAAGGCTTACTGACCGGACAGGGTCAGGCGGCTGCTCCGCCATGCTTGCCCCGTGTACCTGCCCCCGGGATACACCGAGACCTCGGCGGCCTCCGAGCTGTCAGCTGGCTCCCTGCCACAGGCCCAGTCGTCCGGTGGAATGTGGAGAGAGGCGGAGAGAAAGAACGGAGGTCCTGCAGCACAAGTTTGAAGATATTTGTGTATATTTTTCTGGCTCCTGTGTTGTGCCACATTAAGAAGAAGAAGAAAGAAAGAAAGAAAACCTTTAGCACACAAAGCATTGTCTGTTCTTCCTACTTTGTAGTTTGCAGTGTTGCATCCTGAAGAAAGAAATTCCCAGGCCAAAGGAGTCTTTTAATTTCATTTTTCAGTTTTGAGTTACAGGTTTCTGGCAAGCTCCCTTACCACTACTGTTACCTGGTGGCGCCTATATTTCATCGAATTTAGACACGCAGACTACCTGGACCCGGGCCCAGATGAACTGTTGTGGCTGATAAACATGATCCCAGCCCTCCCCCGAGCCCACTCCTGCTTTCCCTTTAAGGGAACCTAAGACACGGAGTCGCTGGATCCCCCAGGGACGTAGCGGAAAACCGAAACCGTGTTCCCCGTTAGCATTTGCTCTGTGGTTTTTCTGTGCTGCACCCCGGCCTGCCTAGAGGCTGGGGAACATCACCGCAGGGCCTTCCTTCGCCAGCATTGGTAATTAATGTAGGGGAAATTTTGTTTTTAATAAAAACAAGCACAGACATCGAACAGTACCCACAGCCGAGGTAGAATTTGTTTGACATCTTCTGATTGCTGCTTACAAAAAGAATGACAACAGTTATTAAACAAGTAAGAGAGGAAGAGGGATGTTTATGGGTAGTTTTCAGATAGCTGAAGAATATCCTTGGTCGCATAACTGCCTTTGCTTCATGCGCAGAAAATAGTAAAATGGCCAGAATAATTACTTTTTAAAATCCGGCTGAATTCAATATGTAACAATGCTAAAAATGCAGATATTAAACAACTGTATTCTTTCGAGCTGTGTAATATGCTAGGGACTTTCCCCTTTTATTAGAAAACAGTTCAGACGTTTATTTTTCGTGATTGCCAGGAGAGTGTCAGCACTCAGTGTAATTAAATGTAATTGCATTTCCTGTGTCAGAGACTTATTTTTAGTGTCTTTCATATGCATTTATGGTTCTGGTCCTCGAGACTAGCTATTCCTGTAGGGGTGCCTCGGTAAAAGGTTGTGGGGAAATTGTCTGTTATGTTCAGAAACAGTCAGATGTCACTATTTGATTTCAATTAGATTTTGCAGATTTGAAATGAAACTTTGGAATAAAGTTAAGTGGGAAAGCATTAGGCAGAGACTAGGTTTTTGTTCGCACATCATGTTAATGCGATCTAAGAAAAATAATTAATCTCGCTCAGGCATAAGTTATCCCACTTGGGGAGTATTAGTCTTTCCAGCCCCTGACCTCCCCACATGAAGTGGGGGCCCCGCGCACACGCTTCATCGGCCCTGGGAGGGCAGGAAAGGTAGCTTTCCGCAGCGGGGCTAATAGTGGCTCCCGGGCCTCGGGTTGCACAAGCGTGTGCATTTGGCAGGGTTCATCCAGTGACACACCCGAGACTCGGCCACACTGTGGGCGTTTTACAGTGACGAAGTCAACATTAAAAATATCTAACAAAGAAATGCTAGCCAGTTGCTATTAAGTTGATTCCAACTCCTGATAAGCCCATGTGTGCGAGAGAGAAGCACCGCGCGAGGGAGGGGGTTTTTGTTTGGGTGAAAGTTTACAGAGCATCTGCGTCTTCTGTTCCACAATGCATGCTCCTTTTGTTTCTGACTATGGGGGTCCTTGTGGCAGTGGCCCTCAAGTCACAGCACTCTGCCCACTTTCTCTCTGGGCACCCTGTTTCCATTCATCCTTCACTGCTGCCCCTTCCTGCCTTTGTAGCTCTGTTTGGGGGCAAATGCTTCCCGCCAGTCTCTCTCTCTTAATGAATTAAGCAAATTTTTATTAAAGCATAAATCGTGGTACAGAAAAACATTTCAACTGATTTAAGTCCAACACCATGAAGGGAGAAATATGGCACCAAACTTCCCCCTCTAGTCTCTTGTGGTTGATAGTACCAGTGGGCACATCCCTCCCAGATGGTATTGTTCTCTGTATAGGCCCGTCTATGATTTGACTCAAAGTTGACCCCAGGGAAGGGCACAGTCCCAGGCGTGATGAGCGTCTACGGCTTACCGCGCCAGGGCTCCATCCGTTACCATCAGACCAGTAGGCCCTAGTCTGCACTTTTGTTTCTTCCTTTCTTACTAAAGTTCCTAAACTGATTTGGCTTATTACCCCTTTTTGGGAGGTGGGGGGTTGCTCTGTGCCCCTCTGGCAATTAAAAACTACTATACTATAGCCCATAATCCAAAATAAAGTGTAGGTATCTGCTTTATGCAGCCCCAACCCTGGATCTTTGCAGTGCCCCTCAGGGGATGGGGCCACCCATTTGGGGAAGCACTGGTCTAGGACCTTCTCTTGTGACCTGATCACGGTGCTAGTGGTCTCGGGTAGTGGAGGCTCTGGGTCCTGTGCCCCTTTACTCATTGAGGTTCATTGTGTCCTCGTTTTCCTGCTCTCTGCTTTATGTTGCATGAGGAAGACCCATAGTTGCATCTTAGATGGCCACGTGCAGGCTTTAAGAACTCCCTCGTTCCTCACCAAAGTAGGATATGCAGCGTTGCCATTGTGAATTAGGTTGTGCCAGCTGACTTAAGGATCCCTTGAGATTGTTACTCTCTAGGATTTTCAGTGGCTGATTTTTTACAAGTCTACTGCTGGGCCTCCCGAGGGATTTCTGGGTAGACATACGTCCAGTCTTCAGGTTCTCAGTCAAGCTGTTACTGAACCACAGATTCAAGCTTAGTTAATGATATGCATGCTAAAGTATGTTGTGGGGAGGGGAGAGAGACAACTGATCTTTGCAGCCTATTTTGAAATGGTTTTTTAAAGGTGGTTTGATTGATAGTAGAATGTTGAGAGATGTGATAAAGAGAAAGTGTTATAAAATATTAACTATAGAATGTGTGTATGTGGGTGTTTACTGTAAAATTCTTTCAACTTTTCTGCGTGTTTTAGCATTTTTCATAACAAGTAAAATGGGGAAATGAAGGTATTGACTTTTGCTCATATAAGAATCTGTGTGCCTGGGAGCAGATGAAAGGGGAGGAGGAGAGAGTGGAGCACATCCTGGCCCACCAGGCCTTGAGGACGATGGTCCCGATTAGAGTAGCCAGTCCACAGAGAGGACAACATGGCCAGCCCCATTATGAGACACAACATTCCTCACGGACCCACAGCCCTACAGGGGACAACACTGGAGATACAGTGTGGGAATTACACCCGATCAGATCCCACCACACCAAGGCAAAACACTAAGGAGGTGGATCAGAACAGCCAGGGAATGGAGCAGCAAGGTTCCCAGGGAATGCCGAAGGTGGACTTTGGGGCCAGGGCGTGGTGCCCCAACAGACTGGACTGGAAAACACTCCTAAAGGCCAACAAACACTCTTTGAACCAACTACAAGCTTTTCTTTCTTGTTGTGTTTTGTTGTGTTTTTTTGGTCATTGGTTTATTGTAGATGTTTTGTTGTATATTGTTGCTTGGTTTTGCTCTGTCTTGTTTTTGTGCATGTTATTATCTCTGAAGGTATGTCTAAATAAGATAGGCTGGATGAACAACCTGGAGGACAAAACAATGGGACTGACAGTTCTGGTGGGACATGGGAGCGGGGGAGGTGGGAGGAAAGGTAGTGGTGTTAACAAACCCAGGGACAGGGAACAACAAGTGATCCAAATCAGTGGTGAGGAGGGTGTAGGAGGCCTGGTAGGGCGTGATCAAGGGTAATGTAACCAAGAGGAATTGCTGAAACGCAAATGAAGACTGGGGATGATAGTGGGACAAGAGGAAAGTCAAAGGAAAGAGAGGAAAGAGCTAGGAGGCAAAGGGCATTTATAGAGGTCTAAATAAAGACATGTACATATGTATGTATATTTATATATGAGGATGGGGAAATAGATCTATGTGCATATATTTGTAGGTTTAGTATTAAGGTAGCAGAAGGACATTGGGCCTCCACTCAAGTACTCCCTCAACACAAGAACACTTTGTTCTAATAATTCCGCATTCTGTGATCGTCACCTTCCACACAGGATCACTGAAGACAAAGCGGGTGAATAAGCAAATGTGGTGAAGAAAGCTGATGGTGCCCGCCTATTAAAAGATATAGCGTCTGGGATCTTAAAGGCTTGAAAGTAAACAAGCGGCCATCTAGCTCAGAAGCAACAAAGCCCATATGGAGGAAGCACACCAGCTTGTGTGATCACGAGGAGTTGAAGGGATCAGTTATCAGGCATCAAAGAACAAAAAAATCATATAATTGTGTGCTCACCTCCCTGATAAGATCGCTGAAGACAATTGAGTGTATAATAAAATGTGGGGAAGAAAGCTGATGGTGCCCAGCTATCAAAAGACTTGGCATCTGGGATCTTAAAATCTTGAAGGTAAACAGGCGGCCATCTAACTCAGAAGCAACAAAGCCCACATGGAAGAAGCACACCAGTCTGTGAGATCACAAAGTGTTGAAGGGATCAGGTATCAGGCATCATCAGAACAAATAATCATATCACAGTGAATGAGGTGGGTAGTGCAGAGTGGAGACCCAAAGCCCATTTGCAGGCCACTGGACATCCCCTTACAGAAGGGTTTTGGGAAGGAGACGAGCCAGTCAGGGTGCGATGTAACAATGATGAAACATACAACTTTCCTCTAGTTCCTAAATGCTTCCTCCCCACCCCGGACTATCATGATCCCAGTTCTACCTTACAAATCTGTCTAGACCAGAGGATATACACTGGTACACATAGGAACTGGAAACACAGGAAATCCAAGGCGGATGATCCCTTCAGGACCAGTCGTGTGAGTGGCAATACTGGGAGGGTGGAGGGTGGGTGGGTTGGGGGATGGACAATAGAAAAGTGGGTGAAGGGAGATGTCGGACAGGGCAAGATATGAGGAAGGGGGATTGGGGAGGGAGGGGAAAAATGAGCTAATGCCAGCGTCTTAGGTGAAGAGCAAATGTTTTGAGAATGATGAGTGTACTGAATGTAAAGAAGTGCTTTACACAATTGATGTATGCATGGATTGTGATAAGAGTTGTATGAGCCCCTAATAAAACAGTATGTATATGAATATGTGTGCCTCTGCTGTGAAATGCCTCTACTTTATTCCAAATCAAACCCTTGGATTAATACCAAAAACAAAACAAGACCCCCAAGGGGCATGGGGAGCGGGATGTGAATGTAGCCATTTATATAACTACAAAAATGTGCCCCTCCTCTTTCCTTTAGTTACCTGCTTAGAGACCGTTACCAAGCATGGAAGCTGGGGGTGCCTTTACAAATAAGAGTTCTGAGAACCTCTAACCTCAGCCGAACCAAAGACTTTGCTAGACAGACAAAAACTGTCCTCCAGAACCCTATCCATGGACTAGGACGTGGCCTCCTGACACACAATCTTCACCAGTGGGCAAGCCTGTGATTCCCCTGCTGTATACCCCAGCCTCAGGCCCTAGCAAATGAAAATGGGCTTTCAGTTTTCAGCCAAATCCCAAGGATTTGGCCATGAGCACCCCTGCTTTTAGCAGAATGCCAAGCTATCTTTTACATCCTGATAGAGCCTTCTTTTATCGTATGTGGAACTCCTGTGGTACCTACGTTATGGGTTTTTTGTGTGTATGTGTGTTAATCTTGAAGGGTCAAAAGGGTAAATTGGTTCTGGTGGAATTTGAACCAAATTTTTCAAAGCTGATAATAATGTTTTTTAATGAGGCCTTGTCCCTCAGTTGGTGCTGTGTAGTAAATTGGAAAGTCACGATTTGAGGCTCAGCATACCGAAATCCCTTCAGGGTCCCAATGAATCTTTCCCCATCTTTTGATTTTTCTCACTTGGAAACTGAAAAGTAAAATATATTCAAAATGCCCAGCCTATGAGTGGCTTTCAAACTTTAGTGTTTGTGACGATTATTTGGGGAGTTTGTTGAAAGCGATCCCAAGATCTCCACCCATGAGGTTTCTGAGTCAGTGGCTTGAAGCATAGCCAAGAGACCTGAAATTTACTTGTTATGTACCCAAAGTGGTGCTGATCCAATTTTGGGACAACAAAGGAACTGGCCAAGATGTGTTCTGATGCGTGTTATATAAACTAATAGAACTTCATTAAAAAACCACAACTTTTTGTTATAGAATAATTCAAGTATACAGCACTCAATTCAACTATCTTGATTAGTCTCTACATTCATTCACTCCGTGTGTCTCCCTCTCCACAAATGATTTGGAAACAAGTCTTAGGCCTATCATTATGTCTATTAATGTGTTGTAGACATCTGTAAACTATAAATATCCTTTTTTTTTAAGCTTACCATTGTGAACCCTGGTAGCATAATGTTTATGCTTTGGGCTGCAATCCGAAAAGTCCACTGTTCTAATCCACCATCCACTTTGTGGGAGAACGACAGGGATTTCTACTCTCTCAAGCAGGCAGGGTCTCAGGAACCCACACGGGCAGCTCTACTCTGTCCTATAGGGTCACTATGAGTTGGCATCGGCTGGAAGGCAATGAATTTGGTTTTATAGTTTATGAAACCATAAAAGTTTTAAGGATATTTCTTTAATACCTACTATGTCAATATCTGAGTTTTTCTTGCCTCAAACCCAAAATAAAGCAAAAACCCCTGGATTTGCTGGGATCAGAACTCTCATTGCATTGGACCGACATGTTTCAGAACTCTCATTGCATTGGACCGACATGTTTCTCTCGTCATTTTATCTGTAGGTTCCTTCACCCTGCCGGGTTTTTTTTCCTCAAAATTTTTCCCCTCTTATGATTTATTTGTTAAGAAACAGGGTCATTTGTTCTACAGAGTAGCCTACTCTACATTTCGCTGCTTGAATCCCCATGATGTCAGCTATTATTTCTTTCAGCCTGATTTTTCAATAAGTTGGTAGTACTATCCTGAAATGGGATCAGATTCTGGTTCGATTTTTTGGCATTAATTCACCATAAATAATATCATTTATTTCCATCAGGGATACATGTCTGATTTTCTCTCTTTTTGTTGTGTTTGTAGCCACTGATGATGCTCAATATTTCATTAGGCAGAACTCCGGATTTTAACTTACTGTGGGGTTATTTTAACTCATAGAAGAACTTCTTCCCTTTTGCCGATATTCCCTTCTCCAGGTCGGGCTTTTGAAAAGGTCACAGGGAAGCCCTATCCGACTACTTGCATCTTGTTTATGTCAGAAAGCAGACTTTCTTGCTTTCACATGATGGTTTCATTTTCTCAATAGTAACATTTTAAGCTCTGTTGTAAACTCACTGACATCCGTTGATTCCAACTCATACAACACTATAGGACAAAGTAGAACTGCCCAGGAGTTTCTGAGACAGTAATTCTTTATAGGAGTAGAAACCTTCATTTTTCTCCAGTGGAGACTGCTGGCCTTGAGTAACCTGTGCCACCAGGACTCTTGAAGCCTTGTGGTAGCGCCCCCTCCATTTATTGTACTTGCTCAGACCTGTTGGTATCAATGGTTGACCGCATGATTGGATAGGAAGTTTGGGAGGCCTCTGTGCAGGCAGGTTGACTGTATCACTTAAAATAGTCAAAGCCACCATTTCTATACTACCACGCCATCATAAGGGAAAGGTATGCTTTTCCTGTCTATATTTATTTATTTTGTCCTGGGAGGAAACACAGGGGTTTCTGAGCAGAGCCGATAATGACCCTGTCTGTTGCCCAAACCCTAGTATCCCCTTGCATGACTGCAGACGAGGGCCTAGAAGAACATGGGTAGGTGTTACAAGCTGACTCCAGGAACTGGGGATACAAGGGTCCGTTTCTTCATTCAACAAAGAGGTTGTTGTTGTTGTTGTTGTTGTTGTGTGCCATCGAATGGGCTCTGACTCATAGTGACCCTCTGCACAACAGAGCAAAACATTGCCGGGCCCTGTGCCATTCTCACAATTGTTCTTATGTTTGAGCCCATTGTTGCAGCTACTGTGTATTGCTTATGATTTATGTGCCACACACTGAGCAGGTACTGAGGTTGATGATAAGTGTCCCCCCCCCCAAAAAAAAATCAAATTTACAGCCATTGAGTCAATTCCAACTCATAGCAACCCTATAGGACAGGGTAGACCTGCCCCAGTTAGTTTCCGAACTGTAACTCTTTATGGGAATAGAACACCTTATCTTTCACCCAAGCTGCTGACCTTGAGATTAGCGGTCCAGTGCATAACCACTACACCACCAGGGCTCCTTGGATAATAATAAGTTCCACATAAAACCGTATTCCACTATATCTAGATTTAAGAATCAGATATCATTTTGAAAATTTGTAGGTTAATCATATTTTTACATATGTATTTTCTCTTAAGATCTGACTTACTGTATATGCTCGAGTATAAGCCAAGGCACCTAATTTTACCACAAAAAACTGGGGGGCTTTTTCAGCATAAAAAATGCGCTGAAAAAACTTGAGTTATACTCGAGTATATACAGTACATTATAATTTTAAAATGCTTCCTCCTCATTTTGAATTTATCTTCAATTAGCATTTTCATCAAAGCTTTGATTCATGAAAATTTCTCGTCCCTAGTTTTTCAGGGAGCAAATGAATGAGCTTGAGTGAGAAGTGACTCATATACTTACTACAGTGTCTGCTCATGTGAGTAACTGGCTTGACAGAAAACAACCACCACCACAGAAGGCCACGTTTTTAAAATAAAGACTCTGAAAGGAAGAAAATCCAAGTACAAAGCAATAAGGGCTTTACCAGACCGAAGAAACCTAATGGAAGGAAAGGACAGATCCCAGCAACCACACGCTTTGTGATTTGGCGTGTGTTTGGCTATGCCAGCCAAGGTGGTCGGGGCTGGGATCTCAGACCTCAGGTCAGCATAGGACAAGGCAATTACACCGCTGATGGTGGATAAACTGGGTGGTGCAACTTGCTATTGCGACAAAAACTTAACATTACTTAAGTAGACGCAAGGGGAGATTATGCCCAATACTTTGTTGCAAATTAGACTCTTTTGGCCTATTGTTTTCTAGCCCTTGGTGACCCAGGCTGCATGCTATAGACTACTGGGACTTTAGACTCTTCCCTTTCAAGGTACACATCTTTCATAGGTTACACCAGAAGGATCCAATTTGGAAACCCCACTAAGTGAACTGGACTTTACCTTAGACTCACCTGTAACAGATTTAAGGAACTGAAGTACTCCCTGGGACTTAAGACTGAAGTACCCTAATGTGGTGCTTCGCGACCTTCCTAATGCCGCACCCTTTCACACAGTTCCTCGTGTTGGGGTGACCCCCGCAAACATAACATTATTTTCATTGCCACTTCATCACTGTAATTTTGCTACTGTTATGAATCGGACGACCCCTGTGATAGGGTTGTTCAACCCCCAAAGGGGTCACCACCCACCGATTGAGAACCGCTGCCTAAGGTGAGAGGCAATGACTGCTATTCCTCAGGTTATGGGATTTACGGTTGTTGAACTTGGTTCATGCCTCTTGCTTTGCGGGCTCCCGATGAATGGTGGCCCAGGACTAGCGCATGTTTACTGTTTCTGCTCTCTCTGCTTTTGTGTGACATGTCAGTCTAGAGCAGGGGGTCAACTCAGTTAAAACCAGGGCCATTCAGTGCAACAGGCAAGAGTCACGCGGGCCACATCACATTGACAATTTTGTAAAATTTATATTTTGAAGTGAGGATTCAGGAATATGTATAGGATAAGTAAAACACTATATAATTGCTTTTATTTAAACATTTATTTATTTAATGCAATTATAAAACTAAAATTATTCTCTTTTACCCAAAACTTGCCAGCGCTTTCCTCTCACTAGTTGTCCAATATCTGGATTCAAAGACTGAGAACAGACAGTCTTCATTAAGGCAGATAGATGTTTATCAGTTAATCTCGATCTCTATGCCGTTTTATTTAATTTCATGGACGAAAGTAGTTGCTCACACAATGGCTTCTCTCTAAAAATGTTGACTAGTGCTGCTGCTAGGTATGATTCATAACAGCATAACCCAGAGTGCTCTTTGTAAACTTTTCGCTGTTGGGCTCTGTCTACATGATGTGACACTGAGAGTGGCAGGCATATTACGCTTCCAGATTTTGCCGGAACTGAGACAGCGTGTTCATACACGTCCTCAGGCCCCCAGGAAAGGCAGTGGGCCACTGTATACTGGTCTTCCGTCGTTAAAGGGTTAACAAGGGAATCGTGTGTACAGTATTGACTTGATCTCCCCTAACTGCTATTTTCTTCATAACAATTTTTAATATTTTAATTTCATTTTATTTTGTGGGCCGCAAAAAATTACCTCAGGGGCCCCATGTGGCCCTCAGGCTGTCAGTTTGACAGCCCTGGTCTAGAGGTTTGGTTCTGCCTTTGTGAATGAATGTTATTGAAAGTTCTGCCCTATCTCCAACCCTCATTGTTTGTGTAAATAGTGTCAACTCACTTAAGTGTTTTATCTGTACAAGTCAACAATTCATGTAATGTAGCTTAATAGCTTTCCTGTACATGTTTACTTTCTTTTTTTCAATAGTGTTCTACATTCTCTACCATTGGCCACTTTCATGACTCCATCAATAGAATTATAAAAATAAAATAAGATTTAGAGAAGTGAAGAAAATAATTCCCTTATGCCCTATGGGGATGGATTTATAATGTCTCTAACGTGAACCAGGGACATTTATTTATTTAAACATTTTATTAGGGACTCATACAGTTCTTATCACAGTCCATACATATACATACATCAGTTGTATAAAGCACATCTGTACATTCTTTGCCCTCATAATTTTCAAAGCATTTGCTCTCCACTTAAGCCCTTTGCATCATGTCCTCTTTTTTCTCCCACCCTCCCCCTCCCCACTCCCTCATGAACCCTTGATAATTTATAAATCATTATTTTGTCATCCGACATCTCCCTTCACCCCCTTTTCTGTTATCCGTTCCCCAGGAAGGAAGTCACATGTAGATCCTTGTAATCGGTTCCCTCTTTCCAACCCCCTCTCCCTCTACCCTTCCAGTATCGCCACTCATGCCCCTAGTCCTGAAGGTATCATCTGCCCTGGATTCCCTGTGCCTCCAGCTCCTATCTGCACCAGTGCACAACCTCTGCTCTATCCAGACTTGCGAGGTAGAATTCGGATCATGGTAGTGGGGTGGGGGGAGGAAGCATTTAGGAACTGGAGGAAAACTGTATTCTTCATCGGTACTACATTGCACCCTGACTGACTCATCTCCTCCCCTAGACCCCTTTGCAAGGGGATCTCCAGTGGCTGACAAATGGGCTCTGGGTCTCCACTGAACCAGGGACATTTATAAACCATAGATATAGGAATGGATTTTAAGCTTGCACTTAATCATAGCCCTAATCTAAGAACAATTAGTTCTTCTGACTTGGCCCTACTCAGTACTCCCCCTCACTGAAGAAATCCTAAAAAGATATAGCGCTACAGCCCAGGGTAGTGAAGAAATCAGACGGTGCCTGCTAGTAGGAAGAATATTGCCTAGGTTCTTAAAAACAGGCCTCAAAACTAGCAGCATCTAAGTAAGGCGTGAACTAAGTCAATGCAGGAAAAGGCACACCAGCCGGTGTGATACAAAGATCATGAATAATAAAATCCAGTTCTGAAGGAGGGTATTAGAGTTTAAATTTGGACACCCATTTGCATAAGGCTGTAGAGGACAGTAGAAGCTCAAAACCCATTTTCCGGGTCCCCACGTGGATCAACTGTGGTCCATCCCTCATGACCACAGTGCAGATTCGCAGATGGGAAGAGCCTGACTATCAGGCAGAGAGCACTGAAAAGTGGGTTATGTCAGATGTGGTTCAAAAAAAATGTATCACCTTATCATTTCATCTCCCTTTTGACACATTTAAATTTATTCCAGCTTTTAATAATTTTTAATTTCTTTTTGGTTGAGGATTTACTTTATTTTGTCATTGTTGAAGTGTTTTATCTTTGTTTTTCTGTATATGAAATCCAGGGTAGGTAAACCTATAGAGATAGTAACTGAATAATATTCCAGGGGCATGGCAAAAGAGGTCTGGGGAAAATGGGCAGCTAACAATAAAGAGTACAAGAAAGAAGAAAATTTTCTAAAATCTATTGTAGTAATGATTGCACATATCTTCTTCATAGGGTTGGACTATTGAATTATATGATATGTGAATTATATGCCAATAAAACTATTTTTAAAACAGCAGTCCAGGCTGACTGGCCAATTAGAGACCGGTAGGAACCCAAAAGTATGGTCCTTAGACACCCATCGGGACTTGAACTGAATTCACCCCTGTGTTAGAATCATCAGCTTTGGTGCCCGGCTATCAAAAGAGATAGTGTCTGGGGTCTTAAAGGCTTGAAGGTGAACAAGCGACCATCTAGCTCAGAAGCAAAAAAGCCCACATGGAAGAAGCACACCAGCCAGTGCGATCACGAGGTGCCAAGGGACCAGGTATAAGGCATCACACACACACAAAAAAAGATATATGTGTGTGTGTATGTATGTGTATATATATACCATATTAAATGAAGCGGGAAGTGCAGAGTGGAGACCCAAGGCCCAAGTGTCGTCCAATGGAGATCCCCCCATAGAGGGGTTTAGGAGAGGAGATGGGTTAATTAGGGTGCGAGGTAGTACCGATGAAGAACACAGCTTTCCCCCAGATCCTGGATGCTTCCTCCCCCCAACTACCATGATCCGAATTCTACCTTGCAGGGCTGGATAGGGCATAGACTGTACACTGGTACATATGAGGGCTGGAGACACAGGGAATCCAGGGTGGATGATACCTTCAGGACCAAGTGTGTGAGGGGTGATGCTGGGAGAGTGGAGGGTGAGTGGGTTGGAAAGGGGGAACTGATTACAAGGATCCACATGTGACCTCTTCCCTGGAAGAGGGACAGCAGAGAAGGGGGGGAGGGGAGACTCCGGATAGGGCAAGATATGACAAAATAACGATGTATAAATTACCAAGGGCACATGAGGGAGGGGGGAGAGGGGAGGGAGGGAAAAAAAAATGAGGACCTGATGCAAAGGGCTTAAGTGGAGAGCAAATGCTTTGAGAAGGATTGGGGCAGGGAATGTGTGGATGTGCTTTATACAATTGATGTATGTATATGTATGGATTGTGATAAGAGTTGTATGAATCCCTAATAAAATGTAAAAAAAGAAAAGAGGACAAAAAAATGATTAGGGCAAAGAATGTACAGATGTGCTTTATACAATTGATGTATGTATATGTATGGACTGTGATAAGAGTTGTATGAGCCCCTAATAAATTGTTAAAAAAAAAAAAAAAAGAATCATCAGCTATTTAAGATCAAAGAGGCAACATTTTCCCAAGGACAAAGTTCAGAAGGTTCCAAAAAAGGGAATAGAAACAGGAAACACAGGGAGGAAATAGGATAAGGAAGGTTACATTGATGAGATTGCAGTGGATATGATGTGGATGAAACAAAATATGTATGAATTATTGAATGTAAAACTGATGATCTACTCTGTAAACTATCACCTAATTCATCATAAAACGTTTTTTAAAATAAAAATGAGAGAGTTGTCGAAAAGAACAAATGAAGACAAGAAAGGACTGAGTGTGTCAGGGGAATGGAAGGGGGCCCTGTGGCTGGGGGTAGGAAATGGGGTGCAGGGGGGCTGGAAGGTCTGCATGACTAGACTAGAAAGCACCACAGAGGCTCTCATAGGAAGCGTGAATTCTATTCTTAACCCAGCTGGCAAGCATTGAAGAGGTTCCAGCCGGAAAACCTGGTAATTCCCCTCACCTAGACTTTATTTGTATGCACGCGCAGACCTTCATGTTGTGCCTTCAATAAAACCTTGATCTGAAACATGCGTCTTCGCTCATCAGTATATGATGGAGATCTCTGACAGGAAAGTTGATAACAAAAAACAAGTTTGTTTTACTGTGCATTGCATGACAAATAGATTTAGAGATGTAAAAATCTTAAACTATGGTGGAAATTGATTTCTTAGGAGTGTAAATGGATTTTTTCAATAGGAAGATGGTTTCATTACAACATATATCTTCATATATACATACATGAACATTTAATTGTGGAATTGATACTTAACAGTCTGGAGAAGGTAAAAACATATTCATCTTTAAATATAAGTAATCAATCAAACAAACATAATACCAGGTTAAAGAAAAGCATATAAAACTTTTAAAAACAATCATTTGATTGGGGACTCTTGCAGCTCTTATAACAACCCGTACATCAATTGTATAAAGCATATTTGTACATCCCATATGTTGCCAGCATCATTTATACACTTCTTTTGTTTTGTTTTTTAAGAACCAGTATTTTAGCTTTACTTGCTCCCTGGGCTGGGAAGCCATCACTTTGTCCCTTGCTCTGACTCCTCTTTCTGTGGCTGCTCCTCAGCTGTGGTAGCTGTCATCCGGATCCTGGAGGCTCACCACACAGGGATCTCAGGTCCAGAGGGCATGCTCCCTGCCTTGGTCTTGCTAGTAATGGGGTGCCTCCTCCTGTTTCTCAGAGGGCTCATTTTGTGCATAGCAAGATGACACGCCAGAGCATCCTAGTTGCAGTCACTCACAGGTGAAGCTCATCAGTCTGTTACCCCACCTTCTCACTAGACCCCGGCAGGAAGAGGTCATTGTGTGGGAGTTAGAGAACTTGGTTTGAAGAGCCATATTAATTCACTGTCCTGAAATCCCCTCATATAAACACTAAGCAAAAATACCATATAAACACTAAGCAAAAATACCAATAGGAGAAGCAATGAAGCAATGATGAAGATGACATTTTCTGATCTCTAGAGTATAAGCACCCCAAGTGTGAGCATTTGAGACATTTCCCCAGGAGGAAGCTGGATGAAAAAGCATTCAGCAAAAATAACCATTTCAGACTTGTGGATTCTGACTTGGTGCACTTCTTTAGCCCATGACTGATAAAACATTTGTAGAAAATAGAAACAAATGAAAGCAGATTTGAAATAGGGGGTCCAAGGTTGTGTGGCACCGCATTGCTTTGACGTGGCAGGAGGGCCATCTTCTTCACCCGCGTCGGTGGACATACCTTTCTGAAGGCGCGTTCTTGATGGGCGCCGCTTGTCAGCCGCGATGGGCACAGAGCCCTCAGTTACCTCTGCCTCAACGTGGAGACACTGGAGTCACATCTTTGAATAAGAAATACTCTATCTTAAAAAAAAAGGAATTCTATATGCTTCTATTTAACCTGGTGTTTTCTTATTTATTTGGGTACTTAAAAAAGGAAAATATTATTAGCATATCCAAATGGTTAATTATCTATGATCCTTCTGTTAAAAGATGTGTTAATTGGTTCAGATAAACACTCACTACACATGGAATCCAGGTCAGAAAAACCCTTCAGGAACAGAAATGGAAATAGTGATGCCAGGAAGGTAAGGGGAAAATGGGGAGAGGAGGGAAGGAAGGGGGAACTACAGAATGTGGGTGAAGGAGGGAAACAGCGGATGGTGTAAAATGTGAAAACAATAATAATTTAGAATTTATCATAGGGTCATGAGGGTGGGAAGAGGGGGAGGGCAGGAAAAAATGAGGAGCTGATACCAAGGGCTCAAATAGAAAGTAAATGTTTAGAAAATTATGATGGCAACCTATGTACAAATATGCTTGATACGAATGATGTATGGAATGTTATGAGAGCTATAAGAGCCCCCAATAAAATGATTTTTTAAAAGCTGTATTAATTCCACAGTTAAATATGAATACACACACATATATATTACATTGAAACTATCTTTCTGTGTGTAGTTTTAAGAAAGTATTGGGAGAAATTAGTGAGTCAAGATTGAAGGAATATTTTATATCAAGTGCTCACCATTTTAAAAAATATTTCACTGGGAGAGGAGAGTTCTGTGTTTGTTTGTTGGTTTGTTTTCCTTCCAGAGCTTCATATTCATAAAACGATTATTAACAAATGCTGTAATTTGAAATCATTGAAAAGATCCATTGGTCTGAAATATTTTCCCTACAGCTCTGCAATGGAACCTAAAATTTCCAACTATTAAAATCATTCTTTTGGGTTAAAGAAGTATCCATGTAAAGTCTTAGTTTACTAGAAGTTGGTATTTCTATGTTTTGCTAAGATTGAATTAGAAGAACTGGGTTGGGTGTGTTATGAGACTCAGTGGGGCCCCCATATGGGGAAAGGAAAGGGGGGATTCTAGGAGAGAAGTAAAACTACCTCTTATTAAAGGTCTCCAAAGGGGACTTTAGAGTAGACTAGGGAAAGCAAAGACCCTACGTGATATTTTTTAAATGTCCGTTTGCAGGGAATCATTTTAAAATCGCTATGTTCATCTGAATTGTAAAATATATATAAGACAGAGGATGCTGTTCACACACTCTTTCCGTCTCCTACACGTTGCTCTTTGAGCGTGATGCCAGGGTGTGCAGAATAACTTGGCACCTTCTCTTCCTCCACAGTCTTGAGCAGAGTCCAGAAAAGAGCCCGGTTGAATTCTCAGAGGGGCTGTTGGCGAGCGAGCGCACAGGGTGGCTTTATGCAGCTTGTCTCAGATGCTTTTCACTAAGTGTCTGAAAGAAAGGGGAGGATTTGTGGACCCGATTAAAACAAGAAAGTAGCCCAGTGACTCAGAGAGACCCTTCTGGAATTTGAATCCCAAAATAAAGTCCTCCAGTATTGACTTTTCAGCCCTGGGAATAACCGGTTGCTTCATTGTGTGCTTTGTCAAAGTGCCTCAGCCATTTGGTTGGCCTGATGGTTACCTGCTGCCTCTTTTTATAGCCTCAGTGTCCTTTGTTGTTGCTCCCCTGGTCAAACATGTGGAAGAATGCCCTAGGGTACTGAACGTGCCCTCAGGGAGCTAAATGCTGCCAGATGTGGGGAGCAAGGGTTGATTCACATGGACATAATTTCAATAGCTAATTTTACCTGCTTTCTTTTGGTTTTGGGTTTCTTTCTTAAAGGAAAAATCCTTTTGGAGTTGAATCCCTCCCCCCTTTTAAATTGCAGTCTTTTCTTGTTGCCTCTAATCTCCCCTCTTCACCTCATCCCTAAATTGAAAATAGAGGAAGAAAACAATGGAGATGACACTTGGTTTATTAAGCCTGAATGATTACACTTTTATATGATATATACCAGTATATGTATTTTACTTTATGATAAAAAGTAAAATATTTTTGTTTTACTTGATTCTGACCTCTGTTTTTATTTTAAAATGAAATTATCCTTCCCTTCCAACCATTCATATAGGAATCATTTAGGTAGAAATAATATTTTAGATCAGAATCTTTTACATGGAAATATTATCTAAGTTATGATTAAGAATACTAAAGTTGTAGTTCAAACCCCTGCCTCTTTAACTTATTATTTTAATAACTGTTAGATACAGGGGAAGAACAAGTTTTTAGCTCAACCTTAGGGTGATCAAATAGTTGATGAAAGAAACTTTATCGAACTGTTCCTACCAGGGACTGAAAAGGGACTTACAGAATGCCATCATTTGGCACCCCTAAAGAAATAATGATCTAGGCATTGATCATCAATCTGCTGCTAGCGTCTAAAGAAACCATTGTCACCGCACATCCTGTTGTGCCTGACTCAGAGCAGCGGAACGAAGCATCGCCTAGGTGCACCATCCTCACACTTGTTGCTGTGTTTGAGCCATTTTTGCAGCCACTGTCAATCCATCTCTCTGGATGACCTTTGTCTTAACCAAGTATGATGCCTTTCTCCAGCAATTGGTCCCTCCTGATGCCATGAAACACACCACCATCTATTAAGAAATCCCCCCACCCCAGGTGAATTTTAACCATACCAGATTTTTAGGTTTGATTACTGGTTTACAGGAAAGACAAGGCACATCACTGAACTGTTGTTCAGTGCCAACAAGTTGGTTACAACTCATCGGGACCCCATAGACAACAGAAGGAACACTTCCTGCTCATATGCCATCCTTAAAACGACTTGTGTCGTTGCGTCCTTTGTGGCAGCTGATGTCGAGGAGGCCTCCTCTTTTCACTGACCCTCTACTTTGCCAAGCATGCGGTGCTGCCGAGGCACTGGCCCTCCTGACCACATGCGCTAAGTAAACCAGTAAACCAGGTGACGTCTGGCCAGCCTGTATCTCTCCCAAGACAGATTTGTTCGTTCTTCTGACAGTGTGTGGTGTGCTCATGATTCTTCACCAACCCCATAATCCGCTCACCTCTGGGTTTCCTTGTTTGTTATCCAGCTTTCCATGTGTACGAGACAACTGGAACTACCTTGGCTTGGGTCTGGCTCACCTTACCTTACAAAGTGACGTCTTTGCCCCTTAATCTTTTAAATAAGTCTTTGCAGCAGATTTCCCGGTGCAATACGTTGCTGATTTCTTGACTACTGCTTCCAAAGCATTGATTGTGAATCCAAGTGAAACCCTTGACAAAGTCAGTCTTTTCTCCTTTTATCAAGATGCTGTTTATTGGTCAAGTTGTAAGAATTTTTATTTTCATTGCATTGGGTTATAATCCATACTGAATGCTGAAGTTTTTGGTTTTCATCAGTAAGTGTTTTTTGTCTAGTTTACTTTCAGCAAGGAAGGTTGTGTGAGCTACATATTGCAATTTATTAATGAGCCTTCCTCCAATCCCAATGTTGCATTCTTCTTCACGTAGTGCAGCTTCTAGAATGATTTGTGCGGTATACCGATTGAAACCGAGTGAGAGGATCCAACCCTGACGCACACCTTTCTGACTTTAAACCGTCCAGTATCCCTGTGTTCTGTTAAAGTGACTGCACCTTGATCTACGTACAGGTTCCATCTGCGCACAGTAAAGGGTTCCGCAATGCTCATTTATTTTTGCAATGTCTCAGAGTCCGTTAGGATCCACAGGGTTGAATGTCTTTGTGAAGTGAATAAAATACAAGTAAACGTCTCTATCTTCTCTGCTTTCAGCTAAGATCTATCTCATCTCAGCAAAGATATCCCATGCCCTTCATCTTCTGAATCCATTGTGAATTTCTGACAGTTCCCTGTCGATGTACTTACTACAACTGTTTGTAAATTATCTTCAGCAAAATTGTACTTAGATGTGATATTAATGGTATTTTTAGAATCTATTTCCACATTCTGTTGGGTCATTTTTTTTTCTGGATTGGGCACGAGTATTGGTGTCTTCGAGTTGTCAGGTATCTTAGAAATTTCATGGCATTGCCAGGTGAGTGCTTCCAGCGCTTCATCGACTGGTTAAACATTGCAATTGAAACTCCATCAATTCCTGAGCCTTGATTTTTGCTAATACTTTCCGTGTATTGTCTGTTCTTGATTACGCTACCTCTTGAAGTGGTTGAATTCTTTTCAGTGCAGCGACTCTGTTTCTTCCATCTTCCTTGGATGATTCCTTCATGTTCAATATTTTGCCCGAAGAATCTTTCACTATTGCCACTCTAGGTGTGAATTTTTTTCTTCATTTTTTTTCAACTTGAGAAATGCTTCTTCCTTTTTGTTTTCTTAACTCCAAGCCTTTGCACATTTCATTGTAATTCCTTGTCTTCTCAAGCTGCCCTTTGGGATTTTCTGTTCAGCTCTTTTACTTCATCCTTTCTTTCAGTCACTTTAGTTACTCTGCGTTCAAGAGGAAGTTTCAGAGTTTCTTCTGACATTCATTTTGAGCTTTCCTTTCTGTTTTCCTCTACAATGACCTTTTGCTTTCTTCATATACAATACAATTCAAATGAGCTCCAGTCATCAGTGTACCCTACGGCGTCAAGTCTGTTCTTGAAGTAGTCTCTAAATTTAGGTGCTATATGCTCACGTCGTGTTCTTTGCTCTGAAGGACTGAGGAACTTGACTGCGGCCGCATCACTAAGGTCCCCTCTACTTTGGGGAGGCAGCTCTTCCCAATCCTATTTTAAGTGCCTTCCAACCCGAGGGGCTCATCATCTGCAGCTGTCTCAGACAGTGCTCTGCTGCTTTTGATAAGGTTTTCTGTGGCTAAACTTTAGAAGTGGTCCCCTGATCCTTATTCCTAGTCTGTCTTAGTCAAGAAGCTTGGCGAAAGCTGCTGGTATCTGTCATACCAGTGGCATGCCTTCCAGCATGCAAGCTGTCACGATACAAGGAACTCACAGGAGAACGGTAGGCCACTGAGCTATAATTAGGAAGTCAGATTGTAGGACATATTAGGAATAAGCAAAGGAGTCCCTTAACAAAAAAATTACAGGGAAGGAAAAGTTAAGATGAAAGAAGAAGATAATTAAAACAGACCTAAGAGACACATCAGTGTCACATGCATTATATAGACCTTATTTGGATCCTATGTTAGTAAACCAATTGTCTAATTTTTAAAAATCAGACAAAGGGCATATAATGTTTGGGACATGTACATCTATTTATTTGTTTAGTATTAAGGCAGCAGATGCACATTGGGCCTCCACTCAAGTGCTCCCTCAACGCAAGAACTCTTTGTTCTAACAACTGGACATTCTGGGATGCTCACCTTCGCTGACATTATTGCTGAAGACAAAATAGGTGCATAAACAAGTATGACAAGGGAAGCTGATGGGACTAGCTATCAAAAGATAGAGGGTCGAAGGTCTTAACGGCTTGAAGATAAACAAGTGGCTATCTAGCTGAGAAGCAACAAAGCCCACGTGGAACAACCATACCAGCCTGTGTGATCATGGAGTATTGAAGGGATCTGGTATCAGGCATCAAAGGCCCAGAACAAAAAAATCATATCAATGTGAATGAGGGGGAGTATGGAGTGGAGACCCAAAGCCCATCTGTAGACAGTTGGCCATCCCCTCACAGAAGGGTCACAAGGAAGAGACGAGCCAGTCAAGGTGCAGTATAGCACCTATGAAACACACAGCTTTCCTCTAGTTCTTTTTTTTTTTAATTTTATATATCCTTTTTAAAGGACTGGTCTTTCCTGATAGCATGTTCAAAGTACATGGGATGAAGTCTTAACATTCTTGTTGTTGTTGTTGTTTTAATCATTTAATTGGGGACTCATATAACTCTTATCACAATCCATATATACGTCCATTGTGGCAAGTACGTGTGTACATTTGTTGCCATCATCATTCACAAAACATTTCCTTTCTACTTGAGCCCTTGGTATCAGCTCCTCATTTTCCCCTCCCTCCCCACCACACCTCCCTCACGAACCCGTTGTCCATCCCCCAGGGACAGGGTTATATGTAGATCATTGTGATTGGTTCTCCCTTCCTACCCCACTTTTCCTCTAGTCCTTTAATCTCTCCCCGCCCCCATCATGACCCCAATTCTACCTTTAAAATCTGGCTAAATCAGAGAAAATGCACTGGTATGATAAAAGCTAGAAACACAGGGAATCCAGGATAGATTAAACCCCTCAGGACCAATATTGAGAGTAGCGACACCAGGAGGGGAGGGGAAGGTGGGGGGAGAAAAGGGGAATCATCACAATGGTCTACATGTAACCCCCTCCCTGAGGGACAGGCAACAGAAAAGTGGGTGAAGGGAGACAACAGTTGGTGTAAGACATGAAAAAAGAAATGATAAATTATCAAGGTGTCATGAGGAAGGGTGGGTAGGGGTAAAAATGAACTGATACCAAGGGCTCAAGTAGAAAAAAAATGTTTTGAAAATGATAATAGCAATATATAAATGTGCTTGAAAGAATGTATGTATGAATGGATTGTGATAAAAGTTGTCAGAGCCCCCAATAAAATGATTTAAATAAATAAACAATAGTCCATGTCTTTTAAATATGAATACTGAAATATTTGCAAATGAAATAATAGGGTCTCTGAAATTGACTTCAAAATAATTCAGTGAGGAAGATGGATGGTTAAAGAGGAAACTGAATTAGCCCCGCGCCATAGTCCGTGAAGCTGGGTGGTGGGCGAAGCGGGGTTTAGTTCACTCACCTGTCTCCTGTTATGTGTCTGAAATCTTTGCTACTGAAAAGCACAACAATGCACACTTCGTTCCACTTTTTGTCTGTTGCCAGCATTCTGGACATGTGTTGGGAAGCTCTGTGGGTGGTTTCTATTGGGCCATACATAGGCATGAGCTAGGGGTTCATACTGACATGAAGTTTTCTAGAGCAGCTGCACAGTGGACACTCTATCAGGTGAGCTGTGAGCATTTTTGTTGACCCACATCCTTACTTAACGGAGCCTTCAAAAAATTTCATGGAGACAAGGAATTAAAAAATATTGAATTTTCCCACCCACGTTTTGAAACTCCCTCATACTTGTTATTGCCAGACTTTTAAAATGCTTTCTTTTAGAAGATTAGTAAGAACAGTATAGATCAAATAAGCATACTTATCCACTTAGAATTTATTTATTTTTTTCCATATGTACTTATCATTTAAAGTCCAGATTCTATTAGTGTTTATGTGTGTGAGGGGGTTTAGAAGTATGTAAACTCTTTCTGTGTACTGATGTTAAGTTATTAAGTTACATCATTCTGTTTAATTAATGCTCTGAAGACCTGGGGGAAATTATATAGCTATGAAAAAGGTGGGTTTTTTTCCTTATAGAGATAGTGAGCTTTTTTGTGTGCTTTATTCATCCATAGAGATAGTGAGCTTACAACGAGCATAGCTCCATTTATTGATCACTTTGTGCTAGATGCTGCGCTAATAAGCAGCTAAGACTTAGAAATTCATTTCATCCTATTTTTTAGGAACCCTGATGACTTAGTGGTTACACATTGGGCTGCTCACCTAAGGTCAGCAGTTCAAACCCACCGCTGCTCTGTGGCAAAAAGTTGAAGATCTCTACTCTAGTAGAGTTACAGTCTCGGAAACCCACAGGGCGGTTCTGTCCTGCCCTTTAGGGTCACTGCGAGTCGGAATCAACTTGATGGCACTGAGTTGAGGTTTGAGAGCAATCTTTTACTATTGTTATTTATTCCCCATTTTTACAGATGAAGAAACTGAGGTAAGGATAGATTAATTAATTTGCTGGGTCATCGAGCCAGGACTAAGCCAGCACCACTTGCTCCATTTAAGTTCTGACATTCAGTATGTTGACTTCCTACCCGTCTTGGGGGACTCTGGGAAGAGTAACTGGCCATCCAGAGCTACCCTGTTTCTTCTCCCGAAGGCTGTGCTGAGGCTAGAGACGTCCTCTTTGTTAGGTAAAGAAGATTGCCGCAAATTCGCAAATTCGACACAGGACTTGCTTTCCTTTGAGGGTGCTGATGTCACACAAGGACCCTGGGCCCTGGGGCAAGTTCGACACGGGACTTGCTTTCCTTTGGGGTGCTGAGGTCACACAAGGACCCTGGGCCCTGGGGCTGGTCCAGGTGTTGTAGGAAGGGATGGACTTGTTCTCTCCTCTAGTGTTTCAGGAACATTCTTAGCCTTCATCACTTCCCCATGGTCTCAATCAGGGAATCTCAACCTTCCTAATGCCTCGACCCTTTAATTCAGTTCCTCATGTGCTGGTGACCCCCAATCATAATTATTTTCGTTGCTACTTCATAACTGTAATTTTGCTACTGTTATGAATTGGGTAACCCCTGTGAAAGGGTCGTTTGAACCCCAAAGGGGTCGAGACCCACAGGTTGAGAACCGCTGCTCTAAATGGAAGTCTAGAAATGGGAGCCAGGAGGCATGAGGGTGGGCGTTCCCTGTCCCGTAGCTACACTTTCTCTCATCCCCCAACATGCGGGGGGACACAGTCCCCTGAGGAAACCTCATCATAAGCGAGGGCAGCATTTCCAGGCTAGCTCAGAAAAATTTACAACAGAGCTAAAAGATTAGGTATTTAGAGCTGAATTTTTTCTTAGCTTTTTCTTTTCATTGCAAATGTGTAGTATTTCAGCTTTATTGCAGGCTAATGGCCTGACCCAAATAATGTAGGTATATTGTCTGCATAAAACAAAACAAAACAAATTAATGTACTTTCTATGGATAAAAGCATTCTAAAAAAACACTTTAGATACATTAAAGCATCTTTAATATTAAAAAATTCTCAATAGCTGTGGTCACATATTTAGACTCATATGGAACTAATTTTACCTATAGTATAGGTCATGCTTTCGACAGCTAGCCACAAGGTCAGCAGTTTGAAACCACCAGCCATTCCGTGGGGAAAAAGACTAGGCTTTCCACCCCTGTTAAGAGTGAGTCTCAACCACTGACCTTGGAGTTAGTATGTTTAACCCACTGCACCAACAGGGTTCCTTCTTTCCTCAAATAAATCCTCCCTAAATTTAAAACAATAAAAAGAGTTCGTCTCGGAAGCCCACATGACAGGTCTACCCTGTGCATAGGGTTGCTGTAAGTTAGAATTGACTCGGTGGCAGTGAGTCTAGTTTTCTTGTTTGGGGGTTACGAATCATTGACCATCTGAACACTTTGCTTCTAAGGTGAAAAACTTCTCTAGTAAGATAGGGAACTATTTCCTATGGACTCAGTGTGATGAGCACCAACTTTTAATTAACCAAAGTAGTTTAAGATTGTAGCAGTAGAAAATATTCATGTGTTTCTCATTTGCCCCATATGGAGCTAAGCCAAGACTTTTTTTACCAGGCCACCTAAAACGCTGAGGAATATTAATGGAGCCATCTGAACCACTTGTAGATCTACAGGCTGTGTGGAACAGGAATGATGGTTATCATTTGCTTTAGGCTACAGGCTAGACTAATTCCAAAGGAAATGTGCATTGCTAATGTGGCAGGGCTCATAAATTGTCCATGTCAGTTTGTCACTTGTGACTGAAAATTGCCAGCAGTTTGGTTGGCTGGAGGCAGAAATAGTAGGATTACATAATATTTTTGAGCTCCCATGCAAGGTACTGCCGAAGCTAAATATAGCCAACTTTCCAGATTGCTCAGTAAGGGCGCCATCTTCTATTCACTATAATGGAGTTAAGAGCAGAGGAGATGAGGTCATGTGGAAACAGTTGTAAATATCAAGTCTATTATTTTCAGTCTATGGTCCCCTCCTTTACATAACCCACAGAATACTTACCTGAGGGACCCCGGCCCATTCTGCAAAAGTCTACCTGCCACTGAAGGTTTTGTAAGGTGAAGATAGAAATAAAGCCTCGCTCATGATGCAGTGTTTCTCCCACCTTTCCCATGTTTGACTTCCGGACGACTTCCTGCTGGTCTGGCCACCAGCACAACAGTCAAACCCTAAATCCTTTCACCAGCCAGCCAGCACGGCAGTCATCTTACACTCCCAAACAACTGAGTGTACAGAACCCGTGCTCTCTTACGCCCCAGAGTGTTCTAGGAGTTTGACTTGCATAGTGCAGGAACAGCTAAAATTCTGGGACGCCGGCTTATTCCCAAAAGACACACGTGGCTATCCACTGCCACATTAAGATAGTGGGAAAACTTTGCAGTATTTGAGCAAGAACAGTCCTGCGGCTGTTCATATGTAGTGTACATACAAGGGGCTTCAAAAGTTGGTGGGGATACATATATTTATAAGGCACACACTGAGGTAGTGGATGGACTTTGGGCCCCTGCTCACGCCCTCTCTCAATGCAAGAACACTTTGTTCTAACAACCCGGCATTCTGTGATGCTCACCCTCCTGGCACAATCACTGAAGACAAAATCGGTACATAAGTAAATGTGAAGAAAATGGTTGGTGCCCGATTATCTAAAGATAGAGCATCCGGTGTCTTAAAGGCTTGAAGTTAAACAAGCGGCCATCTAGCTGAGAAGCAACAAGCCCACACGTAAGAAGCACACCAGCCTGTGCGATCACGAGGTGTCGGCGACGAGGAGATCAGGTAACAGGCATCAGAAGACCCAAAACGAAACAAATAAAACCCATATTGTTGAGAGTGAGGGAGGTCAGAGCAGAGACCTGTAGACAATGGGACATCCCCTCACAGAAGGGTCACAAGGAAGGAATGAGTCATCCAGGGCTCAGTATAGCACTGATGAAACACACAATATTCTTCTGGTTCCTTGAGGCTTCCTCACTCCTCCACTATCATGACGCTAGTCCTGCCTTTCACTGCGGGCTAGACAGGAAGATGTGCACAGGTACAGATAACAGATAAGAGCTTATGACACACAGCATCCAAGAACAGGAATGGGAGTAGCGAGACCAAGATGGTAGGGGGTAGGTGGGGAGTGGAGGGGAAGAAGAGGGAACCGCTTGCCACGATTGATACATAACCAGCACCCCCCTCTGGGGGGGAACAACAGAAACCATGGGGGAAGGGAACTGGTCGGTATAAGATATGAAAATAATAATTTATAATTTATCAAGGGTCACGAGAATGGGGGAGGAGGGAGGGAAAAGAGAGGAGCTGATACTAAGGACTCAATAGAAAGTGTAAGTGTTTAGAAAATAATGATGGCAACATATGTACAAATATGCTTGATACAATTGATGTATGAATTGTTCTAAGAGCTGTAAGAGCCCCCAATGAAATGATCTTTTAATAATTTTTAAAAAGGTGGTGGGGAAATTCCATTATCTTTTATTTCTATTTTTCTATGAACTTTTTGAAACCTCCGTGTGTGTGTGTGTGTGTGTGTGTGTGCGTGTGTGAGAGAGAGACTCTGCCACTTATGTATGTCAATTTGCCACTTGTGACTAAAAATGTCAGGAACTTTGTTTGGAACATTGATGGCACAAGGGTTAAGCTCTTAGTTGCTAACTGAAAGGCCAGCAGTTTGAACCCACTGACCATTCTATGGGGGAATTCCAAAGTGGACACAGCCCTTGGAATCCCTATGAAGCAATTCTGTTCTGCCCTATTAGGTCAATATGAATTAGAATCAACTCAACAGCAAAGAGATACACACAGTGTTCTAGATTTAAAATAAGCCTTCTACTGCTTACATTTCTTAAAATTACTGAGGACAGACATATTTTTATGATTCAAATATATATATTTATATTTATACATAATTTTATCGGGGGTGTTACAGCTCATAGCAATCCATACATTGAATCAAATCTTCATGCATAAATAGAAGGAACTCCCTTTTGCTGTTACTTATGGATCAGATATATTTGTATTTTAAACTAGTATTTCATGATTTTTATTTAACATTAGAACTAGGCAAAATATATATATCAGCAGGTTGTAGTGGTATGTTTAGGTTCTGGAGCTATGAATAATTGTAATTATTCTTGGTTCATTGTGGTAAAATACCCATGCAGCAAAACTGTTGCCATTCTAACCATTTTTGTGTCTCCACTTTATGGTATTAATTGCACTTACCAGGTTGTGCCGCCATCATCTCTAGTTCCCAAGCCTTTCACCACCCCAGCTCAGTCCCGTTTCTCCCCAACCCCAGTCCTAGAAACTGATGTTTGTGCCCTTGTCATTTGTAGATACTGTGTGTAAGTGAGATCACGCAGTATCTGACCTTTTGGACCTCACGTATTTCACCCAGCATAAAGTTTTCAAGGCTCACCCACATTGTAGCGTAGCCCAGAACTCTATTTCTCTCTCTGGCTGACTGGTGTGCCTCATTTGTTTATGCGCTCCTCAGCAGATGAACACCGAGGTGTTCCCACGTGTGGAGATTGTCGATCGTGCTGCAGTGACACTGGGGCACAAGTGTGTTTCTGTATCCCAGCTTTTAAGGCTAGTGTATGTGTATGTAGGAGTAGAATAAGTAAAACTAAGATACACAATTTGATTTCTCCTTCATTGGTCTGATGAAGATTTAAGCATTAATAATACTGGTTCACGGGTAATAGTTAGTTGAACAATATGATAAACATAATACTACTGAACTGTATGTGTGATGATTATTGAAATGGCAAATTATTTTTATTACATGTATATTTACCACAAGTATATGAGGGGACTTCAAAATAACTGTGGAAAAATCCCATTCTCTATTTCATTTTTCTTTTTTTTAAACAGTTTTATTGGCACCTAATCCACATATTGCACATAATTTCAGTTTTCCATGAACTTTTTGAAGCCGTACATATAGAGAAGGAGAAAGAGGGTTTTCTGTTCCAATAAGCAGTTACAGTCTTGGAAACTGACAGGGGCAGTCCCAGTTCTACCTTATCCTATCTGGTTGCTCTGATCACCATCCACTCAATATCAGGGAGTCTAGCGTGTGTGTGTGTGTGTGTGTGTATGTGTGTATACACACGCGTAGTATCACACGAGGAATAAATAAAGTAGCCGGATGGCTGTGCAGAATTGTCATCTGGCATGTTGACTAGTCATGTACACTGAATCATCCCTCCGTCAGATGTCAGTGCAGGCCAGTCATGACAGCGAAAGGAACGGAAACCGGGGGTCAGCGGCGGTGGGTTTGAAACATCTCCAATGTCCACATCCGTTCCTGTCCGTGTTCCTCATCAGCTGCCTTCTTTTGATTTAGGGCTGAGGCCAGGTGATTTGCAGCTATTTCTAAGGGCGAGCTCTGCTTTTTCTATTCTTTATTTTTCCCTCCCCTTTCTTTGGACTCCTTAGCAGGTGAAGACAGGGTCGTTGTTCACCATCTCTGGCTCCTCTCTGTGGCTGCATATTGCTGTAGATACAGTAGTCCTGACCCTACCCTTGAGGCGCAGCCTTAATTGAAGCAGGACCCCCAAACTTGCTTCTTGAATGGCAAATGTTTTCATAGATTTCCTCCTAATGCATATGTATTGGTTTGGTGTCCCAGAAATCTGTCTCTGTGGGTGTTCACTTGGATTCTGAAAATAGAGCTAGAGGCTTGAAGTGGTTTCTGAATAAATAATGGAACATGTGTTTGAAGTCTGTAGCTCTTCCTTCTCCTTAACCACATCCTAGATAACCCGCCAGTGGCGGGTGTCATTTGTGTGAATGGATTCTCCAGTTTGCGTTTTCAAGGCCGTCTCTTTTCTTCATTCTAGCTGTCTGAATGATGAATGTGACCAGGAAAATGCTGTTGACCCATTTAAATCATGTCAAACGATACCCACTGCTCATCTACATAGCGCACTCCCCCTGAATGGTACATCTTACGTGTGGGAGCCAGTACACTACAAAATCATGTTTACTAGTTGAGTGTATGAAATAAATAACATGTAAGACATTAAGACTAAGGGCAGCCCTAGCGAAGGGTCACGGTGGAGGGTCAGCATGGACCCGCTGCCGCGGGCTCTTGAGGCACTAACCCGGAAACTGTTCAAACAGCAGTTGTCAGTGAGAATCACCCAGAAGCGGAACCGCGTGGTAGCATTTCTGTTTCCTAACTTAATTAGAGGAAGTGGGAGGGTGGTGGCATGTAACACTTTGGGTTTAAGAAAAGTCTTTTTGTCAAAGCATGTTTTTAATATCACTTGACTATTATGGGATTTAGACTATATAGTTGAGTTCTTTCAACTGTTAATCAGTAGTTGTGAAAATAACTGGGCTGAAAAAAATGTTTGAGATTTTTTTTATCGTGATTTCATTACACTGGTCTCTGAACAATTTTAAAGCTAATTTTTAGTTGGAACTATTTTGATCAGTGATCAGGTAACAAAGATAGCTTTGACAGGTTTTAAGTATTTAAATTTTATAAAGACGTGATTTGCATCGCATTTAAATAAAGGCAGAATTTAAAGGTGCTAGATTTAGGCTATCAGGTTTCCATGGTTACACCTTTCCAAGTTATTTTGTGTGTTGTGTAAATAGGTCTGTGAGTCACTGATAATTATTTGTTTTTTTGTTTGTTCTCTTGGTAATTCTGTGTTTAGCTGAATTTAATACAGTTCACACAGCGTGCTTTGGTTTATGTATATTTTAGTGTTCGTGATTGACAGTGATTGAGCATTTCTTATAGAGTGCTTGCCTTTTTTGTCATAAATGATGTATGTTGGTAGTGCTTGAAATGTAAATAAGTTCTTCCTGTATCAGTGTTTAATAAACAGGAATTTTTATGCAAAGATGACTTCTTGGCACATTTAAACAATAAGGCATGGGAAACTCTAGACTATTTCCACTAAACACATTGTGCACCAAGACAAATATGTTTGCATTTTTACAAACTTTTAAGTCACTTGATGCTACCAAAGACAGCACAGTGACTTCTGGATAAGCCCAACACTGCCTGGATACCACTTAGTCGCAATAAAAGCAGCAGAATGTTGACACTGGACTTCCCAGGCGATGTCATCACTGAGATATAGACTCCCTAGCGTGATTTCTCCCAGTCCATCCGCTCACCAGTTCGGTCACTCTGGCAGGTATGACTGTGTTCAGAAGGTTGTAATTCTTTACAAAGATCCCACCATTGCTGTTGGTAGGTGCCGCAAGTAGGTTCTGACTCAGAGCGACAGGGTGGAACACTGCCAGGGGCTGTGCCATCAGCACATCACCAAGGGCCCACTGAGAACTCACACAGCAAAGCCGCAAAACAAGCCTGTGCACAATCCATGCGGTGAAGCCTTTCCTGTGTACACCCCCCTCACGGGACGCTGTTCAGTTTGTACAGTAATTAGACATCTGCCGTCTCACTCGATGGCCATGGCAATGAAGGAGGGGAGACACAGGGAAGCTGGGCTAGCATGGGGCATAAATAGCCACACAAACCCAGCCTGGAGTAATCTCTCTTTTTTTAAGAATCAGATAAAACGATTTTCAATAGCTCATGGTGGCAAACTGAAGTTAATATTACTAGACAGGTAAGAATGTAATGCACTCAAAAAGGTATATTGTCGAATCATGCGTTTAAGTAAACATATTTGGTAAAATCTTGCCAGATGCAAGAGTCTCTCACTCACTGCCATCAAGGCAGGCCCGGCTCACCGAGACCTCTTAAGAGAGGGTAGCACTGCGCTTATGGGTTCCCAAGACTGTCACCCTCTTTGAGAAACGGTTTTATTGACGTATAGGTCACATATCATACAATTCAGTGGCTCGGTGGTATGGAGAAAAGTCGTGCCATTATCACCACGGTTGTTTTTGAACATTTTTCTTTCTTGTACTCGTCGATGTTGGAGTATTCTCTTTATTCCTGTGTCATTGGGTACTCTGTGGGCTACCCAAGGCACAGTCTGAATTTTCAGGTTGGTTTCTACCTACTGATTGGGTCAGTCCATTTTACAGTCACTTTCTCTCCCCATTCTGTGACCAGTGATAGTAAGTGTCATTCACGTGTGCTTGTATCCATCATGGCTTTACAATCAACAGAGCAACCCAGAGAGAACGCACTAGTTGATAGCGGAGAAGGCCTCCCTCGAATGAGCTATCAGAGGTCTGGTGAGTTCCACCAACTGGTGCTCAGAGAAGAAAACTCCAGCCATTTTCATTAGGAAGCTACAGCAGTTTAATTAGCAAGGACATCCTAGGGTGCATTCAAAAGCAAATCCCACTCTATTTTGAATGGTGGTGCCTTCTTTTTCATCTTGAAATTAGTTGTGTTTTATTTGAGTGTTTGGGGGTTGGTCTTATTTTTGTACCACTCTGGTGTAAATACAGTTCAAAAGATAATAACTATGTCTTACATTAGACAATAAATATGCTTCAAAGTATTATAAACATCAGTTCTTTCAGTATTGTAGATATATTGAAGACTTTATTCTAAAACTGATATGTCTGTCATTCTATTACTTGTGACTGATCTTGGTCAGCTATGATTTTCCTTCTGTCTCTTTCTTTTTAGAGACTTTATTGAAGGCCCTTATTTCTAAAAATAATATCTTAATGTGTTTTCCAAAAAAGTTTACACATCAAATTAAGTTCTCATTTCAGCTAAGATTTTAAAATCAAATTGTGTTGCTAGCAATGAAACAGCTTACTCTTCATACAAATAAAGAATACTTGTTCTAGTGTTGCTGGAGTCAGTTTCCATTTTTAATATTCAGCACAAAAATAACAGTTTCACAGTTGAGAATCCATATTTTAAATAATAATTTTCAAAGCTACATGGCGGGATTTATGCAGACTTCCACAGATGCCCGTGCCATTTTAACACATTATACTTTTTGCATCGCTGCTTAGAGCTATGGAGTGATTACCTATTCACAGTAGTGAACCAAATGTACGTAGTTGGATTGGATATGGGATTATTTGTGACAACTCTGTTCATCCAAAAGTCTGCCTTCAACCGTCTGCAGCTTTTTTCCTCTTTTAAAGAGGCTACTGTGTACTTTCTCTTTATTTTCCTTGTGGAAATAACTCTTTGGTGAGTGATCTTGGCTTCCATTGTCTTGGTCTGTGAAGCCTCAACTATAGAAGCCTGGAAATGCCTTGTTTGCCCCATTAGCTTTGTTCATTTTATGTTCTGATTTTTGACGAACCTACCGAGCAGTGTTCACTGCTTGCCTATAAGGGAGAGACAAAATTCCACAATGGATTGATATTCCACAATTTTCTTTGTATTTCATGCTGTTGGCTTGGACTTGTACAGTGAAAATATTCTCAGGAAAACAGTAAGTTGGAGTGTGTATGTTTGTTTGTCTGTGTACTGCCGTTTTGGACAAAGCTCTGAGCTATTTTACACCAGTTATTAGCATAAGTCACTTTAAACGGCTCATCGACAAAGAGAAAGACAGGAATACCTCCAGCAGGGTAACTCGAGCAGGGTGACATAAGCTTCACTGGACACGGTTGTGCGATGAAATGAAGCCTCAAGATGTGATAGCTGTTCTCAAACGCTTTAGTCCCCAGGAAGAATGTCCATGTAAAACTGTGTCTTTAACCATGGACAGGAGATCCCCGTCCACATGACCAATGTCTCAAATAGTATTATACATGACAGGGGTACTTATCAATAGTCTGGTTTTGTTTTTAAGAGTTAAAGGGCTTTTCTTACTACGTCAATTTTAAACAACAAAACTTCAGTGGGCTTTCCCGAAAATGGAATTCCGTGTGCGGTTTCTATGAAATTGCCGTCTCTGGTTCTTGTTTTAATATGAAATTTTAATTTTCCCCCTCTCTAGCTGAAGTGTGTGAGGTGACAGAAATGTTTCTTTGTGAGACTGTGGAGAGCTGGAATTGCCAGCTGGTCTGTGCTGCCCTGGCAGCATGTACTCCCTGGGCAGCCAGCCTGGGGGAGACTCTCCTATTATGTTGACAGAGCAGTTGGTCCTGGTTCTTTCTGGTGTTGTGCTTCAACTCCAATCAGAACGGGTCTTTTATTCTGTCTTTAAAAGATATTGTGGCATCCAGAAAATCTGGCAAAGAATATGATATTTTGGTGACATTTTTCACAGGGCTCAAGTAGAATGAATTATTACATTTTAACCATGGCCCTAATAAACAGGTCCTTTATTTCCCTTGGAAGAATACAGTATTCTTTGTCCAAGAAGCTGCCTGAGTGTATGGATTGTTGAAGTGCTAAAAAGCTGCTTTTCTCTAAACTTTCGCTGAGAAACAATGAGCTTTGCTAAGCATATAGATTTAGATTTTTAAAAGATGAAGAAAACATGTTTATTATCTTTAATGGAGAAGTTCCATGCAGTAGTCCTAGTTCCTTTCCCCAATTAATCTTCTCTGGGTAACAAGCCCCTCGGCATCAGACACTGTGCTTTGAGTGTTACAATTTGGGGGTTCTCACTGTACCCTTCACACATCTCCTGCAGCAGTGGTTGAGTCAGCAGGAAGGCACTGTTTTCCGGGCACACAATTTGAGTCTGCTCTAGTAAGTAGGTTTGCTCCGGGATTTACGTTGGCAGAGTACGTTGGGGTGGTTTTCTTTCCCAAGAGTTAGGGAAAGCTTTCTGTTTAAATCACAAGTCCCCAGGTTCAGAGGTGTATGTTAATGAAGAATCACATTATTAGTATTATCAAGCACAGCTTTGCTAATGAAGGATGGACTATTTTCGGAAATGGCTTCTGAACGTATCATTGACATTACACTCTTACCAGTTGCTAGTCTATTGATACATTTTTTAACTGGAGGGGGAGGAGCATGGAGCCAGCTTCTCTTGGAGCCTGGGGGAAGGTCATGTATTGCCTGACCTGGCAACCAGTCTTGAATGTTGTTATTATTGGCAGAAGGGCCCTCAGGCCTCTCCCTTTCCTCTCCCCAGAAGCCACTGTGGCTCTGGCTGACTGGCCCAGCTTCTCTAGAACCCCACTTTCCTGGCTCTTGTGTATGTCTGGATGAGGAGCTCTGCACCCACAGGCCAGTAACCACCGCATCTTCTTCTGACTGCATAATTTTGTTGTAAGTAATAGTGGCCCAATTTTCTTTTTTAACTTGAGGATGATGCAGCCTCCTAGAAATTGCAAATATAGAAAATTAAATAACAACAACAAGTTGTGACTCATTCTGATTCTTCACGAAAGTCAGCTATGACACTCTGTGTCACTCACAATATCGTAACATTTTATTTCTACAGAATCTTTGTGAACCAGTCTTGGCTGCTTCGAACTTAGAGGACAACACTGTTGAATGTCAAGTCCATTCTTTATTCGAGACAAGTACTGATGCCTGTAAACTTGGGACTTAGCTATATGCTTTTTTTTTTTGAAGAAAACAATCTGTTTTCCAACACCTGTGTAACAACTGGACTTGCATCTTCTTTAGAAATGCTTCATAAACACCGTAGCATTATCATCCAAGGGTTGTTGCCAAATGCTCTTAGTTGGGGTGAGGGAGAGTGTTTTGTTTTTGTGAAGCAGATCTGGCCCTCTGAGGGCATCTTAGCCTGGACTTAGGAAACAGCGGTGCATGTGTCTATGTCCAGGATTTCCTGCACCGAAGAAAACGTGTGGACAGCATCTGGGGAGAAGGAGCCTCTTTACCAGCTTGTTTCCTGTAAAGCTCAATTGGAAGACCTTGCCTGTGCAAATAGATTTCAAAATAGAGCCTGCCCTTTGACTGGCTCCATAATTACATGGCTCGCTCTGTATTTTATTTGGCAGCCAGAGTAGTTAACCCCTGGAAGCAAGGGGCTGATGGCATGGCCAGCTTGGCTTCCCAGACATGTCCATGGGAATGAATAACCCACTGTTTGGAGAAGCCTAGAGCAGGAAAAAAAAAAAAAAGAAAACACACACACATAACACACTGGAATAGTCTTCAACTGAACTGCAGTTTTTACAAAACAAGCTTAATGATGTTTATTATGATTACTCTAAAAACCTCATTTTGTCCTCATTGTATAGACTGTAGAGGTATTAATTGTTTTATCTTTTAATTCAAGGGAAAAAAGGGGGGAGTTGGGAGATTCCTTGATGCTTTGATGTAATCAACATCTGTCAACAGAATGAATCTGCTCTTGTTTCCGCTCAAGGGCCCCATCCTTCAGTCTCTGCATCAGCCCCGGGCAGTCCCTGCTTGTTTTCCCTCCACCACGACAGGTTCTTTCTCAGGAAACGTGAGCTGCTGCCCTTTTGTTTTGCAGGCTCCTTAGAATTGGAAGGAACCTTCCATCTTTCTCATCTACTCCTGAACTACCTCATGTGATGCAGACGATTTAATTTTCCTCTCACAACAGTTTGTGCAAGTGATCAAGCCTCTCAGGCAGACAGACAGCGCTTCTGGTTAAGCAATGAAAGGCATGGATATGTATGGGCAGTGGCCGCCTTTGGTTTTGAGGCAAACAGCACTCCCACTCTGGGTAATTGGCTGGAGTTCATAGAACGTGATCTTTCCGGGGTTCTAAAGCGGCACCTTGAAAATGTATTCCTGTGCTGTGCACCCTCCTGAACCTGTGTAGAAAGCTCTGCGATGAGTCTTAAACAGTTAGGAACACGTCAGATGGTTGTCAGAAAGTTGCCTTTCCCCTTTCTCTCTCTCTCTGTCTCTCTCTCTAAAGTTAATGCATTATTTAAGCAAATCATTTGGTTTAAAATTAAAATCATCAATGGTGTAAGAGCCCTATTTGAAAATGAATTAGAAAAACATTGTTGTTTTCATTCTTAGTAATCATAAATCATTTAAATCTGGCAGGCAACCTCCCTTCATCCAAAATAATTGCCTCCATTTGTTAAATCAATTAGATGTTAATATACTATAAATAATAGTTTTGTTACGAGACTTTGGCATTTGCTGATCATTATGAAAAAAATGCAGTCAGTGGGACATTTTACTAGGGTGTCTGTTCAATCACACATTTTCTCTGGCTGACATTGTGAGCTGACGTCAGGTAGTGCCAGGCTACCTGATTGTGCTGTTTCTTTTCTCCCACAGAGCCCTGGTTCCTCCGCAGTGTAGTGTAACTGAGGGTCGATGGGACAACACGCTGCTGCGGGGCACTGCATCCCTGGAAACGGGCAATGAACAAATAGAGGTGTTGGTAGTGCACGTCGGAGTCCAAATGGGCTCCGTTCAGTTGTTCAACTTGCCTGGAAGAGTGCGCATTTTCAGTGCCCCATTTGACAGTCCAGTCAGACCTTTCTCATAAGAATACTTGTTGATTAAAGAAAACTCGTGTTTTCCAGGGTAAAATCGACTCAATTAAGGGCCATTAGTAGAGGTGTACATAAAAACCCAGCGCTCAGGGGTGTACTGGAAGCGGTTCATTATGTGATCTCAAATGCCCACGCAGATGACAATTAAAATGGACCCTGGGTGCCAGCCCAGTACATATGGGGCATGTTGTTTGCAGCAACATGAGGCGTGGAAATGCTTTCCTCCCTCCATCCTCCTGGAATTCTGTGATCCCACCCTCCAGCCTGAAGCCATGGAGGGAAATAAAATGAAGCTTTTAGAAATTGATGTTATTACCAAATATGAAAATATTTAAAACTGTACCCTGGATTTACATGACAAACACAAATTGGAAGCAGGAAAAAATGTGCTGCAGGATGTATGTCGCAAGAGACTCGCAGGCCCAGTGGGCCCGCCACAGAGGGTAGAGTTTTGGGTGTTCCAATCCTAGTAGCCCCAGATAGAATTTTTTGTCACATTGAAAATCATTCTTACTATTATCTTTGATAACAGTAAATATGCTAGGATTGATAACAAATAAGGGATAGATTTACTGTCAAGAAAACCCCAAGCAGGGTTTGTTTTTTTTAATGTAATCAACAGTAACAGCACTCACCACAGGCAGGCAGCTCTACCCAGATCAAACTGATAAAAAGCGACCCCTTGCCTATATGGGGCTCTCCTCATGGGCCTGATGCTCGCCCACCAGGGGCACCGAAGCTCACTTTCCCCTAGCTGACTAGCCCTGCCAGTAATTAGGTCACACCTGAATCTATTTCCCCAAAGCAGGGTTAACAAAAGAAGTTGTGTGACTGTGGGTTCCCGGTGGATGGTGCCTCAGGAGATGGAGAGGCCGCCATGTGGCAGCTGGGGACCCAACTGGTGTCCCACTTCTGACGATCTGTAGCGGGCTGCAAGTTTGCTGAAATGTGGATGGCAACGCAACTGAGTCGGAGGCTTGCTAGGGGAGAAGAGGTGATGATGGCAAGAATTGTAACCCAAAGGAGCGATAGATAGGTGGTTCCACACTGAACTCTGCAGCAGCAAAAAGGGAGGAGCCAAGTGAGACGCATCCCCATATCGGTGGAAGAGAGCTGAGTGCCGGTGAGGCGATAGAGACTAGCTGGTGGAGAAGGGCAGGATGCCCACGGGACCCCACAGTGACTGCGTAGACTCGGAAGAGTGGGGCTTGAGACAGGAGCACCCATGAAGACTGGGATGCTGGGATGCACATACCTGCAAAGAGGAGGTACACCACAGAGGACCAGCCAATGGCAGAAGGCCCCCCCAGAAAGCCAGCCGGGGGTGGGAGGTCAGCCTATGTTTGTCAGGCCTTTGGACTACGTACGTGCCCCTTTGGACTTCTCTTCCAAAGCATCTCCATCAGTAAATGTACTCTCCCTGTTCAAAGCTTTTCTCTGGCTCTGATCTGAATTTTGTCCCTGTCCTGAAATCTTTCTTGCAAGTGGGGCAAGAACTGAAGAGTGGAGAGGCTCAAAACTCTGAGCCCCCTCCTGGTAAAAGTAACAACTTGGAAGTTAGATGGTTAAAATAATGTATTAGGGAAAAAGACAAACCGAACGTCAGTGTGGCCTCAGCTCCACTCGGCAGTCCCACGCACTGCAGAGTAGAAGCGAGCCCGTGCGATGGTCAAGGTGGTAACCTTCCAAACACAGATCACCCAGCCTCCCAGTCTTGGAGGTAGTCCAGTGCGAACTTCCTACCACCTACGGACGCCTGTACTGTTATCCCACTGCCATCAGCTGAGCCTGCCTCACAGAGCCTGGATAGTGTTTGCAAGGCAGGAAACCCTCACAGGCGCAGGATAGCCTCATCTTGCTCCCATGAAGCGACTTATGGGTTTGAACCTCTGACCTTGTGGTTAGCAGCCCAACGCTACCTGACAGTGCCACCAGGCCTCCTATACTAAGGTATTAACTAATTGCTATTGGGTAGTTGCCGACTCATAGCTACCCTATAGGACAGGGTAAAATTTCCCTTTGGGGTTTCAGAGACTTTAAATCTTTATGGGAATAGAGTGGTGTGTTTGAATCCCCAGACGTTAGTAACTCTGTGTAGCTTCACTATGACATCTGGGGCCTTTCTGAAAGTGTTAGTAGTGCTTTAATAAGGAATATATATATTACACACAGATTCTTCCTAGAAGTGGTTTGTATGTCCTTTCCATGTCCTTGAATATAATGGGGTCTGGGGTTTTTAATGTGCTTACCCTGTGGTTGGAAAATTTATTAATTACTACCTATTAATAACAATATGATAAGCAGGGTTGAGGGTCTCTCCCTCCCCTCCCCCCCAAGGTAATTGGAGGACCATTATCTTGTAAAGGCATTCATTGATTTAAGACCATTTCTTCATTTCATCTGTGAAAACACTAGAATTTTTTTAAATTTTTCTGGTTTGTAATGAATAGTTAGTGGAATAAACACGGTGTGGTACCTTATTATCCTGTTACCTTGTGACAACATTTATAAAATGTCTTTTATGAGATTGAAATAAAAGATTTCCCTTCGAATATGAAAGGATCTTATGAGAGTGGAATTGCCGAGTACATTGCAGAAACATAATTGTCCACAGATTGAATACCTGTATATTCAGGCTGGGTTCCCGGTGTGTCGATTTTGCCACCTGGTCATCTGTATGTGTGCCTGCCTCTTTTCAGCAGGGAGTTCTCGTGTGGCAGCCCGGGTACCGTGGCAACAGTGCTCATCCTAAAAGTGATGTCTCAAAAGCCTCATCCAAATACCTAGTCGAGGCTTGATGACTTCATGCCTCAAGTGTAAGTACATAGAAAAGATTCCCCCGATAATGACTGTGTACTTGAACTTGATAATACTGATAAAGACGATATCTCTTTCATGTAATCAGCCACATTAGGGGGGGCGGGGAGCAAAACATAAGTCCTAGAATTGATCGCAGGCCACGTCATCCGCACTGCTCAACCGAACGTTGCTGAGCAAAAGCACAAGTGTCGGAACTGACAGAGGTCTGTGAGGTAGTGCGGCCCAACTCCCTGGTCTGACCGGGCCCTCTGTTTCTCAGGGAGATCAGCTCAGCCAAGCTCTCAGGGCAGGACTTGGCAGCAGTTAAGCTTTCGGTCAGGATTCACAGCTTGTGTTGTTGCTCCAGGCTACACAGTTAGTTCATGGAATGACCGGGGTGGAACCTTGGCACGAGTTGCCATCCAGCGCCATGTCTCACCTTGGCCCTTTATCATCACACACAGCGCCATCGGCTCTAACCGAATGTATTTGTTTATGTGTTTAATGCCTTCCCCCCACCACAAGAATGTAAGCCCCAGAACAGCAGGGCCCTTTTCATCTTGTTCACCCTGTGCCCAGAGCACAGGCTCTAGTGGGAATTCAAGACGTTGTCGATGAATGGAAGAGCAAGTGTAGGAGCTCCACAGGTAGATGCATCCATGAAAGAGTTGAGAAGGAAAAGGAAGACAGTTACATTTCCTGGAGCGCCTATTTGTAGATGATGTTGTTGTTAGCTGCTGCGGGCTTGACCCTCAGCTCATCCCCAACTCACAGTGACCCTCCGACAACAGAGCTGCACACTGCCTATCATACACCGGCCTCGTGACTGGTTGTCTTTGATGCATGTTTTGGAAGCAGACCTTTCTTCCTAGTCCAGCTTAGTCTGTCAGTACCATCGAAAGCTGTACAGCCTCATTGCCGTATGCAAGCCTCCACTGATGGATGGTGATTGCCACACTTGAGATTCATTGGCTGGGGTATGAATTTGGGTATACTACCGGGAAGGCAACAGTCTGTCACTGAATCACCATTGCCTCATTGTTTATTTGTTTTTTGTTAGTTTAACCATCAACATACACACACACACACAATTTTTTTTCTCAGCCAACACAATAGCCTAGTGTTGAAGAAAGCTCTACTATTCCTATTTAATCATGAAGAAAGTGGAGCTCAGAAGGCTTAGCAAATTGGACCTGTCTGACTTCAAAGATCATGTTCATACCGAAAACAGATTCACTACCGTCGAGTTGATTCTGACTCATAGAGACCCTAAGGACAGAGTAGAACTGGCTCTGTGGGTTTCCAAGACTGTAATTCTTTATGGGACCAGAAAGTCCCCTTTTTCTCCCTTAGAGGGGCTGGTGGTTTCAAACTATAGACCTTGCAATTAGCAGCCCAACGTGTAACCACTGCGCCATTAGGCTCCATCGGTGCAATTTGTTTTTAGTTTCCTGACTGCTGCTTCCATGAGCATTGATCGTGGATCAAAGTGACTTACCTTGAAGAACGTTATCAGTTTAAGTGTTAGTAACTGTTAACATTATTAGTGGTCATCATAATAGACACTTCTCTTGCAATGGAAACACTGTGATTGTGTGTTGCATAGTTGCTCCCATTTAGTGTCAACTAGGGGACCAGGAATCGTGGATTGACTTCACAGGAGTCTTCCGTTGACCTGTGCTGAGACTCAGATTTGCCATCTCTCTGTGCAGAGCAGCTAACTGCTCTCCGCTACCTCGCTGAAGCCTGCGTTTGGTCAGCAAAGGGAATGTGACTTGAGAGAATGGATAGGTTAGGTTAAACCCACCGTCGGTTTCCAATAAATCAGTTAATAATCGTGGCAACTTAATAGCTTAATGATGCTTTTTACATTTTTCTGGGAGATTCTATAGGTGTATTCATTTTCTTCCATACCTAGGAGGGAGGCAGGGAGCTCAGTCTGCTTTCCCTCCATTGGGCACTTCCTGGCGCCTCCGTAGCTTCAGCTGGGAAAGACAGTAATGGCTGTTCGCCATTCATAAGGCTCTAGTGTCGTCATAATGTTTGTTTTTAGTAATTGTAATGTTTTCCTCCTCATTTTTCTTCCTTGTGTTTTCTTCCTCATTTTATTGCTTAAATGCTTTTAAAGGAACTATCACTTATTGGGCACCCATTAAATGGAAGGTACTTTCACATACCTTAATCCAATTAAGGTTTTCATATGACTCGAGAGACTTGCTCAGGGTCACGCAGCTGGTAGAACTGAGACAAGAGTCTAGACTTCTGCTTTCTGATCTTCTGCTTTGCCTAGAAAACCAACCTGCCCCTCACCTACTACCTGACAATCCTAGGACTGGTGAGGTTTCTACAAGCAACTAATATTTTTAAGAAGTTATATTACTGACATTGTGTGTAGTGTTTACGATTGTTTAAAACAATACCCAGAACATGTCAGTAAGCTTGATTCAATGATATTAACATTGCGTTTTATGAAAGAGCATCAGTTAGTGAAACTTCTGACATGGAATCATTGGGGTTTCTATCGTTGTCTTTTTGCAATTCAGTTAGAGACCTTACATAGCTCATGTTTCCATCATGCGTCACAGATGCAATGGTCTAGGTCATTGGCTCTCAAACTTAAATGGACACTAGAGGGGGGACCTGTAAAACCACAGAGTCCCTAAGAGTGACAGAGTCATCAATAGGTGGAGGAGTTACCTGAGAATTTGCATCTCTTTTTCACGTGATAACGATTTTCTCCACGTGATACCCATTTCACCAATCTGTGCCCTAGACCAGTGGTCAGCAACTTTTGTCTGTAAAAGACCAGATATAAATATTTTAGTCTGCATGGGCACTAAGGTCTCTGTCATAGCTACCCAGCCTTAACCATTTAGATACTTTAAGTGACTAACAGGGTCCTGTGCCAAATACCCTTTCTTCATGATCACTGAAATTTGAATTTGCTCTAATGTGTGCTTGAATTCTGGTATTGGGGAAGCATGTTGAAAGAACCGTGGGCTGTGGCTATCAAAAGAGATAGCATCTGGGGTCTTAAAGGCTTGAAGGTAAACAAGCGGCCTTCTGGCTCAGAAGCAATAAAACCCACATAGAAGAAGCACACCAGCCTGTGAGACCACAAGGTGCTGAAGGGATCAGTTATCAGGCATCAAAGAACAACAAAAAAAAACCAAAACCATCATTTTGTGCTCACCTCCCTGATACAACTGCTGAAGACAAATGGGTGCATAAGCAAATGAGGCTAAGAAAGCTGTTGGTGCCCGGCTATCAAAAGAGATAGCGTCTGGGGTCTTAAAGGCTTGAAGGTAAACAAGTGGCCTTCTGGCTCAGAAGCAACAAAGCCCACATGGAAGAAGCACACCAGCCTGTGCGATCACAAGGTGTCAAGGGATCATGTATCAGGCATCATCAGAACAAAAATCTTACCATAATGAATGAGCAGGGGAGTGCAGAGTGGAGACCCAAAGCCCATTTGTAGGTCACTGGACATCCCCTTACAGTAGGGTCTTGGAGAGGAGACGAGACAGTCAGGGTGTGATGTAGCAATGATGATAAATACAACTCTCCTCTAGTTCCTAAATGCTTCCTCCCCACCCACTATCATGATCCCAATTCTACCTTGCAAGTCTGGCTAGACCAGAGGATGGATACTGGTACAGATAGGAAGCAGAAACACAGGGAATCCAGGGAGGATGATCCCTTCAGGACCAGTGACGTGAGTGTCAATACTGGGAGAGTAGAGGGAGTGTGGGTTTGACAGGGGGAACTGATTTCAAGGATCTACATGTGACCTCTTCCCTGGGGGACATACAACAGAAAAGTGGGGGAAGGGAGACATGGGACAGAGCAAGCAATGACAAAATAACAATTTATAAATTATCAAGGGTTCATGAGGGAGCGGGGAGTGGGGAGGGAGGGAGAAAAAATGAGGACCTGATGCCAGGGGCTTGGGTGGAGAGCAAATGTTTTGAGAATGATGAGGGCAACGAATGTACAAATGTGCTTTACACAATGGATGGATGTATGGATTGATAGGAGTTGTATGAGCCCCTAATAAAATGACTTTAAAAAAATGAGCTGATACCAAGGGCTCAAGTAGAAAGCAAATGTTTTGAGAATGATGATGGCAACAAATGTACAAATGTGCTTGATACATGAATGTATATATAGATTGTGATAAGAGTTGTATGAGCCCCCAATAAAATGATTGAAGAAAGAAAGAAAGAACCGTGGGCTGTCAGAAGAATTCACAGGTCTGTTTTGGAAGAGGCATAGCCAGAGTGGTGCTTGGAAGTGAGGATGGCAAGACTTCATCACACGTGCTTTGGGTGGATTGTCAGGAAAAGGACATGATGCTTGGTCAAGTAGAAGGCCAGCGACAAAGAAGAAGATTGTCAAGGAGATGAATTGACACAGTGGCTACAACCCAGAGCTCAAACATGACAGCCACCCGTGTCGATGGCGCAGGAGCGGGCGGCGCTTCCTTCTATTGCACACAGGGCTGCTAGGAGTCTAGACCGACATCTTCTAAACTAGTATATTTTAATTTTTGTCAACTCTAAAACTGTGAAAACCATTTTTAGCTGGGGAGCCGTACACTAACAGGCAGCGGGCTAGATTTGACCTTTGGGTGACAGTTGGCGGGCCCCATCACTCAGCCATCAGTCTTCAAAATGTTCTGTCCTGCAGTTAGGGCTTGTTGGAAAATGCTTTAACTGTTGTTCTAATTATAAAAGTTATGCAAGGGGCTGATTTCTGTTTGTTTTTGTTTTTAAATCTAAGAGCGTAAGAGAAAATTAAGTTAATTAAGAAATCTCCATCACCTAGCCTGAATACCAACTCCCAAAGTAACTAGTCAATAAATACTGGTTTTGGGAAATCGTATAGGCATATACAAGTTTATCTAAATGTAGAGACATTTTTATATGAGTATGCTTATTTGTACATACTGCTTAACACTTTTCCCCTTCTAGCAATACATTGTGATCTCTTTCCAATCAATACATAGCAGTGATTTAGCGGACTCTTGTAAAGACTATAATTACCTGCTTTGTAGCTATGCTGAAATTTATTTAAACGGTTCCCCATTGAGGGACATTTGGATGGTCTCCATGTCCTTTTTTCCTTTCTTTACCAGAAGCAATCTGGTGGTAGGTACGTCTCCGCACATTCATGACTGTACCACATTCATGACAGTATCCGCTAGATGGAATCTAAAAGACGAATGGCTGCAACCAACGGGACGTGCGTTTAAAATGCTGATAGGTATTTCTTCATCTCTGTGTGGGAACTTTGGGAGCCGTCATTCATTTTCTGTGGGGGTCACACGCGGCATGTTTGCTCGTTATGTGACTTGAGCCTTCATCACAAGGAATTTCACAGCAATGCTCCACTGCACACGAACTTAACGCAGGGCGGATAATCCTGGGCAGGGCAAAAAGTGAAGCTGGCAATTTGTCCCTGTCTTTTGAAAGGACAACAGCTTCAAAAAGTGTGAAGCCATCGAAGCCGTGCCCTGCGTCCAGGATCATCTTGGCCATGGCCACTCACGGTGCCACAGAAGAGCTTGCGTTTGTTCGCATTGTTCTTCCAGACCCGGTGCCCAGCAGACGTTTCCACCTGCTCCTCCCCCTTCAGAGCTGCGCTCTCCCTTGCCAAGCGTTATGTAAACGTGGTATTAGCTGATAAAGAAGCTGTGCCGAGATTGGACCAGAACTCAGAATACCACTTCTCGCCTTCTTATTTGGGGCTTTTCTTTTGGGAGCCAAATGAAGGATTTGAATAATGATTTAATAGATAACATAGCCTCTTAAAGCATAACACTGTGTTAGGTTTGGGGGTTGTTGGGTTTGTTTTTTTAACGTAAAATACATCTATCTCTGCTCACAGGTTGTCACAGAATTTTCTCTTCACGACTCAATCACATCTACTCACACAAGCAGTCAGGCAGTCAACAAAGACGAAATTTCTTCTTCCGGAGACAAAGAGAGATTTCACACAGTATAGTTTTGCCGGCTGCAGTCTCTCCAGCGCACCCAGTCCCCAAGGTACTGTATCACCTCTTCTCTTCCCCCTTTTCCAGCCCAGAGAAAGGCAGACCAAAGAAGCAGTCAAATGTGCTTGCACTTGTGATTTCTAGGGCATTCAGATCATATTTTTTTAAAGTCAGTTTGTTATTTAAAATACAAACACCTGGTGTGTGAGAAGTTTTCACATCCTCCAATTCTGTATGATTATTTCTTTAAAAAAAGGAAAAATGCAGCTCTTGAGCTTACAACTACTTAGCTTATTTAGAATGAAAACTTCTACCATGAACTTTTCAATATGAAATTTTCAGCACACAGATAAAGTTACCCACATGTATTTTACTAACTTTTTTAGAGAAGCAAACTTCAACTGTAAAATTAAGATTTTTTTCGAGAGTGATTACTTGAAAGTAATGCACTAGATATTTTCCCTAAAGCCTGCTCTTACAGTTTCCATGTTAGTGATGCTGTTGGCCTTGAATCACTAAGTCGAACAAATTAAATATCTCAGCGCATTCTTGATTTTTTTCCTATAGAAAGGCAATCTATTTTCAAAATGCAATATAAGGGAAGTATGTGAGTCATTTGGGGAAGAAGAAGAGAAGCTTTACGAAGCATACATCTGTCGCAAAGGTCACTTGTTTCCCCTTTTTAAGCTTTTTAAATTTTCTCACAGGGAGCCTACATAGTCCCCTGGTTATGCCCGTCCAACTATGTACACCCGCAGTTATGACCAACCCCAGAAAGCCTGTTCAGTGCAAAATTTGAGGTCCATACAGTGGCTTGTAATAACAGGCGGTACTCCTTTGTGATGTGCATCAAAAAAGGATTTCATTATTATTGTATTGGCATGTTAGAGATATTTTTGTGTTTAATTTTTTAATATCTAGATAGGTACACTATATGCTATATACTAAGACAAATATTTGGCTAACTGATGTTCCATAAACACCTGTTTCTACTTATATACAAGTTGGACTAAAGGCAGATTTAAGAACAGAATTTGCCCATAATTGGGGACTGCCTCTGCTCCCCAGAGGTAAGGGCATGTTTTTCTGGCAATGGCCCCCAAGCAGAAGGGCCGCCCAAGCCCAGAGGACGGTCCTGCTTGGTCCAGCCAGCAGAGCTGGGACCAGCACTTCGTATTACTCACAAAACTGACCATCAGTTTCTTAGTGGAAAAGGAGAAGGCATCTCCGAGAAGTGACTAAGTATGGTTTTAGCATTTCAGTGTGGCCCCAACAGCACTTCTGCCAATGGCTGTAGCCTCGTGAGCCCACCGAGCAGAGACAATCTTGCAGCCTCTCTGGGGGAAGGCCTGGTGAGAATTGAGAGTGAAGCTGCAGGCGAGTCAGTTGGTGCCATCCACAGCTGCGCTTCCAGGAGCCACCCTGTGGTGGCACTTTTGTGGTAAAAGGCCCATCTGAACAGGGACTAAGCCAAGGCCCTCAAATTGAGCAGCCTAACCTCGAGCTTTCCAGGGTTCCTGTAGTGTCCTAATTGAGTAGTGTTATCGCCCTCAGCTCCCTGTGCAAGTACAGTGTAGCTTTACTGAGGACGAGTCGGCCGTTCTTATGTAGGTAGCTGTTTTTGTACATTGTTTGTGAGGAGCTATGCAAAGACTTGAGACTAAAAGTTCCGTGTGTGTTATTCACTTTCTGGGTTCTGCTCATAGAATTAAGGAAGTGGTATAGAATGCTATACCAGGGTGGTCAGAGTTTAATGTTTTGGGGCCTGCAGGGGGTGGTGGGTGGGATTGTTTTGTTTTGGGTACATGATAAAACTGCTCTAAGTAGTTTTTTAATACTTGAAGAAAAAGGAGGGGGTGTTTTTCATTTTTAGACACATACATGTAGCACATGCACTCCCTAAGTCTGGTGTGTTCCCAAGTATGTGGAATAGCCTTCAAGGAGCTTGGCAGTCAGCCATATATATATATATATATATATATATATATATATATATATTCCTTCATAAAGGGTGCTGTGCAGTCTTTTGCATAAATTTTCTTTGTGGTAAGAAGATGAAAGCGCCCTGAATTAGCCATTTGGCAATTTGGAAGCTTGGCGCCATTTTTCATCAATGGCGATGTGTTTCCAACGGGCAGAGGACGACAAAGAGAAAAGCAGTGTTTGTTTTGACCAGCAGCCTACTTCAGGCCAACTTGACTCAACGCACGGTAAGGTTAAGAGCCCATGCAGAGGCAGCACGAACAGGCAATGTGAAGTTCAAAAGGGCAGGGGAAGGAACCCAGGGCAGCCTGGAGGGCCTGTTGTGCTGGTTTCTGGAGGTCGGTGCTCCGGCAGGAAGGGCAGAGCCCCATGAAGCAGGAGGCTGTGTCCGAGAAAATGATCCCATTGTGGCGCGCTGGGTTCTGATCTTCATTTTCAATCCTTTTTCCTCAAGCACATAAAGAAGCCAGACTATGTGACGACAGGCATTGTACCCGGCTGGGGAGACAGCATCGAAGTTAAGAATGAAGATCAGATTCGAGGGCTTCGTCAGGCTTGTCAGCTGGCCCGTCGTGTCCTCCTCCTGGCTGGGAACAGTTTAAAGGTGGCGTCTCACCAAGCCTCAGAGGGACTCACATACCAGACAACAAGCTCCCTCTTCTCTCTTTCCTACCCGCTCTCTTTAACCAGCTAATCTATTAAACATTAAATCAGGAGGATGGAGGGAAAGGGGCTTTATAACCTCATATGGTTACTCAAGAGTTGATGTGAAATCCATGTTAAATTTTACGAAGCAGAATTCTGGAGATGCGCTAGGCTGGCTCACCCTACCCAAGTTGATTGATGGCAGCCAACTTTGCCTTTTGACCCATTCTCCTGCCCAAGGTCTCTGCTTTCATTTACCGTGTCGTTTCTGTGGGCCTGGAGAGTCGCTCTGCCTCGTCTTCCATCTCCTGTTTGATCACAGTATCTCTGCAAAGAAAGCTCAGGTCAAGTACACAGAGCTACAGGCAGTTAAAGCCCCTCATGATGGACAACCGTCCTGCTGCAAGCTTTCGTCTGTCTCAGCCATCTGGAATACCCCACTGCATAAAGCATAGAAATGTGGCTGGTAATTAGGAAGAAGGTGGGCAGAATTTGGGAAGGGAGACTCAAAGATGAGCTCTTGTAAGGTGTCGTGTGTAGTCAATGTCTTCAAGACAACTAAGCCAAATGTCAGCCTAAGTGAGTGCAAAGGAAACGATGGGAAAACTGCTAATTTTTAACTAAAAAGCATTTCTTTTTATTTTAGATTTTTTTTGGTGATCCAAGTGGGATTATAGAGAATAGTGGCAGTTTCGGGTTCTACAGTAAATGGAACACAAGCCAGGCAGTCCGCTGCAGAGCTGCGGGACTGCGGCCTGCCGCTCCGGACTGTAGCCCAGCTGTGCTCCATTGTGTAGCAGCCGCTGGGAAAGGGCTAGAATTTTTTTTTATGAGGTATAAGTTTATAGAGACTGTCTTCATGTTCTTTATGTTAATTTCCTTTTAGTTTGGAGGGTGTACCTGTTAAACCAAAAAATCAAATCTACTGACTTCAGGTCGACTCCAACTTACAGACGTCTCGTAGGACAGAATAGAACTGCCCCATAGGGTTTCCAGTACTCTACATCTTTATGGAAACAGACTGCCGTGGCTTTCTCCTGCAGAGTGGCTGGGTGGATTCGAACCTCTGACTTTCAGTTAGCAACTGAGAGCTTGTGAACCCATCAGGGTTCCGGCACACCTCCTAGGAAGGAGGGAAATCTTTTAAAGTTTAACTTACTTGTTTCTACACTGAAAATATATAATTTAGTGAAAACCAAATTCCTACAAAATGTATCCGATTACATTTTAAAACTGATGATCTGTACTCACCATGTCATTGCTGCAAAATGCATGTAAATGTTACCTTGAGAGACAGTTGACCTATTTTGGGGTTGCCCATTTCTCAAGTTTTGGCATTTAAACTGAATGCTTTTGGACATTTATTTATACCAGCATCAGTTAGCCCAAGGTGCTCCCCTTGATGAAGAGGAATTTCCTAAGGACATGCTTCTGCAATCTGCCAGCTCAAAGGAGCCATGTTGCTTAATAATGGCTCACAGATGATTTACAGAACCCTAGAGTCTGAAATTGTCCTTTCCTAATAGCTAATAATACCATCATATATCCACATGAATGTCCAAAGGCACAATTTAGGATTTTAACATGAATCATAATTAAGCTATCCTCCACAAGCTTACTGTAGTAAATTTATATACTCTGTTACCTGGAAGTGTTGTTGCTATAGGCATAGTCAATAAATATAGAAAACGTCTTCAACTGTCGCTGTTAAATTTCTTTATTTAATATTTTAGGTTGACATGACAACTGAAGAGATAGATGCTCTTGTTCATCAGGAAATCATCAGTCATAATGCCTATCCCTCACCTCTAGGCTATGGAGGTTTTCCAAAATCTGTTTGTACCTCTGTAAACAACGTGCTATGTCATGGTATTCCTGACAGGTATTCATTTCTTAATAACAGATTGTTCTTTGAAAGTTAAGACATGCACGTAAGATCTGTAACGTATATTAAAAGACACTTTAGCTTATCTGAAACCCACCTGCAAATGTCTAAAGTTGTTTGTTATGGGAAAGCAAACCTTCTGAAACACTCAGCTCCCAAATGGACATAACACCACCATTTAATTTTCTTAAGGAAGGCCGCTGTGTTAAATATTTCTTTTACCTTCTTGGATTTTAACCACACAAAGAGTGCAAATACTAATGTCAGCAAACGCCGATTGTCAACTACTCGTTTGGCTCTTTGTGAATTAAAACAACTCCTGAGCACATCTTTCATCTTTTTTAAGAATAGGTTTTCCTCAAGTAGAAGGAAAATGTTTTAGAAATGATGATGACAACATATGTACAAATGTGCCTAATACAATTGAACGATGGATTGCTATCAGATTTGTAAGAGCCCCCCAATAAAGTGATTAATCATAATTTTTAAAAAGCACGGGCTGTCACACAGTGGCGGCAGTTTGCGCCATGCATCGCCTGTAAAACGTGACTGTAACGAGCCAAAGTTCAGTGTGACGTCAGTACCCCGTGTCTTCCTCCTTCCTTCCAAATCGTCCCATTGGGCTCGGAAATAGCAATCATTAGGCACTTACTGTTTGGCTCCTTTATTGAGATCTATCACCATTTTATTCTTTTTTCTCTTTTCCCCCTTGTTTATGTTTCAGCCGACCTCTCCAGGATGGTGATATTATCAACATTGATGTCACGGTGAGTAAATCATATTTAAAAAGTAGCTTTTGATCAACTTCCGAATCGCTGGCCGTGACAGGAAGAGTAGATGGAAATCGTGAACGACACGGATGGCAGCACTGTTTACTTCTAGACCAGACGCCAGCAGCTGGCCTCCGTTTTTGTCTTTAGCTCTGTGTTTATTCCAAGTAAACCCAGGCCTGAGTCGGCTTTAGGGCTGGCATCAGATGCACTGAGATCAATGTTGGCCTAAGTGAAATGTCAACCCAATCCTGCTATGTGTCATGTTTGTGAGAAGGTGTAATTGTTATTGATCCACTGTGTAGTTAATGCAGAGCACCACAGCACTGGGCAGCTGCTGAAGCCAGATCTGTATGAGATGAGCTAACGCGAAGAAAGCCAGCATTTTTCCTTCACTCTGCCAAGATTGATCTTCCTCTTCCTGCTGATTTTGAGTGGGGCCTGTCATTATCTTACTCTGTCATTAGGGGCTACATTGGCCTGTGTGTGTCAGTCTATTTGGACAGCAACTCTTTTGCTAGCAGTGTTCCTTAGATTTATTAAAATCCCTGAAGGTAACGTGTTCCATTTCTGGTTTCGAAAGCCTTGAACTCGGCACAGATAAGCGGAACAGGGTTTTTCTCTGTGAACTTAAGTTTACCCCAAATGGTTAATGGCCTTTCTTTTAAATAACAAGCCTAAGTAATTTCACATAGGAGACGCCTTAACCATTTCTAATTTTCTTGGCCTTTCATCTTACACCTTTCATCTTACACCTTCTCAAACTTGAATTATCTGTGCTCAGGTAGTTTGTTTTCTTATTATATTTTAATTGGAATAGTGCCTTAGGGGAGGTGGGTGAGAAATTGTATACATCTGTTGGTGAATAAATAACTTTTAAATAGAGAAATAAAAATGTTAAGCATCTGATGAGAACTGAGGAAATACTTTTAGTATGAAACTCAAATAGGGTGGAGATGAGGAGTCTAATAGGTGATCATCAGTTAGGTCTTCCATTGTTTAAATTAATCCAACCTGTTTCCTTCATAAGCATTGTGTGAGGATTCACACCAAAGATTCTTTTATTGCTGGAGTTTCCTGTGTCATTTTGTCCTGCTTAGAACACCTGAGCATCTGCTTCATATAGCTCCTGTTGGTATCTTTCCAACTTAGAATCACATAGAAGGAGGTATTGTGTAACGTATACCTAAGATAAAGTCCCTCTCACGATATGCTTTTCTTTCGGATTGTACCTGATTTGGGGGTTTCACATTTATTATCTCACCTAGTCACCTCCTAATGTAATATTGCTGCTTTGAATGCAATCATTCCTTCCCAAGGGCTTCCGCGGTGCTCAAAGCAAGTACTCTTCCTTTTCTCAAGCCTACTAAGAACCCATTGCACTTGTGGCATCCAATGGGATTCCTCAACTGCAGAACTCAGGAAAGCAGCGCGCGATGCTTCCAAGTGTCTAGTAACGTGAAGGGGTCAAGGAAACACAGATCAGTGTCTTAAGTTGTATTTCTTATGAAGCATTTGGTCAAATGAAGGCATTCTTTATCACATCCTCTGCTTTTGTCAGAAAAGACTCATTACACCTTGTAATTATTTACATCTGTTATATGTCCCAAGAAAATAGGCTTCTCTCCCCCTGAAAAGTCCAATGCTGTAAAAAAGACAGTGATTGTGATGGCCCAGTGTAGTTGCTCAATCAATATTTGATAATCAAATGAAGTAGGAAACAAGACTTGGTTGTGGGTACAGCAGTGATTATCGGTAACAGGCCCCCAGACTTTCAAAAGTATTGTGTGTATGTGTGTGTGTGTATATATATATATATATGTGTGTGTGTTAAATCTTTCCAGTAGTCAAGTAACAATATGAAGAGCCAAGTAGAGATTCTAGAAAACAACATTTTTTACTTAAGTAGCTGTTATGTCAATATTTAGTTACAAATTAAAAGTATATATATTCTGTCTTGTGTTAGCAGGTTTTATATGCTTGTGGGTAAAATGAAAGCTTGTGCTTTTCTAGATGGCAGAGGGCTGTAAATCGGTAAACTGTGTGAGCTCCTACTCTACTGCAAGGTAATTAAGGCAATTTGATAGAAAACTTAAACTTGAAACTAAGAACCCATCATATTAATCCAAATCTACCTCTACATTCTACCACACGTCTTGGATAAGTTACATGTTGGTGCCTCCATTTCTGGACTTACAAAAGGAAGCTAGAGTAATCAGAAAGATCAAAATTAACCCGTGTGGGTGAGAATGTGGAGAATTTGGAACCCTTCTCCATGGCTGGCGGGAATGTCAGATGGTACTGCCGATGCTGACAAGCAGTTGGTGGGGAGAAAGAAAAGCTGATACCCAAAGGCTCAAATAAAAAGCGAATGTTGAGAAAATAATAATGGCAACATATATACAAGTATGCTCGATGCAATTGATGTATGGATTGTGATCAGAGTTGTAATAGCCCCCAATAAAATGATTTTTAAAAAGGAAAACCAAAAGCAGTTGGTGGTTCCTCAGAGTGAAGCCTAACCCCAGCCTGCTGTACCTCTTCAGTGCATAGCCCAAAGACCCGAAAGGACCCCGCGATGGTGGGTGCTAGCACACCTTTGCTCGTAGCAGCACCCTTCACAACAGCCAGCCTTCTAACGGTCTACCTGCATCTCCATCAGCAGATGAATGGACAGATAAAAGGTAGTCTACACGTACAGTGAAATATTATTCTGCCAGAAAGAGAAATGAAGCTCCACAGGAATGAGCCCTGGAAATACTGTGCTAAGTAAAATAAGTCAGACACCAAAGGACAGATATTTTATGAGCCCACCTACTTGAAATATCTAGCCTGGACACAGAAAGTATGTTGTGGTCACCAGGGGCTGGGGAAGAGAGTCATGAGACATGCTTGCTGACTGGGGACTGAGTTTTGTTTGGGGCAACGACAAAGTTTTGGGACTGGATCGTGGTCATGGTTGTAGAAGTATAATGTCACCAAATTGTGCACTTACAATGGTTGAGATGGCAAAGTCTGGGTTATCCGCATGTACACAACAACAAAAGGATGATATAATAAATGCCTTCCCGACTTTTATCATAGAACCTTTGAATTGTTTATATATTTAAGATATTAAATCAGTAAAAAAAAACAAGCAATAAACTCATAAATAACAGTTTCTGCATTCCATGTCAAAAGAAAGAAAATTATGAAAAATAAGTAGAAAGGAAGAATAAGTAAAACAGCAAATTGCATGCATGATACATCAAAGACTCACTGCTCAACCCTTTCCCTCTGCCTTCTAAGTATATTATTGTATGTGATAATCATTGCTTTTCATAATGACTCTGCTTCTTCATGCCAAGATCCTATGTGGCCCTTTGAAGCCATGAAGACTGATGAAATTATGTTTTCTGTAACTGCACTCATGAGCTCGTTTTGTTTGTTATATTCTAAGTCTTTAAACCTTAATGTATATTTTCTGTTAATGCTCTGCTATCTGGAGCATTTGATGAAGAATTTCTAGACACAGGATTTTTTTTCTATATTTCATTTCTATATTAAACCACGTCAATTCTTGGAACTAATTCTCCTAGTGTCCGTTTTAAAATGGACATGCCTGTCTTTCTTCTCATCATTCTAAGTGACTTCCAAGTACAGTGCTGGTAAATAAAAGAACCAGTAAACCTTCGTAACAATGAAGAAACATTTTACTATGTTAACTGCTTCTTGGTTCCTCCAAAGCTCTCGTGGTAATTGTAGGTCCCTATCTTTGGTTACAAATTGTTACATGTGTAGTGGTGTCTGCTAGCAGCTACCGTGAGGGATCAAAATGGAACAGTGACATTATCATGCCGAAGGAACCACACTAGGCAGTATCTCTTGTTAGCTGTTGCAGTATCCATGCATGACTTCATCTCTGTAAGGCCTGCTCAGTTTCAGCAGCATTTCCACATCTTCCTCTTCTTACAGGCAAACGGTAGAGTAATTCTGGGAGGATGAAACGCATAACTTTACCAAGCATTTAAATGAACACAATGTATTCTTCAGGTGAGTATATTTTAGACAAGACATGGTCTTACAATTTCTCCCTGTGTTTAGGTCTATTACAATGGCTACCACGGTGACACGTCTGAAACATTTTTGGTGGGCAATGTGGATGAAGGTGGGAAAAAGTTAGTGGAGGTCGCCAGGAGGTGTAGAGATGAAGCAATCGCAGTGTGCAGAGCAGGGGTTCCCTTCTCTGTAATTGGAAACACAATCAGGTAAGCCTTCCACTGACAAGTAAAGGGAGGGTTAACAAATGTACAAGGGTTATTGGCGGCTTGGTATAAAGTTGATGACATGTTTGTGATTCAGAACCACCGTTTCAGTCTGCTGTCAATATGTGAACTGCCAGGCTGCAATGCTGTTACCTGGGTTTAAAGAAAGAGAGAGTTTTAAAAACATGAATGATAACAGGGTCATCAAGGAAGAGTCACATTGCAGCAGACAACACTTATGTGGCTGCTTTACTTTTAGCTCAACATACTAGGCTGCGGTTACTTAATTTGTGGAAATTATGCCATGTCTGGATGAAAGGAGCTAGAAATTCCAACCTTTGGGTAATACCACAGGGAAAAAATCGAACACTTACTAAAGCAATTAAATGACAAATACCCATATGATAAAAAGATGGAAAATGTTAGCTCAAGTAAGCCTTTACTTTCCAAATTAGCGTACGGACAAATCGTCTGAAAGCGTGATTTTTTTGTGTGCAAGCCATTGTGTACTTTTCAATTTCCATCCAGTATCCCACACTTGCTTCTTGGGAGTATGTGCAGTTTCTGAATTCAAGATTTCTCTTTGTCATCTGTTACCTACTTTGAGATTTCCACCGCCTGCCCCCACTCCCACCCCAGAAGCAGCCCTGCAGAGCGTGTGTTTTCATTTAAAAGTATGTTGCGTGTTCTGTTCAGGGTGAGCACACCAGCTCTCATTAATATGAGCCATTGAATACTTCCCGTTTGCCTCAGGATGGAAGGCTTAGTCACCTTGAAGAGATGCTGCCTTTTTTCCCCCTCCCCACCCTGTAAACCTTCAAATATTCAAAACAAAAAAAAAACCCAGTAAAATATCAGTTAAATGTATTTATAGCTTTAAAAATATTGTAACAGTGTCTGAATCAAACTTTAGTAAAATCTCTTTGGGTTATATCTGAGAAGCTTTTATTGAAGACTTTGAACAAAATTGTGTTTTTGACAGTTTTAAATTATAGGCTAACTAGCCTGGGAAAAAAGGATAGTGTCTCTCTGTTCTTTCATAGGAAATGTTGAATCAGACCCCTACTGGGAAAAGAAATTTAATGCATATCTCACTATCTTACTGTCCATGAATATAATAGAAATGAATTCAAAATGCAGTTTTATTTTTGCAAATGGGATGAGTCGATAGATGCACCTCATATTTTTGAACACCTAGGGTTCAACAAATTTACTGGTGGTGCTCTTGCATTTTAACAAAATTTATTCTTCAGTCGAAGGGGGCAGAGAACACTGGATTCTTATTCAAGCATTCTATCGAGCTCTGCATTCATGGCTGTGTCTAAAGGGCATGTCAGCCTTTGATTCTCTCAGAGAGGTAATTATCCTTTTCCTGTCACGGAACAACAAATGATAGCTAACTACAGAGGCACATTTGCAGTAGTCACATTCATCAACTGCAGGAAAAAAATTCAATTTAATTGTGCAACACAGCTGCACATGGGCTTTTGAGCATTTCTGTTGTTCTCCCTGTCTCGCTATTCCTCCCTCCAGATCTATTTTTTAAACTTTTTTTCTGGTTATTTTTTCCCCTTTTTTTGTCTCTTCTTCCATTTTTACTCTCTGTACTTTCTTGTTAAAGTAATTTTCCTTTGTGGCTCTCATTCTTTTTTCCCCATTGAAGGCTATGAATGTAGAAAATTATCACAATTACTCATATAATTGAGCCTCTTTGTAGCAAGTGCAACTCCAGTAGCCTTTCTCCATCATGAAAATGGTTTCATTATAGGGTTTTTCATATTCTCTGACACCATCTACACAGAGGAACAGGCGTGCAGATGAGATGTACCAGGAACAGGCCGGATCAGTAAGGTCACAGTGGGGATAATTAGCTCTGCTAGGGAGAGAGCATCCAGGCCTTTTACTGCTACATAAATGTACTGTCCGTGGCTTTTAGTCACAAAAAAACTTACTAACAAATGGAGCGCCCGCCTACTACTTTGAAAAAAAGATTTGTATCAACACTACAATTTTCCATCATTAAGACTAATAACACAGAGCCTAGTATACATCAAGGGGAATAAAAAGAAAAATCTCACATTCAAGTGGCGGCTGGGTGCTGACCTTTGTTCCCTTTTTTGTGTACGACTTAACTCTACAAAAAGGAGCCACACGCCACACCAACATGCAGGTGAACTCCAGCTCGTACTAGCAAAGCTCAGCATTCAGACGGAAAATCTGATCAATCTCCATGCAGGATAATGCATTTCATTACATAGTCACTACATTAATTCTGGCCACATAAAAAAAGAAGAAGAGTAGAATTGAATGTGACATTGGATTTTAGTTATCTGGATGCAAGGTCAGTGTTCATAGAGTACGAATTTGCATGTCCAAGCTCCTTTGAAAACCTGATCAGTACCAAGACCTGCACTTAGGAAACTATGCAGAGCAGAATAGACAATGAAGTTTTTCCTTTCCCTCAGAATGTTTCATTATTGAGATGGTGTGTGCCTGCCACTGAGAATGAAGCGGCCCTGATCCTAACAAATGTTTGTCCTGAGATGTTTGCAGCAAGTACTGCTGGACAGCTATTATTTGGCATGTTTCTATTCAGGCCAGATCTTAAAGGAGTAAATAAACAGACACTCTGCCACCTTGAAGGCAAGAGGACTCAGAATCATTAAAAACGGAGGGGGGACAAACACTCCGCTCACTCGTGATGTTCGTCGTCTTCTCCACGGCCTCTCCCTGATGGTGCACACCCTGAAAGGAACACGCCGCCGTTGGTGGCCGGGTCATTATGTTGCCAGAGACCTAGAGAGCTTTACAGGGAACTTTGAAATCCTCCCCTGGAACCTGAAGGAGAAGCACGGTGTCCCCTGGAGAAATGTCGGCAATACCAGCTTCCTGCAGAGAGTTGCCTGTGTGCCCTTTCGCTTGGCGAGGGCGGCTCCCGGTCTCCAGAGCACAGTGTGGTCATGTGCACTTACACCTCCACGTGCTCTCGAATCTTTCTACATCTGTGCTTTTGTAATTATCTCGAGATGGTACGATTTGTGCATAGGGGAAGGCTGTGGATGGGAGATTCACGCGTCACAAGTGGGTGACAGTTCCATCAGAAGGAATTTAAACTTATCGCTGAGAATGTCATGATGAAAGTATCAATAAATGGCTTTTAATGTTTAATTCATAAGTATATGTTTTGATATTAATTTAGAACAATATAAAGTCAATTTTTTTCAAAAATAATCTCTTTCTATTAGATTATGCACATTTAAACAATAAGCGGTGCAGGCAAAATAAGTCATTTTAATGTCATCTGTGATGGATTTTTCTTGACAGCTACTGTAAATTACAATTATACTGCTTCTCTGTGCACATGAAAGTAAGCATTGCAATAAATTATCTTTTATTTCAGTCCATCATGTCTGCTTTTCAGAAACAGAAAGCCTTCAATAAAAGTTCAGCACGATTGTGAGAAAAATACAGTAATTTTTTGATCCAGTTTGAAACAAAAAATACGTGCCATTCTTTTTGGAAAACAGTTGTTGGCTTTCCAAAATATTACTAATTGTACTCAAACATTCCTTGCCGTTAGAGGGAATCCTGAATTTGTGAATTCTGTTAGTCAAGAGCTATTGCTTCAAAGAAAATCCAGGAGAGCTTAAGGTGAGGCTCCATAACTTCGAAGGCCAGGGGTCCCCGGAGACTCGTTCAGGAGCAGGGCCATCCACTTGGAGAGGCGTGTGAAAGCCACAGCACAGCTCCTTCCCTGCGCGTTTGTTCTTCTTGAGTGCGCACTGAAACAATAGTACTCCCTGCCCTCTTGGAGAGCATGTTCTTGGTCATAAAAATGTAATTGAAGGGTATCAGGTAATTTAATTTAGCTAAAGATTTCCATTGAATCCAGCTGTCTCCGGAAAGGGGATTCCATGAAAGAATCTGGTCCTTAAAGAGATGGCAGAAATTGGTCCCAGGATGAAATTTCTTAACAGGTGCTTATTTCTTTCAACTGTACATATGACCAAGCACACATTATAGTACAGCATAATTTATGAGTTAGTTTACAAAACTATCTCTGAACCTAGTCCCCCTCTTCTTCCTCTTCCGGAAATATCCTGTCTGAAGGGCTTCAAATCATTCATGCACTCGGGCTCACGGGTAGGTGCTGTACTGTCCCAGAGAATTTTTAGCTGAGGAAAATCAGGCCAGAAGAGTTTATCTGCAAAGAGCTCTTTTTCAGTAGGTTTCCGCAGAAAGAGGGCAGGCAGCCTTCACCATTGAAAGGTTCAACGTAAGAAGACCATATTGTGCACCTCCTGCCAGGTGTAGGGAGCCACCCTGTAGCACTTGGGGGCTGCCTGCCTGCTCAGCTGGTCCCACTTCCCCCAACAGGCCCAGCAAGAGGGGCACACGTGCCCTAGCTGTCCATGCCACAAGTCGTGTTGCCAATACTTGCTAGTGTCAGAGGAGTGGAACTGGTGCCTCCCGAGTCTTTTGGGTTGTCTACACGAAGAAAGATTTAAACCCTAATCGTGTGCCCCCGGAGTGTTCCAAAATAGTAGGAGGAGCATGACTTGAAGCCGTCCCTTTCAGTTCCAGTAAAGATGTGTTAAAAAAAAACAAGCTAACTACCAATCCCAAAGGAAACTGCCCCGAGAAGCAGACAGATGTATACTTAGCTTCTGGGACTCAAGCGCTGAGAAGGGCAGATGGTGCTCAATCAGGGAACCAAGGGAAATGGGTCCTGTGTTTTCCCTCCTTCCACCCAACTGTGAAGTCCCCTGACCTTTGCAGCCATGACACACACATTCTATGACACTCCTATAACCAGAAGTTCCAGCAGGAACCAAGGAATAAACTGTGGCAGGAGAAGGCGCTGGGGCTTCTCTAGCCAGCTCCTTAAGGGCACAGCTTGTTTTGTGAAGAAGAATGCTGCAGGGGGGGGGGGGGCGGGGGAGTGTTTATCAGAGTGGGCTTCTCACATCGAAATGAAAATGAAGGTTGCTGTTATTGTACCACACATTTGAAGATGTAGGTGTGATGCCTGCCAATCTGTGAGATCCTTAATAATGATAATTTTTTAAAGGACAGTTTTGCTTTTTGTTTAAAGGAAAAGCAAATAGAACAATTTACATGGAATGTTCTTAGAATCATCGGGGTTTGTGGGGATTGAAGCAACATAATTTATAGTTTGGGTAGAACCCATTCTTGTCGAGGCAAAGAGTATAGATTATGTCTTTTTAATATGTCTTCCACCTTCACCTTCTTCCCCTCTGTGGTTCATAATCAGAAACGGTGCGATACACCCAGAAATGCCTTGGAGAAGGCGCTGCCCCTCTTACCCAGAGTGCCAAGGCCCACAGAAATACCCAGACAGGCCAGCTTAAGAGAGAAAACCCCTGTCCCCAAACAGATGCAGAATCCACCTATTGCTGCATCATGGCAAGGACATCCGAATGACAGACAGCTCAGCTGCTGGTTAGAGTGACATCTTGGTCTAACCGGCGATGTTTCACGGTCTGAAGGTGAAGATTTTAAATGCTTAGAGAAAAATACATAGACGCGAGGACTTACAAAGATGCTGACTAAAAGCAATTGAGTTATGACAAAGTCTAGAATCTACTAGAAACTCTAGTTTGGGATCTGAGAACTTCTAGATTTTTGCTAAGAAGTCAAATAGCAGTCCTATGAATCCCAACCCATTGTTATGGGTTAGGGTTAGAGGCGAGATGCCATCGATGCCCATGAAAATAGAAATTGTTGAAATTGCTGATCCATATCTATGTTCTTATATTTTTACTGTTGCCAGAAATAAACATAATCACCTGATCTCAAAACCAGCTTTCTAATTTTGTATGTGCAGATTTCAGGGCCAGACTCTGCTAGATTTCAATTGTACCAGGCAGGTAGAACACAAAACATTTGCATGCTGAAATCATCAATGAAGCAGGAAGATTTGGAAATCACAACACGAGCTTCTCTTAGTAGCATCGTGATTAAAATGTATTTTAAAATAAATTTTGGAAGTGGTGTAGGTCTTGAGTAGAACTCCCAAATGCTCACAAAACTCTTAGAGTTTCCAGAATACCAGCAGAGCAGATGGGCCCTTTTGTGTGTCTGTTTGTAAAATGTACAAGTTTTTGAAATAAAGTGGATTCAAAGGAACCAGAGTAGGAAGTCACAGTTTTAGATAGTATTCTTCTCCTCCGTTTGGTTCCCAGGTCAGGTGTCATTTGCACAGACCTTTTGTGAAAGGCCTGAGAAGATCAGAGAGGTTTTTGTGACCTGTATAGTACGCACATGGATCTTAGTTATGTATAGTCCGCTCATAAGTGCGAGCACACTCATTTGTTGGCTACAAGTACCTTTGTGTGAATGCTGTGCTAAGATAAATGAAGCCAATTACCGTTAGATACATACCTTCCTTCTAGTGTCAGATAGCCAAAGGATGTTAAAAACGATAGCAAAAATAGAATTATTCCTGACCAGTGAAATACTTTTAACACATATTTCTTTGAGGTACAAAATAGTCTTTGCTCCATCACACTCAGGTACTTTGGTCCCCAGACCCCCCAAAATCTACTGGTCTCACAGATTGAAAACAGACTGATACCTTCTGACTAAATACATCTGTTTTGGTTTTTTTAAAATCACAAACAAAAGAGTTACTGTAAAATGTCTTACCTCATTCTTTCTATGGCACACTGTTGTCTTCCTAGATGGCTTTTCTGGGTAAAATTTTTTCCCACAAGTAAATTTAGGTAAAGTATAAGCAATGATCAGTTATACGTTGTTTTAATTTAATAATACTTTATTGTAGTCGGTTAAAGTTTACAAAGCAAAATAGGTCCCTTGTTTACAGTTTCTTTTCCACCACTTGTCCCATGCCATTGGTGACAGCATGTCACATGGTCATCATGTCCATCCTCTTTGTTGTTTTCGTTGCACGAGGTTCCCTTTCCCTCCTGACTTTGCCCCTTTTATTTTGGGTAAATGTTGAGGATTCAGTCTCATTTTCATTGTTTGATAGAGCACGGGTGAGACTGTGACTGGGTGAGAGGACTTCAATGCCAGGCTCAGGCTATTGTAGAGCCCGAGTCTTGGGGGTCCACTAGTCTCTGTCAGTGTAGCAGATGGGACCTCTTAAAGGAATGTGAGTTGTTCGTTCTACATTTTCCTTCCATTCTACCCAGGACCTCCTTTTGTGCCCCTGGTCAGAATGGTGGGTATTGGTAGCCGGGCACCACCCAGTTCTTCTGACCTCAGGTTTGAAGAGGTTATAGATGTAGTTCATCGAAGCTGTTAATGCTGTGGACTGATCATGCTCCGTTGCTCTGTCTGGATCAAGACCGGTAGTTGTATCTTGTAGCTCAGAGCATACTTTAAAAGTGACTGTTTTATCCAAATCTGCTTTAAAGACATCTGAGTTAATTATTTTGTTTGGTCACTTTTAAAGCCACATAGCTCTTCAGAATGGTTTGCAAGTCTGTCCTCATTTCATTGGACATGGAATAGGATCTTACTTTCATGGACATCCAGAAATTTGGCATCATGGTAAGCAAATTAATTTGGGGAACTGTTTGTTGAATGGAGTCAGTGGGGTGAGAGTAGGTTTGCCCCCGAGGCTCTTCCTCTAGCTTTGTGTTCACGTTATTCTTATTAATTATTAGGGGTGGAGGGATGAGGAGGACATGAGGACATTACTACCATGCTAGGTTAGAACACAGCAGTTTCAATCCCAAAAAAAGATTTTGGTTTTTGGCTTCTTAGGAAGGGTGCATAGCTGGAAAGCACAAGGGACATTTGTCTAGAAGAAGTCACTGAAAACAAGCAGCACTGCATCAATGTCCCAGCAGCATGCACATATGACTGTTTTCTGTTTGTCTTTTTCTTCCCCCTTTTCAAACCGCTGACTGTTGTGGTTAAACTTCATTACATCCGACACAGCGTTGACAGATGATGTATTTAGCAGCATGGACTCTAGTGATTTCTGGATTAGACCCACCCTTGCGTTCCTTCCTTGTTTTCCACTGCCTGGGTGTACACCCCTACAGGGAGAAGGCAAAAGTGAGCCGGGGGGAGGGATGGGGGGAGCAGGAGGTTTCAGTCCCCGTAGCAGCTGGCCTGGACCTATGCAGGAGACTGGGCCTGGACCTGTGGGCTTGGGTAGCCGTTTCTCTTAACAGACTCATCTGTTGGTGGGAGGGAGGCAGTCCAGGGAGGAACTACTACCTGGAATCCACCCTGGAGGGTCCCTGGAGACCAGCAGGTCAAAACTCCCATCAAACCCTGCGTCCCACCTGAGGTCTGTGCCGGATGGGCCTACAGATGCTGTTTCCCCCCTCCAGCCCCAAAACACCGACATACTTCAGCCTTTGCAGACCCACACACTCTTGGGAAACCTGACATCTGTCTTTTTGGGGTAGGGGTGAAGGTGGTGAGGTCTGAGCAGGACTGAGGACCCCAGGAGGCCATATGGAGGTGGAGGCAGGGGTGAGCCTGGCAGGTGTCTGAAACACCTAGAGTGCTCTCTGGAGCCTTGCTGGGCCCCTCCCGGTGTGTGTGTGACCCCTTACACAACCAGCGCAGCAGCTGAGGCCCAGGAGCTCTGTGCAGAACCCCAATGGTATCCAGCACTCAGAACTCTAAGTGCTCCCCCTCCTCGTTTCACCCCCAAGAGAAGAAGGAAAATGGCACGTTTTTAAATAGGCCCCGAGCCTATTCTGTTCTGTCTCTTCATTTTCTCACTGGAATTCCTCCCACTCTGTTTGCAGCAAACGACAGCGACCTGCGCATGGAGGAGGGCATGGCGTTCACCATAGGTCAGTGCCCAGGTTGCCTCTTCCCAGCTGGCGCCTCTAGTGGGAGTGGCATGCTGGCCCAGGCCAGGCAGCCCCATGAAGGACTAACAAACCAATCAACGTAATTAAATAATTCAGATGCGCGGTAAATCTGATTAGACGCTCTCCTCCAGCCCATCTTCCTCAATCAGACACTTACCGACACATTTGGGAGAGGGCAGTTGCCCAGCCTCTTGCCAGCATTATGTGGTGGTTTTGTTTTCACTTTGGTGCCTACTGTCCCCCAACCCCCTTCATGCCCCATAACTGGGGGGGGGGTGATTGTGCCCCTTGCTCCCTGTCAGCAAGTGGCATGCGCTCTCGTGCAGCCTGCTCCTGGCTGGTGGAGTGATTGGTGTCGCCTCCAGATCCCAATCACTCACTGGCAAGAAGGTACCGTATTTCTGACTGTGGGACTTAATGGAGAAGCAATTAGAGTGAAATAAGAAAATTATTATTTGCTGATTAATGAACATTTTGAGCATGTTTTAAAAATTCAAATATCTTTTTTAACTGGCTGGTGTAAGAGGGACTGGCGTTTGGGTGGCTGCTATCCACAGGGTCCTAATTAAGGCTTGATTAAAATGCCCTTCTTTCTCTAAAAAATGACGAAGTAGGCAACTTCATACATTTTTGAACGCCGTAGCGTTTCCTCTTCCTACTGTTTCGTTTGTGGTGTACTGTGTAAGCAACATCAATTATCAGCCCTTACCAAATGACAACATGAACCCGTGGGGGAATTACAAGGGGTGGGGGGATCGTCTTACTCTCTTTTTTTGATAATCAACCGAAATAATGTTTGACAAGAATCTGATGAGGTCACTGCAGTAAATATTTTCCCTCTTCCAGAGCCAATCATCACCGAGGGATCCCCTGAATTTAAAGTCCTGGAAGATGCGTGGACTGCGGTCTCCCTGGATGATCAAAGGTGTTTGCTTTCTGCCCCGTTACTTTTCAATTGTCTGTGGAGGGAAGGTCCCTCCCGTTCCCCGCCCACCCCCTGCCCTGCGGGGCTGAGCCCGCACCCTAACCACGCTGCCCTGTGTGTATGTGGCATGTGTGTGTGTGTGTGTGTGTTGCAGGGCCGCCCAGTTCGAGCACACCGTTCTCATCACGTCGGGGGGTGCGCAGATCCTGACCAAATTGCCCCACGAAGCCTGAAGCCCAAAAGTCACGGCCACCGGACGCCTTCGTCCCTAAATGCTGGAAATCCGGTTGGAGAATTTCTCAGCAGACTGGCGATCAGAAGCTAGCACCTAATAAACGTCTCTTCGAAATACGTGGTAGAGATTAGGGGCGGCAAGGGACGCCGCCGCGCTGGGCTGCGTGAGGATGGGAGGACCCCTACTTTGGGAGGTGAGGGGCTTCGCTTGTCCCAGCCTCCAAAGTAAAAAACGCCATTGCCCTCTTGGACCCACTGACTGCACTCTTTTCTTTGGTGACAGTGATTTGGGGGAAGGTAGGGGGTTAAGATTTGAGTCTTAACTTTTCACACAGGACCGCCAACCAAAAGGAAACACCCAGGTCTCCTGGTTGGCTGGGATTTTAAAAAAGTACTCGCCCCCTCTTGGGACGCCACCGGTGTTGGTAGACCTGGGGGAGGGGGTGCTCTTGGGGTCAGCGCCTGCCCGCCAGCACTTCCGGGTGGGCTCACAAAAGGAGGTGTGGGTTACAAACATCGCCTTTTGGCGGGGGTTGGGGGTGTGGGGGGTGTGGAGGGGGTCCTTGGGCTTGGTGCTTCTCCGGGGACGGTGGGGGCGGGGAGGCCCCAGGCTCCCTCCATCATCAGCCACCCCAGGCCACCCCAATAGTTAAAGGTAATCCTCTGCCCGCCCCCCCCCAAGGGCCCAGATGTGAGCTGCGTCTGGCCCCCACTCGGCCCAGCAGTCAAGCCGGCTAGCTCCAGAGCTGACCCCTACTACCCCTGGTGACCTGCGCTTGGGGCGCAAAGCCCCGATTTTCTGGAGACCCAGGGGGTCCCTGTGAGAGGAGGCAAAGGCTCTACTGGCTGAGGCTGGAACTGGTGGCTTTGAAGGCAGCTCCAACCCGCTTGGGGAGCAGGAAACCCTGGAGCACACCCCCTGCACCCCTACCCCTGCCAGCTTCCTCCTGGCCGCGCCCTCCTGGGCCAGTTCACACCCTGGCGCCTCGCTGGGGAGGAGCCCACCTCCCGAAGAAGTGTCCCTCTTGGTCAAGTGTTGGGACCAAGTCCAGTGAGAGTGGCCCGTGCCCTCAGAGGTGAAGTGAACTTTTCGTTTCTATTGAAGCGGGTTTCGCAAAGTTGCCATCTGCTAACAAAACAGCTTGGGGCGGAGCGCCAAGGAAACCGGGCACCTGTAGCTACCCTGACAGGTGGCGTCCATGATCCGAGACCAGAGAGTCGGCAGAATGGTGGGGAACTGAGGCCAAGGAGCGCGCTCGGGAAAGTAGCGAGTTCGAGCTTTACCCTGAACGCCGGACTTTGCGGAGTGGTTCCCAAACTCCTGCTCGGTTTCTCTACGTAAGAGTATAGAGGTTGGGCCCAAGCCATTCCAAGTGTAAAGGGACTAAGAGCTGGAAACGATGAGGAAGAAGTTGGGAATTTACAAGGACCATGGAGAAAGCTTTAGGGTGCAGGAGATGGCCAAGACCCTGGGAGGGACTGGGGCTGCCAATGGGAACCCTCGGGAGTAGCTAGAGGGAAAGGGCCCGGCTGGGAGTGACGTCGCTTTCCCCCTGGAGCAGTGGGATTGCAAGGATTTGGCCCTCTTCGTTTATCTGCAGATCTGTTCCCTTTGAGGTTCCCCAAGAACAAATCCGCTAAAACCACAGCCTTTTACAACCTCTCGGAGTAACACGCCGTCGCTCCTACTGCAACTATTCCGAGGTTGGGATATTTACAGAACACATTTGTAATCCCATTTATTAAAGCAGCTAGTAACGTTCAAGTATTTGCGCCACCCATACTTAGACATATAAGTGTAAACATATTTTCATCCCCGGTGCTGCAGTGGTTTAAGCGCTCCTCGACTCAGCGAAATGTAGGCGGCTTCGACCCCACCAGCGCTCCTCCTCCGGAGAAAGAGGTGGCCGTCTGCTTTCTCGTAAAGATGGACAGCTTTGGAAACCCTTGGGGGCTGTTACACTTTGTGCTAGCGGGTCATTTGAGATGGGGACTCGCCACAACAGCTGAGGTTTGGGTGAGAATTTTTGGTAGCACACACGCCGCACAACTCCACCACTACCATCCCCAGCAGCAGCAGCCAATACGCAACAATAGGAAATAAACTTGAAGTCGAATGAACTCCGTTTAACACGCTTTGAGTTTGAAATTAGGAAGCAGATTTTTAAAGACCTGCTACACACCTGCCGCCCCTCTGCCAGCTGAACTGGCCCCAACCCTGGGGCCTTTGGTTTCCAGTCACACGTGGCGACAGCTACGCCACCAGGCACAGGTCCTGGGAAGTATCTTACCCCGAACCCGCGGCTCCCTGCTTAAAAGGGAGAGGACCTTTGTTTCCTCTCCTTTGGGACAGGCAGAGGTCTAAGCACACCGACATTTCCGAACAGGTGTTGGGGAGGGGGTGTTCTTAATCCTCGGGGATGTAGCGCTGAGAGATCACAGTGGGAGAGTCTATGCTGGGTAACTTGGCACCGTGGGGGCACCCGCTCAGCGCCCCTCTCCGGACGTGCTTCTTTGGCGCTTAGAAAGAATTCGATCGTGTACGGTGACACGCTCTTGCTCACATACAATTCACTTCTAAAACAAGCGTTACGGAAACTGTATCCTGAGGGAGTGCATGCGCCCTCTTTGTTCCTTTGAGGCAGCGGGTCCCTGGAGACCCGAAAGACTTGGCTACCCCTTCCCGACCTGGGGAGACCAAGGGCGCCCGCCCGCCCAGAGACGATCTCTGAGTGCGGCCACCCACGCCCATCCACACCCCAACTTCAGTACTTCGGAATCAACTAGCCCAGAACGGAACCGCTCGGCCCTGCGGTTTCCTCCCGCGTCCTCCTGCGGCCCACCGCCCCAGGAGTCACCAGCCGTGCTGGGCCCCAATCCCGCGCCCGCGCCCGCCGCCGGGATCACTTACGTGGGCAGGGCCGAGAGGAGCGCACAGGAAAGCCGGGCCCGGACGGCATCAGCCCGGCTGGGCAGGGCGCACCGCACGGCACTCCACACCCCCAAACAGGCGCTGGCAAGGAGCAATTAAAACCACACGTTGGACCCGGAAATCAGGACTAGCGAGAGGCTCCCGGGGTTGTCTGGTGGCGAAGTCATTAGTTGGTTGTTTCTACAAAGCCTCGCAGTGTGGGTCGATGATTAAGGGGGGTGAAAAACATTCTTTGAAACATTGGCAAACCCGTTATTGGTTTGGAAGATTGTTTTGTTTTGCTTTTGTTTTGTTTTTCCGCTCCAACCACCACGCCGCCTGAAGGATTTCTGTCCCCAGCATCGCGCCCTAAAGCCAAAGAGGGATTCTGTGGGCAGCAGCAGCTGCTACCGAAGTTAAAAAAAAGAGAGAAGCCCCCTCCAGTAATATCTATAACGACAGCACCGATGTAATTTGTTTTGAATGCTCATTTTTATTGGTGTTCCCTCCTTGCCAAAATGTGCTTGATCACAGAGGTCTGTGCTGCGATCACTGCGCTCTGCAGACAGGGGAAGGTGCCGTGGGGAAGGTTCAGCTCAGGCCAGATCAAATCCCGGGCTGTTTAACGCTGAAAGGCTGCATGTTGCTATTAGTGTTAAATATATGGCTAATTATGCGTATGAAAATTAAACATCAGTGTTATGCTAATGGGGAGCCTTCAGCTGCGGATCCGAGCACTTGAGACTACCATTTAATCAAATGAATCAGTAACTAATACATCTGCACGTGTGAACTTTCACAAGATCATTTCCCTGTTCCCGTCACACCGCTAAATTATGAAAGAAATAATTATCAACACTTTCTAATTACCTAACAAAGTAATTTGGGATTCACCGTGGAGCTGGCGGGATGGAGAACCAGCAGCCCCGGGCAGGCAGCGTGGCGCGCGCCACGCCGCGTGGGGGAGATCGGGAGGGGCGGGGCGCGGCGGGGGACCTGTGTGCGTGTGTCTGTACCTGGCGCCGGGATGATAGAAGGCGCCTTGTCGCCTCTGGCTCTAGCCTCCACCAATGGGGGGCGGGGGGCCAGGCGCCAGCTTGGGCCACTGCTGTGGGGAAGAGCCAGGCGTCCCTGAGTGGCATGTCTACACATAAATGTGCCAGCCTCCCAAAGGCTGCGGATTTCCGTGTCCCCCAAACAGACCTCGTAGCTGTGGAGTGGGACTCATAGCGACCCCGTAGGGCAGGGTTGATGGGGCCATAGAGTTTCTAGCGCTGTCGCCTTTACAGAAGCGGATTGCCACACCTTTCTCCCGCGGAGAGGGTGGTTGATGCTCTCGGTGAGCAGCTCCTGCTTAACCACTGCGCCACCAGGGTGCCTTATCCAGTGTCCCTCGGGGAGTCCTAAATCACGGGGACTCTGCGCAGACCCCGCGGGACCGGAAAATGACCACCTGACGACGTCCGCGCCTGGAGCGAGCGAGTGAGCAGAACTGAGCCCACCGGCCCAGACTCCACGTGTGGCCGCGCCCTCAGGGCGAGTCAGCGTGGGGGCGCTCGGCGCCCCGGGAGCGGGGAGGGGAGGAGGCGGAGGCAGGCTGGGAGGGAGAGGGGTGTGTGTGGTGGGGGGAGGCTGTGCGGCCGCCTTTCCTGGAAGGAGCAGCGCGGGTGCCGGGGTGGCTGGCGGCGCGCGGTGCTTTCCCTCGAGCCGGGCGGCCTCGCGCTGGAGTGGCCAGCAGGGCCGGGAGCGATGCTAGCGGGCCCCGGGGAGCGGCGGCGCGGCGGCAGCTGCGGCGGCCGAGTGAGTGAGTTCGAGGGGAGGGTCCCATCCCCCGAGCCCAGGGTGGTGACCGCACGACTCGGGGCCACGGAGGCGCGGCCAGGAGGGCGCTGAGAGGCCCCCTGCGCTCTGGAGCGCGGCGCTCGCCTAGCCGGCTGGGGCGCCCCCCAGCGCGGGATTCCGGGCTTCGGAGGCCGCCTCCGGCTCCAGGTCCGCCCCAGGCTCCACGCCCGGCCGGGTGCTGGTGGCCAGAAGCGGTCCTCGAGTCCCAGGCGCGGGGGGGTGGGGGTGGGATGTGGGAACAGCAGGAGGCAAGGTGGCGGCCCGCGGCCGATGGTGGGTGTCCGGGGAGGCCGGCGCGCCGGGGAGGCGGGAAGCTGTGGCGTCGCGGGCCACCGAGGTGCCGGAGCGGGTGCCGCAGCCCATTGTGCGCCCTGCCAGGCGCGCTCTGTTGCAGGGGAGCCCTGGCCGGGCAGCGCGGACGCGTTTCTCCAGAGGCCGGGCTGCCTAGTCCGCTCTAGTCCAGCCGAGCCGGAGCACCTCGGACCAATCCCCGGCGATTATGCAAGACAGCGGACCAATCAGCTCCGCCAGCTTATGAATATTTATGACCTTGGCTGAGTCAAAGCTTTGAAGCGAGTTTGGGGAGCTCGGCAGCATCATGCTTAGACTTTTCAAAGAGACAAACTCCATTTTCTTATGAATGGAAAGTGAAAACCCCTGTTCCGCTTAAATTGGGTTCCTTCCTGTCCTGAGAAACACAGAGACCCCCAAAAGGGAAGCAGAGGAGAGACCCACACCCAGACCCCGCGAGAAGAGATGACCATGACCACCATGCCAGAAAGTCTCAACAGCCCCGTGTCGGGCAAGGCGGTGTTTATGGAGTTTGGGCCGCCCAACCAGCAAATGTCTCCTTCTCCCATGTCCCACGGGCACTACTCCATGCACTGTTTACACTCGGCGGGCCACTCGCAGCCCGACGGCGCTTACAGCTCGGCCTCGTCCTTCTCCCGACCGCTGGGCTACCCCTACGTCAACTCGGTCAGCAGCCACGCGTCCAGCCCCTACATCAGTTCCGTGCAGTCCTACCCGGGCAGCGCCAGCCTCGCCCAGAGCCGCCTGGAGGACCCAGGTACGTGCGCCCGCCAGTCGCCTAGGAGGCAGAAAGGCAGAGAGGGAATGAGAGAGAGGAGAGAGAGAGAGAGAGAGGAAAAGGGGGGAGAGAGAGAGGTGGGGTGGGGGTGGGGAGGGCATGGGAGCAATGAAGGTTTCGGGTATCAATCTATGGGTCTTTATCATAGCAAAGAAATTTTGTTTAAAAGTTCACCCTGCTAGCTACTCTCCAGCCAAGGATAAATCCGAGCGCGTCCCCTGGCACTGTCTGGGCCTCTGGGCGGCAACGTACGCCGAGCACACAATGCCCTGCTGGAAAACAGAAACCCACATGTGCACGTATTAGTCTCGGTAATTATTTATTACGTAGCGCTATAAACAATGTATGCAATTAAGGGTAATTAAACCTCAACTACCGCCTGCAAAAATAGCAAACTTTCCCTGCAAAGGCAGGAGCCGCTCGCCTGGGAACGGCCCCAGCCTGGCTGCAGAGGCCGCGGGCGGGCGGGCCTTCGGACTCGGCGGGACCCTTTCCCAGCTCTGGGAGTTCTTGGCGAGTTCTCTCCCTGGCCCTGGCTACCGCCTGCCCTTGGTAGCTACGGCGCCTTGGATCCCCGCACTCACGGCGGGCCCTGCACATTAACCACAGCCCCCTGCTTCTGCTGTCCCATCCAGGGGCGGACTCCGAGAAGAGCACGGTGGTGGAAGGCGGTGAAGTGCGCTTCAACGGCAAGGGGAAAAAGATCCGCAAACCTAGGACGATTTATTCCAGTTTGCAGCTGCAGGCTTTGAATCGGAGGTTCCAGCAAACTCAATACCTGGCTCTGCCCGAGAGGGCGGAGCTCGCGGCCTCCTTGGGACTCACGCAGACGCAGGTACCTCGCCGTTGCCCCTCCGCCAAACTGGCTGCCCCTAGCGGGCCTGCGCCGCCGGCTGCCTTTCTGCCCTCTGGGCCTTAGGGTCCGGGTGTCAAGCGTGTGTTTGTACGTGAGTGTATGTGTGTGCCCCGCACACACGCCTTCTCCTCTAGCATCTCTTCGTCCTCCCTCTTTCTCTGCCGGGTTCTGCCTCGGCTCTGTACCCAGTGCTGCCTGTCACCCAAGTCCTGGACCATCTGATTAGGGCGCAGGAAGGATTTCCTCAATGCATGGTTGGAAACTCTTAAGGTGACACGTGCCTGAGCCACTGGAACAATAGAAAAAGGGGCTTAATCCCTGTGTGCCTTTAAAGAGTGGCCAGTTCAGGGCCTAGGTCTCAGCCTCACTCCCTGCTCTGGCTCCTCAGGGTCTCTTCCTCTGCCCTCTCACCTCTCAAGCCCCAGACCCTGGAGCAGAAACCTGCCTCACCCCCCTGATTTTCTAAGACCCCCTGGACACCCTGACCTCGTCTGGCCCGGGTTTCCAATGAGCAGTCCGGGATTTGGAGGCGAGCTGGGGAGAGCCCACTAAGTAAAAGGTTTGGGTTCAAAAAACAGTGCAGCAAAACACCCGGTCAGTCAGCTTCCCACTCACAAATGGATGGTTCCAGAGAAGGTAGCCTGCATTGCAAATAAATTTCGTCCCCTCCTTTCTAGGTTTGGCATTTAAAAAAAATTATGTGCGTGTTGGAATTGCTGCTATTCGGGGATTCTTCCGGGATGCTGTGGTGTCTTCTGCGGAATGTCCTGGGGCCTGGCACAGTCCCAGACAGGTCTAGGCCTGGATGGCTGGGCCCCTTGGCCACCATGCACTCCCCCACCCCTGTGCCTTTGACTCTTCCTGGGGGTAATGTGGGGCGTTCTACTCCTCTGTCAGGGTGCTAGGCAACGGAGGCTGGCCTCTCAGCCTCCCTGGGCCCGCTTCCTCCCACGGAGCGCTCCTTTGAGCCGCCCAAGTCATATTGTTGGTTGTCCGTTCCTGCAGGTCAAGATCTGGTTCCAGAACAAGCGCTCCAAGTTCAAGAAGCTGATGAAGCAGGGCGGGGCGGCGCTGGAGGGGAGTGCTCTGGCCAACGGCCGGGCCCTGTCCGCAGCCTCCCCACCCGTGCCGCCAGGCTGGAACCCCAACTCCTCATCCGGAAAGGGCTCCGGCAGCAGTGCGGGTTCCTACATCCCCAGCTACACGTCGTGGTACCCCTCGGCGCACCAAGAAGCTATGCAGCAACCTCAGCTTATGTGAGGTGGCCTGCCCGCCCGCACCGCGCCTGTCCGCCTCTTCCCATCTATGTCCCTGGCCTGGGCACCTCCCGCCTCCTGGTCATCCGCCCTGTCCTCCAGCCCTGTGCCCAGGGGAGAAGGGCCCGGAGGATAAACTAGTCGGACAGGAAAGGCAGAACACCCCCACCCCCGCCGCTACTGCCGTGGAGCCCCGCGTGGTCCCACCTGCCTGGCGAATTTCCCCCGAACCCTAGACCTGTGTCCTCATCCGACCCCGGCCTGGGCCGTGCAGCGACAGCTGAGGGGGCCTCAAAACACAGGCACCGCCGCTGGGAGGGACGGCTGCCTGCCAGAGCGGCCCACCCTAAGCTTTGTGGGCCGATCAGGAACATCAACAAAAGCAATGTCGAAAAAAGCTGGCGCTTTTTTCTGTCCGTCTCTTGTCCCTTTTTGCTCTGTGTCCGTGAGCTGCAGGCATTGTCTTTGTCCAGGTCCTCAGCCGTTCACCGTACCCATCCCCTGGCCTCTGCAAATAGTCACCAAGTCGGAGGGTGCACCGTTCGCCAGGACATCCCGCTAGGGAATACTGGGGAGGCTGGGTCCTGTTTTCTTGGACTCTACCTGGACATCTGTGTCACTTGTTCGGGGAGTTGGGGAACATTGGAGGGAGGGGTTTTATTTATTGAAAAATGGAGTTCGCCCGAGGCTCAGACTGGCCAGTTAGCAGGTCCAAGGGGTGCACTGGCCGTGCCAAACGCTGTTGACTTTTAACACACCGGACAAACGAATCGGAAGGAAGTGGAGATTTTTAACTTTTACAGTCACTTTTGTACTTCGCTGGTATGGAGAGGGTGGAGCCTAATGACTTGCGTTTTTTCATGTCGGTATTATTATAAAAATAATAATAAAGAAGAGTGATGAAGCCAACACGACTTTCTCATCTCTGGAGAAACATGCTAGCTCGCTTTGCCTGCGCAGAAAGGACATCTAAGACCTCTGGCCGAGAGAAGGAAGAGGAGCGAGAAACGGCAAGAGGAAACAGGCCGGCTGGAGAGAGCTAGCGCCCTGATCCAGTGGGCATTAAGTAACACACAAGCAGCTTTAAAACAATCCCAGTCGCTCAAGCGCAGAATCGTGTGAGTCACCACCCTGAAGGCAGTGTCCAGTGCAGGATCCAATCGCTGTACATATTATTGTTATTAATTATTATTATTATTGTTCTGTAAACATGTTGCACAAGCTTAGCTTTTCCCCCCTTTCCGTTCCATTGTGTGTGGCTGTAAAACCCGATGCTTTGTGAAATGAGAATCTTGACATTTTACTTGTGAAATTTGGAAAATGTGATCAATTGAAATCAACCGTGTTTTGTGTTTCTCTATGTCAAAGTTTAGTTTTATATTGAGAATGTTAACTTATTGCTTTGTATCTTGGGGTGGGGTGGGGAAAGAACTTTGTAAATATGTTATAAAATTTCTTTGAGACAGTAAAATTATGGTTTCGAGAAAGAGCTGCTGCGTTGTGTGCTGGTCTAGGCCTGGATGGCTGGGCCCCTTGGCCACCATGCACTCCCCCACCCCTGTGCCTTTGACTCTTCCTGGGGTGATGGGGGGGCGTGTTCTACTCCTCTGTCAGGGGGCTGTCAGGGTGCTAGGTGTGGGTGTGAGGGGCCAGATGACTGTGACTGGGGACAAGCAGTACTGGGGCAGGTGACCATCTGTGGCCTGTGTCAGGGACCAAATGGGGACACCTAGCACTAGACACATTAAAATCTCTACCAGAGGGCAGGGAGCCACCCCCTTGGGCCTATCCCTCTGCATAGGTCCCCAGACCTCCAGGGTCTGATCTCCACCAGAACTGGGGAGAGAATACTGAAAAGGGGCTGGGTAAGGGGCCAAGAACAGGTGGCAGACAGAGATGGAGCTCAGGAACCCAAGGGGCAGTCAGGGCCTCTGAGATGAGATGAAGGCAGAGTTCAAAGGCAGTTTGGGAGACTTCTAACACCCCCTACATTATCAATGCCAAGAGAGGCCTGGAAGCAGAAACTGCCCTCATGGTTTCTCATCCTTCTCCAGCCTCCTGGCTCTTGCTCATGGGAGGCTGCTGGATTCCATGGCAGAAAAGATACCACCAGCCACCAGGGAGAGGGAGGCTGGGAGGACACATCTGGCCCGCTAACCCTCCCCCCTCCAATCCGTGTTCTGAGGAATGGGGAGTGTCAAGATCTCCCCCACTCCAACCCACGAACCACACGGGACCCATTTCAGCCTGATGTAGATTTCCCCCAGTCCCTGAGAAATAGAGGTGGCTAGAGAGGGGTGCAGGGCACTCCATGGACTCTTGAGACTTCATGAGCTGGACAAATTCATCTTACCAAAAAAGTTTGCTAGCCAGCCTAGTTTCTAAGGAGACGCTTTCTGCTGCGACCTCTGGTCAGTTAGATCTGAGAATCGGGAGGCTCCTCTCTTTGCCCTGGGTGGGACTGCTTGGCCCCAACCTCAGAGCCCGCAGCAGGGGCCGAGGCTGCTCCAGAAAGCTGCGCTCTCGACGGGTGGTGCGACTGAATTCCCGCTTCCCCCGCACCTGCCTTCTGCGGCTTCCCCCAGGAGTTGGCCCTCCGCCTTTGGGGGGGGGGGGCCCTTCCGGCACGCGGTGGGGAGCAGAGCTAGGAAGGCAGTGATCTGTGTTGTGACAAGCACCCATTTTTCAATTGGTGCTAGTGAAAGATCAGACGCGTGGGGCCCTTAGGACGCCCTTTGGGAAGGGGCGGAGGAAGTGAAGGGGAGGGCTAGTGAGGAGTCTTGGGCAGGTGGTGGGGGATGGAGTCTGGAATTGGGAGGCCCCTGATGGGCCTAGGATTAGGATTTTCCTCTCCCACCGGCCCCAGAACCTGGAGTGCTCAGGGAATGGCGAGGCCAAGCTGCTGGTGGGTGGGCGGGTGGGCCTCAAACACCAGAGAAGAACGGAGTTGCCAGGCGGGCTGGGGCGCTGGGACCTGGCGGCCTATCTTGTTGCAGTTCTTTCTGGGAGGTATGGTTTTGCTAGTGGGGAGATTTGAGGAAATTTTTCTTACACCTTGGACGCGGGTTTCCCAGACAGCAGTGAGGGTCCACACTTTCAGCCACAGGCAAAGTCTATTTGGTCAAGCGGATTTTAATACTTTGAGATATTAGTTTATACTAATTTAATAATCTCTTGCTAACAGTTCAAATAGAGAAATTATTAGTTTTAGCTCAACGAAGGCGGTCTTTACTTAGGCTCTATTATAATTATAAGCGGTTGTACTTTTAAAAAATGTTAATCTCAATATAGGCCTAATTAATGCTGCCTTGTTACTGACAAGTAGTTCATCAAATATCTGATTCAAAGATTTTCATAATGAGTATATTAATTAAACTATGAATAATCTAACGGCGGTTATATTTAAACAATACCTCATTATAATGATTAAATACTGATTTCGAATATTATGTCTTAACAATTGTCACTTAAAAACACAACCTTTCCTTAGGTATGAGTCTGTAATGGCAAAATGCAATTTGGGGATTTTTTCCCCCTTGTTCAAAAAATGTGAACCTCATTTTAAAACACTTCTGAAATAGGTTACACACAGCTTAATGATTATCAAAATGACTCTTTTCTGCAAAAAAAGACCCCAAAGTGCGCGTACAGCTGCAAACCCAAGAGGGTCAGCATCATTTCACTGTATTCTCTTCTTGATTACAAGCCGGGCCCATCAAACACAACATAATTACAGTAATTTCAGGTTTATTTATTCTAATGCAGTTTCCCCATCTCTCTGGTAATTATGAGCAATTTTTTCGCCCAGGGAATCTTTTTGCATTAACAAAAGAGATAACGCACTGAAAGCCAAATTTGCTGTGCATTGAGAAAAGGGGGGAAAAAAATCAAATAGGTGCTAGCTGCCATCCCTGCAATTCTCCGGGAGCAGAGCCGGCAAATTGCTTGCAGGTGTATGGAGCAAGCTTGTCAATGGCCTGGTCTCCAAATTAGCAAATGCACAGCGTCGAAGTAATGAAGACAGACTTCGCAAAATCGCCAAACAACAGATACCTCTTTAATATCTTCTCTCGCAGGCACTCGCTCTAAAAGGGGCAGGGGTGGGGGTGGGGGTGGGATGGGATGGGGTGGGGTGGGGGTGGGGTGGAGGCAGAAGCAACCAATCCCCCACCCCCTCCTCACCCGTCCCGGTTTTCAGAAGCCTCCAGGGCTTGGGGGGTGGGTGCGGGTGCAAGTAGTAGTCTAAATGCAGAAGAACCCAGCTCTTACATCTAAGCAATATTTTTGAAAACCTATAAAATTGGGAACATGTTTTCAATTCGTAGCTTTCCCTCATCGATCATTATGTTATACGTTTCTTTCTTCTTGGAATCTGTACCTGGGATGGGTCTTCAGCCTCTCTTATTCTTCACTAGTTTTAAGAGCCCTAACGAAAGTTTTTGCTCTCTCCCTCTCACCTTCACCAACGTCTGGATTCATTCTCAGGGTGCCATTGGGTGGAAAAAGGAACGCCATCCCTCCCTCCCTTACTGTAAG